>NC_083446.1:21408836-22054335 GCF_020745735.1 Hemiscyllium ocellatum
GCATGGTAAGCAGTTCGGTAACAGAGTAACAGTGGAGCAATGGAGAGGGATGATGGGGAGGGAGAGCTGGGCATTGTCAGTGTACACACGAAACCTAACAGTGCTTTTGGAAGATGTCACCTCCTGGTAGCATGTAACGGAGATACAGGAGTGACCGAGGATCGATCCTCGAGAGACACCAAATACCAGGATTTCTGAAATGAAAGGGAGAATGGAGATGACGCAGAATTTTCCAACTACAATGATGTCAAATATTAGGTTTTAACTGAATGAGCGAGAAGAACATAACCAGAAAAGGCAGACAGACAGAACAAGGAACAATATCAAGGCGGGGGGGGGGGGGGGGGGGGGGGGGGGGCGGTGTGACAAGCAGGAGAACGAGACAGAGATTTGGAATGCCGATGATTTAGCTAGAAGGGGGTAAAGGGTCAGGCTGAGCTCGAATAAGGCTTGGCAAGAGACTGGAAACAGATGTTAGTTTAGGACTAAAATGAGCAGCACCATCTGAGGCAGTTTGGCCCGGTACTCCTCACTCTTGGTGCTGGAGGGGAGGATTGGAATCCCACCTCTGTAGACGTTGATCTGAAATCACGAAAAAAGACTAGAATTAAGAATCTACTAGTTGCCATGGAACCATTGGGGATTGGTTCTGCCATTGACAATGTCCTTGAGGGGAAAAAAAATCTGACAATGGGCAATCAAATCATTCACTGTGTTAAACACGACACTGTCTCAACAAAGGAATGAAACTGATTGGACTACATTGCATCGACCAATGCACTGGAAAATACAACCACACAATCAGCCCTCTTGATCCTGCAACTTCCGCCTCACAGTGGGCCAAAAACAGCAGCAGAATGCTATTCCAGCCCAATTTGAAATCTCATGGCCTGGTATATCCCCCACTCCACCAATAATATCAAGCCAGGGGAACCAACTCTGGTTCAATGGAGAATCCAGAAGGACATCCCAGGAGCAGTACTATGCATACCTAAAAATGAAGTGCCAACCTGGTGCAGCTATCAAACCTGCATACCAAACAGCACAAGCGAAACTAAATAGAACAAAATGATCCCACAACCAATGGTTCAAATGTGAGCTCTGCCATTCTGCCACACCTAATAATGAATGGTGAAGGTCAATTAAACAACTCACTGGTGGGAGCATCACAGATACCGCCACCCCTACTGACAGAGGGGTGACACTTTGGAAGTAGGAGCCAGACAGGGGAGTACTCAATGAATGGCAGCACACGAGAAAGCTCAGAGAGTGCTTCTCCACACTTCCCTGAATGTGACTAAACAGTGACTGCACGATTTGAGAAAGCACAGGGGACGTAAACATAACCTTTATTCTTCAAGGCATCAAGGCACAGATTATAAGAGTTATGTGGAACTTTGGTTTAGCCAAGATGGAATACTGGTTGTAGTTTTGGGAGCCCCATTACAGGAAAGATCTGATTGTAGTGGAGGGGGTTCAGTGGAGATTCACCAGGATGTTCCCTGGAATGGAGCATATCAGCTATGGAGAGAGGCGTGGTAAGTTCGGCTTGTTTAGTTTCGAGGAGAGAAGGCTGAGTGGGCTGAAATTAAAAAGGATAGGATTCCGGGTGACATGGACAAGGTGTATCGACAGCAGCTGATCCTTTTAGTTAAAGGGCCAAGAACAATGGAGCAAACTTTAAAGTGCAAGGTTTGAGATTTGGAGAGGAACTGAGGATTCTTTTTCACCCACATCCTGAGATAGGAGTTGTTATGGTAACTTCACACCCATTAGAAAAAACACAGCTGTGCACTTGAAATGCCATAAGATTCATGGCTCCAGGCCTTCTGTCAGAAAGTGGGACTAATGCAGACCGTGCTGTATTTCTGATGGTACAACGTCTGTGTTTCTGTGTTTGTATGGCTGTGGAAAGTCAGTAATTGAGTAGTTTAATTCAGGAATTGATGGGTTTCTGAAGAGTTTGTCAACAAGGGTTTAAGATTGAACTTGTAATATCTTCTGAAAATATGTCAATGGCAAAATTATGGGAGAAAAGGTGCAGCTTTCTTACAATCTAATACTAGAGAATTGAGGACAGGGAAAAGGCAGAACTATGGAGCAAATACTTCAGTTATGTCTTCACAGAAGAAAATAAAACAAAAAAGAAAACTTCTCAACAATGCGAGCCAACATTAGTCTGTTGAGGAAAAGGGATTAGAACGAAATTAGCAACCAAATTGTTTTAGAGGAATTATTGGAACTGAAGGTTATGAGCACAGACAGGCAACAGAGATTTATCAAATGGGAATCATATTTGAGAAAGTGACTTTGAGCATAATTATGCAGAAGCAATCAATGCAATACGAATGGATTTTCAGAAGGATTTTTGATAAAGCCCCAAGCTTATTATGCAAATTCAAATCCAATGAGACTGGGACGAATATGGTTTTAGAATGGGAGGGTTGGCAGGAGGCAGTGAGTAGTATGAAACATTTTTATATAGCGGATATAGCAAGATTGGGCCTTGGGCCCCACCTATTCCCAATACTCATCATATATTTGGTGGAGGGTATCAAGTACAATATTTCCAAGTCTGCTGATGGTGCTAAACAATATTGGATTGTGAGTGGGTGAACAGGATGTCAAAAAACTGCAAGGTGATTGAGACAAGTGGAATGTCTGGGCAAATTCGTGGCAGCTGGAGAGCAATTGAAGGGGCGCAGGGGATATGAGATGTTTTGACCATTAATGGGGAAAACAGAACGGGAGCCTATCATTTGAAAAGGGATTGGTTGAAAAATGTTGATCTAGAAAGAAACTTAAGCTGCATTTCTGTTTTCTTCTGTGCAGCCCTCCGAGGTCAGTGCAGGGCAGTGAGATCGGAATTCAGAAGCCAATACTGGGAATGGCATTGGCATACAGTGTATATAGACCCAGCAAGTGGGGACCTGTATCATTGGAATGGATCTGGAACTCCATGTACACCAGTCACTGACAACAATATTGCAGGAGCAGAAAGCAGGTAGGCAGATAAATGGTGTATTCACCTTCATTTCAGGAGGATTTGAATACAGGAGTAAGGGTGTTTTACTGCAGCTGTAGAGGGCCTTAGTGAGAAACCATCTGGAACATTGTACAGTATTGTGTGCAGCTTTGATCTCCTTACCCTAATACAGGACAAACCTGACATTGAGGGAGAACAGCGAAGGAGGACCAGTCTGATCTCTGGGATGACAGGTTTGTCCTGGAATCTGAGTCTGGGGCGGCTGGGCCTGTATTCCATGGAGTTTGGAAAATGAGTGGAGATCTCTGTGAAATAGATAAAACTCTGTCAGGATGAGACAAGTTGAAAGCAGGGATGACAATTCTCCTGGCTGGGACATCAAAAACAAGGGGCTACAATATTAAATATAGACAGGCCACTCTGCATTGAGATGAGAATAAATGTCTGCACTCAGAGACTGCTGAGCCTGGGGAATTATCTCCCAGATCAAGCTGATGAAAGCAAGTCACTGAATATGGATAAGAATTTCTATACAATAAAGGGATAGGGAGAGAGTGGGGTATGGTATGAAGATAGAGGATCAGATATCTTTACAGGTTGTTCTCCAATATCACTGTAACTGTTCCTGCTCAACACTGTGTTGCAGAATATCGTGCAATATCAATAACGGGGCCAATGTGAAAAAAGGGTAAGGCGTGAACCACAAAAAATCAGTAAAAAACAAAAATTAACGTTCGTCTAACACACACACACTAGCACAGTCTAAATAAATCTTTAAATCATATATTGTAATGAAATAGTGCTGTAAATGTAACACTTTCACATTACTGTCACTGACTACAGCCCTGTACCTTTCATCAAGCTCTTCACCAGAAAGCACGCAGGGCTGACTGACCACGTGATGCTGACGCAGAATCTCAGTTTTCCCCAAGACTCTCCCCTGGTTCTTTCTAAATATAAGCTAATATTCCTAGTTTCAGGCTCAGTTCCAAGGCTTGCAGAGCGGATTACATTCCTGTTTTAGCTGAACACATTGACTGTGCATTTTGCAGAAAGAGAGATCCCGAAGCTGGTGCCGGAAAAAGAATTGCATCACAGTGAAGGGAATTCACATGATTGGAGAATGTTGCGCAATTCACGAATCGCATTGCAGCGAAATCTGATTTAATAAACACAGGCTATCAGAGAACTGCCTGCGTTTTGAATCGAGGAGCAAAATTAATGGAACAAAGGGACTTCAGCAGTTCTGATTTTATATTTCACAATGTTTAAACATATTAAGGGATGTGAACACTGTGTCGGGAAAACTGCACTGAGGAGATTTTCTCCCTGAACTAAAATGGGGACGGCTCAATTGTTGAATGGCCTACTCCTTTCCTGATGTTTCGGCGCAGTCTATGGGAAAGCTCTATAAATGTTGTCACAAGCTTTCAGATGTGAGATCTCTGCAGGGTCAACAGGTCTGTGTTTCCAGTTCCCTTTACTGGTACCGAGGCTCGGGCCGGGTATTCTGAATGGTTTTATCCTTTAAGACCTTGGGGCAGTGTGATCCAATTGAATGTCTTGCTTGGCCGTTTCAGGGACCATTGAAGTGTTTATCACATGGCTCTGTATCTGAGGTTATTTTTCGGCCTGACCAGGAAAGCACGGGAGATTAACTTCCTGAAAGGACATTGGGGAAGGAGATCTATGTATACAATCAACAATGCATGCAAGGTCACTGATACCATCCCCAGATTCACGATCTTGCTATTTTATTATTTTTTTTAACTTCCACCAGCTGCCAGAGCATTATCCTGTATTGGATTAGTAATCCAGTGACAGTTCCACAACAGCACCACCTTCACATAGCAACCTATCAGAAACTACACTGAGCGGGTTATGTCTGCTTCACAGCTCTGTCAAAAAGAACTCCCACCAATTTGATTATCGTGAAGGGACAGAGGGTGTGTTAAATGGTGAGAATGCAATTATTCACCTATTAGGGGACGGGACATAGTTGAGCAATTTTCCACATTGCCAGGGAGATGTCAGAGTTGGAGCTAGAATGAAAGAGCTTCCGCAGGGACACGGCTTGCTGTGCAGCATATGTCTTCAGTCCTATTGCAAGAATAGGGTCAGGGTCCATTGTCTTTGTCGTATCTACTGTGTTCAGTTGTTTCTTCGTGTCACATGCAGCGAATCGAATTGGTTGAACACTGCCATCTATGATTCTGTAGATATCATGGCAAGGATGAGGTGGATCATCCATTCAACTCCTCTGGCTGAGGACAGTGCAGATACTACGTCCTTGTCTTTTTCACTAATGTGCACGACCTTTCCTTAAGTTTGGATGGAGATATTTCTGGTGTTCTCTCCTCCAGTAAGTTTTTTTTAATAGTACACCGACATTTATGTCTGGATGTGGCAGGACTGCAGAACTTAGATCTGATCTGTTGATCTTGGGATCATTTCGTCTTCTCTCTCAGATGTTTGTTCTGCTGTTTGGAATGAAACCACTCAAGCACCATAGCTGTAATAGTTTGTCATCAGCTTTCGGTACACATGGTTCTGACCTTGGAATGTTCACCCATACTCGTCACTGAACCATCGCTCAGCTTGATGTTAATAGTAGACTGATGGAATATCCTGGGGAAAATGTTACAGATTATGTTTGAATACAATCTGCTTCTGTTGCTGCTGTTGTCTACAGCATCACATGAATGCCCAGTTTGAGCTGCAATATCTGCAATTCAATAACTGACTGTCCCCCTGTTAACATCGAGGTGGTTATGCATTGTGGTTGAAATTAATGAGGATGCTGTTACTGAAATGTACAAGATACAGAGGGGGCTTGACAAGGTAGATGCTGAGAAGGTGTTTCCCCTGAGTCTCGAACTTGAGGAGGTAGATACCGAGTAAGGAACATCGATTTCAATCTGAGGTGAAAGATTATTTATTCTCTCAGAAGGTAGTGAATGTCTGGAATTCCCTACCCCAGAGAGATGTGGACGGATGCAAGGAATTGGGTCGGAAAGTGGAGTTGAACCCTTAAGTAGATCAGCTGTGTTCTTATTGAATGAGAGTTCAGGCTTGAAGGGCCAAATATCCGATTCCTGTTCCTATTTCTTACATTCTTATGATATGCTTTTGGAAAGTAATTGGTTATTTTCCTGGAAGTCGTATTGAACAATGTTGCATTCAGCAGGGGACAAAATTTGCCAGAGTTAATCCTCGATGGGTTATGGGGACTGTATTCACTGCAATTCCAGAGCAGAAGTTACAGAGTTGGGAAGCCTGGAAAAAAGGATTGCGGCTGGGGTCACTTCCTGACTCAGCCTGGAATTTCCAAGTGCATTTCTGAACTTACACCTAACCATCGGCCTGGCCTCGATCTGCCCGTGGGTAGCAGGTCCGAAGGGTGAATGGAACATCATAACATAGGGCTGAGTGACACGAATGGGCCAACCGGCCCTTTGACACTACCCCACCAGGAACTAAGATCATGGATCATCTCATTGTGGTCCCAGATGCACTTTTCTCTACATGCACAATTATCCCTGATTTACCTGTCTATGGAAAATCAGACAAAACCAGCCTTGATATAATATGAAGATTCAGCCATCCCAAACTTTTGGGAAAGAGAATTGCCACTTGAATGAAATCCCACTTTGTGAATTTTTCCTCACTCCGACTCTGACTGAGATTGGAGGGTGTCACTGTTTACTTTTCTAGTCCCACTCCTCCACTGCTCACAACACCTTTTGAATGTCACCAGCTTGGTGATATGACCAATGATAAAGGTCTCAGACTGGGTCAGGTTTAGTGATAGGATCAAGTCAGGCAGATTTCTTTCATCAGCCACAGATAAATGATAGGGCTAACGGAGCAGCATATTGGATTTGTGGTTTCCACTGCTGCCTCATATCAGCAAGTAGCTGAGCTCAATTCTAACCTCGTCTGACCCTCTATGTGGAGTTTGAACATTTTCCCCGTGTCTGTGTGGGTTTCTTCCCCATTCTGCAGTTTCCTCCCACAGTCCAAAGATATGCAGCTCAGAGCGATTGGCCATGCTGAATTACTCAGAGTGACCGGGAATGTGGAGGGAAGTTGGTTAGTCATGGGAAATGCAGGGTTACATGGATAGGGTAGGGGGAGAGGTCTGGGAGGGATACTGTTCAGTTTTTTGGTGTGGACTCTATGGGCCGAATGTCCTTCGTCGACACTGCAGGTGTTCAGTGACAATGGCATCAGCTTTAGACGATGCAAACTCCCAGTCTTTATATACCTGATCCACTCGCCTCAAGGCTTTGGATGTTTCAGTAAGATCAGCTCTCATTCCAAGGGTAACCTGTTTAAGTCTCCATAATATCAGCCCTTCACACATGGAATAAATGAAGTGAAATATCTCTGAACTGCTTCCAGTGTTACTGTATCCTTTCTCAGATAAGAATGCAAAAATTAAACAAATCTCGCACACCGATGAATCGGTTTGTTTTTGTTTTCTCAGGATGTAGTGAGCTGCAAATGTGTTGCTGGTCAAAGCACAGCAGGTTAGGCAGCATCTCAGGAATAGAGAATTCGACGTTTCGAGCATAAGCCCTTCATCAGGATGTAGTGAGTCTTTGGAACACTCTTCCCCGCAGAGTATTGGAGGCAGATATATTGAATATTTTTGAGGCAAGGTTCACGAATCACAAAGGGGTCAAGGATTATCGAGGAGTGGACAGCGATGTGCAGTGTTGGGGATAATGTTGACAGTGGTACTGAATGATGTGGATCCAGAATATCCAGGAATTAAATGAAATGATAACATCGATAACGTTTTAATGGGGAAACAAAATGGCAGCGATCTGAAAGGCCTGCTTTGCTGATCTCTGCATCACAGAAATGCGCTATCCCACACCACCACAGTCATTTACTTAATATTCATCACGAAAAGAGCTATAGAATCCTTACTAAAAACTTTTTGTCAAGTGGAAATGACAAAACACGGTAAAGGATCGAGTAACTCCCAACACGCAGGTCACCAATCAGAAGCTTTCCGCATGCCCGTGGCCGCAGTTGTAACCCCCTCTGCTCGTTCGATGGACCCAAATTCTCACCAGGCCTTGATCACTGAGTTCACCAAGGTACGTGAAATAATTGAAGGCATGATTGAAGAAAAGTTCAGCAGGAGGCTAGAACCACTCTCAGCCGGACTCCAAAAACATGAGCAGCAACTTGAAAGCCTTGGAAACAGAACGGGTGAGGTCGAGCGCCACACTGCAGTGCAGACACTGTGATCGATTCCTCAAAGGTGCGGATCCTCGCCATTGAAAAACAGATCCGTACCTTAACAGAACAAGGTGATGACCACGCGAACAGGGGCAGAATGAAGAATACTCATGTCATCGGTCTGCTGGAGGTATAAGGTGTTCAGCCAGAGGGGATTTTGTGAGAAATGGCTGCCTCGATGCCTTCACTTCGGTGCTGATGTGGGGTGGCTGAAGAGTGAGACAGCTCATTGGGTTACAGCGCAGAGGTCAGGCTCGGACCAACGCCTTCGCCCTGTCCTTGTGCAATTACATAGTTGCAGGGACAAACAAATATTATGGAAGCTTCAAGAATACAGGGAAAAGGTCCGACGAGGGCTCTGGAATTATGCTCTTCCAGGTCTTCTCATTGGCAATGATTCATAAAAGAAAATCTTTTGATGATATCAAGAGAAGATTAATTGAATTTGAGATTCAGTATTCCTTGATGAACTCAGCGGTGCTCCGTATGTTATCAATAGATTCAAGTACTCGTGGATCTTTCAATAGATCCACTGACTCTCCAGAAGAAGCAACAACTTTGTGGACACTTTAAAGTAGGCTGGATGCTGCAAGAGATATCAATAATCATGTTTCGCTTTTTAAAAATAAATTTGTTAAATATTTCTGGTGTTACATTATAATCAGGGATGGGTAGAGTACACAGTTTTAACTTATTCATTAATATTACTACTCGTTTTTCTCTTGCTTAGTTTTAGATTACTTACAGTGTGGAAATAGGCCCTTTGGGCCAACAAGTCTACACCGACCCGCTGAAGTGCAACCCACCCATGCCCCTTACCTCACACTACGTGCAATTTAGCATGGCCAATTCACCTGACCTGCACATCTTTCCGATGAAAAGAGAAAACCGGAGCACCCACAGGAAACCCACGCAGAGAACCTGCAATCTCTACACAATCAGTCGCCTGAGGCGGGAATTGAAGGCGGTTCTCTGGCGCTGTGCGGTATCCGTGCTTACCACTGCGCCGCCGTGCCGCCCAGTTTGCGTGCCGCGTTCGGCTCAAGCTGGAGGGAGTTATGAAGGTGATCGTGATGACTGAATGCCTACCTAAGGGCAGTTCAATCCCGATGTTTGTGATTAATTGCCCTGGATGCAGTATTGGTAATGGGGCAGAAGATAAAGATTTGTGACGTGCAAATGCACTCAGTGGCTGGGGGGTAAATGCCCTTCCTCAGTGCCATTGGCACTTTGTATCCTTTTTTTTGTTTTTGTATGTGTTTTGTTTGGGAACGCTTTGAGAGCTTATCAGTTGTAGTAGTTGTAATTTATATGTTTTCTTAGTCTCGAAGAATCTATGTTCATTGATGCTCAGCGCTTTATATGTCAAGTTCTTCTTCTCTGGAGTTCAAACATTGTTTCAGTGTGTTATGGCTAATGTCGTGCTTAAATGGTGTATCTGGAATGGGGAGTCATTCGCTAGTTAAGAGGGAAAAGGTACTTTCTAGCGTTAAAAAGAAGAGTGTAGATATTGACCTATTGCAGGAGATGCAACTTGATGATAAGCAGGGTGGGTTTGATCGGGTTTATTTCTCCTCTTTTAATAGTCGGAGTAGGGAGAAGCCATATTGGTGAGGAAGCAGTTTCCATTTAAATTAGTAGATTGCATTAGACATCCAGGGGCGGATCATAATCCTCAAAGATATATGGAGAAGAAAACGGTATTTTGAATGTTTATTGGCCCCTGGCGCACAGTCTTAAATTCCTGATAGATGCATTTTCCAAATTAACTAATCTTTCTTCGTAACTCATTCTTGTAGTTGGAGATTTCAATTGTCTTTTGACAGCATGCCCAAAAGGCCCCCGGCACCATATTTCCAATCTAAACATTTAGTGGATTTTTGTGTGGAACTGGGGCTGGTGGATGTATGGAGGCAGATCCACCTCATAGATAAGGGTTTTACTTTCTTCTTTAACCCACAGAAATGCCTCACTAGTGTTGATCTCTTCCTCACCTTGCAGCAAACTTCGATTCAGTGGTGTTCTCTACAATTGGGAATATCACCATTTCTGACAATGCAGCAGTAAACATATTGGTTAAGATTAAGATCAATATAACAGGTTTGAGACACTGGCGAATGGATCCCTTTCTTCTTTAGGATAGTAAGTCCATTCAGTATTTCCGTAATGAATTCAGATTCCTGAACCATTAGTTCATATTCAACCAGTAACCCATCCATTCTATGGGAAATTGCTAAGGCTTGTTCCAAAGGAATAATTATTCCTTAGGATGCAGCAGAAGCTGGAGCACAAACGCTTGCTCCAGGCACTGTTGAAGGCAGCCGAGAGGGCATACTGTGATAGATCCTCGATGGCTAGGCTGCAGAGGATCATCACACTTCAGTCTTCAATGGATTCGATGCTCACACAGACAGCCAAGAAGGAACTTACTTACAAAGACTGTTTGAGCATGGTGAAAATCCAGGCAAGTATTTAGCCTATCTTGGGAGGAGAAAGAGCGTGAACAAACCATTACCTCAATTACAGAAGGTACTGGGACCCTTACCTGCGATCCCATAAAGATTAAAGCAGCATTTTGGAGATTTTGCTGCGAATTATATCAGACTGAGCATTATGAGGATAGAAAGATTAAGATGGAGTCTTTCCTCAAGAACTTGGATCTTCCAGGGGTAACCCGCAAATAAGCATCGTGTCTTAATGCGCCATTGTCAGTGCTGGAGGGTAGAAAGCAGCTTCAGGGCGGAAAAGCGCCTCGTCCTGACGGGTTTCCAAGTGAAAGTTATGAGGAATTTATAAACCTATTGTCAGGGCTGAAGCTTACCATGTTATTCACTCACACAGTCACGACTGCCTCCCACCGTCCTTAAGAAAGGCTCATGTCTCTCTTATTCGTAAGAAAGTGTGCTTCTTATAGCCCCATCTCACTTTTAAATGTTGATTTCAAAATCCTGTCTGAGATCCTTACATTACGGCTGGAAAGTGCGTATCCTTCCCTTGTCAAACTGGATGACAGCAGCTTATAAAGGGTTGCAGATAGTCCAACAATATTAAGAGATTACCCAATATGCTCCAAGCGTGTCAACAACAAATTATACAGGTATTAGTCATGCATTTTGATGCAGAGAAGGCACTTGATTTGGTTGAGTGGCTGAATCTTTTCTCTATGTTAACATGGTTTGGTCGAGGCAAATTTTTTATCAAGTGGGTGAGGGTCCTTGAAAGTGATCCTCTTGCCAAGTTTCTCACCAATGCTGTGCAATCCTATAACGTTAATATTCCTAGAGGCAATCGACCAGGTTGGTTTATTATTCCTTTCTCAGTGTTGGTTAAGATGGTGATTGAGACACTGGTGAAGGCCATCTGCAGGGACCTCAACATGTCTGCCCCAGAAGTAGGATAGAATTCACGTAGGATTACATTGTCTGCAGATGGTGGTCTTATACTTTTTTTGTATCCCACAGTTTTGGTACCTCACCTCATGAAATGCATCAGTTCAAATGGTACCTTTTCCGGCCATACGATTGATTTTTACAAAGTCGGAGGCCATGCCTAAGGGCGATCTTAGGGCCTAACTGATGCCGAGGGAGAATCCCGGTTTCCTTTTCAATGGTCCCAGGGTTTATGGGGATATTCCCTCTTTTGGTATATTCATCAATCCTGTCTTTGAACTTGTATTTAACTTGGAATTCATCCATATGTTTGACAAATTTAGACAAGAACTTCGAAGATGGGAGGCACTTCCAATATCATGCCTAGGTCGGATAGCTCTTATTAAAATGAATTCCCTCCCTTTTTTGCCATACGCTGTGTGAATGCTTTCTTTGATATTCCCCAGACAGACATTTAGGAGATTAAATGGATGATGTAGCTCTTTGATTTGTCACCATAAGCTACCCCTTATCAAGTTAACCAAATTTCAAAGACCCTAGAGTTTGTGGGGCGTATATCTCCTGGAGATTAAAAGCTATCAATTAAGCTCTTCTTTACCCGATGTCAGTGAGGTCTCAGTCTCAATATGGTTAGATATTGAAGCTTCTCAGGCAAAGTGCTCTCATATTAGTCTGCTATTGAAAGACAAAATGAGGACCTTTATGCTGTATTGCCATTTCCCAATAAGTATCAATAATTTTAAAGCATGGAGGGCAATGTGCCCGATCGAAGGCAATATAACCCTTTGTTAACCCCAAAACTTGGTGTTCCGCGTTTCGGACCGGGGATATTGGATTCCATATTTAAACTATGGGCAATTCAGGGGTGTATCTTGCTTTAATGATTTTTTTCTGAGAGAGAAACAAGGATGTCCTTTGATCAAATACGTCGTAACTATAGACTAGCGAGTAGAGATCTCTTCTGTTTTATTTTTATCAGATCAGAGAGGTTTTTCAAAAAAGAACCACGCTTTTAACAGACCCGTACAGATTCGAAACAGAGAAGAGGGTGCTTAGTGCTAAGAACACACTCTCTGTCAGTACCCTTTATCATTTGTTGGAGAGTGACCCCTAAAACGAGACTTTGTGCCTTTCTGAGGTCTGCAAAGAGAGTTGGGCGTTCAGATCTCTTCGGGCACAAGGGAGGACATTTTTGAAAATGCAAGAAGGATTGCAATCTGTAAGAAGACTCTTGCCATGACGTTGAAGATTCTTCATAGAGACTATCTGGCCCCAGATCCTCTCGCAACATTCAAAATGGGAGTGTGTCTTAAATGCAGAATGACTATGGGCACTCTTACTCATTGCTTGTTGAGCTTCCACTGGCGCTATAGGAGCGGTGTGTTATGGAGGGCATCATAGGGACCGATTTCGAGATGGATCTGGTTTCCCTTTTCCTGGGCCAGCCCAGTGTACCTTACTCAGTTGTGCATAGGAAAAAATAATATTTCAATACCCTCACTCTGTGTTCAGAAAAACATTCTGTTGTGTTGAGTGTTTGAAAACTCCCTGGCTCTGTTGGGTTTTCGCAAGCTCGTCATGGAGCATAGTTCTTTGGACGTTTTTAAAGGTATGGTGAAACAGAAAATAGAGGATTTTTATAAGACATGGCAGCCCTTTTTGAATTATCAAGATACAAGCTTGATAATTTTGGTGTCATCTGAAAACACACTATCCATTCCTACGATAGTCACATCTAAATCACTTATATAAAATGACAAAATCCATTCGATCCATGTGGTACACTGCTGGTAACAGGCCTCCAGTCCAAAGAAAACTGTTCACAAACATTACCTTCGTCTATTACCTTCGAGCCAATTACCTCCAACTCTCTTTGTATTACATGTGATCTCACCATGCTAACCAGTTTACCATGAGGAACCTTTTTGAATGCCTCACTAAAGTCCTTATTCCATTCCTAGTTCTATTTCTGTGCCTTCATTAATCTTATTCGTCACTTCTTCAAAATGCTAAATCAAATTAGTGAGACACGATTTCCCACATGCAAAGTCATGTTGACTATCGCGAATCGGAATTGACAGTTCCAAACAGAAGTAAATCCTGTCCCTCAGAATCCTCTCCAACAAGTTACCCACCAATGACCTCAGTCGCCCTTGTCTACAGTTTCCTGGCGTTTCCTTACCAACTGTTCTTAAACAATGGCACAACCTTTCCCGTGACTGTCCATATGCAAATATCTCAGCTAGGTGCCGAACAGTTAATTCCCTAGCTTCCCAACAGATTCTGTGTTACACCTGATGAGTTCATTGATCATAGAACAGTGCAGCACAGTACAGGCCCTTGAGCTGCTGATGTTGTGCCGCCAACTAACTCTAATGTCAAACTAACTTCATGCCCTTCATTGTACTAAAATGCATGTGCCTAACCAAGAGTCACTTAAAAAGGTCAGAGGAAGTTAGCCACCATAATGCATTTTAAAATATCCAGCTCCTCATCTTCTGTAATATGGACAATTTTCAAGATATCACTATTCATTTCCCCAGGTTCTCTACCTTCCATATCCTACTCCACAGTAAATACTGATGCAAAATATTTATTTAGTATCTCATCGATCTCCTTCTGTTCCATACAGAGGTCACTTCACTGATGTGTATGGAGTCCTGTTCTCTCTCTAGTTACTCTTAGGACTTTTATATGTTTGTAGAATCTCTTTGAATTGTCCCTTACCCTATTTTCGAAACATATCTTAAGTTCTCATTTTGCTTGATTTCCATGTTGAGTATTAGCGTACATCCCTGGTACTTCACGATGGATTCACTCGATCCCTACTGTCTATACCTATCATATGCTTCAGCCTTTTCTTGATCAGAGCCTCAGTTCCGCTCGCAATTCAGCGTTCCCTACACCAATGAGCCTTACCCTGCTGGGTGAGGAACATGAAGAGGAACATGCTGTCGATAGACTCTCTAACTCATTTGTGAAGGCCTCCCACTTTCCTGCCAATAGCTTTTCCAAGGCAGCTTTTCAAAGTGCCAGCATAAAACGTTCAATGTTGGCCTGACTCAACTTAGAACTTTAACATTTATATTAGAACTATTCTTCTCCATAAGCATTTTACAACTAATAGTTACTGCATAACAGGCTCAGTAAGCAGAATGCCCTCCGCCTGTCCCTCTGCAACAGGATTAATAGATTGAATGGCCTTCTCCTGTCCCTCTGTTACAGACCCGAGTGGCTGAATGTCCTCCCCTGTCCCACTGTAACAGGCATATGGGGACAAAATTACTTCCTCCTGTCCCTGCGCAGCAGTCTCGATGCTCTGAATGATGTCCCAAGATTATGGAAGAATTTGACAACAATGCACATAAATCCAGGGGCAACATTACTCAAAGTGAATGGGCAATAAATATATACACTGGTTTATTGTCTCTGAAAATTTCACCATCAATCACCTTACGCAGCTGGTCTGTTACTTTATCACCGTCTCCCTTTATGAATAGCATGCAATACATACAGTCCTGCAGTGTTCTTGCACTACTCCCACATACGAGGAAGAAAAAAAAAGATTGAAATATTTATAGTCAATCCCTAAGCAACTCCCATCTATTCCATCCAGACAGAGTAAACGTTCCATTTTATTGAGATAGGAAAAGTGATGTCAGGAAGAGGTTATCTGGATCTGTTTGTTCAGTGACTGTGATTAATGTCAGTCTCCATGGATTGTAATTAACCCACTGGACGGTTTCTTTCTTTTAATGATAAATGGTCTCCCTTCAATGTGTTATTCCACAGTATAGTGGGAGCATCACCGACAATGGTAAGAGGGATCAGCAGCTCCAGAGGGACAAGGAGGAGAGATCAGAGACTGAGCACAAGAGTCTGGAATGTTTCAGCAAAGAATCACAATCTAAGAACATTAGACTGGAATGTCCCAAGAATGAACAGGAGTTTATATTGGGATGTTTGGCTTCTTTCTACATATTATGATAGATGGTCATTATTGAGGCGGATCAAATATGCACTTTACATTATTCAATATTTCTATTATCCAATCCTGGCTTCTGTTGGTATACCTGGCAAGTCTCACTGTTCAGTTATTAATTCTATAAGTCAGGTTTGTCAGTAGCACTGTTCTTTCATTGACTCTACTCTCCTTGCCTCTGTCATTGTTCCTGCTAAGACTCTAAATCCAGATATTCACTTGGCAAACCACTACTAAATTGTTAATTCACTCTCTTCCTCCTTGCGTCTGGCAGTTTTACTCATGGCTACTATGTTAACCTTCTCAGTTTCAGCTGTGAACAATGATTCGTTGTTTCACTGCACTTGCTATTTAAATATTGTAAGCATTGAGTTCACTGTCTTCTGTTCTGATTACAAACTACATTTCCTTTGTCTGACTCCATCTCATCCCCGGCCAATATCTGAAACAGAAATAGACAAATAACAACAGTGATGCCCCCTTTGGCCATGATCAACTTCCTGTCACCATACCCTGACCATTCCTCATTGTAACTACTGAGAACTCCAGCATATACGTCACTGGCTCATCCCATCTGCTATTGAACCATGAGCTGTGAAATACAGTCTTAAAGATAGCATTCATCTGTTGCTGATAGTCACACCTTCAAATCTGCAGAAACAAATCTGAGTCAATACTCCACAGCTCGTATCTTATATCACACAGACCTCCGCATCCATCCACCATTCCAGTGCGCACTGATCTATAATGCTATTGGGTCCGGTAATGCCTTTATTTTAATATTCTCAAGCACGTCATTAACAAATTCCCATGAACTATCTCTCTCTGTCCCTTATACTAAGCCCTGACAGTTGTTCACACTTAAACTGATTTCTTCGATGTGTGTTCTCTCATCGACAATGACTTTCACATCTAACACTGCCCCAGACCCATACACACATGCACACGTAAAACCCCTTGCCTTGAGCTGATGCATGGAGATACAAAGACAATAATTTGTGGCAGCCCCATTTACTATCACTCGCAGTATGGGTGGGAAAGCGTCAGTTACGTAGTGCAAGTGTAACACAAATATACTGGCAAAGTTTGCAATACTCCCCACGCTGGGCAGCTGGTCCAGCTTACTGAGAAAAACACAAACATAGTCTGCACAGCTCCCCATGATGGGCAGATAGTCCACCTTACTGCGTAATACACGAGCATAGACTGCATAGCTCCCCATGCTGGGCAGATAGTCCACCTTACTGAGCAATACACTAGCAGAGTCTGCACATCTCCCCACGCTGGGCAGGTAGTCCCGTTTGCTGAGCAATACACTGGGATAATCTGCACAGCTCCCCATGCTGGGAAGATAGTCTGGTTTACTGAGCAATACACTGGCATAATCTGCTATGCTAGGTTGTCTACTTGTCCCAGTGTATAGTTTCTACGTTTGTTCTGTGAGGCAGGTTCAGAAATTAGGGGAACAAATTTTGTCAGCTGATCTGGCAATGCTTTTATTCAATGTTCTCATTCTTGTGTCCTGACCCGCCAAGGTCTCACTGCTCCAGTTAGACCCACTCCCTTGTTTGTTCTTCATATTTCAACAACGCGTTCTATTTCTATCATATTGTCTGTTTCTACGTTAATATGAATCTCTCTGTCCATATGTATATTTCCCTGACATTGTTTTTTGATTCTGTATTGTATCGAATGCTGGCATTGTGACGTTCAGAATTAATGTAATGGTGTGTGTCAGGCTATTCTTCATTTCCCGCTGTGTCCCATGTGTTTCTTCACGGACAGGGGAGTGTGTGTTTGGCTGTTGTTCACTTCCTGGTGTGTCCCTTGATGTGCTTCATGGAGAAGTGTGTGTGTGCAGGACAGCTGTTAAATTCTCAGTGTGTCACATGTCATGCTCCATGTTGGACAGCAGTGTGTGTTTCGGTCTGTTGTTCACTTCCCGGTGTGTCCCAAGTGGTGAGTGAAACTTTGAACTGCCTATTCACTGACCGCCTGTGTTCGTCCCTCTCAGTTAATCTCGTGGTCAGAACCACAAGGAGGACCCTGAAGTATAATTGTACAGACTCAGACATCTAACTTTTAGTGGAGGGAATTCTGACTGTCTCCTCTTATTGGAAAGTTAGTGGAGGGACGGGATAGTTTGCTGGAATTTTGCTGTGAACTGCCTCGGACATTCAGGGAGATCTGAGGATTTGGTGACCCAACTCTGAACGGAGCATAGGGTCTGTAGTTACAGCATCTGGGTCTATAATATGACCAACAAATGGAGCAGAGGCTGCAGAAAGGGGAAGCTCTGAAAACACGGAGTGAGTGTGTGTGGTGAAAGGGATCTGCCAAATCTATTTTTGTCTTAACATGAGCACAGACTCTCACTCTCATCGTTGAACATATACACAGACACACACACACCTACTTTCTCCCTCGTACATGAACACAAACATACACATCCTCTCTCTATCACTCACGCCACCCCCCCCCCCCCACACACGCAAGCAAACACACACACACACACACACACGCACAAACACACACACGCACACGCACACACACGCACACACATGTCTCGGGTGAAATTGCGTTTGCAGATTTATATTTGTGGATAAATTGTATCTTGATTTTGAAAAAACATCACTTTGTATGCAGCCAGTCATTATGGCATTTTTATGAAATCCTGCTTTGGAAATAAAACCAGAATGACTCGAGAGTAAACCAAGTCGGACTCCACACAAGACCTTCCCTGATTTTGTGCAGGGAACGTCACATCTTAACAAACATAATAGAATTCTTTGAAAAATGACAAAGTTGACAGTGGGAAAAGGGCTGTAGATGTCATGTACATGGACTTCAGTAAGGCGTTTTATGAGATAGACTGATAGAGAAGGTAAATTCGCAGAGGTCCAGGGTGTCCTAACTAGATGCGTAGTGAACTGGCTGGGCAATAGGAGACAGGGATTAGTAATGGAAGGGAGTTTCTCAAAAGGAAGCACTTTTCTGTGCGGTGTTTCACAGGGATCCGTGCTGGGACCACTGTGTTTTTGTGATATACTTACATGATCTGAAGGAAGGTATACGTGATCTGATTACCAAGTTTGCAGATGACACTAAGATTGTTAGAGTAGCAGAAAGTTGAAGAGACTACCAGAGAACACAGCTTAATATAGATAGATTGGAGAGTTAGGTGGAGAAATGGCAGATGTGAGGTGATGTATTTTGGAGATTCAATTCAAGAAGGAATTATACAGTAACAGGAAAAAGCCCGGGGAAAAAAAAAGATGGACAGAGAGATCAGAGTGTTCAGGTTCTTTGTTCGCTGGAAGTAGCAGGTCGACAGAATGATCAAGAAGTCATACAGCTTGCTTTCCTTCCTGCATTCCAACAATTTAAAAAGTGGAGATCTGCAGACCAGTTAACACGTCACTCACAGGAGGGAATCTGTTGGAATCTATTGCGTACAAGAGTAGGCAGGCCATATTACAGTTGTATAGCACTTTGGTTTGGTCATATTAGGAATACTGTGGACAGTTCTGGTTGCCACATTACTGAAAGGATCTTGACGCTTTGGAAAGAGGGCAGAGGATTTTCACCAGAATCTTGCCTAGTATGGAGAGAACGATATATATACAGAGAGGTTTAGTAGATTACCGTTATTTTCATTACAAAGACAGAGGTTGAGGGAGGACTTGATTGAGGTCTACAAAATCATGAGAGATGTAAACAGGGTGGGTAGCAAGAAGCCTGTTCCCACAGTGGGGGACTCAGTTACTAGGGGTCAAGAATTCAAGATGAAAGTGGAAAAGTTTATTTGAGATAGGCTCGATAAGTTCTGTGCGCAGAGGGTAGTTGGTGGCTGGAATGCGTTTCCAGCGGATGTGATAGAGGCGGGGACCATAGCGTCATTTAATATGTATCCAGAAAGATACGTGAATGGACAGGGAACAGAGGGATACACATTCTTAGAAAATAGGTGACAGATTTAGGTAGAGGATCTGAATCGACACAGGCTTGGAGGGCTGAAGGGTCTGCTCCTGTCCTGTGATTTTTGAGTCATAGAGTCATAGAGATGTACAGCATGGAAAAAGACCCTTTGGTCCAACCTGTCCACGCCTATCAGATATCCCAACCCAATCTAGTCCCACTTGCTAGCGCCCAGCCCTTATCTCTCCAAACCCTTCCTATTCATATAGCCATCCAAATGCCTCTTAAATGTAGCAATTGTACCAGCCTCCAAGACATTGTTTAGGCCACTGTTGGAATATTGCGCGCAATTCTGTTCCCCTTCCTATCGGAAAGATGTTGTGAAACTTGAAAGGGTTCAGAAAAGATTTGCAAGGATGTTGCCTGGGATGGAGGATTGGAGCTATAAGGAGAAGCTGAACAGGCTGGGGCTGTTTTCCCTGGAGCATCGGAGGCTGAGGGGTGACCTTATAGAGGTTAACAAAATTAGAGGGGCATGGATAGGATAAATAGGCAAAGTGTTTTCCCTGGCATTAGTGAGTCAAAAACTAGAGGGCATAGGTTTAGGGTGAGAGGGGAAAGATTTAAAAGAGACCCAAGGGGCAACTTTTTCACGCAGAGGGTGATACGTGTATAAAATGAGCTGCCAGAGGATGTGGATTTTCTTTGTTATTTGTAAATATTGGCGAAAGCGTCTGTTGATACATGAAAGGAAAATGAAATCAAGATCAAATGTGGCACAGCGAATGTGTAGATAAGATAATTTATTGCAGAGAACAGAAAGGAGGTGAAACAGTTACAATGTGTCTGTCTTCAAAAAGGAAGATCCAGAAAATCTCCCAGAAATACAAAGTCATTATCGGACCTTTGTAACTAAAGACTAAAATAATTCATAGACAGTTGTGAGGTAGGATTTGGACACAGAACTGGGATGAGGATTAAGACGTTTGACAGACCGGATGTAATTCAAGCTGAAATTTCAGAGAAAACAGCAATGCACATCATGAATGCATGAGGAACCATTGTATTTTTCTGTATCCACTTTGGAAGGTTATAAATGCATTCAAATGAATTACGAAGAGAACAAGTGGGAGAGTGGAGGAATGCAGGCCAGTTAGTTGTCATCCACAGTAGGGAATCTGTTGTAATCTATTGTAACGAAGATCTAATTGGACAATGAGCAAGTAATAGCAAACTACTAAAGAGTTGTTATGCATTTATGAAAGGGAAGTTATAATTGACATTTTTTTTCCTCGAAGATATCTCTTGAAGATGTAAACAATGACGAATCAGTGAACGTGGTGCAGTCAGATATTCTGGAGGTCTTTTAATCAGCACATACAGTAAATTAGGAGAAAACATTACAGCAAAGTGCATTGGGAGGAACATATGCAAATAGGGGAAGGCATGCATTAAAGAAACTATTGGAGAACAAATGTGTTGGTAGAAGGTTGTTTGTCTGACTGCAGACCAGTGTACGCTGGTGTGCCACATATTTCAGTGCTGTGTCCCTTTAAACGCCTTCATTTAAAGGGAATCAGGATACAGACTCTGAAGAATCAACTAGACTCAAAGTGCCAGCTTGCACTCTCTTTCTGGTTCTGTCTGACTAACTGTGATCTCTAGCATGTGTTGTTTTCAGTACAGATTCAGCTTCTGCAGTGATTTGTTCCTACTAGAAGTATAGACATTCTGCATTAGTCACACAGAGAGTTGGGGAGACTGTACCTGGACTGTACCTGTACAATTTTGATGTCTTGATCTAAGTAAAATATACTGATCACATATTCTTAATGGGAATTCTCCAGATTAATCCCTTTACATGGCACGATGTTCTGCTGAGCAGAGATGGTCTGGGATCAAGGCGGGAATCTGTACGTGAAACTGGAGAACGCTGATTGATTGTTACATGAAACCTTCACGTCTGTTTTACTTGGGAAAAGGAGGAGACAGATAAAAAAATTCAAGCTCTTGAACGGATTGATGTAAGGTGTGAGCAGGGATTGATGGTGTTGGCTAGTATAAATTTGTACCCATCCCAAGATCCAGATCAGTTACATCTCAGGCTGCTGTTGGAGCCAAGGGATGAAAGGCGCTGATGCAAATGTTTAAGTAGAATCTGGTCACAGGTGAGGTGCCCGAGGACTGGAGAGCACCCTTTTTAGGAAGGGTGGTAGAGATAGAGCATGGAATTATAGACCAGTGTGTATCAGAACAGTGTTAGAGAAAATTTTGCACAAATTACGTAGTGGTAGAAGGCAGTTTGTGTGACTGGAGACTGGTTTGTCCTGGTATACCACAGTGATCAGTGCCGTGTCCCTTATTACTTGTGGTGTTCATAAATGGTGCAGATGTGAATGTGGAGGAGGAGAGGGCGTGAGATAAGTAAGTCTCTGTTTGACACAAAGATTTACGTGGTGGTTAGCAGTGAGGAGGAAGATCTTATGTTACAGGAAGATACAGATGGAATGTCAGATGGGTGGATCAATGCTAGATGGAATGTAACCCTGATTATTATGAGGTGATGCACTATGGAAAAGGAACAAAATGGGGAATACGCAATCAATTGCAGCACAGAAGGGAGCTCATAGGGAGCTTCTCCACGCATTCTTGAATGTGATGGGGGAGGATAAAAGATTTCATAAGAAGTCAATGGAAACTGTAGGCATAACCTTTACTCATCGAGGCATAATTACAAGAGCTACGTAGCACGTTGGTGAGGCCAAGATGGAATATTGTGTGGATGTGTGGAATTCTGGGAGCCACATTACAGGAAGTATGTGATTATTCTGGAGGGGGGTGCAGAGATTCACCTGGATGTTTCCAATGATTGAGCGTATCATCTGTAGTGAGAGGCTAGATAAGCTCCGATTGTTTAGTTGGAATGAGAGAAGGCCGAGGGAGACGTGATTCAGAAGGATAAGGTTACGAAGGACATTGACAGGGTGGATAGACAGCAGCTGTTACTTTTAGTCAAAGGGCCAAGAACTGGAGAGCACATTTTTAAAGGGAAGGATCTGAGGTTTAGAGATGATTCAAGGATTGTATTTCACCCAAAGGTTCTAAGGGTCCGGAATGCGCTTTCTAAGCGGGGCGGGAAGTGTGGTGGGGGTGATGGGGGGGGGGGGGTGTGGAGCGTGGTGAGGTATCAAGAGTCAACTCACAACCATTGAAAATTATTTGGACGAGCACTTGAAGTGTAATTTCATTCGTGGCTACGGGACTGATGTAGGAAAGTTGGACTAATGTAGATTATAGCTCGTGCTGTATTTTTAATGGTACAGTGTCTATGCTTCTGTGATTATATGGCTGTGGTAAGTCAATCATTGAACAGCTTAAGACAGGAAGTAATGGGTTTTGGAAGAGTACATTAACAATCGTGAAATGTAAAATCATCTCAAAGTACAATATACCAAGGTAAAATGTTGGAGAAGATAATTGTAGCTTCCTTACAGTCCGAAACCAGCGAATGGAGAACAGGAAAATGGCAGATTATGAAGCATCTACTTCAGTTCTGCTTTCATGAAAGAATTCTTAAAAATGCTTCCAAACAATTCTAGGTCCACTGAGAAAGAAAGGAAATGCAATCAAATCAGTATTTAAACAGTTTTGGAGAAAATATTTTGAATGAGATCTGATAAATACCTATGGCCTGATAATCTATATCTCTGATTCCTAAAGGAAGTGGCCATGGGAATAATGGATACTTGGCTTGCTGTCTTCCAAATTGCTGATGAACGATTTGACAGATTTGTGAGCAGCAAATATAACTCCAGTATTTCGAAAGGAGGCAGGGAGAAAGCAGGGAATTACACTCTGCTGAGCACCAAAGAAGTAGTCAGGACAATACGAGAGTCTATTAGAGAGAATGCTTTGCCAGGGAACTTTGAGAATTAAATTAAATTAAAAGTAATGACTCTGGATTAAGTCAATAGCAAATTATTAATGGCGAATCATATTTAAGAATCCGACTGGGAAATTATTTATGGCGAAGCAATAGATGCAGTGAATTTGAATTTTCAGAATCATTTCTGATGACGTCCAAAGTCTAGTGTCGTGACGATGCTACTCCTTTTACAAGGTCATGCTGCCCTTGTTTTTGCTTTTAAAGAGTTCTTAAAAGCAGCGAATCTGAAAAGTCTGGATTTGACTACTTGGGAAGGCTTTCAAGTCTAAAATGAAAACACGTACAATGAGTAGTGTGTTATGCTAGATCCGGTCCTGTTTAACGAGACAAGAATAATTAAAGACCACATAGCTAGGAATCAAATTGGAAGGAACGATCACAGTGTGATTGAATTCAAAATATAGATGGAGAAGCAAAGATAAAATTCAATGCCAGGGTCCTGCGCTTAAACGAGGGAGACTAGAACAGAAAGAGGGAGGACTTGGCTAAAGTCGGCTAGAAACAAAAGCTTTATGGTGAGAATTGACGAGCAGTGGAGGATTTTCATAGGAATCATTCAAAGAACGTAGCAAAAATATATTCAGTGAAAAGGAAAGACTCTAAGAAAAGGGAAAATCTGCCCTGGGTGTCTAAGCAAATACACAAGGCTATCAATCTGAAAGAGATGGAATGCAAAGTGGCCAAGAACAGCAGGAACCTTGAAGACTGGGTCAACAGAAAGCCACGAAAAGAGCTAAAAAGAAAAGTAGGATTTAACACAAGAAAAAAAAAATTGGCACAGAATATGGAGACAGAGAGTAGATGGTTCCTTAAATATATAAAATGAAAATGAGTGCCTAACATAAATATTGGCCCTTGAGATGAAATGAAGGAGCATTTAGTTATAGGATGATGATGAAATGGCTGAGGCATTGAACAGGTATTTTTATATCAGTCTTCATCGTGAACGACACGAATAACATGCTTGTGATCGACAAAAAGATGAAGATTATAGATTAGAGTGGTGCTGATAAAGCACAGCAGTCCAGGCAACATCTGAGGAACAGAGAAATCGACGTTTCGATCAAAAGTTCTTCATCAGGAATGCTCTGAACTGCTGTGCTTTACCAGCACCACTCTAATCTAGAATCTGGCTTCCAGCATCTGCATTCCTTGCTTTTACCAAAGAGATGAGGATATGTGAGGATTTGTGAACAATCATTATTACAGAGGAGGTAGTCTTGGTCAAGCTAATGGAGCTAAGGGTATACAATTCTCCTGGCCCCAATGGAATGTATCCCAAGGAACCAAAAAGACAGCGGGAGAAATAACAAGTGCACTTATGGTAACTTTCTAAAATTTGCTGATCTCTGGGCAGTCCCAGCAGATTGAAAAACGGCAAATGGGACGTCACTGTTTAAAAAGGCAGGTTGATGAAAGATGTGCAATTATAAACCAGTTAGTTTAATCTGTGTAGTGGGGAAGATGCTTTGACTGTATTATCAAGGAAGAACTCGGAAGGCATTTTGATATACATCGGCCCATTACGCAGACGTAGCAAGGATTCATGATGGGCAGATCATGCTTAACAAGACTTTTGGAAATCGACGAAGACATTACGAGCAAGGTAGACAACGAGACCGCAGTGGATGTTCCGTATCTAGGTTTCCAAAAGGCTTTTACAGGGTGCCACGCAGTCGGCTGCTGCATGAGATAAAGATGGATGGCGTTACGGCTGAAGTATTAGCATGGATAATAGATTGGTTGACTAACGGGAAGCAAAGAGTGGGAATAAATGAGTGCTATTCTGGCTGACACACAGTGTTGAGTTGTTTACCTCAGGGATCAGTGTTGAGGTTGCAATTATTACAATTTATATAGATGATGTGGAGTTGCGAGCATGCATAGTTTGTCAAAGCTTGCAGATGGCACGAAGATGAGCGACAGAGAAAAGTGTGCACAGTACTGTAAAACTTTGCAGAGGAAATAGTTACATTGCATGAATGGGGAAAGGTCTGGTAGATGGAATACAATGTTAATAAATATGAAGTAATCTATTTTGTTCGGAGTACCAGTAAAATGGACCATTATTTGAATGGTAAAAAGATGCAGCATGCTACTGTGCAGAGGGACCTGGGTGTCCTTGTGCATGCATCACAGAAATTTGATCTGCAGACACATTACGTCATTAAGAATGTAAATGGGATTTAGTTTTTCATTGCGAAAGGAGTTGAGTTCAAAAGCAGGGAGGTTATGTTGCAGCTGTACAGGGTGCTGGTGAGGTCATTTCTGGAGTACTGTGAGCAGGTTTTAGAGTCCTTACTTACAAAACGATGTACTGACAGTGGAGCTGGTGCAGAGGAGGTTCACTCTGGTGATTCTGGAGTTGAGGGTGTTGTCTTATGAGGAAAGACAGAGTAGATCAGCATTATATTCTTTAGAATTTAGAAGAATGAGGGGAGGATCTTATAGAAACATAAAAGATAAATATGAAGAGAAGAAGTAAGAAAGAAATAGTGAGGATGGTTCCACTGACAGGTGAGCTAGGACAAGACGGAATAACCACAATATTAGAGTGAACAGATTTAGGACTGAACTGAGAAAGAACCTCTTCACCTAGAGGCTTGTAATTCTATGGAATTCCCTGCCCAATGCAGCTTTGGCGAATCAGTCTTACTCCTGTACGCAATTCCCCTGAAATGAATGTGAATACACATTTATCTGCCTACCTGCTTTCTGCTCCTACAATATTGCTTTCAGCAACTGGTGTACAAGTTGATCTAGATTCTTTTCAATGTTACAGCTGGGTCTATATGCAACGGTCAGCGTGCAAATGTCATTCCCAGTATTGACTTCTGGCTTCAGAACTAACTGCCGTGCATGGACTCGGAGGGCTGCGCAGAAATAAACGAAAATGCAGCTTAATGGAGCAACATTTTTCAACACTCCCTTCACAAATGAGAGTCTGCCATTCTATTGTTCCCATCAAAGTACACAGCATCTCATCTCTCCCATTGCTCTCCATCTGCCACTTATTTGCCCAGCCATTTCACTTGCCTTAGTCACCTTGAAGGATTTTTACATCTTCCTCATCCACTCAAAAGCTGTCATCGTTTAGTGTTGTCAGCAAACTTTAGAATATTGCATTTGAGACACTCAATCAAATATATGATGTGTATTGGGAATAGATGGGGCGCAGGACACTATCCTTGCTATATCTTCCTGGCCGTCCATTTTTTTAAAAAAAACATTGCTTTATTCCCACTCAGTGTTTCATTCCAGCTCTGTCCTTCGAATACCATGACCATATATTAGCTCCAATCCCACAGGATTCGAATTTTCACACTAGACGTGGGGCTTCATCAAACATTTTTTCTGAGATTCCACTATTATTACATTGATAGCTAATCTATAATTTTGAGAAAATCCAATTTTTCAAATATGATTCCAATTTCATAAATCTCAGTTGACTTTGTCTATGCCCATGAATTTCAGTCCGATACTTTCTCTAAACTATTTAGTTGCTAATTTCATTCTATTCCATTTTCTCTCTCAGAATAATGTTCCCTAGTATTGCTCGGAAGATTTATTTTTGGCTTTGTTTTCCTCTGAGAAGGAATAACTTAATTATTTGCTCCATAGTTCTGCTATTTCCCGGTCCTCAATTATCTGGTATCAAACTGTAAGAAAGCTGCAAAGTTTTTTCTCTTAATTTTGCCATTGACATATTTTCAGAAAATATTACAAGTCCTGTTTTATAAACTTTGTTAAGATACCTTTCAGAAACCTATCAATTCCTATTTTAATGTACTCAGTGATTGGCCTTCCACACCCATACAATCACAGAAGCAAAGAGTCTGTACTATCAGAAATACAGCACGGTCTACATTAGTCCCACTTTCCGACCCAATAACCATAGCCGTGAATCTTAAGGCATTTCAAGAGCACAACCGTGTATTTTCTAATGCATTTGAGTTTACCATGACAACTGCCCACTCGAGAAGTGCATTTCAGACACCAACACCCTCTACGAGAAAATCAATCCTCAAATCGTCGGTAAACCGCAAACCCTTCACTTTAAAAGTGTGGCCTTTTGACTATAAGGAACAGCTGCTGTCCATTAACCTGTCCAAGCTCCTCAGAATACTATCGTTCTGAATCACGGTCCCCTCAGCCTTCTCAGATCCAAACTAAACACACTAGCTGATCCAGCCTCTCTCCATAGCTGATATGCTCCATCCCAGGGAACATCCTGGTGAATCTCTTCTGCACCCCTCCAGTACAATCATATCCTTCCTGTAATGTGGTTCCCAGAACTACACACAGTATTCCATCTTGGCCTCAACAAAGTTCTGCATAGTTCTTGTAATCTGAGCCTCAATAAATCAAGGTTATGTTTACAGTCCCCGATGCTTTCCTAAATTGTGTATTAACCTGTCCAGTCACATTCAGGGATGCCTGGAGAAGCACCCTCAGAGCGTTCCCGTATGCTGCCATTTATTGAATCCTCCCCCGTCTGTTTCCATCTTCCAAACTGTATCATCTCATATTTATCAGGGTTACATTCCATCTGCCATTGATCTTCCCAGCTGACCATTCCATCTGTATCTTCCCGTAACTTAAGGCCTTCCTCCTCACTGCCAACCAACCGGCCAATCTGCGTATCAAACATAAACTTACTTATAACACTCCCTACCCCTCGTCCATATTCACAGCTACATCATTTATCAATAACATAAATATTTCAGTGGGTGATTATGTGCTTTGATGAAGAAGCAGCGCTTCGAAAGCTACTTCCGCCGAATAAACCTGTTGGACTCTAACCTGATATTATGTGATTTATACCATTGTCCATCCAGTCCAACACCAGCTCATCCGAATCACAAATAATAAGGGACACAGCACTGATCCCTGTGGTATGCCATTGGACTCTGGCCTCCAGTCCCACAAGCAGCCGTCTACCACCACCTTCTGTCTCCTACCACGAAACTTCATTTAGATGCAACTTGGCAAGTCACTCATGAGTCCGACCTGTGACCTGTTTCCTGGTTATTCTGTTCTGCTGGATACACTTGTCGAATATTTGAGAATTCTCCGTAATCTTGCCCTGCCAGCAGGTTTCCATGCCCCTGTGTTAGTTAGTTCCTTGTGTGTGTTGAATTTCCCCCTTATGGCAGTCTTAAGTGGTCGTCCTTCATCCTGCCATTACTTGCCTTGAATGTGTATTAGACAGGCGAAGAAACATCCTGTTAATTCCCAACTTGTCACATATTTTGTGAATTTTAAAAATTTCACAGTGACCCATCTCTCATTCTTTGATATTCTAGAGAACAAAGGCCGAGTTTCCTCATCACACAATCTCGCCAACTGAGGGATTAATCTAGAGAATGTCCATTGCACTTCCTCTGTGGTCAGTATATTATTTCCCAGACTTGGTAACCAAAACTGTAATCAATATTCCAGGTACAGTACTCGCCAACACGCTGTTAAACTGCTTCAACATGTCATTCCATCTATATTCTGATTCCCTTAAAGGAAGGCAATCCAAACTTTAATTTATCACTTGCATATATTCCTCCAAATACCCTTGAAATTCATTGCATTTACGAACTCAATGTGTGAGTTCTTTTAGAAAGCCTTCTGATTATCTAAAATATGTCAATTATACTCGTTCCCCATTATTTATACTGTGAGAATCAACTTCAAACAATTCCAAAACTTATCAAGTATGATTTCCCTTTCAGACATCCATACTCTCCAATGTTAATGTTCATTTCTAAATTACGAATATCACATCCCATATAATAGATCCCAACAGTTTCCCGACAAATGTCAAGTTAATTGGACTGCAGTTCTCCACACCACCTCTTCTTCCCTTTGTCGATGTTTGGATCCCTTCCGTTCATCTATAGTGCTTGGATCACGTTGAGTAATGTCCATTTATCTACAACGGCTTCCAGACTCTGCAGAATGCACTGGAAAATAGAACACAGTCATCGACATTTCAATTAATACTTCTATTAGTGGTTTATTTCTGAAGGTTTTGGTATGAAATACATCTGGTTTGTCAAGCTAAACAATGCTCAATCCAACTGCATGTTCAAGTAAAGCCTTATTACTGATATCAATTGACTTTATATCTTTTTTTCCACAAGTTGAGGATACATTAGAGGTTTGGATTAGGAATTGGCTGGCTGGAAGGAGACAGAGGGTAGTAGTTGATGGATTATGTTCATCTTGGAGCGCAGTTACTAGCGGTGTACCACAAGGATCTGTTTTGGGACCATTGCTTTTTGTTATCTTTATAAATGATCTAGAGGAAGGACTTGAAAGCTGGGTAAGCAAGTTTGCGGATGACACAAAAGTCGGTGGAGTTGTGGATAGTGAGGAAGGAAGTGGTAGGTTACAGCGGGATATAGATAAGTTGCAGAGCTGGGCGGAAATGTGGCAAATGGAATTCAATGTAGCTAAGTGCGAAGTCGTTCACTTTGGTAGAAATAACAAGATGATGGATTACTGGGCTAATGGTAGGCTACTTGGTAGTGTGGATGAGCAGAGGGATCTTGGTGTCTATGTACACAGATCTCTGAAAGTTGCCACCCAGATAAATAGTGCTGTGAGGAAGGCATATGGTGTACTGGGCTTTATTGGCAGAGGAATTGAGTTCCGGAGTCCTGAGGTCATGTTGCAGTTGTATAAGACTCTGGTGAGGCCTCATCTGGAGTATTGTGTGCAGTTTTGGTCGCCATACTATAGGAGGATGTGGAAGCTTTAGAACGAGTGCAGAGGAGGTTTACCAGGATGTTGCCTGGAATGGTAGGAAAATCTTATGAGGAAAGGCTGAGGCACTTGGGGCTGTTCTCATTGGAGAAGAGAAGGTTTAGGGGAGATCTGATAGAAGTGTATAAGATGATTAGGGGTTTAGATAGGGTAGATACTAAGAACCTTTTACCGCTAATGGAGTCAGGTGTTACTAGGGGACATAGCTTTAAATTAAGGGGTGGTAGGTATAGGACAGATGTTAGGGGTAGATTCTTCACACAGCGGGTTGTGAGTTCATGGAATGCCCTGCCCGTATCAGTGGTGAACTCTCCTTCTTTATGGTCATTTAAGCGGGCATTGGATAGGCATTTGGAAGTTATTGGGCTAGTATAGGTTAGGTAGGATTCGGTCGGCGCAACATCGAGGGCCGAAGGGCCTGTACTGCGCTGTATCCTTCTATGTTCTATAAGTCCTATATGATTACTTCGTATTTCTGTGTGATTTTCTGGATCTTCCTCCATGAAGACAGAAGCAAAGTAACTGGTTATTTGCTTGGTCATTTCCCAGCTATTCACAATAAACTCCTCCCTCCAAATTACAAATTTTCGCATTTGACTGTTTTTTCCCCCCTTTGAAATGTAGATCATGGATTTATGTAGTTTTTGTGTTCCTATTTGTTTGCATGCATGTTCGCGTAATGATTTCCTTATCTGTTTCATAACCCTCCTTTTTGGATCTTAAATTTCTGAGAATTCTTAGGATTCCACAATGTCTAGAATTCTTCTGAAGTCACTTCCTGTGATTAATATAACCTTTAACTGCTAATCATTGTTAACTCACTTTCTCATTCTTTGATGTTTTTTTTACCTGAAATAAATAGATATATCTGTCAGACTTTATTGTATTTCTATAAATCTCCTGGTCCTGACCAGATATATTCAGGAACATTTCAAGAGGACAGAGAAGAAATGGCGGGCGCCCTGGTTGATACTTTTGCATCATCGGTAGCCAACGGGTGAGGTCCCGGAGGACTGGAGGGTAACGAAAGCTGTGCCCTTATTCAAGAAGGGCTACAAAGAAAAATTGGGGAACTACAGACTAGGAAACGCAAAACCTGTAGCAGTTAAGTTATTGAGAAGATTCTGAGAGAGAAGATATGCATGCATTTGGGAATGTGAATGAGGGATCATGGCTCACAAATTTCTTAGAGTGTTTTGATGAAGTGACCAATAACTGTGACAAGGCCAGGGTTGTATATGGATTTCAGTAAGGCTTTCAATAAGGTTCCACATGGTACCCTATTCTAGAAGTGTCGATCAAATGGAAATGAGGGGGAGCCAGCAAATCAGATCCAAAATTGGCTTGCTGATAGGAAGAAGGGGGTAATCGTGGAAGGATACTTGTCGGACTGGAGGCCTGTGACGAGTGGAATGCCTCGGTGTCGGTGAAAGCTATCTCTCTCTCTCTCTCTCTCTCTCTCTCTCTATATATATATATATATATATACACACACACACGCACACACACACACACACACACATCGATGATTTACATGAGAATGTACAGGCATGATTTGTAAGTTTCATGATGACACTAAAATAGGCGGGATTATGAACAGTGAGTAAGCTTGTCAGAAATTTCGGAAATTACAGCAGCACCATGATCAGGTGGGGAACTGGTTGGGGAAATGGCAAATGGTGTTTAATACAGATAAGTGTAAGTTCTTACATTTTACAAATCTAAATCAAGCTAGGTTTTCGTGGTGAATGGCAGAGTCTGAAGGATTGGAGTGGAACAAAGAGACCTTGGAGTTTAAGGGCATGGTTCTCTGGAAGTGGAGTCCCAGGTAGACAAGGCAAAGAAAAAGGCATTTGGCTCACCTGCCTTCATCAGTCAGAGCGCCGAGTATCGAAATAAGGGAGTTATGTTGCAGTTATACAAAATGTTGGCGAGGCCATACTTGTAGCGTCATGTTCAGTTTTGTTCACTTTGCTCCAGGAAGGGTGTTATTAAACTGGAAAGAGTGCAGAAGAAATTTACACGGATGTTGCCAAGACTCAATGGTTTGAGTTATTGGGAGAGGTTGGACAGCTAGGAGTTTTTACTTTAAAATGTATGAGATTGAGAGGGATCTGATAGTAGTGTTTAACATCATGGGAGGCATGGATATAGTGAATGCACTCAGTCTTTGTTTATTCCCAGGATTGGGAAATCACGGACTAGAAGACTTCAATCTAAGGTCAGAGGGGAAAGAGTAAAAGGGAACCTGAGGGGCAATTTCCTTTACCCACAGTGTGGTATGAATATGGAATAAGCTGCCAGCGGAAGTGTTTGAGGCGTGTACATTCAAAAAATTTAAAATACATTTGGACAAATACACGGATAGGAAAGGATTAGAAGGATACGGGGAAATGGCAGGGAAATGGGATTAGTGTGAACGGGCATTTTGTTCGGAATGCACCAGTTTGGACCTAAAGGCCTGTCTCCGTGCTGTAAGACTCTATGAGTCGAACAACCACTGAATGTTGTATTGTACTTCCCCAATTCACTGGAGGTAACTTGACCCGCTAGCCTCCCGGCTTCCATGATGTTTGACCAGAATGTTCAAACATTCCATATTGTATGCAGACGCCGGGTAAAATACAACATATCAATGTCTCTATTCCTCTAAAGCTGCTTCAGAACAAGGTTAGTATTTAGTTCTTCTGACCACACAACACCGAATCCGAAATAATCCGCTCTCTAGTTTGGTTCACAACATACTCTTCAACCTACCTGATATACACTAACGGAATTTATTTTTCACAACATTATCAGTCACTTAGTTAACGCAGTTTCGATGCAACTTGAGATCATCCATTATTACTGAAGAACACACGAGTATTATTACTCATTCACAGGATGGGGGCTTCGCTGGATAACCAGCACTTATTGCCCATGCCAGAGGGCAGTTAAGAGTCAAAAGCGCTGCCTTGGGATTGGAGTCACATGCAGGCCAGACCAGGTAAGAGCAGGCGCTTCCTTCCTGAAAGGACATTAGTGAACCAGATGAATTGTTCCAACAATCAAAAATGGATTCCTGGTCATCATAAACCATCGATTTCAGATACTTATTGAATTCAAATTCCACAATCTGCCATGGCAGGATTAGAGTCCATGTCCCCAGAACATTACCTGGGTCTCTTGGTTAAGAGCCCAGCGATAATGTAAGTATGTCATGGCTTCCCTTTGCATATAGTTGCATATCCAAATTCTAGAGCATATGATGCAATATATTTGCGCGACAGTTTTGGTTCTGATATATAGCACAACAAGTTTGTTTCTCCTTGTTATTTGTAAGACCCACCCAAACTGATTCTGTGGAATCTGACGGAGAGGGTCTGATCATTATTAGTGATAGACTTGAATAAGATATTCGGGAGGCTCACCTCGACGCTGAGAGGATCTGAAGAAATGTCCAGCAATACAGGACAGGCATCAATCCCCACCCCGCTCTGTCAGGTTAAGTGTCACCGTGTATTTTCCCTGCTCCCTCAGACTCACTGTATGTCTTTTTTAGCACCTAGGCTCGACCAAGGCTCAAGCTGTTTCTCCAAATAAGGCTCAAGCACGACCAGTCTCATGACTGAATTTAGCACCTTCCCTCCCCCACTTTTTCTGTCCCTGACGCAATAGCACCGCACACTAATATTACTGCATGGATACAACACGGTGGACAGACTCCCTCCAGACCCCTCACTCATTCCCTCCCTTTATCCCATTGCAGTAGAAACAGCCTGGAAAAGGGCAGAATGTGCCAAGCTGGGTGGTGTATTGCTGGATATCCGTTCCTTCATCCCCCTACCCCGACATGTGGGACGGATCCTTGAGAGAGCCAGAGAGGACCAGGTGGCATTGTGGGGAGATTCTGATATACCCACTTCCCACAAACCGAATAAGGAGCAGTGTTCTGTAAAGAACAATTCTCAATTCAAACCTACTCTCAGTTCCAACCTCATCTCTCTCAGTTACCGAAGAACAGATATCCCATTGCACAGAGATGCAGGCAATGAAATACACAGATGTATTGGTAAAACCTTAATATACTAACCAGCACAATGCATGCAAAGAGATAAGCATGCAGACACGTAGAATCACACAAAGACATGTAAAGTCACTCACAAATGGACACAAACACAGATAGAAACACACAGGCTGATACAAATACAGACAGACATAGTCACACAAATAAACAAATAACAAGCACATGGACACACACACATAAATACACATTAAAACATAGACACGAGTGCTATTAAGACTCAAGTAAATAAGCTTTTGAATGATAAAGAGGTCAAGGATTCTCGGGAGAATATAGAAGAATGACGTTGAGGAACATATAAGAAATGACTGAGTGGCAAATCAGACTGGATAGTCCGAATGGTCTAATTTTGCTCCTTTTTCTAATACTCCTGTGGTGTTATGCTATCAGGTATTCTCTTCCTGAGACAGCAGTAGCAACATATTTGATTGAAGAAACTCAGTGGTAATGTGGGACAGGATTGGAGATCAGACTGGTTATATGTCTATTCCTAGTTATTTTACCCTTATATCTGTAAAGGAGCAGTGATTTGATCTGAGTTTTAACGTAATGGTTGCCACATTGGAAGAAGGATGTCCACTTCCCTTTAGCGTTGTGCTATCTGTGGTGTCATCATCTTCAGGGAGCAGTGAAGACTCTGTTATTTAAGATATTCTAGGCTGAGCTCGACTGATCTTTGCTGGACAGGAGAGTCAATGTTTATTGGGAACAGACATGAGACGGATGGTCAGACACACTCGGATCAACCATGAGCATTCTGAATGGTGCAGCCAAATGGCCAACTGCTGCCCCTCTTCCAAGTGTTGTTCCCTAAATCCACCCCTCGAAGCTTTTACAGAGATATACTGCTGTCCCTACCTCCTTGTGTTGTTCCTTCAATGCGAATACAGCGTAGGGGACCATTCCATTCAGCCAGATTAGATATTTCCAATGAGACGGGATTAGACCATTCTGCCCTCTCGGGAATTACATAGGAATACAGAATGAGGTAATTCACTCGTTGAGTACATTACACAGCCAGGAGGAGTCCATTCAACCGGCCTGAACTGTTGCACAGGAACAGGGATGCTGTCACTGACAGGGAATAGACAGTAGAGATAAATGTTTTTTAAAAACAAAACTGTAAGTAGTTTTGCCTCAGAGATCACTGTGGGGTCATCAGTGATCAACAATCTATGTCAAACATCTCGATGAAGAGACTGAATTGATCAAAGCTGAATTATCTCGTACACCAAGAATATCATTCAACATATCTTCAAATGGAGGTAGTGAATCTGCATTGTGATATAGACAGGGAAGGTTAGTGAGCAAACATTCAGCAGAAATAATATAACATGAGTTGTCTGTTGTGGTAGGAAGGACAATGTAAATGGACAGAGATTACAAAACTCTGGATGCCGATGATTTTCATATTCCTGGGACATGAATCATATGAAGTCTGTCTGCAGATGCAGCAAGTGATTGGGAAGGTAAGTGGAATGATGCTGTTTGTGACAACGGGTGTTGGGTTTAATCAGGAATGTTTTACTGCATCTGTACAGGGCATTGCTGAGACCACATCAGATACACTGTGTGTAGTTTTGATCCTCTAAACTAAAGAAAACGGACATAATTCCTTTTGAAGATGCTGAAAGATGCTTCCCTTTACTCATTCCTGAAATGAAGGCCTTTGGTTATCTGGGATTATCGGTTTAGATCTTAGATGGGAAATTTTATTGAAGCACAATGTTTAGAGAAGTGTTTCAGCTGGATACATATTTTTTCTTGTTAAGGAGACGAAGGCTAGTTTTTTTAATGCAACGCATTGGTATTAACACAAATATTATGAAGATATCAACCCATTTTAAAAAAATACGCAGACACATATAAACATGTCATCACATTATAAAGAGTGCACATTTTTTCCTTTGCTAATGAAAGGCACTGTACACAGCAACAGCAATGCTGCTGAATACAGCATATAGTCCATTATCATCCATTCCAGAGAATGTACATGGAGAGTGCACATGGTCCAGTTTGGTGTTCAGTTGACATTATTGTATTTTTCCACAGAGAGACGGAGAAAAATGTTCCCTGCCTCAGAAGCAGCAGCCAATTGGGCTCTCTCTCTTACTTTGTTCTGCCGGAAAACAAAGTGTGAGAGCAGAAAATCCCTGAGTCATCTTTTCCACTCGTGGAGAATTCCTGCTGAGGATTCATAGGAATCTCTCCACAGCTCGAAGGAAAGGGAGTTCAGCCAAATCCAACTGTTCCGGGACGAAAGCCGCATTCCGAGACATTTGTGTGAGCAGAATAACTTCTAAGGCAGAAATACATTTGGGACAATCGATCATGTTACCATTCGTTCAGCGTTCAACTTTCTGTATTTCACATTTTTGTAGAAAACTACCAAGTTGGAAGCTTTTCTCATTGGCCACAGCGCTCAACTGGTTAAATTTGACATTTATTTTCACAAATAGAGGAGTAAGAAAAGCTATCAGTGACCCTCCAACATTCTGTGCCTCTCAAGTATGAGTCAATGTCTTGACCACCATGCACTGTCTGTTCATCTGACAGATTCTGTGGCGAGAACAAATTAACCATCTCAAGTGAAAATATTTTGTGACGGAATCATAGTTAGAAGGGACCTTGAAACGGTTACATCTGGACTTAACAAAGGCACAATCAATGTATTATTCAGCCGTTGCATTGAGGCTGAGAAAGAGACTGAAATATCCTGACGGTGGTCTTGGGCAGGATTGGTGAGTGGGGAGAATATGTAGAAATGTAAATCTGAATGGAGAAAAAAGACATGGAGTTTAAGAACAGTCTGGTTTCTCCTCGCGTATTGTTGAGTAAGTTGTGAATAGTAATTTGACAGTTATAATTTGCAAGGAATAACATTTTTGACTGGATCTGAAAATGATGACTTCCGAAGTCTAAAATTTAAATATGAACAGCAATTCAGTTCAACTTGGTTTAATGGTCAGATGGAATGACTTACCAGGAACACCAACTATAGCGAGGATGGGATAGTAACTAACTTGCATAATCCAAAGGACATCTATGATCCGTGAGGCTAATGATATCCAAAGCTGAGAAAGATAGTAAAGATCCAAGGATAAACTCCTGTCTGTTATTGTAATATTCCAATCTAATGTTCTCAGATTCTGATCCATTATTGGAACATCCCAGTCTTATGTTCTCAGTTTCTGATCTCTCCTTCCCCGTCTCTCGAACTGCTGTTCCCTGTTAGTGCTGTCAGTGATGCTCCGGCCCATGCTATGGGATAACACATTGAACCGAGTCCCTAATTAATAGAAGAGGCAAGCACTCCAGTGATACATTTAGGATCCACGGAGACTGACATCAATCACAGTCACTGAACAAATAGCTCCAGGTAACGCCTTTCAATTCAATACAATTTTATTAAAATTCGAAACAATGATCACAACAGTCGCATTCTGAATGGGATATGTGAGGCTGACTGATGGAACAAATCTTGAGGCTGGTAGATCAACTAAGTGTACCAATTCAATTTGCCTTGGAAATGGGAGCAATGTCATAAGGTTAAAAGAATGTAAACATGCTTCTCTGTTTATAAATGAAAACATACATCCTGGAACTGCTGATCAAGCATTAAAATTTCAATAAAACATTTAGACAATTTGTATAGTTCATGATCTGAGGGGAATGTGTGCCTGAGAGAGCGTGGGGTTATAACAGACAAATGGCATGGATATGTTAACAGTGAGTTGTACGTGACAAATGCAATTCAGTTTGTTATTCCAGGATCAGAGAGTGCATATGAGGCCTGTGCTATTGAAGTTATCGACGTTAATGAACTGTGATGAAGTGTCATTCACTGGACTTCAATTACTGTGTGATTATGGCATTGCGCAGGAGACAGAAAACAGAGAGAATTGGGGTACATGGCAGTTCAGACTGGAGGGAGGAACAATAATATTCCCCAGTCATCAATATTGGAATGTTACTCGTTTTAACTCATACGAAGAACAGATTCAAGGATACATCTAAAGTGAAGAATGAAAACTGAAATAAGTTTATTGAACAAAAAATAGAGGGACAAAGTGATTTTCGGCCCACACTAAGCGATGGAAAGTACACATAGATAAGGTACACTCATGATATTGAGCTACAAAAATTGAAATGTGCATTACAAAACCACGGAAGTGTTTTGCAATCTTTATAAATCATTATTTGGCCCACAGCTGAGATGCTGATCTCCACTCTGTCGGTGATCCGTCTCATTCAGCTTCTGTGGTGCAGTGTCTCAGTATCGAGCAGGGTTCAGAGTCCCCGCTACTGTTCACCCAGTCTAATTAAATTAAACCACCTTCTTATTGCAAAAACAAAAATTGCTTGGCCTTTCGGACTCTGTTGAACTGTCAGCAACTCAGCTCTTTGATATTATTGAAGATAAATGCTCTGGGATCACAGCCAGTATCCACACAGTGCTCATAGAGTATGGCACCAGAGAAAGGCCTTGCAGTCCGTGAGAATTTCTAAATAAAATTTCCATTTTCTGTCTGTTCCTGTCTATCTCCCCTCATGCTGTCTTTTGATCTATCCAACTCACCCTCGTTTAACATCCCTGCAATCACTCCTTATTTCCAAATTGTACAATTGCACAGCTGGTTACTGTGACCATTTTTGAAAAATGGAGAGAACAGGGACAGGAATTATTGTTGCAGTTTCCAAGCTTTAGATGCTTCATTAAGAACAAGGAACGTACTAAAAGGGGGGAGTGTGGCATTGTTAATCAAAGGCAGTATTACGGAGGCCAAAACGATGTTTCATGAGTGTCTCGTCCACTGAGGTAGTATAGGAAGAGATTAGAAACAGGAAAGGAGAGGTCAACCTGTAAACAGTTCTCTATCGCCTTCTGAAAAGTTCCAGCGGTGTAGGGGAAAAGATTAAAAAGATGATACTGAATAAGAGCGAAATTAACAGAGGAGTTGTTATGGAGAACTTTAACTTTTCAAATATTGACTGGAAACGCCACAGTTCAATTACTTTATATGTGTCAGTTTTTGTCTAATGTGTGCAGAATGGTTTTCCTGACACAGTATGTAGATCAGCCAACAAGGGGCGAGGCCAAATTGGATTTGGTACTGGGAAATGATCCAGAACAGGTGTTAGATTTGGAGGCAGGTGAACACTTTGGTGATAGTGAACACAATTCAGTTATGTTCACCTTAGCGATAGAAAGGGACAGGTGTATACTTCCGGGGGAAGAGTTATAGCTGGGGGAGAAGGAATTATTATGCTATTAAGAAAGGTTTTAGGATGCAAAGGATGGGGAATGAAACTGCAGGGGATGGGCACAATTCAAATGTGGATCTTTTTCAAACAACAGCTGCTGCTTGTCCTTGATAAGCTTTGTACCTGTCAGGAAAGGCGGAATTGGTCGAGTGTGGGTGCTGTGTTTCACTGAAGAAGTTGAATCTCTTGTCAAGAGGAAAAAGGAGGCTTATGTAAAGATGAAACGTGAAGACTTAGATCGGATGCTTGAGAATTACAAATTAGCCTGGAAGGAATTAAAGATAGAGCTAAGAAGAGCTGAAGAATGTGCTGCTGGAAAAGCGCAGCAGGTCAGGCAGCATCTAAAGAGCAGGAGAATCGACGTTTCGGACATGAACACTTCTTCAGGAATCCTTCATCAGGATTCCTGAAGAAGGGCTCATGCCCAAAACGTCTATTCTCCTGCTCTTTGAATGCTGCCTGACCTGCTGCGCTTTTACAGCAGCACATTCTTCTGTTCTGATCTCCAGCATGTGCAGTTCTCACTTTCTCCTAGAGCTTCGAAGACGCAGGAAAGAACATGAAAACCCTCATGCTTTCTATCGGTATGTCACGAATAAAAGAATGATCAAGTGAAGATTAGGGCCAATCAAGAACAATAGTGTGAGATTGTGTGTGGGCTCTAAGTAAATATTTGAATCAGTATTCACAATGGGAAGAAATACCATCGAGGCCAAAACTGAGATACAGGCAGTTAGACCAGAGGGATTGAGGTTCGTAAGGTGGAGATGTCAGCAATTCTAGAGAGTGGGAAAATAGATTAAGTCCCCTGGGCCAGATGGGATTTATCCTCGGATTCTCTGAGAAGCAAGGGAGGCGGTTACACAAACATTCGTTCGGATCTTTACATCGCCATTGTCTACTGGAAGAGTGCCAGAAGACTGGAGGACAGCAAATGTTGTCCTATTGCTCAAGAAATGAAGGAAACGCAACCCTGGTAATTATATACCTGTAAGTGGCTGAAAATGTGTTGCTGGTTAAAGCGCAGCAGGAGAGGCAGCATCCAAGGAACAGGAAATTCGACGTTTCGTGCATAAGCCCTTCATCAGGAATCGGTGTTCTGGTCTCCAGCATCTGCATCCTTCACTTTCTCCTGGTTCCTTGGAAGCTGCCTGACCTGCTGTGCTTTTCCAGGGCGACACTCTCGACTCTGATGTCAAGCATCTGCAGCCCTTACTTTCACGCAGAAAATACGGAGACTTGGAATTGAGTGAGAGTTATCGGTTTGGATCAGAAATTTGCTAGCTTAAAGAATACAGGGGGTGATAGTTGATGGGGAATGTTCATCCTGGAGTTTAGTTGCTTGTGGTATACTGTAATGATCTGCTTTGGGGCGAATGTTATTTGTCATTTTGAAAATGACCTCAATGAGGGGATAGAAGGATGAATTAGTAAATTTACGGTTGACAGTAAAGTCGGTGGAGCTGTTGGCAGGTGTTGCAGGGTGTTGCAGGTACTGAGCTATAACGTTCTATGTTCACGGACCTACAATGGACTGAATAGCTTCCTTCTTTGATGAAACAATTCTGGGGTACTCTGACCCACAATAAAAGCTTTATGTGCCTGGAGAGACAAGCTGGTCTTGGCATGGACACACTGCTCAAAAATCCCTCATCTCTTCCTGTTCTCTGATATGCAGCGGCCTTAAAATATCTGTCCAAACAAATTAAATTAATTAAAATTCAACGAGTCAGCAGGACGTTCACCCAAGAGGATTGCCACCAGAGGATTTAATGAATAATGAGATTTTATAATAACGTAAATAATACAACATATCATGGCAGCATAATAATTGGCAGCAGAGCAAAACTTACAGTTGCAAATAGTTCCCAGTTTAACATTGTTTTAGATGGTATTAAACTGGAACTTTACAAGAATTTTGCCAGGACTCAAGGATCTGAGACAATGGGAGAGGTTAGATAAGCTGGGACATTTCTCTTTAGATCACAGGAAACTGAGGCGGGGGTAGGGGGCGGGGCTTGGGATGAAGTGTCTCGAGAGGTTAGTCTTGGGCCAAATCAGTTCCAGTCTTCCAGCCTGCCTCGAAAACCCTACAATTTTCGTCCCAGTGGAATGGGTCTATAACGGGTACCATATCCATGGAATGTCTGGACAACAAGGACACCTACGTCATATTTCTACTCATTGATTATAGCTCCACTTTCAATACCATTATTCCCTTCAGACTGATCACTAAATTCCGTGACCTCAGTCTCGGCTCCGCCCTCTGCAATTGGATACTCAGCTTTCTGACCCACAGTCCGCAGTCAGAGAAGATAGGTAACTGTGCCTCTTCCACAATAACATTCAACACTTAAATCCAAGAGCATGTGTCCTCAGCCCCCTACTATACTCCATATACACCCACGACTGTATTGCCACATTCAGAACGAACGCAATCTACATGTTCACTGATGACACATCATAGTAGGACAGATATGTAATGATGCAAGTCAAAATACAGAATGGAAATAGAGGGCTTGGTGATGTGGTGAAATGTGTAAAACCTCTCTTTCAACGTCGGCAAAATGAACCAACTGATCAATGACTTCAGAAACAAAGGAGGAGGGCCTGTCCCCATCTACATCAATGGAACTGAAGTTGAAAGGATGGACAGCATTAGGATCCTCGGAGGGACGATAACCGACATCCTGTCCTGGATTTCCCATGTTGATGTGACAGTAGAGATGGCACAGCAGTTCAGGACATTTGGCACGTCCACAAGCACACTCACAAATTTCTACAAATGCACGACTGGGAGCAAACCTTCCAGGCACATAATGGTCTGGTAGGCCAACAGCCCTGCCCAGGACAGCAAGAGAAATGACAGAAGGTTGTGTGCACAGCCCATGCCATCACGGAAACCAACCTCCCATCTATTGTCTCCATTTACACGGCTCACTGCCGTAGAAAGGCTGACCTTATCAAAGACCCATCGCATCCTAGATTTCCTACAATCCCTTCCATCTGGCAGATAATACAGAAGCTTGAACTCACAAACCAGCGGCTCATAAACAGCATCTTCCCAGCCATTATTATACTGAGGAATGGAGTCTCTAACTTCAAATAATGCTGATCTCGCTCATAATGATCTTGCCTATTGCACGCTTTTTGTGTTGTAGCCTGTATTCCTCAGTCTGTTTTTCCTTTACTCTCTGATCGGTATGTCCTTGCTTGTTTTTGGAACGAGATTCCCCAGCTTGGGACAAAGACTCTGGAGGCAGACTGGGCACAGGCACAGAGTGGACTTTAATTCAGACGAAAACCGGTTAATGCAGAGAAAGTACCAAAGGATCTTCCTAGAATTTGGCTTTGACATGGGATTACAATCATTTCCTTAATCCTCAGCTCAGATCAGAAGAGAAATCAATGATGAATTTTAATTTTACAGCAAAAATGCAGTATTTTTATACCTTCTATGATGCAATGATCAAACACAGCATTGTCGGTGTCCCTCCACTCCCCTTCTGCGAATCCAATCTTGTAAAACAACTGAGTAATGATGGACTCTCCCATGGACAGCTTTAAGGTCTTATTTGTTTCGGATGCTTAACTATTTGTGTTATCTCTAGACCTTCAGATCTTTCTATAATGCATTCCGAAGTTAGTGGCTGTGCTTTTTTCAGTCATGTCCCGCATTGTTTACATCGAAAAAGTGCATGAATTCTATTCTCTATTGGGCAGGCTATCTCTTATCAAATTTCATTATCGCATTTTACATTCAAAAATTGATTCTGTTACAAAACTGTAATATTTTTATTTCTACTGTAAATCTTTTTTTGTTCGCTTATTTGACAAGATATGCTAGGCATCTCTTTCAGTGTTTAAAACTACGTTGAAATATGTGTCCATGATTATTTACCAAATCTTTAATTAGAAATTACAACTATTGTAAATAGTTTCAAAGGCACAACCAGCTTCTTAAACATAACATGAGTTGCTGTTCTTTTGGCTGAACACATCCTTAATGAGATCAGAATAAGTTAACTTTTGTGGTGATTCTTCTAAGTTTTTGTGGTACAATGTCATTGTTTCATCTGTGTTCTGTTACAAATCGTCAAGTTTTTTTAAAAAAAGAACACCTTCTTTATCTCAATGTTGGCATGTTTCAGAATCTTGCGAATCAGATTTTCCTTTCTATTACTTGGAATAATTCCCTTCCCCAAAACCCTATTTTCACTTATGCTGAAGCAATCTATTTTAATTCTGGTTATTTCGTGGCTTTTCAAAAACAGACAATTCAAGTATACTTTTAAATTTAGGACACACCATGTCTCTAATAAATAGACAGTTCCAACACCCACAATGACCTGTCAGAACAATGTATAAACAAAGTCATTCACTCAAATACATGCGAGAATAAATCCTATCAAATCAAATTAAACCAAATCATATGATAGAAAGGAAGAAATACTCGCAAGGACAACACACCCAAATTGAAGTTCTGCAGCCTGTCACATCCATGCAAAGACTGTGACAGACGATTAAACAACTTACGAGTGAAGAGGGCTCCATAATTATCACCATCTTATCAATGGATCAACTCTGCACATCAGCGTAAAAAACAAGGAAACAGCATGTGTACCTTCCTCGGCCAGGAGTGTTGTGACGATAATTCAACTCACCCTCATCATGATGTCCACATAATCACAGATCGGTCTTTAATCAATTCGATACGCTGCACATGACATAAAAAACAGCTCAACAGTAGATGCGACAAAGGCAATGGGCCCTGACACCATTCCTGCAATCGGACTGAAGGCTTGTGCTGCACAATAAGCCGTGTCCCTGGGGAAGCTGTTTCATTCTAGCTCCAACACTGACATCTCCCTGGCAATGTGGGAAATTATTCAGCTGTGTCCAGTCCCTGAAGAGGAGAATAATTACAATCTGACGATTTATCACGCGCTCAGTCTCATCACGATTGGAAGTTCATCGTGACAGAGCTGTCACGCAACACAGAAATAACTTGCACAGTGCGGTTTCTGATATATCCCCATGTGGAGAAGGTGCTGTTGTGGAAATATTACTGGATTACTAATCTAGACCAGGCTAATGCTCTGGCAGCTGGTGTAAGTTAAAAACAATTAATCAAGTATCGAGATCTCAAATCTGGTATCAGTAACAGTGACCCTGAAGCCAACGTCGATTGCAAACACTAATTTGCTTCCCCAGTGTACTTTTAGGAAGCAAATCTCATGTGTTTTCCTGGTCTGACCTAAAAATGACTCCAGACACACAGACATGTGATAAACAATGGTCTCTGAAACCGTAAAACAAGACTTTCTATTGTATCAAAAAGTTCCGAAGTCGTAAATGAACTGAACACCCATCTCTCGCCTCAGTATCGGAAAAGACAATGTGAAACACAGTCCTGTCCACTCTGCAGAGACTTCCTTCCCAACATCTGAGAGTTTGTGACAAGATTTACAGAGCTTTCCCACAGATTGCACAGAAACATTTGCAATGGAGTAGGTCATACAGCACATTAAGCCTCTCCCATTCTAGTTCATGGCTGAACATCTCCTCAAAACACTTTTACCACATACTGTATGCATCCCTTAATCTGAGTAACCTAGTGAAGGTATTAAATATGAAATGCAGTCGATTCTTTGGTGTGTGGAGTTTGCTACCTAATTCAATATAATAATCGCTGGTCCTTTATTTCCACACCGTATCCTTGCTCTCTCCCCCATCCCTTCATTGTCTTGACGTCCTTATTAGTTTGTAGTGCCACGTCTTCCACAGCCTGATGTGGGAGTGAATTCCCAGGTTCACCAGTCTCTGAATGCAGATATCTCAATGCAGTGTGACCTGCTTGTACTTAATACTGTGGCCCCTTGTTTTAGACGTCCCGGCCAGGTGCATTATCATTCCTGCTTCCAATCTGTCTCACTCTGTCAGAGTTTTATATATCTCACTGAGATCCCCACCTACTTTCCTAAAGCCCATGGAATATAGGTCAAGTTGCCCCACAATCTGCTCCCAAAACAAGTATGCCATCCCAGAGATCATTCTTCATTCTTTGCTGCAACCCCCAATGTCAGGTTTGTCCTTTATTAGGTAAGGAGACCAAAACTGCACACAACACTGCACAATGTTCGAGATGGGGTCTCACCACGGCCGTATACAGCTGCAGTAAGACACCCTTACTCAGACAATCAAATCCTCCTAAAATAAAGGTCAACACATCATTTATTTTCCTAACTGATTTCTGCTTCAGCAATATTGCTTTCAGTGACTGGTGTGCAAGGAGATCCAGATCCTTTACAATGTTACAGCTCCCCACTTGGTGGGTCTGTGTACACTGGTCAGCGTGCCAATGTATTCCCAGTATTGGCTTCTGTCTTCAGAACTCACTGGCCTGCATGGAACTCGGAGGTCTGTCCAAACAAAAACAAAAGCAATAAAAACCTTTACTTCCCTTTATAGATCGACATTTCTCAAACACTCCCTTTTCAAATGTTCTTCTGGCATTATATTGTTCCCAACAAAGAAGACATCATCACATCTATCCACACTGCTCTTCATCTGCCATATATTTACCCATTCACTCCATTTGTCTAAATCAGTTGAAGTTTTTTTTTCCAAATTCTCCTCACCTTTCAAAATCCTAGTTCCGTCAGAAGACTTGGAAACTTTGCATTTGATTCCCTCAACGAGATGTTTGAGATGTATTGTGAATATCTGAGGCCCAAGCACCAATCACAACGATGCTGCAGGAGCCTTCCAAACTGAAAATCATCCATTTATTCCTACTAACTATTTCGTTTCAGTTTTGCCATTGTGACACCATACCCATATGTTATCCGCTATGCCATGTGTTTTTACATTGCACACTCGGCTTGGGGCACTTAGAAATCTCGCTGAAAATCCAAGTGCCTCTGTTGCTTTTCTGTAATTAATCTGCAAGTCGGTTTCTGAAATATATTTCCCATTTCATCAATATGTGTTGATTTTTTGAAGCCCATTATTTTCAGTTCCTATAATTTCTCCAAATTAGTTTATTTACTAATTTCTTACTATATATTTTTCTCCTCCGTCTCACGTTTTTTGCTATTTCTGGGAAAGCTTTATAATGTCTTTTTTTTGTGAAGACAGAAGTGAAGTAGTTGTGTCATATATCTCTGTTGTCCTTTCTCCATTCAGTGTTTTCTGACTAGAAGGAAGCTGACACTTTGACTAAAAAGAACAGCTGTTGTCTATTCACCCTGTCCATTCTCCTTGTAATCTTAAACCTGAATTACTTTCCCACTCAACTTTCTCTGCTCCAAGGGAAACAACTCGAGTTTATCCAGTCCCTCTCCACAGCTCATATTTTCCATCCCAGGGAACATCTCAGTGAATCTCCTCTACACCTCATCCAGTACAATCACATCCTTCCTGTAATGTGGCTCCCAGAACTGCACACAGTATTTACTTCGGCCTTACCAACTCTTATAATATTTGGGTCAACGACCAAAGGCTATTCCTACGGTCCTGCCTAACTCATCAATGATCATAACCAGTCACATTCAGGGATGTGTGGAGAAGCATTCTCTGAGTTTCTTAGTATGCTGCCATTCAGTAAGTACTTACCTGCCTGGTTCCTTCTTCCAATGTGCATCACCTCATATTTATCAGGGTTACATTCCATCTGCCATTGATCTGCCCGTCTGACCATTCCATCTGTATCTTTCTGTAACATAAGGCCTTCTACCTCACTGCCAACTACACGGCCAATCTTTGTGTCAAACACAAACTTGATTATCATACTCCCCCTAACCACTTCACGTACTCATCATTTATGAATACCACAAATAATAAGGAACACAACACCGATCTCTGCGATACACCAGGGGACATTGGTCTCCAGTCATGTAAACAGCCTTCTACCACGAAGTTCAGTTTGGATGCAACTTGGCATATCGCTTATATATCCTCCCTGTTCCCTGGTTATTCTAACCCACTTGACATTCGTATAGAATATTTAGGGATTCTCCCTAAGCTTGCCCTGCCAGCAGGCTTCCATGGCCCTGCGTTAATCAGTCTCCTCCGAGCCAGAATTTACTCGGTATTATGGTCTTAAATGGTCTGTCCCTAATCCTGCCATTATTTGCCTAAAGTGTAGAGTAGACAACCAGAGAAACATCCTGTTTATTTCCACCTTGTCACATGTTTCGTAGGTTTTCTCATTTTCACTGCGATCATCTGCCCATTGTAAATGGAGCGGTCAGAAAAAAAGTCTCCCCATCGGAAAATCTTGTCATCTGAGGGATTAAGCTGGAGAATGTCCATTGCACGTTCGGTATGATCAGTATACTGTTTCTTAGATTAGGTCACCAACACTGTACACAATACTTGAGGTACTCCCTCACCAACACTCTATGCATTTGCTTCGTGATGTCTTTACATCTATAGTCCGATTCCCTAAAAAGAAGGCCAACCTCACTGTAACTTTCCACTTACATGTATTCTTCCAAATACTATTCACGTTAATTGCATTTATGAACTCACTGTGTGAGTTCTTATAGAAAAACTTCTGAAACTACAAATATACCACTTTCATTGTCCATTGTCTATGCTGCAAGTAGCAACTTCAAACAATTCCAAAGTTTGTCAGAAGTGTATCGTGATTATCTGCAATGTTGCTGTTAATTTCTAAATACCCAATATCACATCTTATATAATAGATTCCAACTATCTCACTACAGATGTCAAAATAATTGGTCCGCAGTCCTCCACATTATATCTTCTTGCCTGTGTACATAACTGGATCATGTTTACTCCTTTCCAGTTATTTACAATGGCTTATGGCCTTTGCAGAATCTACACGATAATAAAACACAGTTACCGGCATGTCAATTAATATGCTGTTTTATTTCTGGTATTTTGATATGAAGTACATCTGGCCCACCAGACTTAGCAATGATCAATCTATCTTTATTTTCAAGTACTACCTTGTTGCTGATACAAATTGACTTAATGTCTTTATTTCCACAAGTTCGATGTGACCACATGGTTTACATAGAGATTTCCTGGAGCTTTCTCTATGAAGACAGATGCAAAGTAGCTGGTTAGTTTCTCTGATATTTCCTTCTTGCCCACAATAAATTCTCCTCCACCTTACAAATTTCCAAAGTTGCTCTTGCTTTTGATTTCTTTGGTATATGGATCGTAGATTTCAACAGTCTTTGTGTTTCCTGTTTGTTTGTATCCATGTTCTTTTTAATTTCCTTAACACCTTCTTGGTCCTTATTTTCGGGAAAGTAAATCTCTCTGAATGTTCAGGTTTCCACAATATCTGGGATTCTGCTGAAGCTGCTTCTTTTGATTTAACACAATCTTTGAATTCTTACGTTCACCATAATTGAGTCATCTTTCCTTTCTTTGCTGTTTGTAACTTTGTAATATGTACGTGTTTTTTCAGACTTTGCAGTATTTATATCAATTACAACTATTGTTTGCCTCACACTAAATGTCATATAGTATTCTTCCAATTCACTTAACCATTTAGCCTCTGGGCATCCATCATATTTGAGTGTAATTTCCAAAACTGTATATTGTGTGGAAATGCCGTGTAAAATGCTACATATTAATTCCATTAATCCTCAAAGGCAGCTTCAGAGCAAAGTTAGTAATTCATCCTTCTGACCACATAACACCAAATCCGAACTAACCTGCTCTCTAGTTTGGTTCACAACATACTCTTCAACATATCTCATATATAATTATAGATTATGTGTAAATGACTTAAGCAGGATGCAGTGTCTGCCCGTCTGACAGATACTGTGCAGTGTACAAGTTCAACATACTCTCAAGTCCAATTATTCTGTACTTGACGCGTGGTTAGAAGGGACTTGATAAGTTGTATCCAGAATTAGCATAAGCAAAATTGATAGTTTATTCAGAAGTTGCACTCAGGCTGAGGAAGAGACTGAGATTTTATGATAATATTGGACAGGATTAGTGAGTTGGTAGGATATAGAAATTTTGAACTGTGCAAGGCTGGAAGGATTATGGAGCTTGAGAACAGTTTGGTTCCTCCTCGCATATTGTTGAGCAATTTGCTAATCATAATTTGTGAGGAATGGAATGAAAAATGCTGAAATCCACCTTCCCAAATTTAAATAATATGAGCAGCAATTCAGTTTAACCTGGCGGAATGAATATATAGAATGACTTACCAGGAACAACAACTATAGCGAGGATGGGACAGTAACCAACTTGAATAACCATCAATACATTTTAGATCCGAAATGCGAATGACATCCAAGGCAGAGAAAGCCAGTAAAGACCATCGGATATACTCCTGCCCATTTTGGAACATTCAAGTCCAATGTTCTCAGATTATAGTCTATTGTTAGAACATTCTAGACTACCTGTTCTCAGATTCTGACCTATTGCTGGAACATCCCAGTCTAATGTTCTCAGATTCTGATCTATTGTGAGAACATTCCAGTTTAATGTTCTCAGTTTGATCTATTGTGAGAACATTCCAGTATAATGGTCTCAGATTCTGATCCATTGTGAGAGCATCCCAGTTTAATTTTCTCAGATTCTGATCTATTGTTAGAACATTTCAGTCTAATGTTCTCAGATTCTGATCTATTGTGAGAACATTCCAGTATAATGGTCTCAGACTCTGATCCATTGTTAGAACATTCCAGTTTAATGTTCTCAGATTCTGATCTATTGTTAGAACATTCCAGTCTAATGTTCTCAGATTCTGATTTACTGTGAGAACATTCCAGTTTAATGTTCTCAGATTCTGATCTATTGTTAGAACATTCCAGTTTAATGTTCCCAGATTCTGAGCTATTGTTGGAACATTTCAGTTTACAGTTCCAAGATTCTGACTTCTTCTCCTCCTCTCTCTGGAGCTGATGATCGCTGTTTGTGCTGTCGATGATGCTCCCACTGATACTATGGCATGATACTTTGAACTGAGTCCCTAATTGATAGAATAGGAAAACCTTCCAGTGACACCATTAGGGTCCACGTAGAATGACATCAATCACAGTTGTTGAACAAATAGCTCCAGTTAAGCCCTTTTAATGCAATACTTCTTATTAACATTAAAAATAATGATTAACGGTTGCCCATTCTGAGAGGATACTTGGGAGTGAATGAGGAAGCAAACGCTGGGGCTCGTAGATCAATCGTGTGTAACCATTCAATCTGCTTTGCATTTCAGTGCAATGACAGAGATTTATCAGAACATAAACATGCTTCTCCGTTTACAAATTGAAACATACGTTCTGTGACAACTGATCAGGCATTGCAATATGTGTGAAACGTTAAGAGAAATTCTATCGTCCATAATCTGATAAGAAAATGAACCTAAGACTACATACGGTTAAAATAGACAACGACATTGAAATATTCACAGAAAATTGTACCTAAGAGTCAGTGGGTAGTGCAGATGCTGGTGAATTCAGTGTAGATAAAGCATAGCAGTGAAACAGGCACGCAGGTGAGACAGCATCCGAGGTGCAAAAGAGTCAACGTTTCAGGCAGGATTCTTCTTCATCACTGGGGAGGGGGAAAGGGGCTGAGAGAAAATGGATGACTGGGTGAGGCTGGGGGAAAGGCAAGCGATAGGTGAGTGATGGTGGGAGGTGATAGTGATAGGTCGGTGGGGAGTGTGGAGCGGACGGTGGGAAGGAAGTTGGACAGGTAGGTTCCCTCGACAGGACAGACCTGTGTCTGAACATTGGATCTGGGAACTGGGTGGGCGACGCGAGATTTGTAAATCAGCGAATCCAATGTTCATGCTGTGTGTTTGTAGTCTCCTGAGGCAGAAGATGGCGTGTCCCTGGTAACATCCTGGTAAATCTCTTCTGAACGCTCTTCAGCATAATAATCTCTTTCCTATAACAGAAATGCACACAATATGACAGACGAGGTTTTAACAGTGTCCTGCATAATCTCAACATGACTTCTCAACTTCTAATCTCAAAGATCAGAGCAATGAAGTAACCTTAAACACCTTGCACCATAAACCTCAAAGAATTTAATTGCACTCCGGGTTGTCTTTTCTATGTAACTACCAAAATCCGGCATTAATTGTGTAAGCCCTCCCCTTGTTTGTTTTACCTCGCATTTATCCAAGTTAAACTCCATCTGCCACACTTCAGCCAAGTGATTTATATTAATGCCCCCTCTACCGTCCCCGTTCGGATTTAAATGACACTTCCCTCTCCAGGCCTCCTACAAAAGCAGCCTTCATTCTCCCAAAGAACCAGAGCTTGGTTTGTCTTGCGCAGGCAGAGGGAGGAGCGGGTAAGGAGACGTTTGAAAGGAAAAAAAGTTGCCTTGCATCACTTCATGATTTTAGTGAGAGGGAAGCCACGTGTCAGAGGTTTAAAATAGTGACCAGTGTTTTTGGGCCCTGAATTGTGCTGTTTCCTCGTCTCTGGTGTTCAGTATTGATATCTACTCAAGGTCCTCACAGTGCAGAGTGTGTTTCAGGATTTCTTTTCCTAAAACAGCAGACTACTGATAATAGCCATGTAAACCGGAAATCATAGCCAAGCAATTAAAGATCTTCATAGATTATCTCAATGGCAAAGCGAATGCACTCAACATCCTTTAGTTGATGTTAATAACTTTAACTTTTTTTTCAATGAGAATTGTCCCCTGTATGATTTGGTAATGTTAACCAGAATTTAATAAGTCCATATACTTCAAATAAGACCCAAAATCTGAGCATGGTTTAGGCCTTGTGTAGGGGGCGGTGCCCACGTTTCTAATCCGGAACACAGGATTTGATTCCAGTCTATGAATGTATGGTAGTGCCTCTATTTCTGAAGAAGGTGGTGCGTATTCATGTCCTTTAGAATTGTGTCACAGCTTATTAGAACAGGCTGAGGAAGAAACACACAGGAACATCATGTTGCAGCTTTACTGGCAAATGTTGAATGATGGTCGTGTCTCTATCACTGCGCCAAAAATTCCAGTTTCAAATCCCACAGAGCTGTTTCATAATATTTCTGAACAAGTTGATTAAACGTTTTTGGAATCGTGCGTTGACGGAGACGGAAGAGGTACGACTACTGAATTTGAGAATTAAGGCCCAGGATGACTGAAAGCACGGCCAATCGTCTTGATTGGAGTCACATTTACACTTTCTAGAGGTTTATAAAATTATGAAGGGCATGGATAGGGTGAGCGGTCATGGTTCACCGCCCCCCCCCCCACCCCCCCCCAGGTTAGGAGAGTATAAAACTAGAAGACAAGGGTTGAATGTGGAAAGAGAAAGATTTGAAAGACAATGAAGAGCAGCATTTTTTCCTGCAGAGGGTGGTGTTCCTATGGAATAAATAAACTGCCAGAGGAACTGGTCGGGGCTGGAGCAATTACAGCATTTAAAAGGCAACTGGCTGGCTATGTGAAGAGTGGGATATGGGCCACATGCTGACAAATGGCACTAGACTAATTTTGAATATTTGGATAGCATGAACGAACTGAATCATTGATTTAATTGGGGGAGATCACTTTGCAATCTTCAACTGTTCACCATTACACCAACACTGTCCACTTTTCAGCCAAACTTGATGTCATCCGCAAAGTTGCTAAACATACCTTCTATAAATCTCATCTAAATCATTTATAAAAATGACAAACAAATGTCGAACCAACAATTTTGCCTGTGGATAATCGCTGCTCACAGGCTTCCAGTTCGAAAAACAACCATCCCCGTCTAATCTGTCTCCTGCCATTAAACAGGTATACACAGGAACACATGCACACACAATCACACAAACATACATATAGAGACACAGACAGATGTCTTTAAGATAAAGGTTAGATCTAAACAACGAACAACAGTTACAGTGAGAAGGCGGGTACATTGTGTTGAGAAACACCCCAGACAGGATCAAACAACAAAGTAGACTTGTTGGGCCAAATGACCTAATTCCAATTTCCTATGCCGTGTGACCTTCAGGAGTCAGGATTATTTCCCAATGGTGCAGGAGAAGCTAAGTTTGATAAATTCATGACTGAACAGTCAATGGGGTTGTGGAATAGGTTTGTGGGTCTGAATGGTCCATATTTGTTCCCATTGGCAGTGCCCCTCTTCCTGAAAAGAGGAGGTGACTTGCTGTGAGGTTAACACTTTAAAATGAAAGGAGTCTCCCATTTCTATTTGAGATAACGTTGTTCCTTTCTCCTTTGGATTGTGCGATCTGTGGCGTTCTCATCCCCCGGGAACAGTGAAGACTGGGTCATTGAGGATATTCAAGGCCGACCTTGAATGTTCTTTGATGGACAGGGGACATGTTTATTGGGGACAGACAGGAAAAGGGTATTCAGCTAAATCAGACCAGCCATGATGTTTCTAAATCGAGCAGCAGACTGGACGGGTCGAATGGCCAACTGCTGCTCCTACCTCACACGTTGTTCTGTCAATTCACCCCTCGTGGTTGATACAGAGGGAGAGAACGATCTCATTCAGCCAGTCAGCATCGTGACAATACAGCAGGGAAGGCCATAACTCACCTCCATAGGGGTGGACAGGAATAGAATGAAGCATTCAATCCATTTCAGTAAACTACACAGCACAGGAAGAAGCCACATAACCAACCCAGGCTGTTACACAGGAGCAGGGGCGTCCTGGGTAGCGTCAGGAAATACAGAGTTGAGATAATTAGTCATTTTGTGTTTGGAAAGCTGTAACTAGTGGAGTTCTTCAGATAGCTGTCTAAGGTCATCAACAAATTACAATCCACACCAATGTATTGGATGAGGGGGATGGAGCTCAGTTTGCTCATGCATCAGGATAGTCCTTCAATAAGAAGTCAAATGGAGACAGATCGTCTGCTATGGGATACAGACGGGGAGGGCAGGACGTCTGCAAAGGGAAACAGACAGGGGAAGGACAGATCACTTGCAATTGGATACAGACAGGGGAGGGAAGAGAGTCTGCAGTAGGAGACAGACAGGGCGAGGGCAGAGACTCTGGAATGGGACACAGACTGGGAGAGGATAAATCTTCTACAATGGAATACAGACAGGGGAGAGGGCAGAACACGTGCAATGGGATACAGACAGGGGAGAGGGCAGAACATCTGCAATGGGATACAGACAGTGAAGGGAAGACTGTCTGCAGTGGGATAATGGCGGTGGCGGACAGAGCGTCTGCCATGGGATACATACAGGGGGAGTGGAGAGCGTCTGCAATGGGATGAAGACGGGGGAGGGCAGAGCATCTGCAATGGGACACAGATGTGGGACCGCAGAGCATTTGCGTTGGGATACAGACAATGGGGTGTAGAGTATCTGCATTAGGAGAAAGGCAGGGGAGGGCAGAGGGTCTGCAATGCGACACAGACTGGGAGAGAACAGAACATATGCAGTGGGTGACAGACGGGGTGAGGCAGAACATCTGCAATGGGATACAGACGGTGGGCAGAACATCTGCAATAGGAGACAGGCGGGGGAGGCAGAGGGTCTGCAATGGGACACAGACTGGGAGAGGACAGAATATCTGCAGTGGGGTACAGACGGGGGAGGGCAGACCGTCTGCAATGGAATACAGACAGGGTGAGTGCAGAGCGTCTGCAATGGGATAGGCTAGGGGAGGACAGAAAGTCTACAATGGGATACAGACAAGGGAGGCATAGCGTCTACAATGTGATACAGACAGGGCAGGGCAGAGCGTCAACAATGCGATGCAGACAGGGGAGGACAGAGTGTCTGCAATAGGATACAGACAGGGATAGGGCAGAGCGTCTGCAATGGCATACAGACGGGGTGGGCAGAGCGTCAGCAGTGGGATACAGCCGGGGGGGTCCGGAAAGCGTCTGCAATGAGGTACAGACAGGGGAGGGCAGAGCATCTGCAATGGGATACAGACGGGGGGAAAGCGTCTGCAATGTGGTACAGACAGGGGAGCGCAGAGCATCTGCAATGGAATACTGACAGGGGAAGTGCAGAGCGTCTGCAATGGGATATTGACAGGGGAAGGGAGAGAATCCGCAATGGGATACTGACAAGGATATAGCAGAGCATCTGCAATAGGAAACTGACAAGGATAGGGCAGGGCATCTGCAACGGGATACCGACAGGGATATGGCAGAGCATCTGCAATGGGATAGTGACAGGGATAAGGCAGAGCATCTGCAATAGGATGCAGACAGGGGGAGGGCACAGCTTCTGTAGTGGAATCGGGACAAGAGGAGGGCAGAGCATCTGCAATGGGATACAGACAGGGAGGCATAGTGTCTGCAATGGGATACAGACAGGGGGAAGGCATAGCGTCTGTCATGGGATAGAGACAGGGGTAGGGCAGAGCATCTGCAGTGGTATGCAGACAGGGGCGGTGTAGATCATCTGCAAATAGATAGAGAGAGGAGAAGAGCAGAACAGCTGCAATGGACTACTGATGTGGGATGGCAGAGCCGCTGCAGTGGGATACAGACAGCGGGAAGCAGAGTGTCTGCAATGGGATACAGACAATGGAGGGAACACCGTTTGCAATGGGATACAGACAGGGATGCAGACATGGGGAGGGAAGAATGTCTGCAATGGGATGCAGACAGTGGAAGGAAGACCGTCTGCAATGGGATACAGACAGGGGGAGGGTAGGGCGACGGCAATGGAATACAGATGGGGGAGGCAGAATGTCTGCAATGGGATGCCGACAGGGGGAGGCAGAGCGTCTGCAATGGGATACAGACATTAGAGCGCAGAGTGTCTGCAATGGGGTACAGACAGGGGGAGAGCAGAGCGTCTGAAATGGGATCCAGAGAAGGGGTGTGCAGAGAGTCTGCAATGGGATACAGAAAGTAGGAGTGCAGAACGTCTGCAATAGGATACAAACTGTGGAAGATCAGAGCATCAAACAATGGTATGAAGACAGAGGACAGTCGTGATGAAACCTTCAGCAGAAAAAATAACAGTACAATACATTCGTGATGGGAATTTTCTGTTTTGGGGAAAAGACAAAACAGCAGAAAATAATTTAAGTGCAAGGAGAATGCAGAACTCAGTGGTATAGAGGGATTTGCGTGTCTTCGTACATGTATGACATCAAATTACTCGGAAGATGCAGCAAGTGATTTGGAAGGAAAATGGAAAATTTCTGATTCTTGCAAGGGGGTTTGGGTATGATCTTAGCGATGTTTTACTGCATCAATACAGGGCATTGCTGAGATTACATCTGATGTATTATGTGTAGTTATAATTGTATGGTCCAGTTATTTTTTTTTCCCACTGAAGCAAAGCAATTCAGCTAAATACAGCTGTTTCATGAAGAAATCCCATTGTCAGAGGGTTGTGCGAAGAGAATAACTTCAGAAGTAATTATTCAAACTCGGTAGTGAGAGGGACAGATAGGAGATTTTGTGGCTGCAAATGGGAATCCAGGATGGTGTGTAGCCTCCCACGTGCCAGGGCCCAGGATGTCTCAGAGCGGCTACAGAACGTTCTCACTGGGGCGGGGGAAGCAGCCAGAAGTCATTGTGCATATTGGTACAAATGACACATGTAGAAATAGTGATGAGGTCCTGTCGAGTGATTGTAGAGAGCTTGGATAAATGATAAGAAGACAGGACCATGACAGTGGTAACATCCGGTTTACTTCCAGTGCGAGTGAGGATAAGCACAGAAGGGTATGGCAGATGAAGGTGTGGCTAAAGAAGTGATGCAGGGGGCAGAGTTTTGGATAACTGGGATCTTTTGTGGGGCATGGTGACCTTTTCAGGAAGGACGGGTTGTGCCTGAACTTGAAGGGGACAAATATCTTGGGAGGAATGTTTGCTCGTTCTTTAAGGGAGGATTTCAACTACATTGGCTGGTGTTGGGGAGGGGTGGGATCCTTAACAGCAGGGAGGCAAGTGCGATGATGGAAGGAGATAGAGTAATCAGAAACAGTAAATTGAAGAGACACATCAGGCTGGAACACGACAGGGAGCAAGGAATGTCTGTTGGATTAAATTGCAACTGTTTCAATGCAAGATGGCTGACAGGTAAGACAGATGAAATCAGGGCGTGGATGGGTACTTGGGACTGGAATATTATAGCCATTACATATACATGGCGAAAGGAGGGACAGCACTAGCAGCTTAATGTACCAGGGTACAGGTGCTCTATGTGGGACAGAGAACGTGGGAGGAGGGGATGGAAAGTTTCATTTTTGATTAAGGCAAGTATCACAGCAGTAATCAGAGATAAAATAACTGATGAATAATCTAGTGAGGATTTGTCGGGGAGCTAAGAAATTAGAAGGGAATGGTGATAGCATTTGGATTGTACTTTCGGCCCCCAAAACGAGGAATTAGGGGAACAAAAATATATAGACAGACTGGGGAGACTTGCAGGACCAAGAGGATTGCATTAGTAGGAAGTGGTTGAAGCATTCATATTAACGATATTTAACAGGCATTTTGGCAAGTACATGGACAGGAAACGACGAAAATGCTATGGGCCAAGTGCTGGGAAATGAGGTTAGTGTGGTTAGATATTTGGGTCAGCATGGACGAGTTTGGGCTAAATGGTTTTTCTGCCTCTCTCCATGCTGTAATACTTCATGACCCTACAAATAAAACAACATTGAGGTAAAACTCTCATTTTTCCTTTGGTCATGAGTTCGAATCATATTTGGACAATGTTCTTTCATGTTAGCTTTGCAGATATTTTACTTTTCAGTTTGTTATCCACAATATGTGTGCGTGTGTGCGTGTGTTTCTCAGTATTTTCAAAGGGAAAAATCAATGTACATGTTTGCAATATTGTCTCGTCATTCCTCTTTCCATCATAGTTTAAGCAACTTTGTTTTGGTCATAAACGTATTGTTTTAGCAGATTTAAGAAATCTGCCTGACTTGTTCCTAACACTGACCCTGACACACTCTGAGAAGTATATCATTGGCCATATAAGCAACCTAGTTATAATTTTTTTTAGCCAGTGGAGGAGTGGGGCTAGAAAAAGGAGTAGTAAACCAATAAAACACAGGGAATTATCGACTCAATCAGCCAGCGTCAGTGTCGAGGAGTTCGTTGGAGGGGATTCTGAGGCATAGGATTTACATCTATTTAGAAAGACAAGGACTGATTAGGGATAGTCAATATGGATTGGTGTGATGGAAATCATTTCTAATTAATGTCATTGAGTATTATGACGAGGTGACAAAGAAGATTGAAGAAGACACTGTGGTGTACATTGTTTACACAGACTTCAGCAAGGCATTTAATAAGGTTCTCCATCGTAGACAGGTTACTAAAATTAGGCTATTATGTAATCTAGAAAGAGCTAAGCAATTGGATACAAAATTGGATTGAAGGTAATGGATTGTTCTCCAGACTGAAGGCCTGTGGCCAGTGGTGTGCTGAAAGAATCAGTGCTGAGCTCACTGTTTTTCATTAAGGATATACACAACTTCGATGTGATTGTCGGAGGCATGGTTAGTAAGCTTACAGATAACATCAACAAATTGGTGCATTGGACAGCGAAGAAGATTATCTCAGAATATAACGGGACCCTTGACCATCAATGAGCCAAGGCTGGCAGATGAAGTTTAATTTAGATATTTGTGAGCTTTTGCATTTTGGTAAGTTAAAGCAGGGTAGTGCCCTGGGGAATCTTGCTGAACAAAGAGACCTACGGATGAAGATTCATAGTTCTTTGAAAGTGGCATTTAGGTCGGTAGAGTGGTGAGGAGTGTAGTTGGCACGTTTACCTTAATCGGTCAGAACAATGAGTATAGGAGTTGGAGTAGACTGTTGCGATTGTACAGGACGTAGGTGAGGCCACTGTAAGAATACTGCGTACATGTCAGTTGACTCTGCTAAAGGGTGGATGTTGTTAAGCTTGAAAGGGTGCAGAATAGATTTACAAGGATTTTCTGGAACCTGAGGGTTTGAGCTACAGGGAGATGATGAACAGGATGAGGCTTTTCCCCCGGACTGTAAGAGGCTGAATGGTGACCTGACAGAGTTTTTAAAAAGCCTTGAGGAGCATGGATAGTCTGAATGGGCAAGATCTTTTTCCCATTGTAGGGACGTCCAGAACTAGACGGCATAGGGTGAAGGTGACAGGGCAAACACTTAGAAGGGACCTGAGGGAAAACTTTTTCAAATAGAGGCTGGTGGGTGTACTGTCAGAGGAAGTGTTGAAAAGGGGTAAAATTACATTTTTAAAATGTATCTGGATAAGTACATAAATACGAATGGTTCAGAGGGATGTGGGTCAAATGCTGGTAAGTGGGAAGAGATCTGATTAAGATGACTGACTGGTGTGGACAATTTGGACAAAAGGATCTGTTGCCACGTTGTATGACTCTGCTATTCTCACAGCGTGATAAGGAAAAACTCTAAAAGGCAATTCTCTTCCCCAGAGGTGTGTGGTGCCTCTCTGATTACAAGTATTCACAACGGAATTAGTTAAAGATTTGACAGAGAATTGAGTCACGGATAATGGGACACAGGCAGGAAATGAGGCTGAGACCACAATCCGATCAGCCACAATCTTAATACCTGGTGAAGAAGGTTCAAATTCTCGAATGACCCACTCCTGCTCCTCAGACCCATGTTTCTGAGTTCCATTCAACCCCTCAAACCTGCTAGACAGGAGCAGTTGGACTCCACTTACTGTTATAGCATGTTGCACAGAAGCATAGGAGACCATTTCATCCCTCAAAACTGTCCCACACGGTTTGGGACATTTGGAAAATGTAATTGGAAGACTCAGGCTAGATATGAAAGATGTCGCTCCTCTCTCTGGACAGAGCTTCCCATCTCTGTAACTTGTGTTTCATTTGTTGTACGTATTGCAGACCCAGATTCACTGTGAATACAGCCCCCAAATCTCAGCCAGCGATTGCTCACAGCATCCGCTGGTCTCCCTGATTGCAACAATCCATACAAGACTTTCCAGGAAAATAACACCTACTAACTTTTCAGTGACAGAATGGGAGAACATCAGAAACAGGGGCAGGTCATTCACATCCCAAGTCTGCCTCACCCTTCACTAAGATCAGATGGTGTGGATGGAGCCGTTTTTGTCAGGTGAGTTCAAGAAGGTTTCCTTGCTCAGTATGTAGACAGACCGACGACAGGAGAGGCCATTTTGAATTTGGCGCTCGGCAACGAGCCGGGACAGGTGTCAGAACTCAAGGTTGGAGACCACTTTAGTGAAACAGATCACAACTGCCTCACATATAGCATAGTCTGGGAGAGTGAAAAGAGCAGTTTCCGAGGGAAGACATTTAATTGGGAAAAGGAAATTATGACACGATCAGAGAGGAGCTGGGAAGTACAGACTGGGAGCAATTGTTCCACAGAAAGGGCACAGCAGACATGTGGAGACTGTTTAAGGAGCAGTTGTTGCGAGTGATGCACGAATTTGTTCCTCTGAGACAGGAAAGAAGGGGTAAGATTAAGGAACCTTGGATGACAAGAACAGAGGAACTTCTCGTCAAAAGGAAGCAGGCAGCTTACGTAAGATGGAGAAAGCAAGGATCCAGCACAGTTTTAGGGGATTACACGCTTTCTAGAAAGGACCTCAGAAATGGACTGAGGAGAGCCATGTTCGGGCACGAAAAAGGCTTGGCAAGAAGGTTTAGGGAGAACCCAAAGCCATTTTTATCATACGTGAGGAATAGGCGAACAATCAAGGAGATGGTCGGGCCGATCACGGATAGCGTAGGGGACTTATGCACGGAGTCCGAGCAGCTCGGGGGAACCCTAAATGAGTTTTTTGCTTCGATTTTCACCAAGGAAAGGGAACTTGTTGGAAATGAAAACTTAGAGGAGCTGGGCCAGATCAGTCTTGACCGATCATGATTGATGAATTTGATGTACTAGACAGTTTGGAAAACATTAAGATGGATAACTCCCCAGGGCCAAGTCAGATTTATCCTAGACTACTCCGGAAGTGAGAAAGGAGGTAATAGGGAACTCCCTGGGAATTAGGGACCAGTCAGTCTTTCGTCTGGGGTCATCAAAAGTTGGGAAATAATCTGAGGAGCAGGATTTATGACTATTTGGCAAACCACAGTGTGATTAAAGGCAGTCAACATGGCTTTGTGAGGGACAGGTTATGCCTCAAAATCTTATTGAGTCCTTTGAGGTGTTGTCAAGACAGGTAGATGACGATCGAACAGTGAATGTGGTGCATGTTAACTTCAGCAAGGCATTTGATAGGGTTCCCCATGGAAGGTTCATTCATAACGTCAGGATCTATGGGGTACAGGAAGATTAGTCTATCTGGATTCAGAATTGGCTGGCTGACAGAAGGCAGAGAGTGGTTGTAGATGGAAAGTATCCTGCTTGGAGGACAGTGTTGAGTGGGATCCCACAGAGCTCTGTTCTTAGGCCTCTGCTCTTTGTAGTTTTTTTATAAATGGCTTGGATGAGGAGGTTGAGGAGTGGATGAGTAAATTTGCTGATGACACAAAAGTTGGAGGTGTCGTCGGTAGTATAGAGGGCTACTGTAGGCTGCAGCGCGACATAGACAGGATGCAGAGCTGGGCTGAGAAATGGCAGATGGAGTTCAACCTGGATAAACGCGAAATGATGCATTTTTGAAGGTCAAAGTCGAATCCTGGTTAGATCATTAAATACAGAATTCTTGGCAGTGTGGAGGAACAGAGGGATCTGTATGTATAAATGCGTAGAACCCTCAAAGTTGCCACTCATTTGGATAGGGTGTAAAGAGTGTATATGGTATTTTTGTCTTTCATTAACAGGGAGATCATGTTTAAGAGCCGTGACGTGTTTCTGCAGCTCTACGAGTCCCTGGTGAGACCACACTTGGAATGTTGTGGTTGCCCTAACTTTAGGAAAGATACAGAGGCTTTGGAGAGGGTGCAAAGAAGGTTTACCTGTTTGCTACCTGGACTGGATGGCTTCCTTTAAGAAGAAAGGTTGAACAAGCTTGGACCTTTCTCCCTGGAGACAAGGAGAAGAGAGGACAGCTGATCGAGGTGTACAAAATAATGAGAGGAATAGATAGAGTCAATACGCAGAGACTTTTCCCTCGGGCAGGATTGAATAGCACAGGAAGTCATACTTTGAAGATATTAGGAGGAAGGTATAAGGGAGACGTCAGAGGTAGGTTCTTTACACAGAGATGTGTGAATGCGTGGAATGCGTTGCCACCTCTGGTGGTGGAAGCAGAGTCATTGGGGACATTTAAGCGACGGCTGGGCATGCACATGGACAGCAGTGAGTTGAGGGTTGCGTAGGTTAAGTTATGATATTTTACTTTAGGATTAAATCTCGGGACAACATCGTGGGTCAAAGGGCCTGTTCTGTGCTTTACTTTTCAATGTTCAATATTCTATTAAGTGCATTTTAGAACAGTGACATATAAATTATTGATTGACAAAGGAATCAAAGGTTACTGAAAGGAAGCAGAGAAATGGGGTTGAAAGACTATCAGTCGTGATCGAATGGCAGAGCATAATTAATGGTCCGAATAGTTTCATTTCTGCTCGTATAGTCTTGTGGCCTTATAATATTTCGGTCCTGAATGGTACGGTGGCTCAGTGGTTTGTACTACTGCCTCACAGCATCAGGGAACTGGGTTAGATTTCCTCTGGGTGCTCCAGTTTCCTGCCACAGTTCAAAGTTGTGCAAGTTAGGTAAACTGGCCATGCTGAATTGCCGATTGTGTTCAGCGATGTTGAGGTCAGATGCAATAGTCAAAGGTCTATGTGTAGTATTATGGTAGAGAATAAGATTGGTTCACATACTCTTTGGAGGGGCAGTATAGACCCTTTGGGACAAAGGTCCTATTTCCACATGGTAGGGATTCTCAGAAAATGCAGGCTGCGGCAATGTTTCAATGAAGCACAACCCAAGCTCGAGTAATACCTCACTTTACACTTTGGTATGTTACAGTCTGTAGGAGTTAATATTCAATTCCAAAATTCACAGTCGGAACCCATTGTGGCTATTCTCCATTTTCCATACAGTCACCCTCCTGGGCTCCCTAAGAACGTGTCTTGTTCATGTTGCATTCAACAGAGAAAATCAATTTCTAATATTTGCACTTTAGTTTACATCCATTGTACATCTGTGTTTCTTTCACCACAATTCCACAATTTAAAGCCCATTTGTCTTTCACATTGGGCCTCCAAACACACTTTATCACCTCTGTCAACATATTAAAACGCTCACTTTCCAATCCTTTACACTTCTGAAGAAGATTTACACTGGACTTGAAACATTGACATTGTTTCTCTGTCTCTACAGATGTTGCCAGACCCACTGGGTACCTTCAAAAATGAAAAGTTACAGAACACATTTTCAATATAGCAAAGATCATTGGATACAGGAAATCTGAAACAAAACAAAAATTGTTGGAAGTACTGGGTGCTGTGAGGACCAGTCACAGAACCGAAAAGATTACCTCTGCTTTCACTCCACAGATGCTGTCAGACTTGTCAGTGTCTTCAGTAATTTCTGTTTTTGAACAAGTTTCAAACATGTGTGTCAAAGCTGCTCCCACACCCCTGTCCAATAGGGAGCGCCATACACCGGGAAGTGAATGATAGCACAAGGTATACAAATTCGTTTGTTCTGAAACAACATAAGGCTGTCATCACCGACACTACAGAGATCTTAATCATGGTCATGCAGAGAAACAGAGAGAAACACATTCGCTTTAAACAGAAGATGGCAATACTAGAGGGGCAAGGACTCAGGTGAAAACGTTAAATGCTTTTGAGGAATGTGACAAATTGGAGGCATGACATCATGAACATACCCAAACAGGATAAGATTTTTTTTATAAAGAAAGGAAGCATTCCCACATCAGATGCCGGGATAGGTCACTGTTTGCAGGGGATAAGGGTGACCGGGTCCCTGTGCGAGTTGAGGAAAGGCAGCAGAATTGTATTGCAGATATTGCAGCTCAAACTGGGCATTCATGTGATAATGCAAATCATAGCAGCTTTAGTAGCAGCAGCAGCAGAATTGTATTCATCCACAATATAATCTCTCAGTCTAACATGACCATGAAGCTGATCTCCAGTTCAGTGATGACCGTGGGTGAACATGCCACAGTCAGAACCATGTGTACCTAAACCTGATGACAATGCATTCAATCTACCGCACTTACTTCCTATATTAATAAACAGCAGAACTAACATCTGATAGAGAGGGCACAATGACGCCAATACTGTGACCATTTCTTTTAAAACCAGCTATGAATTACTGCTGGCCTGTCTACTCTTACTCTTATCTGTTAGAAAAGTCCTTGTTCCTCTTGTTAGAGAAATTCAAGAACATCCCTCCTATTACCATTTTATTTACATCGTTGAAATACTTACTGTGCCCTCCCTTGTGAGGAAAGATGGAAAGCATGGGTGCAAATTATCTGTCTGCAACCTGTAGCTAATTCTTCAGTCACAACCTCCAATTATCCTCAGTATAAATTCCTGACTTAATTTCTACCCAAGGTCACACATTCATCTGAACTTTTTTTATATGCTCGGAAAAGCTCATGCTGCTTGTTTTGTATTTCTTGCCAATTTACTGCATCATGTCTTTGCTCCGCTTTTCCTCTCTTTCTAGATTCATACAGTTATATAGCGCACAAACAGACACTTTGGTCCAACTTGTCCATACTGACTAAACTAGTCCCATCTGATTGCATTTTGTCCGTATGCCTCTCAACTTTTCCCATTCATATGTTTGTCCTAATGAGTTTTAAATGTTGTAGCTGTACTTGCATCTCTCACTCTTCCTCTGAGAACTCATTCCATTTACACACATCACCAACTGTGTGAAACCATTGACCCTTCGTCTATTACAAAACTTTCCTCTTTCACCTTGAACCTGTGCCTTCTATGACTGAACTTCCCCATCTCATGGAAAAGACCTTGGCTGGTCATTCTATTCAACCTCTCATGATTATATAAACTTCTAAAATGTCATCCCTCAAACCTCTACACGCTATCCTACACAAACTTCATGAACAAGCATTTAAAGATAAGCACCTCAAATTTGAAACAGTATTCAAATGGCAAGTAAATAACATTCAGCCCAAGCTTCATACTGTGATTAGTCTTTTCTTCATGTTGTAATATTAAGGCAAAGAAACTCGAACGAGTATCAATAAGAGGTCAAACACATGAATTGCTTTTTCCAAATCGTGTGATGATCTCTCCAGTGAAAGCCCATCTCTGGCCTGAACCATATCAGAAGGGGAATTCTTGTACCACATGATCAGTGTCTACCTTTAGCAGAGTGAGATGAAGGCTGAGTATACTTTTTGAAATTTGGATCACAGTGTGAATTCAGTGCAAATGGGGGAGAGGTGTTTTCAATAAGGTTTATGCCAAGAAGGAAACTTTCCAGAATGAGATGCGAGTGGGAGGTGTAAAACAGCATGAATGGAGAGGTCGAGCCAAACTGAGACAAGAGGCAAAGTGACAGCTTTGCTTGATGCTACTGCAGAGTAGGTAGACGTGATCAAATAGTTTCATGTGAAGTGAGTAGGGACCGTAATGTGAGAGAATGTACTCTGTAATTTGAGAGGAAGAACCTGGAATCAGAAAGGGGAAAACAGCAGGGAAGAGAGTGGAGAGCAATGGCAGTATTGCTTTTTGAGGGGGAGGTAAATCAGGAAGCACAGCTGAAATTCATGCCGAACATCAGCTTATGGTCACTGTAATAAACATTATAAATCTGGCCCTCCACTAATGCTCATCAATAGTATCCTTGAAAGCATTTGTCAACAATGGGTGGTTCACCATCTTATCGAGCACTTCATCTTGAATAGAAACAATAATTACTGAGCGGTTTGGGATATCTGCTTGATTGTCTGCTCACGTATACTCACTGACCTTCCTCTGGGTCTATTTTCACATTCCGCTTCAGACCGGATGTGAGGCAGCAATCCTCAATTTAGATGCCTGGTTCTTTTCAATCATTCAGGGGGAACTGCTGCATGTGGCTGAGCACATGATCAGCGGAGGCTGACTCCATTCTCCAGGTTTCTCTGTTATTTCTGTTTGATGATGCCACATTCCTGTGAGCTGCGTCTAACGTGACCTCATTTTCCTTCAAACATGAAATTTCCTAACTCTGGTGGCCAGGGCCTTCAGCCGAATTGTCCCATCTCCGACGAAGTTGCCCTCAATACGTCACCTCAGCCCAGAACAATGATAGATTCCTCATTGTCCACACTTCCTCCTGAACTTGAATACACATTCACATAATCATCTTACACTATTTCCACCATCTCCAGCAGGACAGCACCATCAAACACATCTTCCCCTCCCGCCCACTGTCAGCATTTCACAGGGACTATTCCTGCATCACCCTCCATCACCCCGAACACTTCCCCACTCCGCCATGGCACCTTCCCATGGAATTGCAGAAACTGCAACACTTGCTCATTCACCTCTTCCCTCCTCACTGTCCAAGGCCCCAAACGTACCTTCCAGGTGAAGCAGCATTTCATTTCAATCTGGTCACCTATCATTGCTGCTCACAATGCAATCTCTTTATATTGGCGAGACCAAACAGAGATTGATTTGAGGAACACTTCCTCTCTGCCTGTAGAGATAACCCTGACCTTCTCACTGCTTCCCATTTCAATAACCCTCAGAAGAATGAGAATAGGAAAATAGAAGTGTTGCCACATCAGAAACCAGGTTAAGACAATGGGTACAGGGCTGATGGATGAATGGGTCTTGGTGTGAACTGGGAGACAGTCATTAGAATTGAATTGAACATATTGGAGCTCAAAGTGGGCATTCATGTGTAATGGTAGAATCACAGCAGCAGCAGAATTGTATTCAACTACATTCTGTCACATTTTCCCCAGGATAATCGCTCAGCCTACCATTAACATCAAGCTGATCCATGGTTCAGCGACGAGTGTGGCTGAACGTGATAGTGTCGGAACCATATGTATCTAAACCTGATAACTATCCATGAAAGCGACCGCACTTGACTGGTTACATTCGAAGCAGCAGGCCTAATATCTGATTCAGCAGGGCGAAATGATTCCAAGACTAACAGATCAGATCGAAGTTTTGCAATGCTGCCACATCCAGGCATTATTGTCGATGGACTATTAAACAACCCACTGGAGGAGGGGACTCCATAAATATCGTCATCCTAAATAACGGGACAGCCCTGTACATCTGTATGAAAGACATGGTTGTATTATCTGCACCGTCCTCAGCCAGAAGTGTTGAGTTGATGATCCACCTCACCCTCGCCATGCTGCCCGCAGAATCACAGATGCCAGTCTTTAATCGATCTTATTCACTGCTCGTGACATGAAGAAACAGCTGAACACAGTAGATACGACAAAGGCAACGGTCCCTGACCCGATTCCTGCAATAGGACTGAAGACGTGTGATGCACAACAAGCCGTGTCCCTGGGAAGCTGTTTCATTCCAGCTGCAACTCTGACACCTCCCTGGCAATGTGGAAATTTACTCAGCTATGTCCAATCCCATTACGAGGGAATAACTACAGTCTGACCAATTACCAAGCCCTGAGTCCCATCGCAGTCGTCACTTGGTGGTAGTTCTCTTTTACAGAGCTGTCAAGCAGGACAGAAATAACCAGCTCAGTGTAGTTTCAGATAGGGCTCCATGTGGAGATGGTGTTGCTGTGGAAAAGTCACTGGATTACTAATCCAGACCAGGCCATTGCTCTGGCAGCTGGTGGACGTTATAATTCATAAAACATCGAGATGTAAAACCTGCCGTCATTAACAGTGACCTTGAAGCTAATGTCAATTGTAAACCCCAATTTCCTTCCTCGATGTACTTTCAGGGCGGCATGGTGGCACAATGGTTAGCACTGCTGCCTCACAGCGCCAGAGACCTGGGTTCAATTCCCGACTCAGGCGACTGACTGTGTGGAGTTTGCACGTTCTCCCCGTGTCTGCGTGGGTTTCCTCCGGGTGCTCCGGTTTCCTCCCACAGTCCAAAGATGTGCAGGCCAGGTGAATTGACCATGCTAAATTGCCCGTAGTGTTAGGTAAGGGGTAAATGTAGGGGTATGGGTGGGTTGCGCTTCGGCGGGTCGGTGTGGACTTGTTGGGCCGAAGGACCTGTTTCCACACTGTAAGTAATCTAATCAAATTGAATCTCGCGTGCTTTCCTGGTCTGGCCTAAACGTGACTCCAGACACACAGAGATGTGGTAAACTCTTCAATCCTCTCTGAAACGGCCAAGCAAGACATTCTATTGCAACAAACTGCTCTGGGGTCTTAAAGGATAAAACCGTATAGATCACCCGGCACCAGCCTCAGTATTGGAACGGGAAATACTACCGTGTTGACCCTGCAGAGACCTCCTTCATAGCATCTGAGAGCAGGGGGCAGCATTTACAGAGTTTCCCACAGACTGCACAGAAACATCGGGAAAGGAGTAGGTCATTCAACACACTGAACATCCTCCATTCTAGTTCATGGTGAAAATCTCCTCAATCCAGTTATTCCCACAGTGTTCGTCTCCTTTGGTATGTTTAACCATCGGAACATACGAAATAGGAACTGCTCTATTCGCTTGAGTCCATCAATTTTGATCCTCCATTCAATATACAGGTAGTTATCCAATGAAGGTGCGTTTATAAAACGCAATTTCACTGCAACACAATTAGTGAATTGCTCCCCTTTCTTCACAAAGCGAGATCCCGTTCACTGATATGGGAGACCGTCTCTGGCACCAGCTGAACAGCAAATCACAGCCTCAGGATCCCTCTGTCTGCCAAATGCACCCTCAGTGTGTTCAGCTAAAACAGGAATGTATTACGCTCTGCAGACCTTGAAACTGAGTTTGAATATGGGATTTGTAGTCTACATTTAGAAGGAAATTAATTTCAATCCGGGACGGGAATATCTTGGAGAGATCTGGAATTCCTCATCAGCGTCACGTCAGTCAGCTCGCGCGCTTTCTGGTGAACGTCTTGGTGAAAGATACAGTGCTGTACACAGTGACTGTAGTGTCACTGTAGTGTGACATTTTCTGTACTAATTTATTACAATATACGGTTTAAAGATTTATGTAGCCTGTGCTATTGTTTGCAGGCACAGGAAGAATGTGCACACTCCACACAAACAGTGACCCGAGACTGAAATTGAACCCAGATCTCTGGTGCTGGGAGGCAGCAGTGCTAACCACTGAGCTACCCACAGTGGGAAGAACAACATGCCGGCACAATTCAACACTCGAAATGTGACAAAACAGCAGGGATATTCCATAAGTCCCCAAACTTGTCATTGAGCAACAGGACGAGGACATTGAGATCTTGAGCGGCTTGTTCTGGAACAGGCACAGGACATTCAAGCCATCGAAACTGTAGTGTAGGGACATCAGGATGACATTCAGCCCATCGTATATGTCAAGCAGGCAAAAAGTGAGTCTAATCAGCCGAGCTTTTACAGCCTCATGCCTATTTCACAGAAATTGAAACAGACTGTCGAGGTTCTGGATAGGGAAGAACTTAGAATAACCAACTTCTCTCGGGAATGGAAAGGTATGAGCAAACTATTGGGACGGAAGACAAATTGTTCGAATCTGTTGTTAAGGAATTACCAATAGGAGACTTTCAAAGTCAAACCACAATCCATCAAAGGCGACATGATTTTATTAAGGATAAATCATGCTTGAATGTTTTTCCTAACTTTTTTTAATTAAAGAGTCTGACAAACATTTTGAATAACGAGGATGTATTGGATCAATTATATCCGGATTTCAGAAAGGCAATGGATAACATGCTTGACAAAAGATTAATATGCAAGAGAAGAGCACACAGGTTTAGGAGTATTTATTTGCTCGGAGAGAAAATTGGCTAATCAATAAAAACCATGATATGGTGGTGCTGGCTTTGGACTGGGTTGAGTAAGGTCAATAATCGCATGGCACCAGGTTATAGTCTGACGGGTTTATTTGAAAACACAAGCCTTCATTGTTCTGCTCCTTCGTCAGGGTTTAGAGAGAGAAAAGCCCTTAGGCACAAAATTTATAAGGAAAAGATGAAAGGGTTGTACAACACATGCATATGAATTGAACACTTCTAAGATGGCAGCTAAAGCTTTAATCGGTTGAATGGAGATGCAGGTTTCGATTGATGAATATGCAAATCCAAGAGTTCCTTTCAAGCCCTGCCTGGAGATACCTTCAGGAATTATCGATGTAAAGAAGGTGACCCCTTCAGTCAGACAACGTATTTTAGGCATCTGGAGTCTTGTTTGGAGTCTGTATGTGTCTTCACCTAAAATCAGTTTGGGTTTATTTCCAAAGTAGGAGTTCATAAACTATCACATTGACTGACTGTCTACAAATTGTATATTTTTTTGAGAAAATTAAATGCATCTGGAAATACCACCGGCAAATGAAAATGCATCTTTCCCACAAGTTTGAGACGTCTCTTTGTTTATATTTATTCAACGCTGAGTTAGTTAAACATGGGAGAGAGAAGTGATTCTTGGATAATGACACCGAGAGGAAAGTGGAGCTGAGACCACAACCTGATCAGACACAATCTTAGTCCCTGATAGAGAAGGCTCAAAGTGTCTAATGACCCACTCCTGCTCCCCTGTCTCATGTTTCTGTGTTCCATTCAGCCCATCAAACTTAATTGATTGACGCAATTAGAGGCTAAATACTCCTAACAAAGAAACAGAGGAGACCATTCAGCCCTCAAAACTGTCGAACCCAAGTCTGGGCTGGTTTGGAAAGTGCAATTGGAAAACCCAGGCTAGGGTATGAAAGAGGCTCCTCATCACTCCTAATTGAGATTCCCTTTTCTGCAACTTGTGCTTCGTTTTTGTTGGTCAAGTTGTTGATCCAGTTTCACTGTGAATACAGCCCCCATTCCTCATCCAGAGATGGTACAGACAATCTCGTAATATGCAATAATAGAGCTTTCAGGAAAATAACAGCCTCTACTTTCCAATAATAGAATGTGAGAACGCCACAACCAGGAATATGTCATTCATCCAAAGCCAGACACCCACCTCCCCACCACCCCCCTCCCCAATCCCACAAGCAGGTCTTCACCCACAATAAGATCATAAGGTCTAATGTCCTCTTTCCTGTCCAATTCTTCACAGCCCTCAACTCTGGTAAAAAAAAACACTCCCTGCCCCCACACTGTGACCTATTGATATGAGCAAAAGACGTGAACACAAGAGCTCAGGGAAGAGTGACCGGCCCTGTCATCAAGGCATCGTTTAACTAAGGATGGTCTCAAGGAGCCTGAGCAGGATTGCACTTAATGGGAATGAGTTGTAAACTTCTCTGGTTCGTGTCATTTAAAGCATAAAGCACAATCATTGTGGTTTGTGTACAGAAATCCATGCAGTCCTGGGCATATCTGCAAAAGATCATCAAGGTAGCTTGCTCAGCACAAACATCATCAGCTGCTTCATAAATGTCTTGCCCATACCATAGGATTAGAAGTGGAGGTGTTCACTGAAGATCACATAATATTCAGGAAAAATGTCCCCCTTCAGATCCTGAACTAATTTGTGTCCATGTGCAGCAAGGCCTGGACAACATTCAGGCTTGTGCTGTTGGAAGTATCGGTAACATTCATGTAACAGTGCTGCTGGACACTGCACATTTCCACAGTTAAAAGGAGGAGATTATTCAGCCCCTCACGCTAGCTTCACAGGAATATGAGGAAGTCATTCAGCTCAATGAAATTATTGGAGAAGTGTAGTAATAGCCCATTTCGTGTCTCCTACCAATTACACAGGAAGAGAAGGAGTCACGTGTTATGGACGACAGCAGAGCTAATCAAAAATATTTGAAGGCGTTGGCCTAGACTCTATTAATAATTAAATGTTCTGATACAGCAATATCCCATAAACATGTACTTGGCAATAAGGAAAGATCAGACACAGATTCTCAGATGCAGTTCTCCAATCGAGGAGGGAAAACAAAACAAGTGAAAATTTAGCGAGAGTTGCAGCAAGGAGACTTCCACTGACGTTTCCAACTCAGTGGAGACTACAATAGCTTCTGATGTTACTGAGAAACTAAAACACTTCCTGTAATGTTGCTGCCAGAACTGCACACAGTATTCTATCTATGGCCTAACCAATGGCATATTTAACTCACATGATGACGCCTCCGTGATTAAGCATTATGCCTCCAGTCCCGTGCGATTTCTTAAATGGCTATTACACTGTCCAGTCGCATTCACGGATGTGTTGAGACACACCCTCTGACGTCCCTCGTGTTCTGCAATTTATTGAATTCTCCCCTGTCTGGTTCCTTCTGACAAAGTGCATCACCTCATATTTATCAGGTTCCATTCCATCTGCCATTTTTTCTGACCATCTGACCACTCCACTTGTATCTTCCTGTAACATAAGGCTTTCTTCCTCACTGCCAACCACCTGGCCAAACTTTGTTTCAACACAAAATTATTTATTACGCTCAGCCCCCACCCCCCAACCCTTCCACATTCAAATTTACATCATTTATGAATACCACAAATAATTTGATACACTGCACTGCTCGCTGTGATACACCACCAGGCACTGTTCTATCTCTACCACCATTCCAGTAACTTGGAACCGCATATCTGTTCTCCAGTTCTCTAGCACCTCCCTTGTGTGGTCAGATTCGAATTAAACTTTTAGGTCAGGGCATTTCCTCTCCTGTCTCCAACAGCATCGTGCGATACAATTCATCTGGACTGTACATCATTCTAAACCATAAATCCCAACTTGCATTTTATATCAATCTGTTCGAGAGCTTCCAAGTCCATCTTCTTGAATCCTGTACCTGCATCTTCCTTATCCCAAGTAAAACAGATGTGAAGCTCTCATGTCACAGGCGATCAATGTACCCAGTTTCACATACTGATTACCCCCTTGGTTTCGAAATGGGTCATTTTATTTCCCTGGTTATTCTGTTCAGCTTTATGTTTTTGTAGAACATCTTGGGTTCACCTGGACCTTTCCTGCTGTACTTCTCCATGACCCTGTATTAGTCAGTCTGCTGTGGGTGAAATTTCTACATTTCTCTGAGATCACCTCTCATTCTTTGAAACAGGACAGAACACAAATATAATCTCATCCAGACTGCATGCAATCTATGCAGAACGCCTTTACTTCTATATTCCAATTTCCGTTAACTGAAGGCCAACTTCACGTTTACCTTTCCATTTCCAAAAGTCACCCCTGAACCATGTTTACTCTTCACTTTTTTTCTCTTAAACATTCATCTGAATATCTAACTATATCACATCCTATAGTTCTCCATTGTCTCCCCCTACAAGAAATATCTTCAAACCATTTCAAAAAAAAGTTTGTTGAGAGTGGTTATTCCGGTGAGATTCAAGATGGCGGCGATCGAGTAGGTCTGCCCTGCTGAGCTCTGCACCATAACCCAAATAAAATGATGCATTCAAACTCTCTTTCGTCCCTATTGTGGTAAAATCGGTCGATTTGGATCCCCAGTATTGTTCTCTGCCATTTTAAGTGAGTAAGGAAAATGACTAAGGGAAAATGACCACGAGGATCACAACCTGCAGTGCACTGCCACAATGGATAAGCCTGCGTCTGTGATGTCGGCCTCTGCGAACGCCTCAGGGAAATTATTTGTGGAACAGAGCAGGGTCTCGGAGTGCAGGAGCCTTCGAGAGAACATTGATTCCGCAGTGGTGGAGACCAGAACAATGCTGGAACTGATCTCAACCATGCTGCATAAACATGACTAGGCGATCCAGCGTCTCAGGCCGCACATCAAGGTAGCGGTAGAGGGAACCACGGCTTTGGAAACGATGGCAGAATCCTCAGCGGGTCCGGTCCAAGCCCTGGAATGTTAGATACGGGCCTGCGTCGAGTAGGTCGAGACCTCGAAAATTGGAGCCGTCAGAAGAACATCAGCTTGGTTGTGCTGCCGGAGCAGGAACAAGAAAGCCAGCTCTTCAGCTTCTTGGAACAATGGCTCACAATTTTTGAAGCTGAAAGTCAAGGCAGACTCGGTGCGGGTCGAGCGAGCCTAATGGGTCGCAGTATGCAGGCCCGGATAGGACCAGCATCCCTGCCCGGTCCGGTGCAACTCCAGCACGATAGAGTAAAACAGGTGCTGGAAGCTTCTCGAGCTCTGTGGAAGGATCTAAAGGTTCTGATCTACAAAGGATCACGAATTATGTTGTTTTTTCCAAGAGCTTTCTACGGCTGTGATCTGCAAGAGGCATGCCTTTGATGAAGCAAAAAAGGAAGATGAGGGACGTGAATATTCTGTACTTGGTAAGATATCCAGCAATAAAACATTTCAACCATGGAGGGTCTGTGTTTAATTTTCACTCACTAGAAAACGCAAAGGACTTCCTGTGCACATTAAAACAGACTGGATAGTTCAAATAATATGGACATATGTGTTCCCTTTGTTTTCTCTAGAGTTTACGTCGTTTTGGGCTTGTTGTTAGTACGTGGAGGTCCCGTTTTTCCTTTTTCTCTCTCCACCTTTCTTCCTCCCCTCCCATTATCCTTTGTTTTTTTTCTATCGTTTGCTTTTCGTTTCTCTGTCTTACTACGGAATGGGAACGGGTGCTGGGGATGTGGGGTGGTTGCCTTTCATTTCAGCAGGACTGCCTCGGGTCAAAGTATGGATGGGATGGGGTTGAATGCCCACTTTTAATTTTCTTGTTGTAAGACGCATGTAACGTTTTTAAACATTGGTTTGTCTGGGTTGGGAGCGTCTTCAGCTATGAGGAGCCATGGGGGATTCGTGGGTTGTGTGAGCGCCCACTGTGAGCAAGGGGGGAAAGTATCTGCTTATTTGTGTTCTATGTTGGTTCATGGTAGAAGTAGTTGTTTGAAGTTTTGATTTGGTTGCGTTTGTAGTAATATCTTCAAGTTTATACGAACTATTTTTGCCTTGATTTTTATGTCGTTGTTGTCTACGGGAATAGTTCCAGAAGACTGGAGGATAGCGAATGTGGTCCCCTTGTTCAAGAAGGGGAGTAGGGATAGCCCTAGCAACTATAGACCAGTGAGTCTCACTTCTGTTGTGGGTACAGTCTTAGAGAGAATTGGAAGGGATAGGATTTATGAATATCTGGATAGGAATAATGTGATCAAGGATAGTCAGCATGGTTTTGTGAAGTGCAGGTCATGCCTCACAAACTTTATTGAGTTCTTTGAGAAGGTGACCAAGGAAATGGATGACGGTAAAGCAGTAGATGTGGTGTATATGGATTTTAGCAAGGCGTTTGATAAGTTAACCCATGGCAAGCTAATGCAAAAACAACGGAGGTATGGCATTGAGGGTGCATTAGAGGTTTGGATTAGGAATTGGCTGGCTGGAAGGAGACAGAGGGTAGTAGTTGATGGTATAAGTTCATCTTGGAGAGCAGTTACTAGCGGTGTTCCACAAGGATCTGTTTTGGGACAATTGCTGTTTGTCATTTTTATACATGACCTGGAAGAGGGGCTTGAAGGGTGGGTGAGCAAGTTTGCGGATGACAAGAAAGTCGGTAGAGTTGTGGACAGCGAAGAAGGATGTGGCAGGTTACAGCGTGATATAGATAAGTTGCAGAGCTGGGCAGAAAGGTGGCAAATCGAGTTCAATGTAGCTAAGCGTGAAGTCATTCACTTTGGTAGGAGTAAAAAGAAGATGGATTACTCGGCTAATGGTAGACTACTTGGTAGTGTGGATGGGCAGAGGGATCTTGGTGTCCATGTACACAGATCTCTGAAAGTTGCCACCCAGGTAAATAGTGCTGTGAAGAAGGCATATGGTGTATTGAGCTTTATTGGTAGAGGAATTGAGTTCCGGAGTCCTGAGGTCATGTTGCAGATGTATAAGACTCTCGTGCGGCCTCATCTGGAGTATTGTGTGCAGTTTTGGTCGCCATACTATAGGAAGGATGTGGAGACATTGGAACGAGTGCAGAGGAGGTTTACCAGGATGTTGCCTGGCATGGTAGGAAGATCATATGAGGAAAGGCTGGGGCACTTGGCGCTTTTCTCATTGGAGAAAAGAAGGTTTAGGGGAGATTTGATAGAGGTGTATAAGATGATTCGGGGTTTAGATAGGGTTGACAGTGAGAACCTTTTTTCCGCTAATGGAGTCATCTGTTACTAGGGGACACAGCTTTAAATTAAGAGGTGGCAGGTATAGGACAGATGTTAGGGGTAGATTTTTTACTCAGCGGGTTTTGAGTTCATGGAATGCCCTGCCAGTAGCAGTGGTGGACTCTCCCTCTTTATGGTCATTTAAGCGGGCATTGGACAAGCATATGGAGGTTATTGGGCTCGTGTAGGTTAAGTAGCTTCGGTCGGCCCAACATCGAGGGCCGAAGGGCCTGTACTGCGCTGTATTTTTTCTAAGTTCTATGTAATATGTTTACAGCTTTCACTCGTCGCGCTATAATGGGGTTCTTCTTCCAGTGGGTCATGGGCTTCTTCTGATGGTTATGGCTAAACGCTCGTTTAAATTATGCACATGGAATATTAAATGGAGCCATTCATTGATAAAGAGAAAAAAATACGTTCAAGGTTAAAAAGGAAATTGTTGATGTAACCTTGCTCCAAGAAAAACATCTAACCGATAATTATCATTTAAAGTTACAGCAGGGAAGTTTCAGGTGGGTGTTTTCTCATCCTTTAATTCAACAAGTAGAGAAGTAGCTATACTCATTCATAGTAACCTTTCACTTCAGTTGTTTGATCAAATTAAGAATGAATGTATTTGGTCTCTGATACTGAATGTTTTAATACATGGAGAGGAAAACTGGACTTTGAATAATATTGCCCCCAGCACACCCCCTCAAATTTCAAATAGGTGGGCTCTCCAGACTGATGATCCTTGGGGCACGTTGTACAATTAAGGGGAGACTTTAACTGACGTATCGATCCCGAGGTGGATAGGATGTCGAGGGGTTTCGCGGGCAGCTGGTGGACCTGAACAGGTAGCTGGGTTGGTGGATGTGTGAGATGTCTTCGCCCTGAAGATGGGACTTGACCTTATTTTCGAACGCACAGAGGTGCTATACTGGGATTGACTTGTTGTTTGCCCCATTGGACTTTTTAAATTCGGTGTTGTCCTGTAGAATTGGGAACATAGCCATTTATGATCATATGGCAGTGTACATGGAGGTCAAGAATGGTGGTGATGGGACAGGCTCACGGCAATGGCACGTGGATCCTTTCCTCCTGAAAGATAGCAAATTCATTGAGTATTGTTCTGGGGAATTTATATTTTTTTGGAACATTAACTTGTGTACGGCCAGTAATCTGACGGTGGTCTGGGAGACTGCCAAAGCCTGTACAAGGGATTTGATTATTTCTTACTCGGCGACTTAGAAGCAGCAGAAGGGAGAGCAGCAGCGGATGCTTGAGGCTTGGCTGAAGAGAGCTGAGACACCATATTTTGTGAGACCGTCTATAACTTAATTGCAGCAGATTACAGCCCTCCGGACTGCTCTGAATGCGGCACTCGCCCAGACAGCAGAGAGAGAGAGATTTCCTTTGCAAAACAAGTTATTCCAGCATTGTGATAACCAGGTAGATATTAGGTGTACTTGGTCAGAAAGAAGATTGGTGCTATTATCACCCGCGATCCCAAAAAGATTAGTGCAGCGTTCAGGAAGTTCTACTCTGGGTTGTTCCAGTCAGCGGGCTGGGAGAACTGATTGGCGACGGTGGAGTCCTTTATTAAGACCTTGGACCTCCTAGATGTAAGTTCAGAGCGGACGTGTCCTTTGAATGCCCCTCTGATCGTCCGGGAGATGCAGGAGACACTGAGGCAGTTCCAGAGTGGGAAAGCCCTCAGCCCAGTTGGATTTTCGGTTTGAGATTTTTAAAAGGAGTTCATAGACATGCTGGCTGGGCCAATGTTGGATATGCACAATTATTTGTACAGTCAAGACTGCCTCCCATCCTCTCTGAGAGAAGGAAATATTAATCTTATTCTCAAGAGAGGGAAAGTCCCAGAGGATTGCACTTTGTATATGGCTATATCATTATTAAACTTGGACTTGAAAAATTTGTCGAAAATACTACCTTTGTAAGTCCATTGTGAAAGAGGACCATTTTTATTAGGGGCTGTAGGTCCTCTGATAATATTAGAAGAGTGCTAAATATGGTTCAAATGTGCCAGCAAGGTTCGATTCCAGGCTTGGTAGTCTCCCTGGATGTGAAGAAAGCATTTGACCGACTGGAGTAGATGTGCACATTTTATGTCCTTGAATGGTTTGTTCTTGGAGGGGTCTTCGCCAGGTAGGTGGCAGTGTTATGTAGTGATCCAAAAGCAGCGGATTTCACTAATGGTATAAGGTCTGACAATTTTAGTATTGACAGCAGTAGCCAGCAAATTTGCCCACTTTCACTGTTACCATTTACATTAATGATTGAGCCGCTGGCAGAAGCCATCCGGAGGGACGCGAATATCGCTGTCATGGAGGGAGGATCAGGAAGGCATAAGATCACCCTTTAAGTAGATGGCGTTCCTCTCTTTATAACTAACCCAATGATATTCGTGTCCTGTTTAATACAAATGATCAATTTATTTGGATCTTTCTCAGGGAATAAAATCAATTTTATGAAATCGTAGGCAATCCCTATTGGGGTCTTATTAGAGTACCTGACTTTGGGGTGGAATCCGATTCCCTTCCAGATGGTCAGAAGGAGGTTTAGGCATTTTATTCATCCAAGCCTTCGATCAATTATATAAAGTTAACTTCGTGCAGTTGCTAGAGAAAATAAAACAGAATCTTCCAATATCCTGTTTGGGTTACTTCTGGTTAAAATGAATGTCCTTCCTTGTTTATGATACCCCATGCCAATGCTCCCTTTGATGCTGCCCAGGGAGGCGCTACGGAGGCTTAAATGTTGGCTTTGATCTTTCATCTGGCGTCAAAGATGACCTCCTATTAACCTGGACAAATTGCAGCTTCCACAGAGAATGGGGGCGTGTCGATTTTCCATACTTTAATAAATACCAACTAAGTTCCTTGCTTTCCGATGTGGCTGATTGGGCTTGCCAGGACCCATGGTCAATTTGGCTGGACATCGAGGCTTTCCAGGCAAAACGTACCCTCATTAATCTATTGTTCATGGACAAGATCAGGACTGTTATGGAGAATTGCAGAAACCGATTGTCCATAATACAGTGAAAGCATTGAGAATGATGGGAAAAGTTGAGGGCACTTTACAAAACAAAAACTTCATGCTTTCACTCCCATTGTAGGATTGGTAGGATTCCAGCCGGGATTGATGGATTTTGGATTTAGGTTCTGGGAGTCAGATGAGTTGCCTGTTTGGGAGATATTTTTGACGGGGAGGTCATGATGAATTTTGATCAGCTGACCCAGGAATATGAGGTATCTGGGAGGGACCTCTTTTGTTACTTTCAGCTTCAGGACTTTACACGGAAAAAAGACTATATTAATGGTTCGTCTTTGTAAGTCTGAAATGGAGACGAATGTTTCAAAGTACGGGCACTTTCTCGATCAGCGCCTTCTGACATTTATTTGGAGGCAGTGTCTCGAACGATATTGACCCTGTTACACCAGAACAGGAAGAGGCTATTCATCCCATGGAGCCTGATATACCGTTATAGGATGAGCCCAGTCAGCTCTTCGAAGAAAGGTTGAGGGAGCTATGGCTTTTCTCATTGGAGTAAAGAAGGATGAAAGGTAACTTGATAGAGCTCAACAAGATGGTGGGAGTTACAGACAGAGTAAATAGCCCAACACTTCTTCCCAGGGTGGAATTGGCTGTCATCAGGTGAGCATAATTTTAAGGTGATTGGAGAAAGGTTTTGGGAGATGTCAAAGGCAGGTTTGTTTACACAGAGAGTGGTGGGTGCGTGGAATGCACTACCAGCGATGGTAGTAGAATCACATACATTAGGATTAGTCAAGTGACTCTTGGATAGGCACATGAAAGATAGTAAAATTAAGGTTATGTCAGTTCGTTTTATCTTAAAGTAGGCTAAAAGCATAGCATAACATTGAGGGTTAAAGGGCTGTACTGTGCTGTATTGTTCTATGTTCTTATTTCCTACACTCTTGTCAGCTTATGGTATCTGAAATTCCTTTAACTTCAGTGGAGGCTACATTTGGTAAGTATAGTCCTCATTTTTTAGCGCCTGAAGACTGTCACACACAGTTTGGTATGGTGTTGGAAAATATTCTTGGGAAAAGAAAGAATCGGTGTCAGTGTGAAACATCCTACACCTCTCTCTTTACAGAACTGTACTCATTTGTTGGTTATGTTGCAGAACCAGATCCATGACAGGTACACCTTTCATACCTCACCCAGATATGGCTCACAAAATCATCTAGGCTCCCTGACTGCAATCTTCAATAACAGGATTTCCAGGAAAATAACTTTCCAATAATCGAATGCGAGAACAACAGAAACACAAATCAGTTATTCAGCCCTTTAAGCCCGTCTTTCCCTTCAATCAGATCAAGACGGATCTGCTGAATGCCTCTATTTCTCTTTTGTGCCCAATTCCTGCGGCCCTCAACTCTCCGATGCGTCAAATATCCATTGTTCACCCCACTTCCCCAAACTTCTCAGTGATCCATCTCCCTTAACCCTCTTGAATAGAGAAGTCACGATAGTCACTCCCCTCTGTGAGAAGGAAACATTCCGCGCACACACACCATGACCTATTGACATGAATCAAAATATGAACACAAGTTAAGAGTGACAGGCCTTGATATCAAAACATGATTTAACTGAGGATGGTATCAAGGAACCCGAACAGTGCTGAATGTAATGGGAATGGTGTGTAAACTCCCCAGTAGTTCGAGGCCATTCAGTGCACAAGGAAAATGTTTGCGTTTGGTGAGGATCGACCATCACAGTCACAGGACATCTCTGCAGGCATCCTCAAAGTAGTTTTCTTCAGCTGCTTCAACATCTTTCCCAGAGCATACAGTCAGAAGTGGGAGATGTTCTCTGAAGATCGCATAAGGTTCAGAATAAGTTGTCACCTCTCTGCAGATGAAGATGTGTGTGTCTATCTGCAGCAAGACCTGGATAGATTTTAAACTGTCCTGTATGTAACATGCATGTAACAGTCCTGCTAGACATTGCTCATCTCCACAGTTAAATATGAGGAGCTCATTCAGCACCTCAAGCTGGTTTCAACGGAATATACGGACGCCATTCAACCAGTTGAACCTATTGGATAGGCCCATTCGGTCCTTTATGCCTATTACACAGTTAGGGAAAGAGTGTAGTCAGCACATCGAGGTGTTAAAGAGTTACCAGGGACCGCTAAGTCATGTCCTTGAGCCACTTCCATGTGGCCAGGAAGAAGCCTTACAGCCTGTCAAGCTACTTATTCAGAAATAGGAGGATGTTACTGATACCCAACAGGTAGACTGCTGCATGTTGTTCCTCATGGCTCCATTGCTTTTGGTAGACACATGTCACTTTAATGTGGTTTGCTGAAGGTGAGGATGGAAAATGGATGGTTTGTGCAAAGTCTCAAGAAAATACCTTCTATCTCTGAGAAGACAGACTGGCGTCCCTGTGGAGGTCAGAAGCCGTTGGGAATGGCTAACTCTTTCAGGAATAAGGCATTGTGGCTACTGACAGATTTATGAACAGTGCAGGGTCGCACACAACTGCACACTGAGACGGTGAAAGCTCCATTTCAATCAACATGGGGATTCGTCACAGGGACGTGAAATATTGGGAACAACGTATCATGTGGAATGTGCAATTTCTCACAAAATCATCGTCTTTTTTCTCGACATAATGTGTGTTTGTCCATAATCCTCAAGTTTAAATGTAATCGCCTGCTATTCTCTCGTAGTTCTACAGATTAAACACTCATTTCCTTTATACTCTCTTTCACATCCAGGAATTAGTCTAGTGAAACTCCTTTCCACTCTCAATCGCAACAAAATCGTTCCTTACAAAGGAGGGAAAGTCTGCCAACAGTGCCCCAAATACTGTGCCAGCAACACTCTACAACTGCAGGAATATGCCTTTACTCCTTTACTTGAATAATTTTATAATGAATGACAACATACCATTCACTGTCTTGATTACTTGGCTTTTAACAACTGCAGTTTCCATTCTCTCATCTTCTAACCAATACAAAATGGAAATAACTGCATTTGTTGCTCACATTCAAATTATTTCTTTGCCTTGAGAACAGCTGTGCTCCAAGCAATGATAGATTTGATACCCTATTAGCAATGACCTTCATTCAGAGCAGGACCTTACTCTCTGCATTCTCCCCATTATCCAATTCTCAATTCATTCAGTATATTCACCCCTTGCAGAAGGACTCTAACGTTCTTCGCTCACCTGTCAAATGCCTTCTGAACATTCAAAGACACCGTTCCCATTGGTTCTCATTTGTCGATGTCACAATCTACATCCTCCAAAAATTCCTACTAGTTTATCAAAAATGATTTTCCCTTCCCTGGATCTAGGTTGACTCTACAAATCATATCATTATTCTCCAAAGATCTAGTTGTTATTAATGACTAAAACATTCTGATAGTTTCCTCATAACTGACATCAATTTATCCATCAGTTGATATTTCGTTGTCCCCCTCTCTCCGGTTTTAAATATTTGCGATATCAGCATCTACTTTCAAATCTGCAGGACCCTTTCCATAATATAAAGCCCTTTGACCAACTTTGACCTCCATCACAGAGTTATGGAATTGACAGTACAGAAGGAGGCGACTGACCCATTGTGTCCATTCCTGCTCCGGACAGATCTATCCATCAAACGCAACACTTCAGCCCTAAACCTGTGACCCTCTCAATTCATCACTCGTCTCGTCCAACAACTTACCAAACTTCAATATAATGAGATTTCCCCCAATATTTCCACTTTAATAATTCTAATTTCTTGCAGTTCCTCAATTTCCCCAGTCACTCTGTTCCTTAATATTGCAGGAGGATGTTCATTTGCTTCCTCGGTGGAGATAGAACTAACACATTTACCTCACTATAGCCTCTGTCACCTCATGAAGACACGAGAGCATGGCACTCTGGCATAATGGCTATGTCACCCACTACTACGTGGAATGTTCCAGAACAAAACCATTGTTGGAGATTTTGAGTACAGTCCTCTTCCTAGTGTGAGACTATTGGTAATGCTGAAGGAGGGTTCACAGCTCTGTGACATCCACATTGTTGAAATAAACTGGCTTCACATTTTGCATCAGGAAAAGTAAGTCATTGGGAAATATTTGTGGACATTTCAGAAAAGATAGTGCAGTGTCTTGCTCCTCCCTGAAGACCCAGACACTCAGTAAATGGAGTGCCCACACCTTGTCCAGAGTGGGAACACTAGGCTCTCGAATCTCCCTGAATGGTCACAGCAGCTGACACCACAAATCCAAGAAAATTATCCAGAGAACCTCCACTGACATTCCACGACAGGAACAAGTCAAAACGCTGTAGACAGGCACGTCCACACAATGTTAAAAATGTTTTTCGCTTCAGTTTCTATTATGGGCTGAAAATCCATAGGATCTCTGCATAGACGCTGTCACCTGAATTATTAACAGCTTTGTTCTGCATGGAAGTATTTGACAATGTAACTGCACAATTTTCTTTACCTCAGCCATGATAATGGCAACACTGCTATTGCTGATGGAGTTGCTGGGGAGGTGATGGTCTCGTGTTATTTTCTCCAGACAAGAAATCCAGGGACCCAGGTAATGACCCAAACGTGAACTTCAATCCCCCCACAGCAGATCACAGCAGATGGTAGAATTTGAATTCAATAAAATAATTATAATTAACAATTTAATGAAACATTGATGGTTGTTAAAACTAAAAACTACTGGCTCACGAGCCTCATGGAAGGAAACCTGCTACCTTCACTGGTCTGACCCATATATAACTCCAGACCCTCAGCAATGGTAGATTTTCAAATGCCCTTTGAAATGGCCAAGTCAACCATTCAGGTATAACACTTCAAGATCTCAAAGAAGTATAACCAGATAGACCTGAGTACTGGCAGCCGACAGCACATCGAAGTACAGTGGTTCAGAAAGGCAGCTCCCCAACAGCTTCTCAAGAGCAAATAGGAAAGAGAAATAAACTCTGGCCCAGCCAACATCAAACATGCCCCATTCATAAAAAAAAAGAAGACGGCCACACTGAGGAAAGAGATAGAGGGGACAGAACTCACTGCAAACACGGACGTGGATATATGCCCACACGTGGATGAAACTCAAGAATATGGGATGAGGTGAAAATAAGTTAAAATAATGTCACATTTTATTTCCATCCCAGCTGATTATCAATAATCCCTTTCTTTCTGTATACTACCTCTCTATTTCCCGTATATTTATCTCACCCCACCAACAGGCATTAGACTAATTCCAAGCTGCTTTCAGATCTGATATATGGTCAGTGGTCTCAAAAGGTTCACTCTGTTTTTCTCTCGACACAGTCTGCCAAACCTGCTCAATTTCCCCTGCACTCTGTTTCTTTTTGGTTCAGGCTTCACGTATCTTCCATTGTTTGATTGAACATTTTTTTTCCTTATATTATGGGACATAGGACCTTCAAATCCACACTGACCCTCTGAAAAGCATTGCACCCAGACCCATCTCATGGCTTACTCCTGCATTTCCCATGGCTAACCCGACTACAACTCTATCCGTGCATCTCACATCGCTAATACACCTAGCTGCACACAATGGGCTTTTTAGGATGGTCAATCGACCGAACCTGTTTGGACTGTGGGAGAAATCTGGAGAACATGGAGGAAGCACTTGCAGACCCGGGGAGAATGTGAAAATTCAATACAAAAAGTCCTGAGGGTGGAAGAAATCTGGGTCCCTGGTACTATGAGTCAGCCGTGTTAACCAAAGTGACAGCATGCCCCTTCCCTCTCCCCCCAAACCGAGTCCCTGGCACGGTGTGATAGCCGTGCTAACCACTGAGACACCATGCCCCCTCCACCAAAGCCGTATGCGTGGTACTGTGGGACAGCCGTGCTTACCACTGAGGCACCGTGCCCCTCTCCTGCTCCCCCTCCCCCTCCCCCAAAACCGGGTCCCTGGTACTGTGAGACAGCTGTACTAACCACTGAGACACCATGTCCCCTCTGCCTCCCCACAAACTAGTTCCCTGGTACTGTGAGACAGCCGTGATAACCACTGAGACGCCAAGCCACCTCCCTCTCCCCCCAAACTGGGCCCCTGGTACTATGAGATAGCCGTGCTAAGTTTAATGCAACATCCCCCTCTCCCTCCCCCTGCCGCTCCCCCTCCCCTGCACCGCCAAACGATGTCACTGTGCTTGGGAATACTGTGAAAAATGCAAACCTGAAATGCAAACAGTAAACAGCGACAAAACCCGACAGATGCTTCAGGGTCTGGAGGGAAAAGCATAGGGAGCATATTGAGTCTGATATGATACTCTTCTGAAAAACTCATGTTGGACTCAAAAGTTTAATTGTGTTTCTCTCTGCTCAGAACCTGTTATGGATTTCCAGCACTTTCAATGTAGTTACTCTTTTGGAATGTGGATATTTGCCTGATCTGAAAGGGAACAGTGAAGCTGCCATTTCTGTTGACTCTCAAGTATTTGGTTATGGTTTTTGAATGAAAAATTAAAACCTCTGTGCGTGACAGCTCCCTAAATACCGATAATTTATTGCCACTGTCATAATGCATTTTGGAAATGTTGAACTCGGTGGTCATTACATCATACCATCAATCCTCTGAAAGTAACTGATTGAAGTACTGATCCCAATTGTTATCAATGTCTTATCATGCTCATGATGTCACAGGGTATATTCACCCAGGGTTTGGGAAGGCACTAGCAACGGCAGAGTTTATTTGTCATCCCCAATGGTTCTGAATTAAGCGACACAGAGTTGTCCTGTTTTATCTCTTCAATCCAAAGTGATGCAGATCCTCACTGAACTGTTCTTAGGGGCATTCCAAGATTTTTTAACATATACTTGTGAAGGAACGGCAAATTATTCCCTCGTCAGGATGACATGCAACTTGGAAGATACCTTGAAGAGACTGCATTTCCCATTGTTCTCATTACCAGTGCAGAATGTTCTCTAATTCCCATTAATCACAGTTTTGCTCAGGGTCCTTGATTCTACCCTCAGTCAAGTTCTGCTTCAATTGAAAGGGAAGTCATTCTGATCTCACCTCAAATTACATTGGAAGATCAGGTGAAAGAATAAGGAGCAAAATACAAAAACACTGTTTGTTTGAACAATGTCCTCTCAATATTCAAAAGAAAATTGATGCATGGTCTTCCTTAATGCATTACTTCAACATGACATCACTTTTTAAACAATGTTCAAATCGTTGGGCGTTTGTTCTTTTAATTCGCTTCCAATTCAATGTAAAAATTAGAACGTGAATTGATCTTCTGTAGTGTGTTTATAATCCAGAATTTAAATCAATCTCTACCACCATTGCTTTAGCTCTTGCAAACAAAAATAAATTGTTCAGACCCCCGTTTCTCTCTTTGTAACGTACCTGTTTGTGTCTCTGCACCACAAGAACTCCTGGGGTTTATCACTATATTCTGAATAGAAAATAGACATACGCAACAGAATGCCGGCCTTGCTAACGAAACTCACCTCCCAATAATAACTGAAAGGAGTCTGTACTATTAATGACATCCATTCGGCCCAATCTGATTTCTAAAGCAGGTTCAAGGGAGGTTTTCACTTTGCGCTATGCTCCTGAGTTTTCTCCAAAACCATGAAACTTTCCAGAGTGATTTTTCCAGTGCTGTTTAAAAGTCACATTTGGAAACTTGTGCCTAATAACCTGAAAGGAGAAGTCTGCATGTTAATGAGAATCGCCTCATAAATTTTCAGTACCTAAAAAACAGGTACTAGCATCAAGAGGGTCGAAATGTCGAAACTAGCATCAGGAGTAAGTCAGCAATACAGCTCCGTTATGCGATAAGATCGTGGATGATCTGATTGTGACCTCAATCACACATTCCTCCTTTTCCCTGACAATGTTAGTGCGTCACACTTAGTCAAGAATCTGCTTCCTCTGCCTTAGGAATATTCAATGTCTTATCGTTCGTTGCTAACTGGGAAGAGAGTTCACAAATACACGATACTTTGAGTAGGTTAAAACAACCAACATCTTCTTTATTGAGATATTCTTCAGTTTTATTGTCTATCCACTCATGGTAATCTCTCTCACAAGCTGAAATATTGTTTCCGAGTTCAAATTGAAAAGACTACTTAGAATATTCTGGGGTTACCAAGATCGCATGTTGTTTGCTTAAATTGGAGCAGATCCAGAGTCAGTCAGTTCAAGATTTCCTACTGAAACAAACGCTCCTCACCGGAGTTAGTTGAGTGAATCTTCTCCGAACTGATTTGGATGTCATTATGTCCACACTCTCTCGATGTGAATTCGCCACAACCCTGCAAAACTGTGGAAAATCTTTCCTAATTTTGAATGTTTTCTGTTTGATCAAGTTTCTATATCTATCTTACCTCCCTCAAAACTTAATGAACACCTAACGGTTTTATTTTGTAACCCAAGTGCCCGGTTCTTCTGTGCCTCAACCCAATCTCTCCATTGAAATAATACATTGCCTTTCAATTCTATCCGTCAACATCTTTCAGCGCACAGACAGTTTTGTTTACGATGTCGCATACAACAATATTTGTCTGTTCACTTGACCCACCTTAATCTATATATAGACTCATGTCCTCTTCATACCTTTCTTTCCAAACAGTTTCAAATGTCTGCATTCTTCCCTAATACACACAGAATATTTGGCCAAATAAATAGATTGTGGACAACGGAATTGACAATTTAATATTTTTAATCAATGTCTAAACTATGAACTTGTGAGAATGCTAAAATGTTTTATATTCCCATCACTCAGTTCCCAAAAATCAAAGTAGCGACAAATGTGCAGAATCTGTGTGGTTACAATTGTAGAACGGAAAAGTTGAAAAACCATAGTTGGAATTATGTACAGGCCTCCAAATCATTGTCAGGAGCTGGGGCGGAGGACACATCAGGAGATAGAAAAGATGTGTAGGAAAGGCAAAGTTACAGTGATTGCGGGGATTGCGATGTGCAGTTGGACTGGGAAAATCAGGTTGGTCATGGTTTGCAAGAAATGGAACTTGTGGAATGTCTACGAGGTGGCTTTTTGAAGCAGCTTATGGTACAACGAGGGATCGCACAATAGAGTTCTGCAATGAGGCAGACTTGATAAGGGAGCCTAAGGTAAAGAAAGCTTTGCGAAGCAGTGAGCACAATACCATTGAACCTACCCTTCAATATAATAGGGTGAAGATAGAATCAGAGTTCACAATATTACCACTGAATAAAAGCGACTACAAAGGCATGAGAGATGAACTGGGTTGAATTGACTGGGAGAGTAGGCTAGCAGGAAAGACAGTGGAACAGTAATAGGAGGGGTTTCTGGGAGTACGTCAGGAGACACAGCAGAAATTAATTCCAAGCTAAAAAAAAGCATGGTATAGGGAGGATGAGACAACAATGGGTGACAGGGGTAATCAGGGTTAGCGTAAAAGCAAAAGAGAAATCAGATAACATGGCAAATGGCAGTGGGAAACCAGATGATTTGGAAGCTTAAAAATACCAATACAGGGCAAAATAAGAAATAGGAGGGAGAAGATTAAATATGAGGATAAGCTAGCCAGTAATATAAAAGAAGACTGTAAGAATTTCTTTAGATATGGAGAGGGCAGAAGAGAGGCAGAAATGGACATTGGGATGGAAAAACGATCCTGGATATATAGTAATGGGGAATAAATAATTGCTGAGAAACTGAACAATTATTTTAGTCAGCTTTCACGGTGAAAGATACGAATAGTATCCCACAAATTCAAGATAGCATGGGGGCAGAGCTTATTAGGAAATGTTACTCTCAAAACTAAATAGTTAAATGAACTGGACCAGATGGACGATATCGCAGAGTCCCATGCGAGATAGCTGAAGAAATAATGGAGATATTTGCGGTGATCTTTCATGAATTTCTAGAATCAGGGAGAGGCTCAGAAGACTAGAAAGTTGATAACGTGACACCTTCTTTAAAAAGGCAATGAGGCAAAAGGCAGAAAGTGACAGACCGATTAGCCTAACCTCAGTCATGTGTAAGATCCTGGAATCTATTCTGAAGGATGAGATTTCTGCATCATTGCAAGTGAATTACGAAATTGGGTAAAGTCGGTATGGATTCATCAAGGGGACGCCATGCCTCATATATCTGTAAGAGTTATTTGAGGATGTAACAAGCAAGTGAGACAAAGGAAAGCCAGTGGATGTTATCCACCTGGACTTCAAGAAGGACTTTGACAAGGTGCCACACAGGACACTGATGAGTACAATAAGGCTCCATTTTGTTCGAGGCAAGGTACTAGTGTGTGAAGAAGCCTGGTTGTCTGCTAGAAAGTAGAGAGTGGGGATAAAAGGTCCTTCTCAGGATAGCAGCCGATGACAACTGGTATTCCACAAGGCTCAGTGTTGGGACCACAATTTTGTACATTAACTATCGATATTAAGGAACTGAGGGCATTCTGAGTAGGCTTTTAGATGACACAAAGGTAGGTAGAGGGACAGGCAGCATTGAGGAGGTAGGGAGGCTGCTGAAGGATTTAGATAGAATAGGAAAGTGGGCAAAGAAGTGACAGATAGAGTACATCTTGGGAAAGCGTGAGGTGATGCACTTTGTGAGCAGGAAGAGAGGCATGGACTATTTCATAAATGAAAAGAAAATTCAGAAGACTGAATTGCAAACAGAGTTGCGAGTTCTTGCACAGGAATAACTAAAGGCAAACTTGCAGGTTGAGTGAGTAGTTAGGAAGGTGTTGTATCTGCCGCATAGTGTGTTTAAAGTCTTCTATTCAGTAAAAGAACTGTGAGGCAACTCTTACAAACAATAATATTTGTTTATTGAGCAGTCAATGTTAGTACTATAAAATTTATTATAAAGTAATGAAAAATACTGCAAACTGTCTTATGCTTTTACTTAACTTTGGCTGATTGTGTACCACCAGACTAGAACTTGGCCAGGCTCCACGTGGTGATACCTTCTTATTCTTCCGATTGTCTTGGAGTTGTTTTCTTTCTCAGTGGTTATTCTCCAGTTTCCGCACTCTGTGGAGTTTTGAAGTTATCCTTATCCGTCCAAGTCTCCAAGGCCTTGGGAGGGGATGGAGGATCTGCCAATGGAATGATCAGGTTCACTTACCCAGATCAATCAGACTCAACCAGAGGTTGGCATATTGATGGCCCAAGGGCGACATTCCAATGTCCCATTAAAGGCCATCTTCAGGAGGGTATTGCAGGGTCTGTAGCTGTAGCTGTCAGGTTTGTTTGCAAAACGTCTGGAGGGAGCTGCTGCCTGTGTGGATTCTTCAGCATGTGTATTATCACGGAGAGTTTAGACAAGGCTGGGATCCATTTGCCAACACGCTTTAATCACTGTTAATTTTTGAAACTCGATGGTCAGTATATTAATGTCCATAATTCTTTCACTGTTTCAGGTAGCCTATCTGGTCAGAAAGACAAACACAATGATGGTATTTATTTTGAGAGGATTGAATATGAAAGCAGGGATAGATTTCTGAGTCTTTACAAGGCTCTGATCGGAGCATATTTGGAGCATTTTGTGGGAGCATCATTTAAGAGATATCTAAACAGATACATGAATGCGATGGTAGCAGATGGATACAGATCCTTGGCGGCAGGTTTAGATGGAGGATCTGGATCGGTGCAGGCTTGGAGGGCCGAAGGGCCTGCTCCTGTGCTGGAATTTTCTTTGTTCTTCATTCTTTATTATTCATTCTAAAAATTGCAAGTTTTCAACTTACTGTATGATACAATTTAATAACATAAAACATTCTTTTATTTGACAGTGCATTTTAAATTATTCTCCTTTCTAAATTAGAGTCATAGTGTCATAGAGATGTACAGCATGGAAACGCCCTTTGGTCCAACCCGTCCATGCTGACCAGATATCCCAATCCAAACTAGTCTCACCTACCCGGATACGGGCCATATCTCTCCAAACCCTTCATATCATATAGGACGAGAAAGTGAGGACTGCAAATGCTGGAAATCAGAGGTGAAAATATGGTGCTGGAAAAGCGCAGCAGTTCAGGCAGCATCCAAGGAGCAGGAGAGTCGACGTTTCGGGCATGAGCCTTTCTTCAGAAATGTTTCCTGAAGAAGGGCTCATGCCCAAAACGTCGACTGTCCTACTCTTTGGATGCTGCCTGACATGCTGCGCTTTTCCAGCAACATATTTTCAGCTTCCTATCATATACCCATGCAGATGCCTTTTAAATGTTGCAATTGTACCAGCCTTCACCACTTGATCTGGCAGCTCATTCCATACACATACCACCCTCTGAATGAAAAGGAAGCCCCCAAGTCCTTTTTATATCTTTCCCTTCTCACGTTAAATATGTGCGCTCTACTTCTGGACGCCCCCACACCAGGGAGAACACCTTGTCCATTTACCCTATCTGTGCCCTTCATGATTTTATAAACCTCTATAAGGTCACCCCTTACCCTCCTGCGTTCCACTGAATACAGCCCTAGCCTTTCAGGCTCCCCCTCCAGCTCAAATGCTTCAACCTGAGCAACATCCTTGTAAATCTTTTCTGAACCCTTTAAAGTTTCACAACATTTGTCTGATAGGAAGGAGAGCAGAATTGCACTCAATATTCCAAAAGTGGCTTAACTGACTTCCTGTAGACCCACAACATGACCTTCCAACTCCTGTACTCAATACTCTGACCAATAAAGGAAAGCACACTAATCGTCTACTTCACTATCTTATCTATCTGCGACTCTACTTTCAAGAAACAATGACATTGCTCTCCAAGGTCTCTTTGTTCAGCAACAGTCCCCAGGATATCACCATTATGTGGAGAACTCCTGTTAAGACTTGCTTTCCCAAAATGCAGCACCTCACACTTATGTAAATTTAACACCATCTACCACTCCTGAGCCCATTGACCCATCTGATCAAGATCCTGTTGCAAAACGAGGTAACCTTCTTCGCTGCCCACTCCACCTCCAAATTTGGTGTCATCTGCAAACTTACTAACTGTACCTCTTATGCTCGCATCCAAATCATTTATGTAAATGACAAAACGTAGAGGACTCAGCACCGATCCTTGTGGCATTCCACTGGTCACATGCCTCAAGTCTGAAAAAGAACTCTTCACCACCACCATCTGGCTTCCACCTTTGAGCCAGCTCTGTATCCAAATGGCGAGTTCTCCCTGTATTCCATGACATCTAAGCTGGTTAACCAGTCTCCCATGGGGAACCTTGTCGAACGTCTTACTGAAGTTGAAATAAATCACGACCACTGCTATGCCCACATCAATGCTCTTTGATATTTCTGCAAAACTCTCAATCAAATTTGTAAAACATGATTTCCACTCACAAAACCTTGTTGACTGTCCCTAATAAGTCCTCGCCTTTACAAATACATGTACATCCTGTCCCTCAGGATACCCTCCAAGAACCTGCCCCCCACCCCTGTCAGGCTCACTGGTCTACAGTTCCCTGTCTTGTCCTTACCGCCCTTCTTAAACAATGGCACCACATTCGCCAACCTCCAGTTCTCTGGCACATCACCTGTGACTATCAATGATACAAATATCTCAGTAACAGTCTCCGAAATAATTTCCCTGCCTTCCCACAGGGTTCTCGGGTACACCTGATCAGGTCCTGGGGATTTATCCACTTTTATGCATTTCAAGATATCCAGCACATCCTCCTCTGTAATACAAACATTTTGAAGATGTCACCACTAATTTCCCTATATTCTATAGCTTCCATGTCATTTTTGACAGGAAACGCTGATGCAAAATGCTCATTTATTATGTCCCCTAGCTCCTGCGGCTGCACACAAAGGCCTTCTCGCTGATCTTTGAGTGGACCCAGTTCTCTCCCTATTTACTCTACTCTCCTTAATGTCTTTGGAAAATCCTTTTGGATTCTCCTTAATTCTATTTGCCAATGTTTCTCATGTTCTCTTTTTGCCCTCCTGATTTCCCTCTTAAGCATTCTCATACTGCCTTTGTACTCTTCTAAGGATTCACTCGATCTCGTCAGACAACATGTTCTTTTGCTGTACAAAGCAAAAAGTGCACTCTTTACTTTTGTATCATAAAATGTTGTTTTGTGTTTATGTTTTAGTTCCATCAATATAGAATCAACTTAATCATTTTCAGAGATGATGCAATTATTGTTTAGTTGAATAATTGGAGTTAATATTTCATCATTGCCCAATTCACAAACATGGCAAACACCTGATTATTGTTCATGTCTGTAAACCCACCACGTTGCAATCATGACCGATATTAAATATGGATTTCAAAGGCTTCAATTCAGGCACAGTGTTACTGGACTTCATAGCAGCCTGCAGCACTCAGTGAGACACTGACCTGCTCCTGAATCTGTCCAGATAATTTCCAACCTGGGTCAGGGCAATCATTCAAACATTCCTTCAATGTAAATCATTTGGATTCCACCTTGGGTAGGAGGAAACTAGAGCTGAAAATGTGTTGCTGGTTAAAGCACAGCAGGTCAGGCAGCATCCAAGGAACAGGAAATTCGACGTTTCCGGCCAATTTCCTGTTCCTTGGATGCTGCCTGACCTGCTGCGCTTTAATCAGCAACACATTTTCAGCTCTGATGTCCAGCATCTGCAGGCCTCACTTTTTACTAGGAGGAAACTAGCCAACAGACGATCACTGTTATTAGTGTAGTTACAAATACTCTCTAATTTAGAAACCAATGATTGACCAGGAACTAGGTCTTACAATGTCATCCCCAGTCAAATCAAGGCCCAGAGAGCAGTTGTATGGACATGGAGTGTCAGAATCACATAGTGTTGCTTATGGTGCTGACCCCTGGCATGTCCCTCATACTCCATACATCTGCTCCATGGACCAGACACTGGATGAAAACGGTCACAATGGACAGTATATTGCAGCATCTTGTGTCTTGCAGTGAATCCTCTGAAATTATGTCAAATAACTGTATCTTCACATTCACCAGAATCCAAATAAATTTGTACATGTCTGTGGATGGTCAGGTATTAATACATGTGTCACCCAACAGAATGTATCTGAAAATACCAGGAGCTAACGGCAAATCAAAAATTAATTTAATAATTGAACTTTGTGAATTTTTTCTGGTCTAGGTAACTGCACATATTGTGCTGACACTCAGGTGAATGTAACCATGCACACCATAACTGGAAGTATTGGTCTAATGTCCCTCCCCAGCTTCCTGACCTTACACACCTCACTCCCTCACATACCTCAGTCCCTCACACCTTCACCAACTGATGAGAATCCACAAAATGAGTGAAACTTCGAATACAGAACAATACAGCACAGGAAGAGCCCTTCAGCCCTCAATGTTTTATCGGCATTTTATCCAACTCTAAGAGCAGACTATCCTACATAACCTTCAATGTACTAATTTCCATGTGCCTATCCAAGCGTCTTCTTAATTATCACTAATGTATCTGACTCTACTACCATCACTGGCGGTGCACTCTGCCCCCACCACTCTCTGTGAAAAGAACATACCTCTGACATCCCCCCGAAACCTTCCTCCAATCACCTTAAAATTAGGATTTTTATCGTAGGATAAAAAATGAACCATCATAATGAGAAGATGGCTTCGTGCTCTTTTTTTCTCTCTTTTCCTTAACCACTGTATGACGTACATATGACTTCAGTGTAATTTTGATTTAACGTCTTCTCACAAAAGTATAACACTGAAAAGAAACCAATCTTATTTATACTTTATAAGTTAAATTCGCGATAAAGCATCTATCATTATATTCTTATGAGGGGCAACATGTACGATTTGTAAATTATAAGTCTGGAGCATAAGACTCCAAAGAGGTAGTCACACATTATTTTATTAAAACCGTTCCAAGAATATAAGAGGATTGTGATCCATGTACACAATCGTCTCCGGTACATTGTTTAATGACATATGCATTAAAATATTGTAATGTCTCTACCAAACCCCAATAGTTCTTATTCGATCGTGGGATATTTTCTCTGGTGGATATTGAGTTGTTTTTCGAAAAGTAAACAATGGCCAGTTCAATCCTATCATCACCTTCCGGTAGCAGTACAGCTCCAACACTATATCATAAGCATCAATGGCAGCTTTAAGAGATTTTGAAAAGTTTGTCGTAACAAAAGCTGGTGCGCCATTGCGTTCTTTGGGGCCAACATTCCATGACCGATCTATTGTTGCAAGAATGTCAGATCTACCTTCACGAATTCAAATTTGTATAAGTTTATTGTCAGTTTTGCTTCTCATAGTCGTTCAAAGACAACTGTTCGATGGGATCTTTCTAGTACTCACTAAAGATAACTGCGTCGTTCAAATAGACTGCAGTTTGTTAATCCGACCACAACTCTGTTCCTGAGTCTTCGGAACTTGCCGGGTGCATTTTTGACTCCATACGGCATCATTTTCAATTGATATGGCCCATTTAGCCTTCAAAAACGTAGAATTTTCGTTCGCCATTTCTGAACAGGGATCTGCCAAAAACCACACCGTAAGCAGCACTTTGTTATGTAACTGGCTTGTCGAAATTTCTCGACTTGTCTGGCTATGAAATTATTAAGCCAATAGGGGTGCAGCTTTATCGAAAGAGTATTTCCTGCTTCTACATCATGTGCAAGAGCATTAGTTCTCCCCATCTAATTCTTCCATATGTGTTCATACTGCAGTAACAAACATGTCAACGTTGTTCTTTGCTCCTGACACAGAGCGTATGCTATCCTGTCCCACTCCTCAATGACTTCTTCATGTCTTACCATATGTTAAGCACATCAAAATCGCAACATACATTTGATTCCTCACTTTGCGAGATAATAACTAATACCTGTTTCTCCAGTTCTTTATCTTTTTACGTTTTCAGTAGGCGACCTACATAACCATGTGAAAGTTTCTTCAAATGCAGGAATTGGCAACAAATGTGCTTGATTTATGACTGCTTTGGCGTATTTACCATTTGACATGTATGACATATAAGGAAATGGTTAACCGCATTCGTGTGCATTCCAGGATGGTTTTGTACCTTAGTTTTTTGTACCCCGAGGTGACCTCCTTCAGGTAATTCATGTTCTACCTGTATCCCTCCAGTCTGTATGCTACTGGTAACACAATCTGGTGCCCTTTGGCCCATTTGTCCTCTGCACTAACCTGCCGCTTTATTAATTTTCATCTTACGATACTACCTTTTAGATAATAACACTCAGAAATGTTTTCTGCCTCCTTTTCAGAGTATGCATCCACATATATATCTTTTGTCATGTTCTCTTTCGGTTGCAAGTCCCTTAGCGCTTCAAGACTAAACACTTCTGTCAAACTAAAGGAAAGATACAGAGGCTTTGGAGAGGGTGAAACGAAGGTTTATCAGGATTAGAGAACTTGCCTTCCGAAGTTCTTTTCTCTCTGGAGAGAAGGAGGAAGAGAGGAGACCTTATCGAGGGGTACAAAATAATGAGAGGAATTGATAGAGTCAATACCCAATTTCCCCAGGGTAGGATTGACTGGTACGAGAACTCTTAGTTCGAAGATATTAGGAGGAAGGTATAAAGGAGACATCAAAGGTAGGTTCTTTACGCAGAGAGTTGTGAATGCATAGAAAGCATTACCAGCTGAGAAGGTGGAAGCAAAGTCATTCGGGGCACTTACGCGATTGCTGCAAATGTACATGGACAGCAGTGAGTTTAGGGGTGCATTGGTTAAGTTACTAGATTTTACGTTAGGATTAAGTCTCAGCACAGCATCGTGGGCCTGAGGGTCTTTTCTATGTTCTATGTTCTAAACCCTGTGCCAGTTCAGGTTTTTCCCGCACCACTACATCAAACAGGGTGTCCAATAACTGAACCTCAACACCTCATCGATACCTTTCATTTTTCTTTGGGCTATGCTTTTTGACAGTGGCATCTTCTTACTACGCAGTCTGGAAAAAATACCAGGGTAGTTTTCTTCTACCTTTTCAGTTTTTGGGTCTTCCTTGAGCTTCTCTAAAACAGTGGGTGCCAGTCTTACCTTTGACCCTTATAAATCATTCCTAGGAACAAATTAGATTCCTGGAACTGACAAATTATAAATTACTTCCACCGTTACTTCTTCAGTCTTGAGTTATTCCGCCACGAGATCTTACATGGGGGAACACTAAACGTCTGTCCATTTATCCCAGAAGTTATCACACCATGAGAAACATACCAGAAATAGCGCAAATTTGTCATGTTTTAATATGATGCTGACAAATTGTTATGTCTTGCTACAAACTGTTCTTTCTTGCCCTTCTCACTCCGTTCTTTCTGCGTGAACTTTACCCACAGAGGAGAATTTTTTTTAGCGATCACGGAATAACTCCATCCTCAGTCTCTGTCTTGGCTGTGTACTCTCTTGCAGCGCCTCAGACTTTCTTTGGGTTTCCTTTACTACTTTCTCTAATTCAATTGGTTCACTTTCTTATACAATATCGTTTTCCACAGTGCCTTTCCTTAACGACAAGCACTGCAACTGTACGTTTCCCAGATGCCCACATTACAAACATCTCTTCACAGTGTCCTTCTGAAACTACCAGCACTGTCATTTTCTGTGTCACATTCCACTAGACTGAATATACCTGAAGCTTTCACCTCATTTCCACCCTCTCGAGTTTATTTTTTTAACCGGTGGTAAATAATGATCTACTCTTTGTATCGCAGTGTAAGATCGTCCATATTCCCAAATTCTACCCCTCACTGGACGAAATTCTGACTGGGAGTTTGTATTCTGTAGCAACATGCATTCCTCTGCTTATTTTGCTGCCCTTCTCACTTCCTGACCTTTCAGATCATTCCCTTGAATTTTTAACTTCTCTGGAACTGAGTTTTTAAATTCCACCAGCAGAATAATCTTTCTGAGAGCCTCATGGGTCGTATCTATGTTTACGGCCCACACGAGTCTATCAAAATGACTTTGTTTAATTCTTTTGATCTCGACATATGGCAGACCTGCTTCCTTCTTTACGTTTCTCAACCGCGATGGACATGTTTCTGGTACCAATTCATATGCACATAAACTAGCTTGTTTGACCTCTTTATAATATCTGGATATCTAATTTGACGGTTCGATAAAAACCTTACGAGTTCTGCCCACCGATTTTGTCTGAAGTAGCATTACCCATGAATCCACCGACCACTCTATGAGCTTTGCCATTTTTCCAAATCAAATAAAAAAGGCTTCAATATCTTTCTCATCCAAATATTGTATAGCTTTGAAATATTTGTATACATAACTATCTTCTCTTTCCATCTCCATCCCGTTAAGTTGACTTTGCTGACTAAGTCACAACTTCTCCATTTCAAATTCTCTCTGTTTGCTCAGCGAAGAGCCGTCTCACTTTTTTCTCTCCGTTTCTTCTCTTTCTGTTTCGCTCTTCGTTTCTTCTCTCTACCTTTCTCTATCTTTTTTTTTCTTTCTCTTTGCTCAGCTAAGCACGTTCTTTCTCTCTCTTTTATCTCTCTCTGTTTGTCATCTAACAGCATTTTATTTAACTGTAATTTGAGTTTTTTTCTAACTCTACTTCTCGAGCAGTTTCTCACACACCTAACTGTTTGAATAATTCCCTTTCAATTTCAGCTCCACCTTTGTTCTTGGTTACTTTTAATTCTAACATCTTTGCTCATTCTGAGAATAGAGTTTCCTTCTTTCTCAAATGTCTTGGCAAATTTCGGAATCATCTTCAAACCCCAAAACCTCTTTCGCAATTTGAAAGTGCCATTTCTCTCACTTCTAATTTGACCAACTACAGCTAACCGATAATTATCAAATTATCTCGCCAACGTTGTATTTGTAGATCTACGACACTAACCACTGAGTGTCTTAATGTACAGAGCATTTTTCATTCCACGACATTATTCATATTTGTTCAAATCTCAGATTGTATCTGTCGAAACCTATTCCAATCACGGTCCAGAGCCCCCAAATTGTTATGATACACTGTAAAGCCTTCTGCTAATTTAAACTCGACACATAGAGAAGCTCACCACGTGTCGGAATCTGTTAAATTTTCCGAGGCAAGAACTATCCCAGAGTTCAGTATTTAAAGTAACAATTAACAATTTTATTCTTTAACTTCAACAGACACCATTAAAACCACATCTATAAACAATTAATTTCGCTTCAATCCATCTTTTTCACTTCAACTTTAAAAGTGGACTGATAATTACCCTCAAAAATTAATGGCACAACAATTTCAAAATCAGTTATTGTCTCCAGATGCTCTGCTTTCTCTGCAGATTCCTATCGGTCTTCTTCGATGTTCTGCTGCACAAACTTCTTGTCAACAGCTACCATTCCGAGAGTTATCCAGCTGACACTATGTTGATGTGTGCTTGGCTGCTGTTTGCTGTTCTCCCACTAACTGTTCAAAATATCTGGTTTTCTACTCCAAAGATTGCATCAGTTCATTGGTTTACTGTCATCCCAAACAGTACATTTCAAGTCTGATTTTATTTTAGTATCTGGGGCATAAGTTAAACTGATTGGCCAAATTTAAATTTGGTTTTTGTTCCTTGACAATTGACAATGGTTTGGTGGTCAACATTGGAGTTATAATTCCAAATATTTATGTAATTGAAAAGTTCTGTCATTACCGGATTTGACCCAGGTCCATGAGAGTGCTTCAGAATTTTCGTCAGCTTCCGGGCTGATTTAGGAGCCAACTTGATATTTTTTGTTTAATTACCCGACAAAGGCTTCCGTCTTCTGATTATCATTTAGTTAAATATTAGTTTGTCTACATTTGAGCACAATAAAATACAAATGCAGACAAACATAGTGGCTGTGATGAACTATATTAAAGTGAATTGACGATGAACAATTGACAGGCCGTCCAGATTAATTCTGATTGTGATGGATTTGTCTGTATTCGCAGTCAGACGCCTGTAGGAAACAAGAATTAGCTGATGAAGTTTGTTTGTTACGCGGAAAAAAGTATTGTTTAGAAAGGCAGAATGATAAGTGACATATGATTGCTGGCGTGTGTGAGAGTGCCGCGTGGTGTTGGTGTGGTGGTGGTTTCGGGTAGGTGAGGGCGGGTGAAGAGAGAGAGAGAGACAAAGAGAGAGATAAATGAGCCATTCTTGGTCATCACGAGGGATCTATTAAGAACGCTATCTTTCAATTCGTCTGAACGTTTATTCAGAAAACTGGAATTTGAAAATAGTGTTCAGGGAACACATTTTTTCATACATCAGTAAAAATGCAAATTATGTTGGCAGGGAAACATGGAGAGAACGAAACAAAACCCTTACTCTCACTCTCGTGTTAATTGACATACATTTGATATGAGCAGGTAATACAAGATTTGTGAGTTTAATGTGACAAATTCTGAGGTCGAGAGGAGTTGTAGCCAAGGACACGAAGGAAACATGCACAGGGATTCTAACCCAAAGCTTCAATTCCTTTCTGGATACAGGGGAAATGTCAGAGGACTGGAGGATAGCTAATGTGCTTTCACTTTCCAAGAAATGTGGTCAAGATAGATCCCGAATTGCAGACCACTAAGTTTGACATCAGTATTGGGAAACTATTGCCGAATATTTGAAAGAAGGCAATTAATCTTCATTTGAGAGCTGGGGTGTGATCATGAATAATCAACGCGGTTTTGTCAGAGGGAGGAGTTTTCTCACAAATATGGTGAGTTTCACGAGGTGCTGACAAGGGCTGCCAGTGTGGTTAATAGATTTATGTCGGGGTATGGATTTGAACAAAGCCTTAGTCGCGGCGCATACATAGTAGATTGATAACTAAGGTAAAAGCACTTGGCATCCAGAGTAACGTCGCAACTTGACTCAGTCATTCAAAGTGAAAAGTGTTGACAGAAGGCTGTTTCCATTATTGAATGCTGGTGTCCAGTGGTGTACCATACACATTTGTGCTAAGTCCTTATTGTTTGTGAAATTCGTAAATGAATTTGAAGAGTGCACATGTTCGCAGGTGTTATGTTGTGAATAATATGTAAATTTCCAGATGACATAATTATTGACTTGTTGATTGGCAATGAGCCAATCCAAATCCACTGTCAAACTCTGTCACCCAATTCCTTCTCATCTGCATGTCTCTGCTCCGCACCTACTCGTGCATCTGTCCAGACGCAGCTGAAAAGAATCTACATGTCTGCCTCTACTACTTCTGCTGGCAAAGCACTTCAGCCACATAGCACCCTCTGTGGTAAAGTAATTTCTCCGTGTATACCCCTTCAACTTTTTTCCTGTCACCTTGAACGCATGGCTTATCGTTATTGAATCCCTCACCTTTGAGAAAAAAGCTTATCTCTGTCTACCCTGTCGATACCCGTCAAGACTTTGTAGACCTCAATCAGGACCTGCCTTAATCTCTTTTTTTAATATAATGGAAATAATCCTAACCTACTCAACCTCTCTTCATAGCTAGCAACTTCCATACCAGACAACATCCTCCTAATTCTTCTCTGCACCCTCTCCAAAGCATTCTCGTCTTCTTGTGAATGTGGAGACCGGAACTGCAGACATTATCCGAAATGTTTTGCACAATTTTAAGATGGCCGTCCATCTCGTGTCCTCAATACGAAGTCCGATGAAGGCAAGCATACCATATGCAGTCTTGAGCACTCTTACCACCTACGCAGCAACCTTCAGGGTACAGTATACCTGAAAATTCAGACCTCTCTACTCGTCAATTTTTCCCAAGGCTCCTCGGTTTACAGTATAGTTAGCTGTCTAAATAGACTTCCGAAAATGCATCACCTCACATTTGCCTGGATTGAACTCCACCTGCCACTTCTCTGCCAACTCTGCAGTCTATCTGTATTCTCCTGTGTCTTTGACACTCCCCTATGCTTTCTGCTACTCTACCAATTTTTGTGACACCTGCAAACTTACTCACCAGACCACAAAGTGTCTTCCAGATCATTTATCTGTACCATAAACAACAGTGGCCCAGCACCGACCTCTGTGCGACCACGACAGGTCGCTATTCCAGATTTGGAGAATCTCCCTTCAACTACTACACTCTGTCTCCTGTTGCTTAACCAGTTCTATATCCACCTAATTAGAACTCCCTGCACACCATTTACTTCACGTGTTTCCATTAGTTTTCCGTAAGTAATCTTATCAAAGGTCTTTCTAAACTCCATGCTTAAGACATGTACCGCTCTTCCTGCGTCAATTAAATTGTTCACTTCCTCAAAGAACTCTGTTAAGTTTGTAAGGCACGATCTCAACTGCAAAGAAACATGTTTCCTATTACTGATAAACCTATTGTTTTCCAAATATAACGAGATTTTATCCGTCAGCACTTTCCCACCACACTCACCAAATTATCTAAAATAGCTCTTATTTAATATAATTAGTTGTTTGGTAGTGTTAGTATTAAATTTAAATAATCTAATCTCTTAGGAAAAATGACTATCTTACTGTTTATTATTATCTTGGGGGGGGAAGAGGGAATTATTTATTTGCTTTCCATTTAACGATATTCTCCCCCCCCCCCTTTAGGGTTTTTTTTTGTTTTATTATTATACGTTTGTATGTGTGAATGTACATATATGTGTGTATGCATGTATGTGTATATATGTATATATATAAGCCGGGAGGTTTAGTTAAGGTCAGTGGGGAGAGGTGGTTACCTTATTCTATTTTATTTTTGCCTCTGGGAGCGGGGTTATTTTCCCTTGCTATTTTATATTATTATATTTAATTATAATTTGTTGAAGTTGTAATTTTATAGTTATATATGTTTGTACATGGTATTGATACTACCAGATATACTCAGGTGTGGGTTGGAGGGGTGGGGGTGGGATGCTCACTGTTAACTCTAGCTCGGTATTATATCTGAATTCTCCTCATCCTATTAAGGAGCGACTGGGTCAAGGGTGGGGCACTGGTTGGGAGAGGATATGATGGACCGTTGGAAAAGAAGTTCTACACCCTGGGAACAAGGGGGATAATCTCCATTCAAATATGTTTTTTTTATTATTTAGAAATAGTTTCCTTTTTATCATACTGTTATGAGTGTATTAGAGAACATTTATTTTTGTAAATTCTATATGCTCTTTGCTCGGGATGTTTTAGATAGGGTCTCCCCTCCCGGTCGGTCTCGGATTTACCTGGATAATTATGTTCGATCAGTCGGCTAAGTGGTGCACCTGGAATGTCAAATAGGAAGAGATTATTTTCTGTTCTTCCTTTCCATATAAGGGAAAATATTTTGGTAAACTGGGTGGTTGAAGGTTCCCCTGGATTTTCAAATTGGCATAGATTAATCATGGAATGTATTCCCCTTGACTTCCTTATAAATAAGGTGAACCGAAAGACCAAATTATTTTTTATAAAATATGGCAGCCCTTTTGCATAGATATTTTGGCTCTCCTAACAAGGGCTTTTATCTAATTGAGATTACAAATATGGCTGGTCCGGGGCCCCTTGGGAGAGGAATCCCATACGAATACGGGTTTTGTTATATGTGATGTTAACACATTCCGAGCAAGTATTTTAATATCCAACTTCTATGTTAATCGTTGGGGGTTCCCCCCCCCCCCCCCCACTTCTTTTTTTCTCTCTCTCTCTCACTTTCTCTTATTTGAAAGATGTAAGTGACTCAATTATACACTCTGGCTAATTGTAGGTTAGATTAGTAGTTCATTGAGTTTTATTTTTTTCTCTTTCAGTATTTTTCTTTTGTCAAATTTTGATGATTGTATATTTAAGATTTATTTCTATATTAATGTTTGTACTTGAGAGTTTTGTTTATTTTTGTAAATTTGTTAAAATGTTAAATTTCTAATAAAAATATCTATAAAAAAAGAATAAATGGTCACGGCGTTCTCTTTAATTCTGCTGGCTAAAGTTATTTCATTATCACTTTTATCCCACATTTAAGACTAATCTGACTCTCCCACTATTCCCCAAAGTTCCATTCTGTTCTTAGATGCCTGGGCCTTACATACGCTTCGTTTTTCCTCTTGGCTATTCGCAGGAATTCTCCTGTCATCCACGGGTCACGAATCTTGCCTTTCCTATCCGCTGTTTTCGAAAGGACAAACGTATCCTGCCCTATCTTCAATCTAGCTTTGAAAGACTCCCACAAATCAAATGCGCACTTCCCTTCAAGTGGGTGCATCCAATCGATATTTCCCAGCTCCTGGCTAATTTTGATATAATTGGCCTTACCTAGTTTAGTACTCTTCCCTTGGAACCACTCTCATCTTTGCCTACGAATATTGTAAAACTTACAGAATTGTGGTCACTGTTCCCGAGGAAATTCTTCATGTCTCATTCCCCAACACCAGGTCCAATATGGGCCCTTCCTTCTGCGGAGTATTTACATACTGCTCTAGAAAAATTTTCTTACATGCGCCTTACAAATTCTGCCTCATCCAGACCTCTGACAATAAGTATATCCCAGTTAATAATCAAAATCAAAATCTGCCATCACTAACATACTGTTGCGTCAACGTCTTTCAATAATCTGTTTACCTATGTGTTCTTCTACCTCACGCTCACTGTCGGGAAGCCTGTAATACAAATGCAAGAACGTAACTGCATCCTCCTTGTTTCTCAGCTCCACCCATAATGCCTCACTGTCCAAACCCTCCACAGTGTCGTCCTTTAGCACAGCCGTAGTTTCATCCCTGCCCAGCAATACACCTCCTCGCCCCCTTTTACTTCCAGTCGAAGTGAAGACCATTTGAGCTGGGAAATCCCGTTAAAGCTGGACAGGACTTTGTTTAGGCAACAACTGGAGCATTGTGTGCAGTTCTGGTTACTGTAGCACAGGGGGGATGCTATCGTCCTGGGAGGAGTCAAAAGTAGATTGGACAACATGTTACTGGCCTGGTGCAATGTAGCTGTAAAGAGTATGCTGAATAATTTCAAGTTGCTTTACCTAGAGCAGAGATCGGGGTACATCAGTCTTTGAGGGACGTGGACGGGGTAAATTGAAAGCAGTAGTTCCCAGGGTGTAGGTTTGCTAGTTGAGCTGTAGGTTTGACATCCAGACGTTTCATTACCTGGGTCGGTAACATCATCAGTGGCGACCACCAAGTGAAGCAAAGCTGTTGTCTCTGCTTTCTATTAATACCTGTCTCCTGGATGGGGTTCCTGGGGTTTGTGGTGATCTCATTTCCTGTTCGTTTTCTTAGGGGTTGATAGATGGCAACTAGATCTATGCTGAAACTCTGTTGCTGGAAAAGCGCAGCAGGTCAGGCAGCATCCAAGGAGCAGGAGAATCGACGTTGCTGAAGAAGGGCTCATGCGCGAAACGTCGATTCTCTTGCTCCTGAGATGCTGCCTGAACTGCTGCGCTTTTCCAGCAACAGAATTTCAGCTCTGATCTCCAGAATCTGCAGTCTTCACTTTCTCCGTCGAGGTCGATGCGTTTGTTTATGGCGTTGTGGTTAGAGGGCCAGGCATCTATGAATTCCCTGGCATGTCTTTGCTTAGCCTGTCCCAGGATAGCTGTGTTGCCCCAGTCGGAATGATGTTTTTTTTTCATCCATGTGTAGGGCTACGAGGGAGAGATGGTCGTGTATTTTTGTGCCTAGCTGGTGTTCGTGTATCCTGGTGGCTAACTGTCTTCCTGTTTGTCCTACGTAGTGTTTGTGGCAGTCCTTGCATGGAATTTTGTAGATGACGTTGGTTTTGTCCATGGGTTGTACGGGGTCTTTTAAGATTGTTAGTTTTTGTTTGAGAGTGTTGGTGGGTGTGTGTGCTACTAGGATTCTGAGGGGTCTTAGTAGTCTGGCTGACATTTCTGAAACTTCTTTGATGTATGGTAAGGTGGTTCGGGTTTCTGGCTATGTTTGGTCTGCTTGTCGTAGTTTGTTCTTGTGGAATCTGCGCACTGAATCATTTGAGTATCTGTTCTTCTTGAATACGTTGCACAGGTGGTTCTCCTCTGTTTTCCGAAGTTCGTCCGTGCTGCAGTGTGTGGTGCCTCTCTCCCTCGTAGCCCTACACACGGATTGAAAAAAAGCACCATTTGGACTGGGACAACACAGCTCTCCTGGGACAGGCTAAGCAAAGACATGCCAGAGAATTCCAAGAGGCCTGGCACTCCAACCACAATGCCATTTACAAACGCATAGATCTAGATTCCATCTATTAACTCCTCAGAAAACGGACAGGAAATAACATCACCACAAACCCCAAGAACCCCATCCAGGAGAAAGATATACATAGAAAGCAGGAAACAACAGCTTCGCTTCACTTGGAGTTCACCACTGATGATATTACCTCGCCAGGTAATGAAACGTCTGGATATCAAACCTACAGCTCAGCGAGCAAACCTACACCCTAAACCTTAACCTGAGTTATAAACCTTCACAAACGTTGCAAAAAAGCAGTAGTTCCCCTTAGTTGATGAGTGAAAAAATGGAGGCTTAATTTTCATATGAAATGCAGGAGGTTTGGATGAGAGTGACGCCTAGAAGTTGAGGTCTGCTCTGAGTTTTCAGGGAGGCTAATTAAGTTGAAAATATCAAAAAACCTTTTAAATGTAGTTGCATGAGCACTTGAACTGTCCTAACCTTCAAGACGATGGACTAATGGCTGTGGAGGCAGACTCGTGTAGCTTTTGTGTAATTTTATCTTTATAAACTCGATTGAGAGAAAGGCCTCTTCTATCCTCTGTAATGTCTTTTTTCTAGGATGACAAATTTAAGGTTTCGATTTGCTTTGTCTTTGCTTTGAGAAAATAGAGCCGACTGTAAGTTCCAGGTGTTGTTGCATTCACTATCAAATTTAGGTTCTGTACAAGAGTGCTTATTCATAGAACTAATTAAACAAGTAGTAAAAAGGAACGTGGTGGTATAACGCGGCGCACGAGATCAGGTGTCAATGAGCTCTGTAACATACATGTATTGAATGACTAAATAACCTCAGCAACATGAACGACATAATTGAAAAGAATATCGAAAAAATATTTAGATATTGACGGGACTGACCATGTCTGTGAAAGAATAGTAATATCGTTGTTTGAGGACAAGTTGCAACTAACAATGGAGATTCAATATGATCACATTATTCCAGTCTTTGGGGTATTCAACTGCAGACTTAAAGGTCAATGACATACATAATTAAAATAAATCTGTTTGCGCAAAACGATAAAAACAAATTGAAGTTGCAATTGCTGTTTCCCAGTGGAGACACGGCACAATATAAAATTACGTCTCCCAAACTGTGTCAGCTCCATTTCCATGTGATTGACAGCCACAGAAACGGACAGTTTATTTAACAGACAACAATATGTATGTTCCACTGATAATGGTCCACAAAGTGTATGTGACCGCCGTTGTTGCTATTGGTGTTCCTGGTAAGAGTAGTAACAATTTAACTTGATTGAGCTTATGCAGTAAATTATTCTTATTTCTACCTACAAATGATATATTTGTTTTAAAATTGCAAGGCAAATACCGATGCCATAAGACAGTGTTCACATTTTCTGATTAAAATCAAATGATTTGTCATTTGCAGCAATTTCTGTTTCACTGTGTAGGTTTCTTTTTCTCTATAATGTGTTTACTCTGATCCATTTTGATGAGCACGTAATGAAGTTGAGCTTAGCTCCGGCCTTGGCCGGTCAAAAAACTCTCTCTCTCTAATTCGGGTGCATGCTCTCTCGCGCTCGCTCTGTGGTTGTGCGAAGCGTGCTCTGGTGCAGATGGGTTTTCTGAAGTCACATCTTTGTGACACCCGGTGTTTCCCTTTGTTTAATAAGAAGGCATTTTGTTCGTGGATCTAACACAGGCAGCTTACTACAAATGGGAACCCAAATCTAACGTGGGAAATGTTTGAGTTGAGCAAGTAGTTATGGAGTGATAAGTGAGGGGAATACAGATAGCTTTGAAATTCCAATGTGTTTTTACTCAGATTCTGAATGTGCGAGGATATGATATTTGTGAAGACAGATTACTCAGTGGAGTGCTGAGCACAGCGTTTCCACGATGATTAGTATTACTGAATTTTTCGATTCTCTAAAAAAGAGCGTGAGTTGTGTCATTTGTGGAAAAATGCACAATATTGGGGTTATGACAGCAGTTCTCCCACAGAGGATCACATTACTTTGTCTTACAAGATACTTTGATTACAAGATAGGTATCTTGTCTTTGGCTATCAACTAAGATTGTGTGCATAAGTGCCTGATGCTCAGCTGTCGTTCAATTCTCCATGAAGGTTGCTGGAAAACTCTATGGGGATATGTAGTTTCAGATGGCTCTGAATCTGGGAGGAGAATCTCCGTTTACAAGAAGAGAGTCTGGAAGGAGTGTCTTTGTGGTATTGTGGTGCTGTGGTATTGTTGGAAACTCCAGCCTGTCAGAATAACCTTCAGAGTCAATGAAATCATTCATTGCTGAAAGAAAGCTCGGAGTCCATGAAACAATTATCGTTCTGCAAATACTGATAACCATATTCAGTCACGGACAATTCTTTATCAGTAACTTAAAGTTCCCTTTTGTTTTCGATTCTCACCCTGACAGTTGTTCTCATGCTGATTCTAATTCTTGCTCGGGGAAAATCTGGTCTTCCAACATGCAGCACTCTCTATCTCGTGGCTATGGCAGCGTCCGATCTCCTGTACATTCTTTTTGATATCATACTTGGTATATTTCGAATTTATTACTATCCGCCATGTTTCCTGAACCTCACTCCTGCTTGTAGTGTTTTCAGTGCCCTGAGCCGCTGGACTGTAGATTGTTCTGTCTGGTTCACTGTTACTTGTTCTTTTGATCGATTTGTCGCCATTTGTTTACATCAACTGAAAACTAATTATTGCACAAAGAAAACTGCAATGAGAATTCTAGCAATAATCTGCATTTTCTTTGCTTTAAAGAACATTCCCAACTATTTTCGATTTAAACCATGGGGGATTATCAACAATGTGGCGTGGCACTGCAATATGAGGTCCAGTTATTATTCTGACCCTCGGTGGGCAAGTTTTCAATATTTTGAAACATTTTTAACACCAATGTTTCCATTCACTTTTATCATTTTTATTAACGTTCTGACTGCCAAACGGATCTTCGAGGCCATTAAGGAGCGTAGAGAACTGAGGAACATAGAGAATGACCAAGAGATAGAGAACAGAAGGCATTCTGTTATTTTACTCATTACCATGTCTGCCAGCTTCTTATTTCTATGGTTGTTGTATATTTTGTGGTTCTTTAATGCTGCATATTCCTTGGATAAGGATGCTTTTCATCTCTTTCGACAAGTCGCACATATGCTGCAGAAACTAAGTTGTTGCACAAATGCAGTTATTTATGTGGTGACGCAGAAAAAAATCAGAGACCAGTTAAAGCACACCGTTTCATATACATTTATAAAACTAATACAATTGATGAATACATCCAAGTAAGTCAGAGACACCATTGGATATACCGCTGATGGAATGAGGATTCCAGGCGAGGAATGGAACGAAAGGAGAAGGAGGAGTAGCAACACGATAAAACTCCTTTTCTAATGGAAAGGAATGACTCCACCTGAGAAGCAAAATTAATAAGATTGGAGAAAAAAATTAGATTAACGTGCTGATAGCAATGAGCAATACCAGTACAAACCTAAAGTACAAAAGCAAACAGAAAGAGGTATAAGGTTATGTACAAATTTTACATTCAGCCCAAGCAATAAGTTCTCAGAGAGTGGAGCAGATACAAAGTAACTGACTTGCAGGAAAGGATCATCGTTCACTGCAAGCCAGAGTGTAAAGCGCAACTACAGGATGCTCTCTAATTTTGCTCACAAAATTCCTTGATGCACACATTTGACAAAGTTTTACAAAAACATTCTGATAAAGAGTAAATAATATACTCTAAACATTCTGTGTCGTCTGATTGCAAATTTATTTTCAACAATATTTACTTCTTCTCCTTTTCGTTCCCCAATATCATTCCTTTTCTTTCTTTGTTCCTTTCCATGGTCCAGCTGATATATTGGCGCGGGAAACCATGACCAACCATGGGTACCTCTGGACTCTTTCTCTCTTCCCATTCAGAAGACGATCTATTTAAGATTCTCCCTAAAACCCACCTCTTCCGATAGATTATTGTTTTTTGACCTAATATCACCTTCAGTTCATCAACATCAACACTGTTTAGTTTGCCAAAATCAAAGCCTTTTTAAGTGTGTTTGGTGATTATGATGTGTTACCATGTAGAGACATGGTGTGGTCATGGTGATTATAGCTGCATTCCAAACCGGTGACCTGAATATGATTCCCTGCAAAACACTGAGCAATGCGGAAAATCAAAACTGCAGAAAATTTATCAGTTTGAAAATACAAGTGTCTCTCATTCAGAGACAGTAAAATGCAAAGTAGGAGCAGACAAAGGCCATCTGGACAACACGATTTTCCTGCTGTTTGCAATTGCTGATACCTCCATTCAGCACTTCTAATAACACATAAATGACTCTTCATGTGTTCCATCCCTCAGAAATGTGCGTCCCAGGTTGATGTAGCTCGGAATAAATAGATGAGCTGAGACATAGGCAAATGGGAGCTGAGGCCAGTGAGGATAATTGAGACCCAATGCAGAAGCCAGTCAGTGGAAACGAGTTCTAGCCCGGAAGCTAGTGAGGGGAATGGCGTCCCAGTGCAGAGCCAGGCAGATGAAGTGAGTCGAGAGCAGAAACCAATGAGGTGAACTGAGGCAACTGAGGGGGCTCGAATCCCAGTACACGGGCTAATGAGGTGAATCAATAACCTGCATGAAGGGCAGTCAGAGGAATTGAATCGCAGTGTAGAGACCAGTGAGGGGAATAAATACTCAGTCTGAAAACAATTGAGAAGAATAGAGTCCCAGTGCAGAGACCAGAGAGGGGAATGGAATAACAATGCGAAGGCCAGTGAGTCGGATCGTGTTCCATTTCAGAGACCATTGAGGGGAATGAAATCACTGTATGGATGCAGTCAGAGGAATCGATTGCCAGTGCAGGTTTCAGGGAGTCAAATCGATACCCAGTATGAAGGCCTGTCAGAGGGATCGAGTACAAATGCTGAGGCAAATGAAGAAAATTGTTACCCAATGCAGAGGCTTGCGAGGGGAACCGACTCAGAGTGTGCTGGCCACTGAGGAAATTCGATTCCCAGTATGGAGGTCTGTGACAGGAATTGAGGCCCAGTTCACAGACCAGTGAGGAGAAGCGAATCACAAAGTGTTGGTCAGTGAGACGAATCGAGTCCCAGTGCAAAAGCCAGTGAGGGTAAGCCATACCCAATGCGGAGGCCAGTGAGGAGAATCGATTACCAGTGCAGAGGATAGCAAGGGGCATCAATATACAGTGCAGAGACCAGTGAGGGAAAGTAGTAACAGTGCAGAGGCAAGTGAGTGGATGCTGTCTCAGTGTGGACGCCACTGAGAGAAACTGTCCTAGTGCGGGTGCCAGTGAGGGGAAGCAGTCCCAGTTTGGAGGCCAGTGTGGCAAACCAGTACCAGTGCGACGAAACAGTCCAAGTGCAGAAGGCAGTGAGGGATATCAAAGCCAAGTGAGAAGGTCAGTGAGGGGTTTCGACTCACACTGCATCAACCAATGAGGGGAATCTAATCCAATTGCAGAGCTCAGTGAGTAGAATCGAGTTCCAGTGCAGTAACCAGTGAGGGGAATCGATTCACAGTGCAGAGAATCGAAATTAAGTGTAGAGGGGCCAGCAATGGTTAATCGAGTCCTATTGCAGAGCCCAGAGAGGAGAATCGAGTTCAATTGCAAATGCCAATGAGGAGAATCGATTTGCAGTGCAGAGGTTAATGAGGGGAATGGAGACCCAGTGTGCAGGCCAGTGAAGTGAATCGAGTCCCGATGCAGAGGCCAGTGAGGGGAATCGATTCCCATTGCAGAGCCCAGTGAAGAGAATCGTATTCCAGGGTGAGGTCAGTGAAGGGAATCGATTCACAGTTTAGAGGCCAGTGAGGAGAATCGAATCCCAGTGCAGAGGTCAGTGAAGGGGGACAAGTCACAGTGCGGAGGCCAGTGAGGAGAATTGACTTCCAGTGTGGACATCAGCGAGGTGAGTCGAGGTTCAGTGCAGAGGCCAGTGAGAGAATAGAATCCAAGTTTATAGGCCAGCGAGGGTAATCGAGTCCCAGTCCAGAGACCATTGAGGGGAAAAAGTCCCAGAGTGCAGGTCACTGAGGGGTAACAGTCCCAGTGTGGAAGGCAGTGATGAGAAGCAATCTCAGTGCGAAGGCCAGTGAGGGAAATTAATCCCAGTGTGGAGGCCAGTGAGGCTAAGCAATCTGGGTGTGCAGCCCCATGAGGGGATGCAGTCCCATTGCAGAGTCTACTGAGCTGAAACAGTCCCAATGTGGAAACTAGTGAGAGGAAGCAGTCCCAGTGAAAAGGCCACTGAGGAAGAAAAATACCAATGTGGAGGCCAGTGAGGGGAAGCAATGTCACTGCGAAGGTCAGGCAATAGACAATAGGTGCTGGAGTATGCCATTCTGCCTTTTGAGCCTGCACGACCATTCATTATGATCATGGCTGATTATCCCCAATCAGTATCCTGTTCCTGCCTTATCTTCATAACCCTTGATTCCGCTATATTGAGAGCTCTATCCAATTCTTTCTTAAATGAATCCAGAGACTGGGCCTCCACTGCCTTCTGGGGCAGAGCATTCCACACACCCACCACTTTCTGATGAAGACATTTCTCCTCATCTCTGTCCTAAATGGCCTACCCCTTATTTTTAAGCTGTGTTCTCTGTTCTGGGACTCACCTATCAGTGGAAACATGTTTCCTGCCTCCAGAGTGTCCCACCCTTTAATAAACCTTGGGAGAATAAAATCCCATTTCGAAGACCAGTGAGCACAATCGATATGCAGTGCAGAGAACAATGAGGAAAATAAGTTCCCAATGTGGAGAGCCGCGAGGAGAATCGACTCGCAAAGCCAAGGACAGTGAGGAGAACAGATTGCCAGTGCAGCATCCAGTGAGGAGAATCGCGTTTTAGTGCAGAGAACAGCGACGGGAATCAAATACCAATGTGGACTCAAGAGAGGGGAAGTAATCCCAGCTTGAAAGCTAGTGTTGTGAATCGAGTCCTAGAGCACAGACCACTGAGGTGAAAAAAGTGGCAATACAGAAGCCAGTGAGGGGATGTCGTCCCAGTGCAGAGACCAGTGAGGGGAGGCAGTGCCAATATGAAGGCCAATGAGTGGAAACTGTGCCAATGCGGAAACAAGTGAGGGAAAGCAGTCCTAGTGCGGAGGCTACTGCTAAAATAGTCCTTGTGCAGAAAACAGTGTGGGGATGCAGTCCCACTGCAGAGGTCCATGAGAGAAACTTCCTAGTGCGGAGACCACTAAGTTGAAGTAGTCTGAGTGCAGAAAAACGTGAGGCGAAGGGTCCCAGAACGGAGACAGTGACTGGATGCACGCCCAATGTGGAGGCTAGTGAGGTGAAACAGTCCCAGTGTGGAAACTAGAGAAGTGAAGCAGTCCCACTGTGGAGGCCACTGTGGTGAGAAAGTCCCAGTGTGGAAACTAGAGAAGTGAAGCAGTCCCACTGTGGAGGCCACTGTGGTGAGAAAGTCCCAGTGTGGAAACGAGTCAGGGGAAGCAATCCCAGTACGGAGGCCAGTGAGTGGAAGCAGTCTCAGTGTCGAGGCCACGCAGGTGAAACATTTCCAGGGCCGAGGCCAGTGAGGGGAAGGAGTCCTGGAGATAAATTATCTTGGACCAGGTGAAAGCTGATATGGAGCGGAGTGGAGGCTTGGAGCGGAGTGGGTTTGGTTGGGCGACAGGGGTCTGGTGCGGGCAGTCAGACCACGTGTGGCAACCCCAGCGTTGCCACTGCAATGTCATGTTTATTTTAATTTGTTTACATCACAGCAATGACTACCCTTTTAACTATGTTTTATTTCTGAATGTAATTCAACGAATTTTTATTCTTCTCTTTGCACCGAAGTGTTGCACTTGTATTGTATTAAAATGGCGTCATAAGAGGTAGACAGCACAAGGTTATAGTCCAGTAGGTTTGGATAGAAGCACGAGCTTTCGAGAGCACGGCTTCGTCATCAGGTGATTGTGGAGTGTGAGATCATACTGCATGGAATAAATAACATCACAGCGCAGGATAGGCCCTTTGGCTTTCAGTGTTTTGTGGAACAAATCTGAAGTCCATATAACCTACACTATTCTATTTTTCTCCATGTTTATCGAATGACCATTTAACAGCCATTAAATTTGCCGAGTCTACTATTGTTGCAGGCAGTGAGAACTATGCCCCTATTACTCATGAAGTAAAAACCTCGCACATCTGTCCTGTATCTATAAAACTCAAAGCTATATTACCTAGTGCTGGCCATTACAATCCAAGGAAGAAGTCTCTCACTGTCCACCCTATCAAACCCTCTGAGTATCTTATATGTCTCGATTAAGTGAGCTTACAACCTTCTGCACTCCAATGAAAACAGCCTCAATTCTGTCAGCCTTTTGTCATAAGACGTCTCCTCCATACCATGCAACGTCTTCGTAAATCTAATCTGAACCCTTTCCAAAGCTTCCACATCCTTCCTATAATGCGATGACTAGAACTGTATGCAATACTTCAAGTGTGGCCGCACCAGAGTTTTGTACAGCTAAAGCATGACCTCATGGCTCTGAAACTCAATCCGTCTCCCAGTTGAAACGAACACACCATATTCCATCTTAACAACACTATCAATTTGGGTGGCAAATTTCAGGGATTGATGTACACGGTGCGTTGACAAGGTCGTGTACGTGCAACAGTAATGGATGAATGGACACTGTGCAATAATCATCAGGCAGGAGTGTTCCTTCCAGACAGGAAGCACTTCAGCAGTCCAGGACATTCAACCTCGAACCTTCGGGTGATCATCTCCAAGGCAGACTTCAGTACATGAAATAACACAGAGTAGCTTAGCAGAACCTGAAAGCAACATGGTAATGGCCTCAACCTTGAGTTCATATCACACTACCAATGCATGATGAACTCTCTCTCTCACACACATACACACACATATATGAACACATATTAAGGCACCTAAGCAGACTTTATCTCATAAACAGCTCTCTCAAATGCAAACACGGATAATCCCACACTCACACCCACGCACGCACCGTCTCAGAGACATACACCCCGTCACACTCACGCACACAATTAATTAAGCTTGCCCACACACACACAGACGCATATTATCATGTTCTCTCACACCCACAGGTACACACTCGCATATGTAATCACTCAGTCGTTACTGGACGCACATACATATAAGGTAAAGAGTTTTTGTCAGAACTGCATTTTATTTTGCACAAAAACTTCATGAATCCTTTTGAAACGATGCAGAGAACTTGGCAATCTGACTAATAATTGAGACACCAACAGTCTTCACACCTGTTGTTCGAAAAACTGAACTATCTTGAGAATATAAGTTAACAAAAGTTCCGAAATTTGCATATCAAAGACCAGAAACCAGCATACACAATTTGAAACGTTGAAACATTGAGTCGAAAAATAGTTTAATATGTCAGATCTCTGTGACAGTGTGAGCATGATCTTATTCTCCAAAACCAGCTGATGAAGGAGCGGCGCTCCTAAAGATAATGTTTCCAAATAAACCTGTTGGGCTATAACCTGGTATTGCATGATTTTTAACTTTGTCTACCCCAGTTCAACACTGGAAACTCCAGCTGGTAGCCATAAGAGGCGACATTGTAAAACGTTTCACTGTACTCCTGCAATTTTGGTCTCTAGTACATGTGACAATAAATGATTTTATAATTCTAATTCGAGAAGATAAGGCGAGGCGTTGGGTGTAATGAAGAAATCATAGGTAGGGATAGAAACAAAGTACAGAGGAGAACAGTGGGAGACAAAAGCGTGGATAGCAAAGCAATCTGGCTGGGACGGTGTGTAGCTGTCAATGGAGACTGTTGGGTTTTGTGTAATAGCAGACTGTGCAACAACAAAGCCTGGTGTCTGGGAATTGGGATAAGGATATGGTAGAGCTCAAGCCCAAAGTTATTGAATCCGATATTGAGACTGGAAGGCTGCAGAATCGACAAATGGAAAATGAGGTGATATTCTTCCAGCCTGTGCTGAAGCACTCTTGCCAACCTGAGACAGCGATGTTGACCAGGGAACGCCGGAGATTGTTGCAGTGGTAGGCAGCTGGAAGCATAGGTTCTTTTTTGCGAACAGAATGTAGATGTCCAGCGAAGGAGTCACCCAGCAAATGCTTCGTTTCCCCACTGGCGAAGAGAACGCATTGTGAGCAGCAAATGCAGTAGACTAGATTATGTGAAGTCCTGGTAATTTTACCTTTAAGGTATTTGTGAGCTTTTGGATACTGAGGAGTAAGGAGGTAAATGGGTAGGTAGTACAGTTTCAGTGAGTGCTGTGAGGTTGTTGGGGAATGGGGTTGGGGAATAAAAGAAGAATGGATGAGGGTTTCGTAGAGGGAACGGTCCCTGCAGAAAGTTGACAAGGAAAGGGAGCAGAATAATTGTCTTGTGTTGGAATCTCGCTGGTGATGGTAGCTATGATCCTCTGAATGTGGTTGCTGGTGGGACGGTAGGTAAGTACAACTGCTACCTATCACTTTTGCGGGAGAGAAGACAAAGGGTGAAGACTGATGTACAGGAGATAGTTTGGACCAGGCTGAGGGCCCTGCGGAGTTTGGGAATCCTTAGGTGAGGAAGACGGTGGACATTTTGTATTCTCCCTTATCGAAGCTGGTGTCCTTTGAACAAAAGTGATGCAGAAGGACAATTTTGGAGAATGGAACAGAGTATTTTTAGGAAGCACGATCCTAGGATAGATAGTCCAGATAAATGAGAGACATTGGATTTATAATGCTTACTCGTGGCCAATCTAACCCAAGAAATACGAACAGAAATTTCAAGGAGGGGAACTGAGAAGTCAGGGTGAAGAATCAAAGTTTGAATCCTGGCTGTTGCCAGAAGAAACAAATATATGTAGGTTTTTTTTATTAACAGAACAAAATGGCTGCAAGTTATGATTTGACTTTCTGAACCTGTCCTGCTGCTTTGCTGACTTATCTGAAATAGAAGGTAAGGCAAACAATGGAGTTTTTACAAAACAAATCATGAACATTAATTGACAACTCAAACTAACCTTGATCTGATCGCATGACATGATGATCTACATAAAATAAGAACCAATTCCCAGGAAATATTGTTGAATTAACCTGCTTTCAATCGTGTCACCTTATTAAACTTGATTGGTCTTCTCTTGTAACTAAGGCTGCACTGTCTTTCAAAAGAAAACATATTAAAATACGTATTGTTCTATTGTAATTGCGTAATTTCGCCACGGAGCACAGAAACTTTAACGTCTGTGATGCTGGACAAAATTGGTCAGGGTTTATTACTTTATTAAACTGATAAACTTGCTTTGTACAGACCTCACTCTGTTGATTCTTTGACCGATCTCGAAGCCGAGGGGTCCCACGTGGGATCCAGATCTGAATGTGGTGCGGTGGCTCGTTGTTCCACACGGACGGACCGTGGCAGAGAGTTGCATCTAAGGACATACTTGAGAGACTGATTTCGAAACAAAGAGACAGTGTCGTGAAACTCAGAACCGAGAAACTCTGATTCAGTTGGATTCGCATTGTTTAAAGTGGCACTTAATTTGTTAAGTTAGATAAGGGACTTTGTTTGAGATGGGTAATCACATAGATAAGATGGAAGATTCGTGTTTACCGTTAGTAAAAATATGTGAGAAGTTTCCAGAAAATTCCAAAGCCTTTCGGCAAATTTCTTCCATGAAAAATAAAGCATTGGTTGATGAGCAGTGGCCACTAAATAACCCTAACATTTTCAATTGCTCAAATCAGCCCAGCAGATAATTTGGCAAAGGAACATGTGCCCGAGATCGAAGGAACTAATTAGGCTGTGGAGTCAATGCTGTTGTGAAACTCATAAAGATGCAGTTTTGCGCTTATGGCAGGATAATGCCACTAAATTGGGAATTGAACTAACTGCTGATGGTGCCATGAAATCTACTGAGGTTCTCAGAAATGCATGTGCTCGAGCAAAACGCCAACATAAAATAAAGGAGAAATCAATAGTGGCCGGTAAGCAAACTCCTGTTCCCCATTCCCTCTCCAGTTCACTGACCATACCAGTGAAAATTGAAACAGCATAGATCCACTCATAAACAACTCTTGTAGCAATTCAAAACCTCTTTAAATTCCTCTTCTGACAACTCTGTAGACGAAACACCTACATTAGAAACGTTCTGCATGAGAGAACTACCGTACTCACAGGCTGGCACTCCTGGTCAAAACGCCACTATCCATATTTACTGTCCCTGGGAATCACATGAAATTTTATCCATCCTCAGTGATGCACCGGACCGCCAGAAGATTCTTCAGCTGTTCGGTCATTTTTTTGAAATACTACAATTAGCGTTTATGATGGGCATACCCAGGATCTTTGGGCTCTTTTTCAATAAGTCCTCACTGTCACTGAATATGTCCGTTTCACTGAACGCATTAATCACAATAATTGTACTGCCCTCTCTAATGAGGTAGCCCAAGATCAGAAAAGACAAGATGATATCCTTGCTGCTGCATCTGCCATACCAGCAAATCCTATTGACTTTACTGGTAACCTTGAACTTCACCCCAAAATAAGGAGACTGCTGAAGACTTCTTTGAACGTTTTAGTGACTATTATGAGTCCTATTCCAATGATCGGGCTTGGAATTAAAATCCTATTAATTCTCAGTATAACTCTATGCTATTAAACTCCCTGCCGTCATCTGTGGTCACAGCAGTCAAAACAATTGAGACCGGTTTGAAGCCAACCTTAATAAATTCCTTCATTCTATTAAGGCCTTGTGGAATCAGCACAGTGCAAACAGACCACCAATCCGTGTAAAATCTGAATTTGTAGTCCAAGCGAAAGCCCCTCAATAACTACCCGTGCGTCATAACATTGGTCCTGCACCCAGTTAGGCTACAGTCGTCGGTATGAAAGGGGGACGTGCCTAAGCATTCGGGCCCGGTCTGTGTTAGTTGTAAAAGTATATATCACAGGGCTCTTGACTTCCCTACTCAAAACTGCCTTACTAAGTGGAACCAAGGACGTTTTTTTCCTGAGAATTACCCTCAGAACTCCTATGAAACTTGTGGCAAAGCTTTTGATAACAGTCATCCTCCACAACAAGCAAGAGGCAGAGGCAATGTTTTTCATAAATTAGTCCATTTTCCCCAGTCAATGGTTCGTTGCATGGCTGCATATTGGTCCCTATCGTATCTGTTCGGCTTGAACTGTCTTTCTTTGGTGCGTTTTGTATTTTTTTACTATTTGTTTTAGTGTTTGTTCTTTGTTTATGAATTATGGGAGGTAGACGCTGTTGTGTTAAAAAATACGTGGCCAGCGGTACAATTTTGCAGAGTTGGTTAAGCAACGATATGCCGCAGCCAGGATTTTTGAGACTAAACTCCCAAGCTTAAAAAAAGACTGAGATATGGTGTGTGTGAGACAGACAGCGAATTGGTGGGGGCGGGGGGTGTGGATGAGTGAGAGAGTTGTATAGCTTGTGGAAAGTTTAACGTTTTGTGATTTGGTTTGAATGCACATTTGTTTGTTGTGATTGAATGCTTGTGCTTTGTTGCCTGGAGCTCGAGATCCAGGAAAGTTTTGAATCTGATTTCCTTTTTGAAAATTTAACATGATCTATTTTAAGATTAAAGATTAATCAGCGATTATGAAATGAAATATTAACTTCCGTTCGTTTTTCAGTTCATGACTGTCCTACTGTCAGTTTCTAACTAATTTATTTTACACTTTCATAAACGCCAACCTTATTCAATTTCAAATCAGTTTGATACGAAGGAAGACATCATTATAACTTTTTTTATTGTTTCAGACTCGTTTTTATTCACTTAATTTTAAGACTGCTGTGTTTCATTGGTGATTATGTTCTGCCAGCCGTAGCCTTATCGAGGGAGTCCAATCCCTCAATAATAATTGAAGTTTCAAGTTCAACATTATTTTGTCATTAATCATGTAACAAAATTAATGTCTTATGGTTGATATCGTGCCTTTGGATTCGGCCATTATTCATGCATTGCAATTTTTTTATCATCTGAGTAGACAACACCTTTTCAGACAGTTGTAGTCATTCAACGACATTGGAAATGCACAATGACTGATCAGGACCACTTACTGAACCAAATTTTAGATTTAAATTAAGGGACTAGAACCGGGTAATTATAGTGTATTTCAGAGTTGGAAACTGGACACATTTTGCATTTGAAATATTAAATACTGAATAAATGAATTTCCAATTTATATTGATAATTTTAAAAATCCCTTTGTCACTTGTTGACTTTCCACCTTGACTTGTAGATATTGATTATTTATTTTACTATTTTTAATAGTCAGTTGTAATAGCCCGAATCACATAATCAAATTTAATTGTCAGGATCGCTAAGTTTCACTCCTTTATACATTGTCAGTGACCTGTCTCATTGCCTAATTTGAAGCATGGCTGCATCAAGTTTTGCGAACTAAAGAATGAAAAGTTTCCTTACTGGCCAATTGAAGAAATGTTGCATGTGATTGGGGGATAGACATAAGTATAGTGGATGGAACTCCCAAAACCTGAGAGGTGACTGTGAATGGGCATATGAATAATTAAAGGGACATGTGAAAACGTATAAGGACACTAAGGTTGAGGGAAATATAAAGAATTAAAGCAATAATACTGTAAAATAATTTAAATTCTACTAGCTATCCCGAGCCTATGTCTGGCATACCGACACTTATAGACGATGTGGATTTTGTTCCTAGATACCACCTGAGCCCCAAAAATCTACTGATTGTCCAAGTCCTTAATTTAAACTACCCATTTGTTATAACCCCTTTTTTCTTTTGAAATTGAAGCATGCAAACATCATAGCTTATTTCATGGGGATGAATGGTCTGTGCATTCCTAAACTTGATCCAATCCGGAAATTAGCGTTATGCTAATGAAGCATGCCCCTGACTACAAGAGCATACCGGCCCAATTTGCTAAATATGTCCAAGAGTGATACGAATATAAATGCATTGAGATTCTGGGAGTAACCTGAATATGAATGACAATACTGAAAGATGTGCCTATCTGTCTGATGGAAATGATACACAACGGAACAAAAATCATCACGATCAATTATCTTTGTTTAACCCTATGCTTTTGCAATATCTGCTGTCTGGAGTCACTTGCATGATCCAGATGAACAGTCTGAACGAGTCCAGGAATTTGCAGTTGCAACTGGAGTGAACGGTGGTTTGTTATTGGGATGGCCAGAACTGAACTGAACCACGATGCAAGTTACCAGTAAAACCAATTATAGCCAGTGTCCTCCCGATCCCAAATATCCATGCCAGCCCTGATAGGGCTGAATGGAACAAGGGTATCCACTGGGAGCGGAATATTCCTTATGTGCCCACCCGACGATCACTGCTGGTAACCTTTTCCCAAGGGGATCCTAAAAATGGGGATCGGCAGGGCCTAGCATTTTACCGTTGAGACTGGCGACAAGGCAACAAAACCCCCAGATACAAATGCTTGTTCCTTGCTTTAACTGTTGAGATATGTCCACTGTGGAGTGATGTGTCTTTCATGTAACTTTGGACAGGACGTGGAGAATCTACATGCTTTCTTCCTAACAAAGGAAAATCTACAAATATACACTGACTATTCATTGTGCTTTTAGAATGACTCACGATTTTGGAGCCTTGTGGTAACATTGAAGATTTTTCACCCCCAAGGTGCAGCGTTACAGTAATGCTGATTTGTCCAATCAATCTGGCAATTATCATGATTCACCGTTCATGCCGAGGAAACTGATACTGCTTCTTAAGTAGTGGGCCAGTAGATGCAGAAGCCAAGCAGGCTGCCTTACACCCCAAACTTCTGGTCCCATTGGATTCCGAGCAAAACCGGGTTAGATCCAGTATAAGGACAGGTATATCAGATCAAGGTAACGTACACAAATCATAGGCGATTCCCTCCTGAATCTATGGTCTCTACTAGGATATTCTCTCGATACTCAATCCAGAATGTCAATGACACATAGTTGATAAGTTTGTGCTCCATCTTTGCTGCTGTCTATTTTAATAGATTATGTGTATTTTGTATATACTTCTGCAAGGGTGGAGATGATAAAGATCGAACTTGCGCTGCTGTGCGGATGTGCCATTACTAACACTGGTGTACAAGTAGGGGAAGTTGACCCGTGCGATCCCGAGCAAACAGCGACTTTGTATCCATATGCCAGGAAAATGTCCTTGTGGGCCGAGAGACAGAAAGCTACCAAGAATGAATATTGTAGTGGTCAACAGCATTGAAAATATTGAACAGTTTATTTACAGAACAAGGCTAAATGGTCTTTACCCTGTCAAGATGTTTTGGACCAATGTGATTCCAGTTGTGCTGTGCGTAACACTTGTAAGCCTTGTCCCCATCGAAATAGGTCATGCCTCAAGAGAGAAGAGAAGGAAATGCTATCTTTTGCTAACAATTTGTGTTTTTTTTTCAGAGTCACAGTGGAATATTTGGTCGGGATGAAGTGGTCTGTTACACCCTTACTTTAAAAACATCAAACTCACTCTTTGGGATATGCAACTCTTCGTGCTTTTTTTTCTGGAGAAGGATATTCCGAAGTTATTAATTATCAAAGTCGTAATTAACTCTTGTCTGGCCTCAGGTTCTTGGGTAATAAGACAACTGCTACCTTATCAGAAATTAAGGACATGCTGTCAGAGTTGCGCCTATTTGCCCAACAAAACCGATATGCCCTCCATTACATGCTTACAAAGGAAGATGGCGTTTGAGAAGTAGTCAAAGTTAAATGTATCTTGGGCGTCACTGACCTCATCGAAAAAAAATTACTAGGCATATAGATAACATTTGACCTTTGTTGGTCAAATGAATGAAAATACAGGATGGGGATACTGTGATATTGGCTCACGGTACAACTAGATAATCAATATGACTATGTCTGCTGTTACTATTTTAGTTGGTCATTTTGTTGGTATTGCTATTGTTAAGTGTACTATTGCTAAGACATTAGCTTCGAATGACAGCATTGATTCCAGCCAGAAAATGCAACTTCTCTATTTAGATGAAGAGAAGGAAACACCATCACCTGCCCTGTTCCATTTTCGGAGGACGAGGAGGTATAGTAGTCTTTGACTGCCATAGAGTTGGATTAGTTTGTTCCATGCCTTCACATTAATGGTGCAGTCATAGAATGCCCAAAGGGGGGAGATGAGGATTCAAGTTTTGAAGCCTGCTGTTGTCAGAAGTAACAAATATAATTGGCATTTATTAACACAACAAAATGGCTTCTCAATTTAAAATAATACAACAAAATGGCTGCATGTTATGATTCGACTTTGTGAAGCTGCACTGTTGGTTTTCTGAATTAGTTGAAAAAGAAGATAAGGTACACAGTGGAGTTTTCATTCAATAAATCGTAAATAGTAATTGACCACTCAAACTTGCTGATTTAGGTAAAACAAGAACCATTTGCTAGGAAATATTGTTGGCTTAACCTGCCGTCAGTCATGTCACGTTATTAGATTTGATTGGACTTTACTTGTAACAAAGTCTGTATTGTCTTTCAAAAAACAACAAATGCAAAATGCTTATTATTTAATTGTGCTTGTGCAACTTCACCATGGACCACAGAAGCTTTAACCTCTATGTTGCTGGACAGAGTTAGGTCAGGCTGCCTTACTTTAGTAAACTGATAACTTTGCTTTTTACAGACCGCCATCCGTTGATACTTTGACGAATCTCGAAGTTTTATATATTTATTTTTGTGTGTGTGTATGTGTGTTTGTGTGTGTATGTGTGTGTGTGTGTGTGTGTGTGTGTGTGTGTGCGCGCGCATCTGTCTGTGTGTCTGTCCCTGTGTGCATGTGGGTGTTGTGACGAGGGGTAGAGCAAGAGAAGGCTTGGGAATGATGTTTTCAGACGACATAAATATGGATTGGGTCATTGACAGAGAGTACAAAATTATTCTGTTAAAGTAGAAATAGACAGCTTGAGCATATGAGCATGTCGTTGATGAATGAAATTTCACACTGATGAATGAGATGTAATGTTCTCTGGTAGAAGTTACATGACAAGGTAGTACTTGGTGAATGGTAGGACATGAGGAAGCTCAGAGGAACAGAAAGCACTTGGCGCGCTTGTGAACCGATCTCTGAAGACAGCGTGACTGTTTTTTTGGACAGTAAAGAAGGCATAAAAGACACACGCATTCCCATTTAAGCAGTGGATTTTAGATCCGGGCAGAGGCTTCGTCCTGTTGGAGATCGACAGAGTTTTGGATAGGGCGCAGTTGGAATAATGCATTTAGTTCTGGTTACTCCACCATGGGTAGAATGTGATTGCATTGCATGAAGTGCAACAGAGATTGATCAGAATGTTGCTTGATCCGGAGCCATTTTGTTGTGAATAGAGAGGCTGGATGTGCTTAGGCTGCTTTCATTGGAGTAGAGATTGGGATATATCAGACAACGAGGGGCATGTACAGGCTGAATAGAAGGCTTTTTTTTTCTCCTGAGTTGGAAGACAAATATTAGGGTGGAACTAGATTAATCTGAAAGGCTAACGCTTCAGAAGAAACATGCCACCCAGAGGATGCTAATGGCCTGCACTGCACTTCCCGGGAAAGTAATTGAGGTTGACCTCTTCCAGACCTTGACAAACTATTTGGATGAGCACTGAATTGTCAAATCATTCAAGAATATCGACTGTGTGTAGGGGAGTTAGACTCATAGAGTCATAGAGATAAACAGAACAGAAACACCAACTTCATCCAACTTGTCCATGTTGATGAGATATCCGAAATTAATCCAGTTCAAATTGCTAGCATTTAGTACAAATCCCTCTAAATCTTTCCTATTCATAAACATATTCATGTGTCTTTTAAATGTTGTAATTGTGCAAGCCTGCACCACTACCTCTGGCAGGTCATTCCATAGACTGTTTGAAACGATTGCCCCTCAGTTCCCTTTGAAATCTTTCCCTTCTCACACTAAATCGATGCCCTCCAATTCTGGATTCCTCCCATCCCTGTAAAAGATCTTGTCCATTTGTCCTATCCATGTCCATCCTGATTTATAAGCCTATATAATGATACCCCTCAACATCCTCCAGGAAACACAGCCCCAGCCTATGCAGCCTCTCCCTATAGCTAAAAACGTCCATGCTTGGCAACTTCCTTGTTAATATTTTCTAAAACCTTTAAAATTTCACAACATACTTCCGTTAGCAGGGAGAAAAGACTTGCACACAATATTCCAAAAGTGTCTCAACCAATGCGCTACATGAACTTCCAAATACTAAACTCTATGCATTGACTAATAAATGAAGTTATACTAAATCCTTCTTCTCTAACCTATCTACCTGCGACTTTACTTGCAAGGAATTTTGAATCTGCACTCAAGGGTTTCACTTCTAAGCAACGCTAACAAGTTTCTGCAAAGAAGAACCGTAAACGTTAAATTACGTGAAATCCAAGGCAAACTTACCATTTGAAGCCGAACTGGCTCAAAGGTAATAAAAAGGGGATGCTGGTGAAGGCTCGTTTTCAGACTGGTGCCTTGTGACAAGTGGTGTGCCAGAAGGATTGGTGCTGTACCCACTGTTAATCGAAATTTATAGAAATGATTTGCATGTGACAATTGAAGGCACAGTTAGTAAGTTTGTAGGTGAAACAAAAATTGGAGGTGTAGTGGACACCAAAAAGATTAGGATGGAGGGGATCTCAGTCGATAGTGCATTGCTGGAAAAGCACAGCAAGGCAGGCAATATCCGAGAAGCAGGAGAATCCACGTTCTGGGCCAGATCCCTTCAATCTTGTCGAACCCCGTACTACTGTTCTTTACGATCATGTTCACCTCTTCGTTACTTCTATAAAAAACTACACCAAAGTACTGAGACACGTTTTCCCACTCACAAAGCCATGTTAAGTATCCCTAATGAGCCATTGCCTTTCCAAATATATGTAAATCCTGTTTCCCAGTATTATTTCCAACAACTTGCTCGCAATTGATGTCACGCTCACTGGTCTACAATTTCCTGGCTTGTCCTTACCAGCTTTTTAAAATATTGGCATGACGTTAGCCAACCTCCAGCCTACCAACATCTCACCTGTGACTTAGATGATGCAAATATCTCAGCAAGGCACCCAGCAATCACTAGTTATATACACACTGACTTCTAGTGTGCATCTGATTGTGTCCTGTGGTTTTACAAACCTTTCTGCGTTTTAATATATCCAGAACCTCCACATTTGTTAGATGGATTTGTTTTTTTAAGACTTGACCATATATTTCTATATTCTTATTTATTTTAAACACTGATGGAAAATATAAGTTTACTGTCTCCCATATCTGCACACATGGGCTGCCGTGCTGATCTTTGAGTTTTCGTATTCTCTCCCAGTTACTAATTCTGTTCTGAAGGTGTTTATAAAATTCCTCAGTGGCCAGTGACTCAGAGTGTGCTGGCCACTGAGGAAATTCGATTCCCAGTATGGAGGTCTGTGACAGGAATTGAGGCCCAGTTCACAGACCAGTGAGGAGAAGCGAATCACAAAGTGTTGGTCAGTGAGACGAATCGAGTCCCAGTGCAAAAGCCAGTGAGGGTAAGCCATACCCAATGCGGAGGCCAGTGAGGAGAATCGATTACCAGTGCAGAGGATAGCAAGGGGCATCAATATACAGTGCAGAGACCAGTGAGGGAAAGTAGTAACAGTGCAGAGGCAAGTGAGTGGATGCTGTCTCAGTGTGGACGCCACTGAGAGAAACTGTCCTAGTGCGGGTGCCAGTGAGGGGAAGCAGTCCCAGTTTGGAGGCCAGTGTGGCAAACCAGTACCAGTGCGACGAAACAGTCCAAGTGCAGAAGGCAGTGAGGGATATCAAAGCCAAGTGAGAAGGTCAGTGAGGGGTTTCGACTCACACTGCATCAACCAATGAGGGGAATCTAATCCAATTGCAGAGCTCAGTGAGTAGAATCGAGTTCCAGTGCAGTAACCAGTGAGGGGAATCGATTCACAGTGCAGAGAATCGAAATTAAGTGTAGAGGGGCCAGCAATGGTTAATCGAGTCCTATTGCAGAGCCCAGAGAGGAGAATCGAGTTCAATTGCAAATGCCAATGAGGAGAATCGATTTGCAGTGCAGAGGTTAATGAGGGGAATGGAGACCCAGTGTGCAGGCCAGTGAAGTGAATCGAGTCCCGATGCAGAGGCCAGTGAGGGGAATCGATTCCCATTGCAGAGCCCAGTGAAGAGAATCGTATTCCAGGGTGAGGTCAGTGAAGGGAATCGATTCACAGTTTAGAGGCCAGTGAGGAGAATCGAATCCCAGTGCAGAGGTCAGTGAAGGGGGACAAGTCACAGTGCGGAGGCCAGTGAGGAGAATTGACTTCCAGTGTGGACATCAGCGAGGTGAGTCGAGGTTCAGTGCAGAGGCCAGTGAGAGAATAGAATCCAAGTTTATAGGCCAGCGAGGGTAATCGAGTCCCAGTCCAGAGACCATTGAGGGGAAAAAGTCCCAGAGTGCAGGTCACTGAGGGGTAACAGTCCCAGTGTGGAAGGCAGTGATGAGAAGCAATCTCAGTGCGAAGGCCAGTGAGGGAAATTAATCCCAGTGTGGAGGCCAGTGAGGCTAAGCAATCTGGGTGTGCAGCCCCATGAGGGGATGCAGTCCCATTGCAGAGTCTACTGAGCTGAAACAGTCCCAATGTGGAAACTAGTGAGAGGAAGCAGTCCCAGTGAAAAGGCCACTGAGGAAGAAAAATACCAATGTGGAGGCCAGTGAGGGGAAGCAATGTCACTGCGAAGGTCAGGCAATAGACAATAGGTGCTGGAGTATGCAATTCTGCCTTTTGAGCCTGCACGACCATCCATTATGATCATGGCTGATTATCCCCAATCAGTATCCTGTTCCTGCCTTATCTTCATAACCCTTGATTCCGCTATATTGAGAGCTCTATCCAATTCTTTCTTAAATGAATCCAGAGACTGGGCCTCCACTGCCTTCTGGGGCAGAGCATTCCACACACCCACCACTTTCTGATGAAGACATTTCTCCTCATCTCTGTCCTAAATGGCCTACCCCTTATTTTTAAGCTGTGTTCTCTGTTCTGGGACTCACCTATCAGTGGAAACATGTTTCCTGCCTCCAGAGTGTCCCACCCTTTAATAAACCTTGGGAGAATAAAATCCCATTTCGAAGACCAGTGAGCACAATCGATATGCAGTGCAGAGACCAATGAGGAAAATAAGTTCCCAATGTGGAGAGCCGCGAGGAGAATCGACTCGCAAAGCCAAGGACAGTGAGGAGAACAGATTGCCAGTGCAGCATCCAGTGAGGAGAATCGCGTTTTAGTGCAGAGAACAGCGACGGGAATCAAATACCAATGTGGACTCAAGAGAGGGGAAGTAATCCCAGCTTGAAAGCTAGTGTTGTGAATCGAGTCCTAGAGCACAGACCACTGAGGTGAAAAAAGTGGCAATACAGAAGCCAGTGAGGGGATGTCGTCCCAGTGCAGAGACCAGTGAGGGGAGGCAGTGCCAATATGAAGGCCAATGAGTGGAAACTGTGCCAATGCGGAAACAAGTGAGGGAAAGCAGTCCTAGTGCGGAGGCTACTGCTAAAATAGTCCTTGTGCAGAAAACAGTGTGGGGATGCAGTCCCACTGCAGAGGTCCATGAGAGAAACTTCCTAGTGCGGAGACCACTAAGTTGAAGTAGTCTGAGTGCAGAAAAACGTGAGGCGAAGGGTCCCAGAACGGAGACAGTGACTGGATGCACGCCCAATGTGGAGGCTAGTGAGGTGAAACAGTCCCAGTGTGGAAACTAGAGAAGTGAAGCAGTCCCACTGTGGAGGCCACTGTGGTGAGAAAGTCCCAGTGCGGAAACGAGTCAGGGGAAGCAATCCCAGTACGGAGGCCAGTGAGTGGAAGCAGTCTCAGTGTCGAGGCCACGCAGGTGAAACATTTCCAGGGCCGAGGTCAGTGAGGGGAAGGAGTCCTGGAGATAAATTATCTTGGACCAGGTGAAAGCTGATATGGAGCGGAGTGGAGGCTTGGAGCGGAGTGGGTTTGGTTGGGCGACAGGGGTCTGGTGCGGGCAGTCAGACCACGTGTGGCAACCCCAGCGTTGCCACTGCAATGTCATGTTTATTTTAATTTGTTTACATCACAGCAATGACGACCCTTTTAACTATGTTTTATTTCTGAATGTAATTCAACGAATTTTTATTCTTCTCTTTGCACCGAAGTGTTGCACTTGTATTGTATTAAAATGGCGTCATAAGAGGTAGACAGCACAAGGTTATAGTCCAGTAGGTTTGGATAGAAGCACGAGCTTTCGAGAGCACGGCTTCGTCATCAGGTGATTGTGGAGTGTGAGATCATACTGCATGGAATAAATAACATCACAGCGCAGGATAGGCCCTTTGGCTTTCAGTGTTTTGTGGAACAAATCTGAAGTCCATATAACCTACACTATTCTATTTTTCTCCATGTTTATCGAATGACCATTTAACAGCCATTAAATTTGCCGAGTCTACTATTGTTGCAGGCAGTGAGAACTATGCCCCTATTACTCATGAAGTAAAAACCTCGCACATCTGTCCTGTATCTATAAAACTCAAAGCTATATTACCTAGTGCTGGCCATTACAATCCAAGGAAGAAGTCTCTCACTGTCCACCCTATCAAACCCTCTGAGTATCTTATATGTCTCGATTAAGTGAGCTTACAACCTTCTGCACTCCAATGAAAACAGCCTCAATTCTGTCAGCCTTTTGTCATAAGACGTCTCCTCCATACCATGCAACGTCTTCGTAAATCTAATCTGAACCCTTTCCAAAGCTTCCACATCCTTCCTATAATGCGATGACTAGAACTGTATGCAATACTTCAAGTGTGGCCGCACCAGAGTTTTGTACAGCTAAAGCATGACCTCATGGCTCTGAAACTCAATCCGTCTCCCAGTTGAAACGAACACACCATATTCCATCTTAACAACACTATCAATTTGGGTGGCAAATTTCAGGGATTGATGTACACGGTGCGTTGACAAGGTCGTGTACGTGCAACAGTAATGGATGAATGGACACTGTGCAATAATCATCAGGCAGGAGTGTTCCTTCCAGACAGGAAGCACTTCAGCAGTCCAGGACATTCAACCTCGAACCTTCGGGTGATCATCTCCAAGGCAGACTTCAGTACATGAAATAACACAGAGTAGCTTAGCAGAACCTGAAAGCAACATGGTAATGGCCTCAACCTTGAGTTCATATCACACTACCAATGCATGATGAACTCTCTCTCTCACACACATACACACACATATATGAACACATATTAAGGCACCTAAGCAGACTTTATCTCATAAACAGCTCTCTCAAATGCAAACACGGATAATCCCACACTCACACCCACGCACGCACCGTCTCAGAGACATACACCCCGTCACACTCACGCACACAATTAATTAAGCTTGCCCACACACACACAGACGCATATTATCATGTTCTCTCACACCCACAGGTACACACTCGCATATGTAATCACTCAGTCGTTACTGGACGCACATACATATAAGGTAAAGAGTTTTTGTCAGAACTGCATTTTATTTTGCACAAAAACTTCATGAATCCTTTTGAAACGATGCAGAGAACTTGGCAATCTGACTAATAATTGAGACACCAACAGTCTTCACACCTGTTGTTCGAAAAACTGAACTATCTTGAGAATATAAGTTAACAAAAGTTCCGAAATTTGCATATCAAAGACCAGAAACCAGCATACACAATTTGAAACGTTGAAACATTGAGTCGAAAAATAGTTTAATATGTCAGATCTCTGTGACAGTGTGAGCATGATCTTATTCTCCAAAACCAGCTGATGAAGGAGCGGCGCTCCTAAAGATAATGTTTCCAAATAAACCTGTTGGGCTATAACCTGGTATTGCATGATTTTTAACTTTGTCTACCCCAGTTCAACACTGGAAACTCCAGCTGGTAGCCATAAGAGGCGACATTGTAAAACGTTTCACTGTACTCCTGCAATTTTGGTCTCTAGTACATGTGACAATAAATGATTTTATAATTCTAATTCGAGAAGATAAGGCGAGGCGTTGGGTGTAATGAAGAAATCATAGGTAGGGATAGAAACAAAGTACAGAGGAGAACAGTGGGAGACAAAAGCGTGGATAGCAAAGCAATCTGGCTGGGACGGTGTGTAGCTGTCAATGGAGACTGTTGGGTTTTGTGTAATAGCAGACTGTGCAACAACAAAGCCTGGTGTCTGGGAATTGGGATAAGGATATGGTAGAGCTCAAGCCCAAAGTTATTGAATCCGATATTGAGACTGGAAGGCTGCAGAATCGACAAATGGAAAATGAGGTGATATTCTTCCAGCCTGTGCTGAAGCACTCTTGCCAACCTGAGACAGCGATGTTGACCAGGGAACGCCGGAGATTGTTGCAGTGGTAGGCAGCTGGAAGCATAGGTTCTTTTTTGCGAACAGAATGTAGATGTCCAGCGAAGGAGTCACCCAGCAAATGCTTCGTTTCCCCACTGGCGAAGAGAACGCATTGTGAGCAGCAAATGCAGTAGACTAGATTATGTGAAGTCCTGGTAATTTTACCTTTAAGGTATTTGTGAGCTTTTGGATACTGAGGAGTAAGGAGGTAAATGGGTAGGTAGTACAGTTTCAGTGAGTGCTGTGAGGTTGTTGGGGAATGGGGTTGGGGAATAAAAGAAGAATGGATGAGGGTTTCGTAGAGGGAACGGTCCCTGCAGAAAGTTGACAAGGAAAGGGAGCAGAATAATTGTCTTGTGTTGGAATCTCGCTGGTGATGGTAGCTATGATCCTCTGAATGTGGTTGCTGGTGGGATGGTAGGTAAGTACAACTGCTACCTATCACTTTTGCGGGAGAGAAGACAAAGGGTGAAGACTGATGTACAGGAGATAGTTTGGACCAGGCTGAGGGCCCTGCGGAGTTTGGGAATCCTTAGGTGAGGAAGACGGTGGACATTTTGTATTCTCCCTTATCGAAGCTGGTGTCCTTTGAACAAAAGTGATGCAGAAGGACAATTTTGGAGAATGGAACAGAGTATTTTTAGGAAGCACGATCCTAGGATAGATAGTCCAGATAAATGAGAGACATTGGATTTATAATGCTTACTCGTGGCCAATCTAACCCAAGAAATACGAACAGAAATTTCAAGGAGGGGAACTGAGAAGTCAGGGTGAAGAATCAAAGTTTGAATCCTGGCTGTTGCCAGAAGAAACAAATATATGTAGGTTTTTTTTATTAACAGAACGAAATGGCTGCAAGTTATGATTTGACTTTCTGAACCTGTCCTGCTGCTTTGCTGACTTATCTGAAATAGAAGGTAAGGCAAACAATGGAGTTTTTACAAAACAAATCATGAACATTAATTGACAACTCAAACTAACCTTGATCTGATCGCATGACATGATGATCTACATAAAATAAGAACCAATTCCCAGGAAATATTGTTGAATTAACCTGCTTTCAATCGTGTCACCTTATTAAACTTGATTGGTCTTCTCTTGTAACTAAGGCTGCACTGTCTTTCAAAAGAAAACATATTAAAATACGTATTGTTCTATTGTAATTGCGTAATTTCGCCACGGAGCACAGAAACTTTAACGTCTGTGATGCTGGACAAAATTGGTCAGGGTTTATTACTTTATTAAACTGATAAACTTGCTTTGTACAGACCTCACTCTGTTGATTCTTTGACCGATCTCGAAGCCGAGGGGTCCCACGTGGGATCCAGATCTGAATGTGGTGCGGTGGCTCGTTGTTCCACACGGACGGACCGTGGCAGAGAGTTGCATCTAAGGACATACTTGAGAGACTGATTTCGAAACAAAGAGACAGTGTCGTGAAACTCAGAACCGAGAAACTCTGATTCAGTTGGATTCGCATTGTTTAAAGTGGCACTTAATTTGTTAAGTTAGATAAGGGACTTTGTTTGAGATGGGTAATCACATAGATAAGATGGAAGATTCGTGTTTACCGTTAGTAAAAATATGTGAGAAGTTTCCAGAAAATTCCAAAGCCTTTCGGCAAATTTCTTCCATGAAAAATAAAGCATTGGTTGATGAGCAGTGGCCACTAAATAACCCTAACATTTTCAATTGCTCAAATCAGCCCAGCAGATAATTTGGCAAAGGAACATGTGCCCGAGATCGAAGGAACTAATTAGGCTGTGGAGTCAATGCTGTTGTGAAACTCATAAAGATGCAGTTTTGCGCTTATGGCAGGATAATGCCACTAAATTGGGAATTGAACTAACTGCTGATGGTGCCATGAAATCTACTGAGGTTCTCAGAAATGCATGTGCTCGAGCAAAACGCCAACATAAAATAAAGGAGAAATCAATAGTGGCCGGTAAGCAAACTCCTGTTCCCCATTCCCTCTCCAGTTCACTGACCATACCAGTGAAAATTGAAACAGCATAGATCCACTCATAAACAACTCTTGTAGCAATTCAAAACCTCTTTAAATTCCTCTTCTGACAACTCTGTAGACGAAACACCTACATTAGAAACGTTCTGCATGAGAGAACTACCGTACTCACAGGCTGGCACTCCTGGTCAAAACGCCACTATCCATATTTACTGTCCCTGGGAATCACATGAAATTTTATCCATCCTCAGTGATGCACCGGACCGCCAGAAGATTCTTCAGCTGTTCGGTCATTTTTTTGAAATACTACAATTAGCGTTTATGATGGGCATACCCAGGATCTTTGGGCTCTTTTTCAATAAGTCCTCACTGTCACTGAATATGTCCGTTTCACTGAACGCATTAATCACAATAATTGTACTGCCCTCTCTAATGAGGTAGCCCAAGATCAGAAAAGACAAGATGATATCCTTGCTGCTGCATCTGCCATACCAGCAAATCCTATTGACTTTACTGGTAACCTTGAACTTCACCCCAAAATAAGGAGACTGCTGAAGACTTCTTTGAACGTTTTAGTGACTATTATGAGTCCTATTCCAATGATCGGGCTTGGAATTAAAATCCTATTAATTCTCAGTATAACTCTATGCTATTAAACTCCCTGCCGTCATCTGTGGTCACAGCAGTCAAAACAATTGAGACCGGTTTGAAGCCAACCTTAATAAATTCCTTCATTCTATTAAGGCCTTGTGGAATCAGCACAGTGCAAACAGACCACCAATCCGTGTAAAATCTGAATTTGTAGTCCAAGCGAAAGCCCCTCAATAACTACCCGTGCGTCATAACATTGGTCCTGCACCCAGTTAGGCTACAGTCGTCGGTATGAAAGGGGGACGTGCCTAAGCATTCGGGCCCGGTCTGTGTTAGTTGTAAAAGTATATATCACAGGGCTCTTGACTTCCCTACTCAAAACTGCCTTACTAAGTGGAACCAAGGACGTTTGCTTCCTGAGAATTACCCTCAGAACTCCTATGAAACTTGTGGCAAAGCTTTTGATAACAGTCATCCTCCACAACAAGCAAGAGGCAGAGGCAATTTTTTTCATAAATTAGTCCATTTTCCCCAGTCAATGGTTCGTTGCATGGCTGCATATTGGTCCCTATCGTATCTGTTCGGCTTGAACTGTCTTTCTTTGGTGCGTTTTGTATTTTTTTACTATTTGTTTTAGTATTTGTTCTTTGTTTATGAATTATGGGAGGTAGACGCTGTTGTGTTAAAAAATACGTGGCCAGCGGTACAATTTTGCAGAGTTGGTTAAGCAACGATATGCCGCAGCCAGGATTTTTGAGACTAAACTCCCAAGCTTAAAAAAAGACTGAGATATGGTGTGTGTGAGACAGACAGCGAATTGGTGGGGGCGGGGGGTGTGGATGAGTGAGAGAGTTGTATAGCTTGTGGAAAGTTTAACGTTTTGTGATTTGGTTTGAATGCACATTTGTTTGTTGTGATTGAATGCTTGTGCTTTGTTGCCTGGAGCTCGAGATCCAGGAAAGTTTTGAATCTGATTTCCTTTTTGAAAATTTAACATGATCTATTTTAAGATTAAAGATTAATCAGCGATTATGAAATGAAATATTAACTTCCGTTCGTTTTTCAGTTCATGACTGTCCTACTGTCAGTTTCTAACTAATTTATTTTACACTTTCATAAACGCCAACCTTATTCAATTTCAAATCAGTTTGATACGAAGGAAGACATCATTATAACTTTTTTTATTGTTTCAGACTCGTTTTTATTCACTTAATTTTAAGACTGCTGTGTTTCATTGGTGATTATGTTCTGCCAGCCGTAGCCTTATCGAGGGAGTCCAATCCCTCAATAATAATTGAAGTTTCAAGTTCAACATTATTTTGTCATTAATCATGTAACAAAATTAATGTCTTATGGTTGATATCGTGCCTTTGGATTCGGCCATTATTCATGCATTGCAATTTTTTTATCATCTGAGTAGACAACACCTTTTCAGACAGTTGTAGTCATTCAACGACATTGGAAATGCACAATGACTGATCAGGACCACTTACTGAACCAAATTTTAGATTTAAATTAAGGGACTAGAACCGGGAAATTATAGTGTATTTCAGAGTTGGAAACTGGACACATTTTGCATTTGAAATATTAAATACTGAATAAATGAATTTCCAATTTATATTGATAATTTTAAAAATCCCTTTGTCACTTGTTGACTTTCCACCTTGACTTGTAGATATTGATTATTTATTTTACTATTTTTAATAGTCAGTTGTAATAGCCCGAATCACATAATCAAATTTAATTGTCAGGATCGCTAAGTTTCACTCCTTTATACATTGTCAGTGACCTGTCTCATTGCCTAATTTGAAGCATGGCTGCATCAAGTTTTGCGAACTAAAGAATGAAAAGTTTCCTTACTGGCCAATTGAAGAAATGTTGCATGTGATTGGGGGATAGACATAAGTATAGTGGATGGAACTCCCAAAACCTGAGAGGTGACTGTGAATGGGCATATGAATAATTAAAGGGACATGTGAAAACGTATAAGGACACTAAGGTTGAGGGAAATATAAAGAATTAAAGCAATAATACTGTAAAATAATTTAAATTCTACTAGCTATCCCGAGCCTATGTCTGGCATACCGACACTTATAGACGATGTGGATTTTGTTCCTAGATACCACCTGAGCCCCAAAAATCTACTGATTGTCCAAGTCCTTAATTTAAACTACCCATTTGTTATAACCCCTTTTTTCTTTTGAAATTGAAGCATGCAAACATCATAGCTTATTTCATGGGGATGAATGGTCTGTGCATTCCTAAACTTGATCCAATCCGGAAATTAGCGTTATGCTAATGAAGCATGCCCCTGACTACAAGAGCATACCGGCCCAATTTGCTAAATATGTCCAAGAGTGATACGAATATAAATGCATTGAGATTCTGGGAGTAACCTGAATATGAATGACAATACTGAAAGATGTGCCTATCTGTCTGATGGAAATGATACACAACGGAACAAAAATCATCACGATCAATTATCTTTGTTTAACCCTATGCTTTTGCAATATCTGCTGTCTGGAGTCACTTGCATGATCCAGATGAACAGTCTGAACGAGTCCAGGAATTTGCAGTTGCAACTGGAGTGAACGGTGGTTTGTTATTGGGATGGCCAGAACTGAACTGAACCACGATGCAAGTTACCAGTAAAACCAATTATAGCCAGTGTCCTCCCGATCCCAAATATCCATGCCAGCCCTGATAGGGCTGAATGGAACAAGGGTATCCACTGGGAGCGGAATATTCCTTATGTGCCCACCCGACGATCACTGCTGGTAACCTTTTCCCAAGGGGATCCTAAAAATGGGGATCGGCAGGGCCTAGCATTTTACCGTTGAGACTGGCGACAAGGCAACAAAACCCCCAGATACAAATGCTTGTTCCTTGCTTTAACTGTTGAGATATGTCCACTGTGGAGTGATGTGTCTTTCATGTAACTTTGGACAGGACGTGGAGAATCTACATGCTTTCTTCCTAACAAAGGAAAATCTACAAATATACACTGACTATTCATTGTGCTTTTAGAATGACTCACGATTTTGGAGCCTTGTGGTAACATTGAAGATTTTTCACCCCCAAGGTGCAGCGTTACAGTAATGCTGATTTGTCCAATCAATCTGGCAATTATCATGATTCACCGTTCATGCCGAGGAAACTGATACTGCTTCTTAAGTAGTGGGCCAGTAGATGCAGAAGCCAAGCAGGCTGCCTTACACCCCAAACTTCTGGTCCCATTGGATTCCGAGCAAAACCGGGTTAGATCCAGTATAAGGACAGGTATATCAGATCAAGGTAACGTACATAAATCATAGGCGATTCCCTCCTGAATCTATGGTCTCTACTAGGATATTCTCTCGATACTCAATCCAGAATGTCAATGACACATAGTTGATAAGTTTGTGCTCCATCTTTGCTGCTGTCTATTTTAATAGATTATGTGTATTTTGTATATACTTCTGCAAGGGTGGAGATGATAAAGATCGAACTTGCGCTGCTGTGCGGATGTGCCATTACTAACACTGGTGTACAAGTAGGGGAAGTTGACCCGTGCGATCCCGAGCAAACAGCGACTTTGTATCCATATGCCAGGAAAATGTCCTTGTGGGCCGAGAGACAGAAAGCTACCAAGAATGAATATTGTAGTGGTCAACAGCATTGAAAATATTGAACAGTTTATTTACAGAACAAGGCTAAATGGTCTTTACCCTGTCAAGATGTTTTGGACCAATGTGATTCCAGTTGTGCTGTGCGTAACACTTGTAAGCCTTGTCCCCATCGAAATAGGTCATGCCTCAAGAGAGAAGAGAAGGAAATGCTATCTTTTGCTAACAATTTGTGTTTTTTTTTCAGAGTCACAGTGGAATATTTGGTCGGGATGAAGTGGTCTGTTACACCCTTACTTTAAAAACATCAAACTCACTCTTTGGGATATGCAACTCTTCGTGCTTTTTTTTCTGGAGAAGGATATTCCGAAGTTATTAATTATCAAAGTCGTAATTAACTCTTGTCTGGCCTCAGGTTCTTGGGTAATAAGACAACTGCTACCTTATCAGAAATTAAGGACATGCTGTCAGAGTTGCGCCTATTTGCCCAACAAAACCGATATGCCCTCCATTACATGCTTACAAAGGAAGATGGCGTTTGAGAAGTAGTCAAAGTTAAATGTATCTTGGGCGTCACTGACCTCATCGAAAAAAAATTACTAGGCATATAGATAACATTTGACCTTTGTTGGTCAAATGAATGAAAATACAGGATGGGGATACTGTGATATTGGCTCACGGTACAACTAGATAATCAATATGACTATGTCTGCTGTTACTATTTTAGTTGGTCATTTTGTTGGTATTGCTATTGTTAAGTGTACTATTGCTAAGACATTAGCTTCGAATGACAGCATTGATTCCAGCCAGAAAATGCAACTTCTCTATTTAGATGAAGAGAAGGAAACACCATCACCTGCCCTGTTCCATTTTCGGAGGACGAGGAGGTATAGTAGTCTTTGACTGCCATAGAGTTGGATTAGTTTGTTCCATGCCTTCACATTAATGGTGCAGTCATAGAATGCCCAAAGGGGGGAGATGAGGATTCAAGTTTTGAAGCCTGCTGTTGTCAGAAGTAACAAATATAATTGGCATTTATTAACACAACAAAATGGCTTCTCAATTTAAAATAATACAACAAAATGGCTGCATGTTATGATTCGACTTTGTGAAGCTGCACTGTTGGTTTTCTGAATTAGTTGAAAAAGAAGATAAGGTACACAGTGGAGTTTTCATTCAATAAATCGTAAATAGTAATTGACCACTCAAACTTGCTGATTTAGGTAAAACAAGAACCATTTGCTAGGAAATATTGTTGGCTTAACCTGCCGTCAGTCATGTCACGTTATTAGATTTGATTGGACTTTACTTGTAACAAAGTCTGTATTGTCTTTCAAAAAACAACAAATGCAAAACGCTTATTATTTAATTGTGCTTGTGCAACTTCACCATGGACCACAGAAGCTTTAACCTCTATGTTGCTGGACAGAGTTAGGTCAGGCTGCCTTACTTTAGTAAACTGATAACTTTGCTTTTTACAGACCGCCATCCGTTGATACTTTGACGAATCTCGAAGTTTTATATATTTATTTTTGTGTGTGTGTATGTGTGTTTGTGTGTGTATGTGTGTGTGTGTGTGTGTGTGTGTGTGTGCGCGCATCTGTCTGTGTGTCTGTCCCTGTGTGCATGTGGGTGTTGTGACGAGGGGTAGAGCAAGAGAAGGCTTGGGAATGATGTTTTCAGACGACATAAATATGGATTGGGTCATTGACAGAGAGTACAAAATTATTCTGTTAAAGTAGAAATAGACAGCTTGAGCATATGAGCATGTCGTTGATGAATGAAATTTCACACTGATGAATGAGATGTAATGTTCTCTGGTAGAAGTTACATGACAAGGTAGTACTTGGTGAATGGTAGGACATGAGGAAGCTCAGAGGAACAGAAAGCACTTGGCGCGCTTGTGAACCGATCTCTGAAGACAGCGTGACTGTTTTTTTGGACAGTAAAGAAGGCATAAAAGACACACGCATTCCCATTTAAGCAGTGGATTTTAGATCCGGGCAGAGGCTTCGTCCTGTTGGAGATCGACAGAGTTTTGGATAGGGCGCAGTTGGAATAATGCATTTAGTTCTGGTTACTCCACCATGGGTAGAATGTGATTGCATTGCATGAAGTGCAACAGAGATTGATCAGAATGTTGCTTGATCCGGAGCCATTTTGTTGTGAATAGAGAGGCTGGATGTGCTTAGGCTGCTTTCATTGGAGTAGAGATTGGGATATATCAGACAACGAGGGGCATGTACAGGCTGAATAGAAGGCTTTTTTTTTCTCCTGAGTTGGAAGACAAATATTAGGGTGGAACTAGATTAATCTGAAAGGCTAACGCTTCAGAAGAAACATGCCACCCAGAGGATGCTAATGGCCTGCACTGCACTTCCCGGGAAAGTAATTGAGGTAGACCTCTTCCAGACCTTGACAAACTATTTGGATGAGCACTGAATTGTCAAATCATTCAAGAATATCGACTGTGTGTAGGGGAGTTAGACTCATAGAGTCATAGAGATAAACAGAACAGAAACACCAACTTCATCCAACTTGTCCATGTTGATGAGATATCCGAAATTAATCCAGTTCAAATTGCTAGCATTTAGTACAAATCCCTCTAAATCTTTCCTATTCATAAACATATTCATGTGTCTTTTAAATGTTGTAATTGTGCAAGCCTGCACCACTACCTCTGGCAGGTCATTCCATAGACTGTTTGAAACGATTGCCCCTCAGTTCCCTTTGAAATCTTTCCCTTCTCACACTAAATCGATGCCCTCCAATTCTGGATTCCTCCCATCCCTGTAAAAGATCTTGTCCATTTGTCCTATCCATGTCCATCCTGATTTATAAGCCTATATAATGATACCCCTCAACATCCTCCAGGAAACACAGCCCCAGCCTATGCAGCCTCTCCCTATAGCTAAAAACGTCCATGCTTGGCAACTTCCTTGTTAATATTTTCTAAAACCTTTAAAATTTCACAACATACTTCCGTTAGCAGGGAGAAAAGACTTGCACACAATATTCCAAAAGTGTCTCAACCAATGCGCTACATGAACTTCCAAATACTAAACTCTATGCATTGACTAATAAATGAAGTTATACTAAATCCTTCTTCTCTAACCTATCTACCTGCGACTTTACTTGCAAGGAATTTTGAATCTGCACTCAAGGGTTTCACTTCTAAGCAACGCTAACAAGTTTCTGCAAAGAAGAACCGTAAACGTTAAATTACGTGAAATCCAAGGCAAACTTACCATTTGAAGCCGAACTGGCTCAAAGGTAATAAAAAGGGGATGCTGGTGAAGGCTCGTTTTCAGACTGGTGCCTTGTGACAAGTGGTGTGCCAGAAGGATTGGTGCTGTACCCACTGTTAATCGAAATTTATAGAAATGATTTGCATGTGACAATTGAAGGCACAGTTAGTAAGTTTGTAGGTGAAACAAAAATTGGAGGTGTAGTGGACACCAAAAAGATTAGGATGGAGGGGATCTCAGTCGATAGTGCATTGCTGGAAAAGCACAGCAAGGCAGGCAATATCCGAGAAGCAGGAGAATCCACGTTCTGGGCCAGATCCCTTCAATCTTGTCGAACCCCGTACTACTGTTCTTTACGATCATGTTCACCTCTTCGTTACTTCTATAAAAAACTACACCAAAGTACTGAGACACGTTTTCCCACTCACAAAGCCATGTTAAGTATCCCTAATGAGCCATTGCCTTTCCAAATATATGTAAATCCTGTTTCCCAGTATTATTTCCAACAACTTGCTCGCAATTGATGTCACGCTCACTGGTCTACAATTTCCTGGCTTGTCCTTACCAGCTTTTTAAAATATTGGCATGACGTTAGCCAACCTCCAGCCTACCAACATCTCACCTGTGACTTAGATGATGCAAATATCTCAGCAAGGCACCCAGCAATCACTAGTTATATACACACTGACTTCTAGTGTGCATCTGATTGTGTCCTGTGGTTTTACAAACCTTTCTGCATTTTAATATATCCAGAACCTCCACATTTGTTAGATGGATTTGTTTTTTTAAGACTTGACCATATATTTCTATATTCTTATTTATTTTAAACACTGATGGAAAATATAAGTTTACTGTCTCCCATATCTGCACACATGGGCTGCCGTGCTGATCTTTGAGTTTTCGTATTCTCTCCCAGTTACTAATTCTGTTCTGAAGGTGTTTATAAAATCCTTTTGGATTCCTCTAAGCCCTCCTGGCCAACGCTATTGCATTTGCCCTTTTCGTCCTGCTGATTTCTCTCTTAAGCAGACTCCTATTGCTTTTATACTCGACAAGGGATACTCTAGATCTCTGCTGTCTATACCTGACATAATTTTCCTTCTTTTTCTTTACCAAAACCTTAATTTATCCAATCATCCAGCATTAACTACACCGACTAGCCTTTCCATTCACCCAAACAGGAAAATTATGTGTCTGGTCTCACATCATCTCAGTGTTGAAGGGAAGTCTTCATATTTTCACGGCCAGTGTAGCTTCAGTGTAACTTTAGAGATACCATTTCGAAGTTACGAACGGCAACCTCTGTCCTATATGATAACATCATTCTATGATTTTGGACGAAACATGTGAAGTACTGGAGTACTCTTTAACAGATAGGATTACCCAAATCAATTGCATGTCTGAAATAACAAGGACAGCTGTGGATAATAGCGTCCAATAGCACAAGTTTCGATAAGGTTTACAATATTAGTCATTGAAAAACTGAACAGCCTCAGGGAAATGAAGCTCATTACTGTTTAGAATGTCAAGAAGTATTTAGATATTGATGGGACTGATAGCGAGTGAAATAATAAGTAGTTTTGTTTGAAGGCAAACTGGAACTAAAGTTGAGACCTAATAGGATCAGATTAAATTAGTATTTACTGTATGGTTTATCTCAATGATCTCACATCATTAAAATGAACCAATGTTGTAAAATCTGTGTTCAAAATGATATTTTAAAAAAACTGAAGGTGTAATCACTGTTTCCCAGTGATTAAGATGAGGTCTCTGGAATTGTGCCAGCTCTAACTCCGTGAGAATTCTCCAATTCCTACCGAATGACAAAAGCATGAAGGGAAACATTGTGTCACAAACAGCAAAATGCAGCTTCTCAGAGAAAGGGTCGATAACGTGTACGGGACTATTCTTGTCATCGTTGGTGTTAATGGTAAGTCTTATAACAATTTAACATACATGCATTTATGCGTTGAACCATCTCTATTTCAGACGACAACTGATATTTATCAAGTTCCCATTCAGCTAGGCAAATCCTGATGTTCATCAATCGTAATCTCACTTAATGAGTTTAAAGTAAATAGTTTTATTGACAGTTTTGGAGTTCCTCAGTAACGTGGTGCAATGTCCGTTTGTCTAATCTTTGCAGAATGGGTTTACACTCCGGCCACTTTAATGTCGTTTGACTGAGCACCCGCCCTGGGCGGTCCAGAAAGTATTCAGCCAGACTACTCTCTCTTTGTGGTAGTTCAAATACGGCTATTGGTCAGATGGGTTTTGTAACAACTCACGTCTTAATGACACCTCGTGTTTCCCATTCCTTGAAGTAAAGGGACTTTGTTGGTTGATCTTGCACAGGTCTCTCCCACCAAATGGGGGAAGCTAATACAAAAGGACAATGGGTAGTTGAGCAGGCGTTTAGGAATTAGGAGACAATGGGGTGCTGCAAATGCTGTAAAAAAAGTCATAGTTGTTGAAATGTGGAGCTGGAAAAGGCACAACAGGTCAAGCAGCATTCGAGCAGCTAGGGTATCGAATTTTCCTTCCGGACACTTCTTCAGGACAGTTACAATGACCAATGTTGCATGGATTTAGAATTTATTTGCGTCAGGGCTATGTTGTACCATCTTATCCAACTAAAGGGAGTCGTATCAAATGTTGAAGTTTTTCAGATTGAGGTGTGGAGCCAACCTTGCACATGTTGTGTGGATTCATTACTGAAAACCTTCATGGTTCCGATCTTCAGGATGTTCAATTATGTGCAGAAAGGAGGGACTCAATACTTTATCATTTGTCCGTCCATATCATGAAGTCCATTCATTATTGGGTGCTGTGGAGTGATCCAATACCTGTTCTATACAGCGTGGTCATAGAATTCCCATTGCAAAGTGAACTGTGAGACTCCAAACCCAAGTGCAGAAAGTTTGCGATCAATGTCCATATTAGGTGTCTCCTATTCTTTGTTTTACTGATCATAGTGTCTTTGTGTGGATGATGTGTTTTTATGTGAAATGCAAGCAGTCGGTGTACCCTATCAAGCAGATGTAATAGACGGCTGCCGTCCAAACATAAATATTGTGCGCATGACCATCTTTCTGTGCTGCTTATATTCTTCACTGTGTCCTTTAAATGTCCAAATGATTTATTTATGCAGAGTTGTCTGCTGTGGTTCAGATTTGTTCATCTTCACATAATATTTACAATAATGACTGTTGTATCATTATTTACAGCCACGACTCAGGCACAGAGAAATGACGGTTAATAACTTCAAATCTCGTTTTTCTTTTATCTTAAAGCTAGTCTATTGGTGATGGCAATCTTAGCTCGGGGCAAATTAAATATTGCTCAGGTAAATCTGCAATGATGGTTCCAGCAACAAAGTGCTTCTTTTTTTTTGTTTAACTAACATTTCCAACTTCTCGAATATACAGCTGGAAGGATTAACAAAAGTGTTCGATGGTACTGTAGCATCAGCTCTGGTTATTAACATAACCCTCGGTGGATATGCTTTAAATATTTTGAGAGATTTTTTAGCACCCATGTTGCCATTCACTTTTATTCTCGGTATCAACATTCTGACTGTCAGACAGATTTGGGAGACCATTAAAGTGTGTAAGGAGTCAGAGAAAAGCAGAGAATGAACCAGAGTTAATGATCAGGAAGATTTCTCCGACTGTACCACTGACCCGGGGAAAGCAGACCGACCCAACTATGTGAAAATCACTGAAACAGGTAGAGCAGAATGAACCCATTGTTTGTGCATCACTCACCCAGGAGAGAGCAGGCTGATTCCGCTGTTTCTGCACTGTTACTGACGCAGTGTAGAGAAAACTAAAAACACTGTGTCTCTGTCACTGAACAAGGGGAGAGCAGACTGACTGTACTGTGTCGCTGACACTAACCCCGTGGAGAACAGACAGACCGCAAAGTGTGTGTATCAGTGATCATAGCAGTAGCAGTCTGAACCCACCGTGTGGGCACACTGATACCGTGGGGAGCAGACTGACCGGACTGTGTCAGTATCACTAACTCCTGGAGAGCAGACTGAACCCACTGTGTCTGCTTCACTGAACCTTGTTTGAGTAGACTGACATCAATGCGCTGTAAATCTGAACCCCGGGAGAGCAGACTGACTGCAATGTTTCTGTATAATTGACTCCGGGACAGCAGACTGACCACACTGTATCTCCGTCAATGACCCAGAATAGACCAGACTGATCTTATTTTGTATCTGTCACTGACCCAGGAGGGAGGAGGGTGAACCAGATGTGTCTGCATTACTGACCCCAGGGACGGCAGACTGAACCCATTGTGGCTGTCTCACTGACCCGCGCTAGCAGCCTGTTACCAATATGTCTGTATCACTGATGTCCGTGAGAGCAATCTAACCCAACTGTGCCTATTCACTTTCCCCGGGGAGAGCAGACTGACCGCACTGTGATTGTATCACTGACTCCGGGGACAGCAGACCGACACCAGTGTTTCTGTATTTCTAACTCCGGGCACAGCAGCCCAACCACACTACTGAGATTCACTTACCCTGGGGAGATCAGACTGACCCCACAGTATCTGTCTCACTGACACCAGTGAGTACAGATTGATCCCATTCTGTCGGTATCACAGACCCCATGGAAAGTAGTGTGTCCAGACTGTGTATGTATCACTGAATTCGGGAAGAGCAGGCTGTCCCCGCAGTGCGTGTTACTGACTCCGGGGAAAACAGACTGAACCCAGGGTATCTCTGACACAGACCTCGGGGAGAGCAGATGGTCCCCACTGCATCTGTATAACTGACCCCAGGAGAGCAGACTGAACCCAATGTTTCTATACCACTGACCACAGGAGAGCAGACTGACCAAACTTTGATGATATCACTGTCCCTGGGAGAGAGCAGACTGACACCACTGATTGTGTATATCTGACTCCGGGCATAGAAGACCACCAGCCATCAGTATGTGTGTATTCACGTGTCCTGGGGTGAGCAGACAGTCCACACTGCATGTGTCTGACTAAACCGTAGAGAACAGACTAACCCCACTGTTTGTCTGACACTGAACTTGGATAGAGCAGACTGACGTAACTATGTCGACATCAATGAAACAGAGGAGGGTAGTCTAAACACACTGTGTCTGTATCACTGACCTCAGCAAGAGTAGACTGACAAAACGTGTCTGCCTCACTGATCACAGAGATTGCAGACTGACCACATAATGTCTGTATCACTGACACGGGGAGAGCAGACTGACCAATGTTTGCATATTTCTGGCCTCGGGCAGAGCAGACTGACCCTATCATGTGTGTATCACTGACATCGGGAAGAGCAGACTGGCCCCACTGTGTCTTAATCACTGAACACATGGAGAACAGACTGCCCTCACTGTGTCTGTATAACTGACTCCGTGGAGAGCAGACTGAACCCACTGTGTCTATCTCACTGACAGCGGATAGAGCAGACTGAACTGTTCAAGAAGGAGTGTAGGGATAACCCTAGTAACTATAGGCCGGTGAGTCTTACTTCTGTTGTGGGCAAAGACTAAGAGAGAATTGTAAGGGATACGATTTATGACCATCTGGATGGGAATAATGTGATCAAGGATAGTCAGCACAGTTTAGTGAAGGGCAGGTCGTGCCTCACAAACATTATTGAATTCTTTGAGAAGGTGACTAAGGAGGTGTACGAGGGTAGTAAAGCGGTAGATGTGGTGTATATGGATTTTAGTTAGGCATTTGATAAAGTTCCCCATGGCAGGCTACTGCAAAAAAAATACGGAGATATGGCATTGAGGGTGCGTCAGAGGTTTGGATTAGGAATTGGCTGGCTGGTGGAAGACAGAGCGTAATAGTTAATGGTAAAGGTTCATCTTGGAGTGCAGTTACTAGCGGTGTTCCGCAAGGATCTGTTTTGGGACCATTGCTGTTTGCCACTTTTTAAAAATGACCTGGAGGAGGTGCTAGAAGGTTGGGTGAGCAAGTTTGCAGATGATGCAAAAGTCGGTGGAGTTGTTGACAGTGAGGAAGAATGTGGCAGGCTACAGCGGGATATAGATAAGCTGCAGAGCTGGGCAGAAAAGTGGCAAATGGAGTTCAATGTAGGTAAATGTGAAGTCATTCACTTTGGTAAGAGTAACAAGAAGATGGAGTACTGGGCTAATGGTTGAATACTTAGTGGTATGGATGAGTAGTGGGATCTTGTTGTCCATGTACACAGATCTCTGAAAGTGGCCACCCAGGTAAATAGGGCTGTGAAGAAGGCATATGGCGTACTGGCTTTTATTGGTAGAGGAAGTGAGTTCCGGAGTCCTGAGGTCATGTTGCAGTTATATAAGACTCTGGTGCGGCCGCATCTGGAGTATTGTGCGTAGTTTTGGTTGCCATACTATAGGAAGGATGTGGAGGCATTGGAACGGGTGCAGAGGAGGTTTATCGGGATGTTGCCTGGTATGGTAGGAAGATCATAAGAGGAAAGGCTGAGGCACTTGGGGCTGTTTTCATTGGAGAAAAGAAGTTTTAGGGGTGACTTGATAGAGGTGTGCAAGATGATTAAGGGTTTAGATCGGGTTGACAATGAGAACCTTTTTCCACGTATGGAGTAAGCTATTACAAGGGAGCATAGCATTAAATTAAGGGGAGGTAGGTATTGGAAAGATGTGAGGGGTATATTCATTACTCCGCGAGTCGTGAGTTCTTGGAATGCCCTGCCAGTATCAGTGGTGGATTCTCCCTCTTTATGGGCATTTAAACGGGCATTGGATAGGCATTTGGAGGATAGTGGGCTAGTGTAGGTTAGATGGGCTTGGGTCGGTGCAACATCGAGGGCCAAAGGGCCTGTACTGCGCTGTATTTTTCAATGTTCAATGTTCTATGAACCAATGTGTCTGTCCCACTGACCCCGTAAAGAGCAGACTGGCACCACATTTTGTATATTGCTGACCAAGGGGAGAGAGACCATCATTACTGACACTGAGGACAGTAGTCTGACCACACTCTGTGTGCATCACTGACTCTGGGGAGAGCAGACTGACCCCACTGTCTCTATCTCACTCTCCCCAGGAAGAGCAGACTGACCCCACTGTGTCGGAATCACTGACCCATGGGACAAAAGACTAACGCCACTGTATCTGCATTACTGATTTAACAGCAGCTTGAACCAACAGTGTGTGTTTCACTGACCCGGGGAGAGCAGAATGAAACCATTGTTTGTTTGTCACTGACCCGGGGAGATCAGTGTGACAACACTGTTCCTGTATCACTGATTTCGCTGAAAGCAGTCTTACCCCCAAGGGTTTGCCTCACTGACCCAGGGGAGAGAAAACTGTAAACACTGTCTCTGTCACGAAACGAAGGGAGAGCATACTGACTCCACTGCGTCTGTGTCACCGACACAGGGAGAGCAGGGTGACACCAGTGTGTCTCGATCACAGACACAGTGAGATCAGACAGATCCGACTGTGTGTCAGTCACTAATGCCGGGCAGAGCAGACGGCCACAAATATGTACGTATCACTGATCGCAGAGGTAACAGAAATCAATTATGCGTGCATCACTGACACAGGCGTGAGCGGATTGACATCACTGTGTCTGTCACCGACCCCGGGGAGAACAGACTGACCCCACTGTGTGTGCATCACTGACTGGGGAGGGCAGACTGACTCCATTGTGTCTCAATACTGACCTTGCAGAGAGGAACCTGATCTCACTGTGTCTCTGTTACTGACCTCGCGGAGAGCAGACTGACCACACTGTGTGCATATGATTGACCTATGGGAGAGCAGATTGACCACACAGTTTGTACACCACTGACACCGGGATGAGAAGACTGTCCCGACTGTGTGTGTGTATTATTGACACTGGAGAGAGCAGACTGAACCCACTGTGCGTCTCCCAAAAACCCCAGGAGAGCAGACTGCTCCAACTGTGTCTCTGTCACTGTCCCAGGATAGACATGACTGATCCCACTTGGTCATTGTCTTTGATGCAAGGAAGAGCACACTGACCCTACGATGTGTCTGTCACTGACCCTGGGGAGAACAAACTGAACCCACTGTGTCTGCATCACTAACCCCAGTAAGAGCACACTGACCTGCTATGTGGGTATAGTTGTCTCCAAAGAGAGCAGACTTTGCCCACAGTATGTGCATCACTGATCCCGATAAAAGCAGACTGACACTAATGTGAGTGCATCACTGAACCCTGGGAGAGAAGACTGAATGCTGTGTGTGTATTATTGAAACTGGGGAGAGTAGACTGATCCCACTGAGTGAGTATTCATGAGACTGGGGAGACCAGACTAACACTAGTATGTCTCTGTCACTGATCCCGGGGAGAATGGACTGACCCCCACTGTGTGTATATCACTCACCACAGTGACAGTAGACTCACACTACTGTGTGTGAATTACAGAAACGAGGAGAGCAGACTGACCGTGCTGTTTATGTATCACTGACCCGGGAATCGTAGTCTGACCCACTGCGATTGTATCACTGCCACCGGGGAGAGCAGACTGTGTGTGTGTGATATTCAACCGTGGTCCATCAGACTGACCCCACTGTGACAATATCACTGACAAGCCTGGAGAGCAGGCTGTCCTCACTGTGTCTCTATCGCTGACAGGTCGAGAGAGCAGGCTGAATCTACACAGTTGCTGTAACTGACACAGCAGAGAATGGACTGACCTCACTGTACCTCTGTAACTGATCCAGGAGGCGCAGACTGACCCCACTGTGCATGTAACACTGACACAGAAGAGAACAAATGCACACACTGTGTGTGCATCGCTGACCCCGGGGAGAGTAGACTGATGCCAATGTTTGTGTGTGGGTGTGGGTTTGTTTGTGTGTGGTGTGTGTGTGTGTGTCTGTCACTGAACTGGGAGAGCAGACTTACAACACTGTGCCTCTGTTACTGACCCGGGGAGAGCAGGCTGATCCAGTACGTTTCTGTCACTGATACAGGAGCCAGCAGACAGACACCATTGTGTCTGAATCAGAGAAACTGTGAGAATAACAATGGCAAACTGTGTCTGCAGAAGTGACTCCAGGGAGAGCAGACTGACCCAATTGTGTGTGTATCACTGAATCCGTCGAGCGGACTGAAATCACTGTGTCATTGTCACTGACCCACGGCCGAGCAGATCGACCTCACTACGTCTCTGTCATTGACATTGGGGAGAGCGAATTGACGTCACTGTGTGTGCATCACTGACCCAAGGGAGGGCAGCCATGCCACACTGTGTTTGTAGTACTATCTACGAGGAGAACAGACTGACCCCAGTGAGACTGCATCATCTTGCACCCCCAGAATTAAATACTGCCATTCCCCTGGTTCCTGTTCTCAGAGGGAGGAAGCTGCCAATGACAGATTACTCCCACACACACTCACAGTCTCCCTCCCTGGCACTGACCCGCCCTGCACATATTCCAAACATTGGCCAACATTGCTCCCGTGCACTGGTCTCCCCTCTGACAGCACATGCCCCAAATTACATCGGAGCCTGGGTGTTTGACAGCAGTTGATGCCCAATAGAGTGGAGGGGCGGGCCTGGAGGACTGGGGCAATGGGATTGTAAACAATGAATGAATATGGAGGAAGCTAGGGGATGCACAGGTCAGTGAGGGACAGGATCAGTGCAGCAGGAGGAGGGGACCCTCGATAAACTGAGCAATGGGAGTGTCTGACAGGAGAAAACTACAGGAAGGTTCTGTTTGGAGACTCAGCCAGGGACAGCTGGGAGATATTATGGCCTTGTCTAATCAGCGTTTCTTAAGTTGCTGTTCCTCAACTCTGACCCCGATCCACCCTGGCCAGAGGTAAGGACACTACCACCTTATACTGATGGGCTAGTAGAAAGAAGGGAAAATTTTCTCAATCTCACTCACAAGGAAACTCCACGAGGTCCTCCCACTTTCTGCCTACGAAGGGGATGGAGGAGACAGAGCACGTGGGAGGGGTTAGGAATATTGGGACTGCCTTTCAAAAGGAACTCACCTGTGTTGGCGATATTATCAAGACGCAATACACAGTCACGAACACAAAGTTGGTGTGCATGAACTTCATCCAGAATATTAACACCTATATCTGGGCGACGCAGTTCCCAATGTAGAGTTAAGTCATGGGTATTATTAACAGCTTTGTGCATGGGAGATCATATCTCATGAACTTGACTGAGATTTCTGAAGAAGTAATAAAGAGGATTGATGTGGGTAGAGCAGTGGACATGATCTATATGGACTTCAGTAAAATGTTCAACAAGGTGTCTCATGGGAGACTGGTTAGCAAGGTAGCTCTCATAGAATACAGGACAACTAGCCATTTGAATACAGAATTGGCTCAAAGTTCGAAAACAGTGGGTGGTGCCGGAGGCTTGCTTTTCAGGCTGGAGCCCTGTGACCAGTGCAGTGCCACAAGGATCGGTGCTAGATCCACTCCTTTTCGTCATTTATATCAATGATTTGGATGTGAACATAAGAGGTATAGATCGTAAGTTTGCACATGACAACAAAACTGGACGTGTAGTGGACAGTGAAAAAGATTACCTCAGATACGACGGGATCTTGATCAGATGGGAGAATGGGCTGAGGAGTGGCAGACTGAGTTTAATTCAGATAAATGTGATGTGCTGCATTTTGTAAAAGCAAATGTTAGCAGGATTGATACTCTTAATGGTAAGGTCCTGGGGAGTGTTGGAGTGCAGGTTTATAGTTCCTTGAAACTAGAGTCGCAGGTAGATAGGTTCGTGAGAAAGGTAGTTTGTCTGCTTTCCTTTATCTGATGGCACTCCAAAATTGGCCGAGCCAATAAACTGAACAACAGAACCACCAACTCGCAACTGCTACACTCAGTGAACTTCTCAATAACAGCTGTCCTATCAAACCCCACCTTCTGTCGACCATCAACCCTACTTTCAAGGTACTATCAATCCACAATCTAAGGTCTACGTGTTTGTCAACACTTCCCAGGAACTTGCCACTATGAGGTTGAGTCCTATCCTGGTAACATCTCTCCAAAATCAGAAAGAATACAATTGAGTGCAATATTCTAAAGTTCGCCTCTCCAATACCCTATACAGCTACAGCATGACCTCCTAACCCCTATATCAGTGACAGAATCGCTACAGTGTTGATAAAGGACGTTTGGCCCATGAGACCTCACCAACCATCGAACAGCTTGCATCTAACCGATCATTTCCCACAGCTAATCCACCTAACGCGCACAGCTTTGGATTTTGGGAGGAAACCAGAGCACGCAGAGGAAGACCACGCAGACACACACAGAGGGAGAATGTGAAAACACCACACAGAAAGTGGAATCGATTCAGAGTTACTTATGAGTGCACTGACCAATAAAGGTCAGCGTCCCAAATGCCACTTTCAACACCTGATTTCCCTGAAACTCTACTTTGCAGAATCTGTGCAGTTGTTCAGAGCCCTTCAGAGGGATGCAGGGGATGGGGAGAAAACAGGAACAGGTTTGAGATATAGATCTATGAAATAACACTCCACCCCGCCTCTCCCGCTCTGTTGCCCCCTGTCTGACACCCCGTGTTCCCCATAGCCCCCATCGCTGTCTGCCTCCTCAGGCCACTTCCCTCCCCTCTGTCCCCCCACCCCCTCTTTTTGTCTGTCCCATTCAGGCCTTCTGTCCACCCCCACCGCACTCCCCTGTCTCCCCCCTCATCCCGTTCTCCCCTCTATCCCACCCCTCCTTGTCCCCTGGTTCTGGACTGCCCACCACATGAAAATGTACCGTTTCCACGCCCCTCCTGAGCTTATAGATCTATATAAGGTCACCTATCAGCCTCTGACGCTGCAAGGAAAGCAGTCTATTCAGCCGCTTCTTGTAGCTCAAATCCTCCAACCCTGGTAACATCCTTGCAATTCTTTTCTGAACCCTTTCAGATTGGAGAATATCGTTTTGATAGGAAGGAGACTAGAGCTACATGGAATATTCCAGAAGTTGCCCAACCAATGTCCTGTGCAGCCGCAATATGACCTCCCAACCTTGATTACTCAATGCTTTGACCAATAAAGGAAAGCATACCAAAACCGAAACAACTGCAGATGCTGTAAACCAGAAAGGAAAAAAAATCTGGAAAAGCTTAGCAGATCTGTAGCATTTGTGAAGAGAAATTAGAGTCAACGTTTCTGTGAAAGGGTGACTGGACACGAAACATTAGCTGATTTTTCTTGACCGATATTGCATGACCTGCTGAGCATTTCAAACATCTGTGAAAGTTTAAAGGGAGTTGTGTCAGGCAGGTTTCTTGCGCAGAAGGTGGTAGGTGACTACAACGTACTCTCCTGGCAGATGGTAAAAGCAGAAACAATGACAACGTTCAAGAGGCATTTGGGCAGACACATAAGCAGGCAAGGATTGGCAGGGATATGGATCATATATAGGCAGGTGGAATTAGTTTGGAATAGCATGATGATCCGCACAGGCATGTTGGGCTGATTATTTCGGTGCTGCACTGTTCTGCTTTCTGGGGACGAGGATGTTTTTGTTTTTGAAGAAGCAACAAAGAGGATTGATGAGGGCAGACGGTAGACATGATCTACATGGACCACAGTAAGGCATTCGGCAAGGCAGACTTGAAACACTTAAAACTTGAAAGACGTCAGAAAAGGATTACACAGATGTTACCAGGATTGGAGGATTTGAGATATAGGGAGAGGTTGAATAGGCTGTTTTCCCTGGAGCGTCAGAGGGGTGACCTTAAAGAAGGTTTATAAAATCAGGAGGGGCAGGGATAGGGTAAACAGGCAAGGTCCTCCCCCTGCAATAATGGAGGTGTGGGTGGAGAAAGAGTAGGGGGGAGACAAACAGACTGGGGGGGGCGAGGACAGTTATTTTATAGATCTACAACTCAACCTTCTTCCTGTTTTCTCCTATCCACTTCAATCCCTCCGAAGGGCTCAGAACAATTGCGTAGTTCTTCGGAAGTAGAGTTTCAGGGAGATCAGGTGCTGAAGGTTGCATTTGGGACGCTGACCTGTATTCGTCAGTGCACTGATCAACAAAAGGACTCGGGTTCGATTCCACTCTCTGTGTGTGTTTGCACATTCTCCCTCTGTGTGTCTGCGTGGTCTTCCATTCTGTGTCTGTTTCCATTCTAGACACATTCCATTCCAGAAGATGGAGTACGGGCTAGTGGTCGGATACTTGGTAGTGTGGATGAGCAGAGGGATCTTGGCGTCCATGTACACAGATCTCTGACAGTTGCCACCCAGGTAAATAGTGCTGTGAAGAAGGCATATGGCGTACTGGCTTTTATTGGTAGAGGAATAGAGTTCCGGAGTCCTGAGGTAATATTGCAGTTGTATGAGACTCTGATGCGGCCGCATCTGGAGTATTGTGTGCAGTTTTGGTCGTCATACTATAGGAAGGATGTGGAGGCACTGGAACGGGTGCAGAGGAGGTTTACCAGGATGTTGCCTGGTATGGTAGGAAGATCGTAAGAGGAAAGGCTGAGGCACTTGGGGCTGTTTTCATTGGAGAAAAGAAGGTTTAGGGGTGACTTGATAGAGGTGTACAAGATGATTAGGGGTTTAGATAGGGTTGACCATGAGAACCCTTTTCCACGTATGGAGTCAGCTATTACGACGGGGCATAGCTTTAAATTAAGTGGTGGTAGGTATAGGACTGATGTTAGAGTTACATTCTTTACTCAGCGAGTCGTGAGTTCTTGGAATGTCCTGCCAGTAACAGTGGTGGACTCTCCCTCTTTATGGGCATTTAAACTGGCATTGGATAGGCATATGAAGGAAAGTTGGCTAGTGTAGCTTAGGTGGGCTTGGATCGGAGCAACATCGAGGGCCGAAGGGCCTGTACTGCGCTGTATTTTTTCTATCTATCTATCTATCTATCTATCTATCTATCTATCTATCTATCTATCTATCTATCTATCTATCTATCTATCTATCTATCTATCTATCTATCTATCTATCTACCTCTATGACTCTGTTTTGATAAACGTGAAAGGCTTCAGAAAATATCTCCAAGGTTATTCTTCGGACTGTGGAGTTAAAGGGAGAGGCTGAATCGGCTGGGGCTTTTCCCCTGGAGCGTCAGAGACTGAGGGGTTACCTCATAGAGGAGACACAGACAGGGTGAATAGCCAAGGTCTATACCATAGTATCGGGTATTGGGTTGAAGGTGAGAGGGGGAAAAGTGAAAAGGGACCTGAGGGGCAAACATTTCACTCGGAGGTTGCTGTGTGGATGGAATGAGCTGCCATAGGGGCATTGAATGCATGTAGGGTTACAACATCTAAAAGGCGTCTGAAGGGGTACATGCACAGAAAGTATTCAAAGTGACATAGGCCAACTCTCCCAAATGGGACTGGATCAGTTTACGAGATCTGGTTGATATGGACGAGTTGGACTGAAGGGTCTGTTTCATGCTGTATAACTCTCTGATTCTAAGTGCTTAAGCAAATTGGTGGAAATCTGAGATGAAAACAAAACGTGCTGGAGATCCTCAGCAGGTCGTGCAGCATCTGAAATGGTGACAGATGCAGGAACCATTGTAGCCTTGAAGAAGTGTTTAGATAATCACACCAGGCATGTGTACTTGATGATCAGTATGGAGAAGTTGGAGGCATTGTGTTCAACAGTTTTATACCAGAGACTCTGACCCCATTTTATTCTGCATTTCACTGTGGCTCCCTCTTTTTGGAAGCAGGCAGGATTGGGCAGCATTGGAGAATGTAAATGATGTGTGACCTTCCTCGTGAGAGGATTCGAGTACAAGGAGTTGGGATCCCTTTCTGGAAGGGCCTTGCTGAGACCACACCTGGAGTATTGCGTGTAACTTTGTCCCTTTTTCCCAAGGAAGGCTATCTTGGCTATTGAGAGAGAGTAAACGATAATCACCAGATGAGTCCTGGGATGTGGAAATAGTGAAGGACTGCAGATGCTGGAAGTCAGATTCTACACAATGTGAACCAGGAAAAGTGCAGGTCAGGTAGCATCAGAGGAACAGGAAAGTTGATGTTTTGAAAGTCCCGGTGAATAGTCCTGACAAGAAACGTCAACTTTCCAGCCCCATCGTATTCATGCTGGTCATCAAGCACATATTTATTCTAGTCCCACCTTCTGGCCCTCAGCGTGTGACTGATATTGTCGTGCATGGTGTGATCATCTAAACACTTCTTCAAGGCTGCAATGTTTCCTGCATCTGTCACCATTTCAGATGCTGCCAGCCCAGCTGAGTATCTCCAGCACTTTTTACTTTTATTGCAGATTTCCACCATATTGCTAAAGCACTTAGAGTCAGAGAGCTGTACAGCTCCATATTTTGATGACTCTGATTCCTGGGATGTCAGGACTAATGGATGAAGAGGGACTCAATCTCATTTAATATTCCACCTCCTTTGGCTTTCTGAGCTGCTGACTACATCACTAATATATTACCTCCCATTCCCGGACCTGATTCTGACCCATCTAAGCCTACACTTTATTTCCCAACCCCTGCCAGACTAGTTAAAACCTCACCGATGGAACTGGCAATAACTCCCACCAGGGGATTTCTGCCAGCTCTGTCCAGGGGTAACTGGTCAGGCTGGTACAAGTCCCACCTAACCCAGAAACAATTCCAATGCCTGAAGAATCTAAACACTTCTGTGGTACACGATTTCCCCAGACACACATCCAGCTGATCTATCCTCTTATTCCTACTTTCATGAGCACATGGCACCAGTTGAAATTCTGATATTATTACATTTCAGGAGATACATTCTAATGGATCTCTGATTTTCTTTTATACAGCTTTCAGGCCTTCATCCCTTTGTTTAGCGATGTCTGTGTTCCATAACCACGGGCTGTTTAACCTCTAGCTCCAGAATGCCCTGCAGCTGCTCCATGATATCACGGATCCTGGCACCAGGAAGGTAACATACCATCCTGAATTCATGCCTGTGGCCACAGAAGTGCCCGCCCTGTCCCTGACCATTGAATCCCCTGTCACTGCAGCCCCGCCACTCTCTTTCCTCCTGTTCTGTGCAGCAAAGCTCTCTGTGGTGCCATGAACCTGGCTGGTGCTTATTTCCCCCGAGAGGCCACCGCACCCGAACTCCCCAAACAGAATCCCAAGTGGGATATCTTTTTGATAAGTGGGAGATCACTGGGGACTCCTGCACTCCCTTCCTGAGCCTTTTACTTGATCTAATGGTCACGCATTTCGTTTTTGCCTGTATAACCCTCACCTGCAGTGTGACTAACTCACTAAACGCGCTGTCCATAACATTCTCAGTATGGCAGATGCTCCACAGTGAGTCCACTCACAGCTCCAGGTCTGAAAAACTGTTTCCCAGTAGCTGCAGATGGACAACACTTCCTGCACACATAGCCGTCACGGACACTGGAAGCGTCCCTTATTTCACACATTGTATAAGAGGAGCACACGATGGGTCTGAGGTCTCTTGTCACAACATTGCTCGAGATTCAGCTAGTTACTCCCTTTAAGAGAATTTCAATGAGCTTGTAACCGTCCTTCCCTTGAAACATTTCTATTATAATCAAAAGCACCGAATTTTAACTGAACTGATATGTTATTTTTAAAAACGTAACAAATACTCCGCAGGTCTCACTTGCAAATTAGCTGTTCCCATTGCGACCATGTGAATTTCTGAATGGCCTGAACTAAAACTGAGTTTCAGCTTCACCTTCTCCCTCTCTACCCTCGCTCTGTTTACACTCAACTCCAAAACACACTCATTGCGCCAAGCAGCACTCTCATTGCAGCCCTGTCAGTTTCATTGTCTGCTCACACCTACACTGCCCTCAGCCTCCTGTTCTGTTCCAGTGCATCTCAATGGGAGCTCAGGAACTGCATCTCATCTTTCAGTTCAGCCCTTTGTAACTCCAGAGTCAACGTGGACTGCAGCCGTTTCTGGATGAACAGACAGTTGTCAAAACCTGGAACATTCAAATTAAAAATGTGCAGGAATTTGAGTTAATAAGGAACTTTAATGAGAAGTTTGCAGGGAGTTGAAAATAGTGAGTTTACAGATTAATGTCATGCAGTGGGGTGATTGGGACTAAATCTGACACTTCTTACAAACATACGAGGTAATATTTGGATAAAACTGTGCTCCCTCTCACGCCAAATCGCCCAAGGGTGATCTAAACATAAACTTGAGCACCCTTCTGCTTTTTGCTTAACAAAAATATTGGAGAAATTTTCCCACAGAACTGACAAACCTTTCTCCTTCCACAGTTAAATGTCAATGATGTTCAGATCCTGATGACTCCGCTGACTTTAGAAACTTGCTTTTGAGATCCCGGTCTCAATTATTCTCAATTTCCGATAAAAAAGAATTCACAAAACAAAACTCACAGTCAGCGCAAGATGAATAGTAAAGACAGATATTTCTCTGGTATGTGTTTGTTGTGTAAATGCTCCTATTCAAATCGCCCCTCCCCCACCCAGGAAGAGGACATGTCCATGCGTTTCGCTGTACCTTGCCCCAAATAAAGATGGCGGTCATAACCCAGGACCTTTCACCGCCTGAGGCCCTCAGCTGCTTTCCCATTTGCGGCAAACTTGGGATGAAGAGTTTCTAATTCAGAACTAGTGACCTGCACAGAGGTGTAATTAAACCCTCCCAGTCTGAACTGAAGCATTTCATCCATTTTCCGCTGCCACTCTCCACCTTTCCCGTTTCCGGCTCCTGCACACACCAAGGGTATTTCCGGGTCCAGTCACCCTTCCTCAGAACCGATGGAAGCTGGGAAAATTCAAATCCATAGTGTGGAAACAGGCCATTCGTCCCAACAAATCCACACTGACCCTCCAAAGAGAATCTCACCCTGACCCAGTCTCCTACCCTATTACCCTATCTTTCTCCTGACTAATGCAGCTAACCTACGCATCCCTGAACACGACGGGAAAATTAGTCTGGCCAATTCACCTAATCTATATATCTTTGAACTGAAGGAGATAAGGTTAAAAGAGTAAATAATAGGTGGGGATGAAGCTCCCTTCAACAACATGGCACCAAGGTTTCCTCATCTCCTCTCCGCGACCTCATTCCAGACCCAATCCTCTAATTTAGCACCGCCCTCATGTACTGTCACACCTGTCCATCTTCCTTCCCAATTATCCACTCCATCCTCTCACCATTACCCCCACCTACATCTTCCTATGACCTTCCCAACTACCTTCCCACCCAGCCCCACACACCCATCCTATAATCTGTTAGCCCTCTTCCCCACCCTCACATTCCTGATGAACTGTTTCGGCCCAATATATCAATTGTTCTGCTCCTTGAATACTGTCTGACCTGCTGTGCTTCTCCAGAGCCACAGTTTAACACAAGCTGGAAGATCAATACCACATTTTGTACTTGTGGAACCTTCAGCGCTCTGGCCTCAATCTTGAATTCCATAATTTTAGGCCCTAAATCTCCCCCGCCCAAGTGTCCTAGTCGTCCACCCCATACACCAGGCTTTGTTATTACATAGCCTGCCATTGCACACTACCTATGTGTAGCCGCTGACAGTCTCCATAAACAGCTATTCATTTCTCCTAGCCAGATCATTATCCAATCCTTTTTCCAAGTGCTCTTATCTCTCTCTTTGGTATCTAATCCCATCTATAATTTACTCTTTAACTCCTCACTTCTGCATATAAACCGACATGTTTTCTCAATAATTTCAGTTCTGAGGAAGGTTAATCGGATCCGACATTTTAACTCTTCACAGATGCTGCTAGACCTGCTGAACTTTTCAAGATCCCCCTAGTTGTTTATTATTTACAATATCCGCAGTTCTTTTGGTTTTCATTTACCGGGAGATGGTATTTCAGGTCTAGCAGCCAACATCGTGTGCTTATAAACCCTCCCAGTACACAAACTAAATTTCTCTCCCAGTCTCTGCTGTCTCTCCCACTTCCGTCACACTCATTGGGACAACAGCGCACACCCCTCCCCCGTCACCTACCTCAGAGTGACACTGCCGCTGCACAGGTCAAGGTCATGTTTTGGCCTGCTGGACCCACACCTCATTGGCTGGAGGATCACCCCAACTCTCCTGTTGGTCTGAAGCTGCTGTCAAATCAGCCAGGACCCATGTGACGAGTGGTGGGTTCCTCCCACTAGCATCGGAGTCGGAGGGGTGACCACATAGAGGTTTATAAAATCATGAGGGGCACGGATAGGAAGAATAGACAAGGTCTTTTCCCTGAGGTAGGAGAGTTTAGACCGCGACAGCACAGGTTTAAGGTGAAAGGGGAAAGACAAAAAAGGATCAAAGGGACAACATTTTTCATGTAGTGAGTGGTGCGAGTATGGAATCTACTGTCAGAGAAGAAGTGACAGCTGCTACAGTTACACCATTTGAAAGGAATCTGGATGATTATATGAATAGGAAGGGTGTAAAGGGATATTGGCCAACCGCTGCCTTATTGGACTAGATTAGGTTGGGATCACTGGCTAGCATGGACGAGTTTGACCGAAGGGTATGTTTCTGTGCTGTACATTTCTATGGCTCTGCCCTGTGATGAGCTTCATAATTTGAAGTGAATGGAATAGTTTCACAGAGTACAGGGATTGGGGCTATTCAGTCCATTGGAGCTGGACCCTCTCCCTCTGGAGATGCAGTAAATCTGTCCAACACCCCTCACATTTACCTGTAGCCCTCCAAATCTGTCCTCAAATAGTTAAATTCCAAATCTGTTTTTAAATGACTGCTCAATCTGCATCCAGTTGTGGTTCAAACTGTTCTAGATGCTCAGAACTTACTCGGTAAAATAACATTCACATTTTTACCTTGAATTATTAGCCAGTTACCTGATAGTAGTTCTGAAAATTGTGACTGTAATAATTTTTCTCTCTCTCTGTAAATTAAATATCCTGGAAACAAATCTGTTCCTGGTCTAAATCACTGCTTAACCTTCTCAGCTCCAAGGAGAGTTATCTGAGCTTCAGCTAACTCTCCATAAAAGAGAAACCTACATTAATTTTATTTTATTAGTGTCATAGAAATGTACAACACAGAAACAGGCCCTTCGGTCCAACTCGTCCATGCCGCCCAGATATCCTAAATTAATCTCGTCCCATTTGCCAACACTTGGCCGATATTCTTCTAAACCTTTCCTAATCAGTTACCCAATCAGATGCCTTTTAAATGTTGTAATTGTGCCAGCCTCCTCACTTTCTCTGGCAACTCATTCCATACACGTACCACGTTCAGCTTGAGAACATTGCCCCTTTTAAATCTTTTCCCTCACACCTTTAGCCTGTCCCCTCTGGTTTTGGACTCACCTAACCTTAGGGAAAAAAAACCCTAGTTGTTCACCCTATCCATATCCTTCACGATCTTGTCAATCTCTAAGATCATCTCTCAGAACCAGCCTATTCAACCTCTCCCATTAGTTCAAACCCTTAACCCTGGCAACATATTTGCACATCTTCTTGGAATCCTTTCAAGTTTTGTAATATCACTTCTACAGCGGGGAGACGAGGACTGAAGGCAGAATTCCAGATGTGGCTGAATCAATGTTTGTAGAGCCGCAAAATACTTTTGCGACTCCTGTACTCAATGCACTGAGCAATAAAGGCCAATGTACAAAACACCTTCTTCACTATCCTGCCTATCTATGATTCCACTTTCAAGGAATTATGAAACTGCACTCCAAAGTCTCTTTGTTCAGCAACACTACCCAGGAGTTTCCCAATGAGTACGCAAGTCCTTCCCTGACTTGCTTTTCCAAAACGCAGCAACTCACATTTGTCTGAATTACACTCCACCTGCCACTCCTAAGCTCATTTGATTGAAGTCCCATTGTACTCTGAGATAACCTTCTTCCTTGTCCACCACACCTCCAATTTTGATGTCCACTGTAAACCTACTAACCATACTCATATATTCACATAGAAATCATTGATATAATTGACGAAAAGCAATGGACACTGCACCTATCCTTATAGCATATTGCTTATCACAGGTCTCCAGTCCGAAAAGCAACCCTTCACCACGACCCTTTGTCTTCAACTTTCCAGCCAATTTTGTATCCATATAGCTAGTTCTCTCTGCATCCCATGGTGTCTAATTTGCTAACCAGTATGTTAGGTAGAATCTTGTTGAATGTCTTTCTGAAGTCCAAGTCAGTGATTTCCATGGACAAAGCCATGCTGACCATCCCGAATCATTTCTTGCCTTTACAATTACATCTGAATCTTGTCCCTGAGAAGCCCTTCCAACAACTTAGCTGACTTCAGGCTCACTGGTGTATTGTTCCGTGGACTTTCCTCATCACCTTTCTCAAATAAAGCAGCACCATATCTGTGGCTGTCGGTGATATAAATACCTCAGCACGGGGCCCAGCAATCATTTCCCTAGCTTCCCACAAGGTTCTGGGATTCACCTGATCATGTACCAGGGATTTATCAATCTTGATGCATTATGCAAGATCCAGTACCTCCTCCTAACTAATATGGACACTTGTCAAGTGAACACTATTTATTCCTGTAACCTCTCTCGCGTCCATATTCGATTTCAGTAAAAGCTGACATGAAATACTCGTGTATCATCTCTCCCATCTCCTGCAGTTCCACAGACAGCCTTGTTGATCTTTGAGGGTCCTAATTCTTTATCTGGTTACTCTTTTGTTCTTAGTGTATTTGTAGAATCTCTTTGGATTTTCCCTAAACCTTTTTCCCAAAGCTATCTCATGTCCCGTTTTTGCCGTCCTGGTTTTCCGCGAGTATACTCCTACTGGCCCTATACTCCTCTAGGGATTCACTCAGACCCAGCTGTCTATATTTGCCATATCCCTTCTTCATGTTCTTGACCAGATCCTCAATTTCTCTCGACAGGCAGCATTCTCTACAGCTACCAGCCTTGGCCTTAACCGGAACTTACTCTCTGCATACTACAGCCCTATGGAGACAATGGCAGATGACGACAGAGGTCAGTAAAGAGGTTGACTTGGGAAAGCTAACAGCCTAAACCTATATAGGTCTCCTGGCCCTGATGGAATGCATCGAGGGGACTATAAGAGGTGACAGAGGATAAACAGCAACTGGACTCGTGATAATTCACGAAAAGTTGCTGGACTCTTGGCCAATATGACATACTGGAAAGCTGAAAATGTGACGACAACATTTTAAAGTGGACCTGTTAGCTTAACTTGTGTCAGGGGGAAAATGCCTGAATCTCTCAAGGAAGAAATAGTGAGCTATCTGGATAGAAATTGTCTCATCGAACAGACACAGCATGGATTCATGAAAGGTAGGTCATGTTTAATTAATTTACTCAAATTATTTGAGCACATTACGTGCACGTTGGACAATGGAGACACAGTGGATATGGTGCATCAGGATTTCCAGAAGGCATTCAACATGATGCCACACACAAAAGGCTGCTGTATAAGATGCACAGCATTCTGGCTAATGTATTAGCATGGATGCAGGATTGATTAACTAACTAAAATTAAAGAGTGGGGCTAAATGGATGTATGGACGGGTGTTGGGACTAAAATTTATTAACAATTTACACAGATGTTTTGGAGTTGAGGACCAGGTGTCAGAGTTAACGCTTGACATTAAGATGAGGTAGGGCAAGGTGTGCAGAGGCCACTGTAAGTCTACACAGGGATAAGGATATGTGACGTGAGTGGGTAAGGAACGAGCAGATGGAGGAAAATATTGGGGCATGTGAGGTCATTCGTTTTGGTTGGACTAACAGCAAAATGTATGATGAAATGGTGAAAACTTGCAGCATGCTGCTGTGCAGAAGGAGCTGGGTATCCTTGTGCATGAATCACAGGAAGTTGATTTGCAGGTACAGCAGGTAATTAAGACAGTGAAGGGAATATTGTCCTTAATTACCAGAGGGATGGTTATGCTGCAGCTGTCCAAGGTGCTGGTGAGGCCACACCTGGAATACTGTGTACAGGTTTGTTCTCCTTAATTCAGGAAGGATGGACCGGCACTGGCGGGGGTGCAGAGGAGGCTCAATAGTTCGAGTTTGCAGTTGAAAAATTTGCTGTTTTTGGAGAGATTGAGTAGACACGTATAATATACATCGGAATTTCGAAGAATGGCAGGTAGTTTAGGAAAATAAAATTATGAAGGGAGTAGATAAGATAGAAGCAGGGAGACTATTTCCATTGATGTCGGTGCAAACTAGGGAACATAGCGTCAAAATAAGAGGGTACCAGATATAGAACTGAGTTGATGAGGAACTTCTTCCGCTAAAGGGTTGTGAATCTGTGGAATTCCCTGCTGAATGCAGCAGCTGAGACTTTCATCTTAAATGACTTTTGGTCGAAAGGTAGATTTACGAACAGGAAAGGGATTAAGGGTGATGGTGAGAGAGCAGGAAAGTAGAGCTGAGGCCAAGAAAAGATCAGCCCTGATCTTATTGAATGGCAGAGCAGGCTTGAGGGGCCAGGTGGCCTGCTCCTGTTCCTATTCCTTATGTTCTTATGTCCCCACTTTCCAGCCGTCTCTTTACCTGGGAATAGCAAATAAATATTGAAAGTTCTCGCCTTGTACCGTCAAAAGTCGCCTTTGTCCAATTTCGAACACTAACTTTTAGATCTTTTAAAACTATTAGAATTATCAGAGAATTCCAACGGGGGGGAAGCAGGCCAGTCAGCTCATCAATCCACAGACCGTCAGAGACTCACAACCTAGCCAGGTAATGCTGCATTTCCCATGGATAATCCACAGCGTGTGCACTTCCTTGAACACTATGGGCATTTCAGCCTGGATAATCAACCCAACCTGCATATCTTTAGATAGTGGGAGGAAACCAGAGCAACCAGAGGAAACCCACGCAGATATTAACAACAAGGTGATCATCTCTTTATTTCTTAGTTCCACCCAAATAACATCACTGGACGTACTCCCATGAATAACATCTCTAAGCACAATTGTAATGCTATCCCTCATCAAAAGCAGCACTCCACCTTCTCTCATGTCCCCCTTTCTATCCTTCCTTTTGCATCTATAACCTGGAATATTAAGATGCCAGTCCTATCCATCCCTGAGCCTCGATTACATAATACTCATGATATCCCAGTGCCACGTACAAAATCATACCCTGAGCCGATCTGCATTCACTGTCAGGTCTCTTGCATTGAAATAAATGCAGTTTAACTGCTCAGTCATACCACGTTCTCTGCCTTGCCCTTGCCTGCCTTGACTATTTGACCTCTGAACTGTACCAGCTTCAGACTTACCTATTTTTTCACTATCTCGTTGAGTTTATCCCCATTCCCTCACTGGTCTAATGCGTCCTGAGCAACACTAGCATATCTCCCTACCTGGATATTAGACACATTCCAATTCAGGTGCAATCCACTCTTCTTATGCATGTCAACTCTACTCCAGAGGAGATTACAATGATCCAAAAATGTGAATACTACACCAGCTCCTTAACCACTAAGTCATTTCCTCCATCCTGCTATCCCTTCTCTCACTAGCATGTAGCACTGGGAGTAAACCAGATAATATGACCAACGAGAACCTACTTTCCCAGGCTAATTTGCTATATTCTCTCATCAGGACCTTATCCTTTTCTCTTCCTGTGTCATTGGTACCAATGTACAACGACCCCCCAGTGTTCATTCTCCCCTTTGAGAATAGTCTGCTCCCTCTCTGAGACCCCATTCTGATGTCTCACTGTCAGCTGCAGAAACGGCAGTCTGTGCCCTATACCAGAGAATCGCTATTCATCATTGATCACCTGGAACCTGATATACATCTCCTTACATGAGAGACAGTCTCAGTACCAGTACCTTGGCTGTCAGTGCTATATTCCCCTTAGGGTTTATTTTCCAGAACACTATACTTGTTTGAGATTGGAATAGCCACAGGAGACTTCTTCTCAGACGACCTCCATCTCCTTTCATTCCGAGATGTAACTCATCTACCTCACTGTACCTGCAGTTTTCCGGTTGAAACTGCCATCTATCACATACCCTGCCTCGTGTAAATTCTTCATTACCAATAAGCACTGCTCGATCTGATCCATGCGATCCAAGAGGATTTGCATCCACACTTCCTGCAGACTATCATCAGAATCATTGAAACTTTTCCTAATCTCCGACACCCTCCAGAAACTGCACATCCCTGTACGAATGGCCATCTCTGCACGTTAATCTGTAGACCCAGAAAAAGGCAACATCTTCCAGCTTTACAAAAGATTACTCTTGAACTCATTAGTACCTGTATTTTATATTTAAAACACTCAACCAAAAGATCATAAGACAGGTATTTAAACTAATAAACTCTCACCCTACTGAATGCTGTGGATTTTTATTAATAAAACAGACCAACATTTACTCTTTAAGAAACTGAAACCCAGTTTATAATTACAATGTTTAAAATACATTTAGACACGTACATAAATAGGAAATATTTGGATGAATGTAGACCAAGCAGAGGCAGGTGCAATTCGATTAGTTGGGAATTGTGGTCGACACGGACTGGTTCAACCACAGGGTCTGTTACTGTGCTGTGTAACATTATGACTAACTCTCGCTCGCTCTGTGAATTCCTCCATGCTCACAACTCTCGCGATTACTGTCACCTCATCCAGACTAAACTCTTCCTTATCTCTGGAATACGTCTCTAGCCTCAGAACCATCATTATCTTTGGTCTCACAAATGTCTCAATCTCTGTAACATCCTCCAACCACCTCCCGTCTCATTACCCTTACGATGTCTAATCTTGACAATTCTCACAAATCTGTCCTTCTCTCCAGTAAACACTGATACCAAATAATCGTTTAGTATACCCCCCCTCCCCACACACACACACACACACACACAACCCCACCTTCTGCGACTCCACACACAGGCTGCCTTGTTGATCTTTGAGGAGCCCTATTCTCTCCCTAGTGACCCATTTGCACTTAATGTATTGATAAAAACCCTTTGGATTATGCTTAACCCTATTCGCCAAAGCTATGTCCTGTCCCATTTTTGCCTTGCTGATTTCCCTTTTCCCTGTTCTCCTCTTGCATTTATACTCGAAGGATGGTTGGCATTTTTGGATTGGAATAAATACAAAATATTGCAGCTTGATAAAAACAAACGAGGGCAGGAGTTACACTGATTAAAAGTCGGGCATTGAATAGTGACATGGAACAAAGAGATCAAGGGGTTCAGGTCTTTGAAGTATGTATCACATGTAGACAGGGTATTTAAGAAGGTGTTTCGCAAATTTGCCTTCATTGCTCAGATCTTTGAGTATAGGAGTTCGGACGTTACGCCGAGGCTCTACAGGATGTTGGGGAGGCCTCTTTTGGAATACTGTGCCCAGTTCTGGCTGTGCTGTTATCGGAAGGATATCATCAAATTGGAGCGGGTTCAGAAGAGATTTACTAGGATGTTGATGTGAACGGATAGTTTGAACTGTAAGCAGAGGCTGGATAGGCTGGGACTTTTTTCAGTGCAGCACCGGAGCCTGAGGGATGACCTTATTAGAGGTCCGTAATATCCTGAAAAGTTTCTTTAATGTGAACAGCAGGTGTCCTTTCCAGGAGGGGGCGGAGTTCAAGAGTGGGTACATACTTTTTAAGGTGAGAGAAGGAAGGCTTTAAAAAGACATTCCGGATTTTATTTTCTTGTTTTTGCACAGAGTGTGGTTCACATGTGGAGTAAACTTGCAGAGGATGAGGTAGATGTGAATAAAAATTACAATTTCAGGGTGGCACAGTGGTTCAACGGTTAGCAGTGCTGCCTCACAGCGCCAGGGACACAGGTTGAATTCCTGCATTGTGTGCATATCCATGTGGAGTTTTCATATTGTTCCCCATGTCAGCTTGTGTTCCTCCAGGTGCTCCTGTTTCCTCCCACAGATGTACAAGGTAGGTGAACTGGCTGTGCTCAATTGCCCATAGTATTCAGGGACGATTAGGTTGAGTGAATTAGGCATAGGTAAATGCAGAGTAAAAGGGTAAGGGAATGGGATTCTAATAGGAAAAAAACATTTGGTCCCGTATATCAGCAGGGAATGCTAGGATGGATTTGGACCAAGTGGAGGCCGCTGCGATTAGTTCAGTTCGAAATTATGGTCGACACGGACTGGTTGGACCACAGGGTTTGGGTCAATGCTGTATAACTTTATGACTCTAACGCTTGCTATCTCTGCAAATTTATCTATGCTCAGAACTCTCCGTTGATGCCATCTCTTCCAGCATGACAACTCTACCCTATCTCAATAATTCCTTTCCAGCCTCAAAACCCAAAAACCTCTGTCACAAATGTTTCTGTAACATCCTCCATCCTCACAATGCATTCCAACTTACATATCCTCCAGCTTCATTATCTTCCCTAAATCTAATCCCCTCTAGCTCTCGAAGCTCTGCAATATGTGCCTTTCTTTATTTCCAGCTTTCAGGATGACCAATGTTTATTACTTACTTGATGACGGACCTTTCCGATACCAGCGCTGAGCTTCTGAATTTCCTCTTAAAACTCTCCGTCTCACTTTCCTCACAAAAACCATCGACCAACCAATATGTCATCTATTCTAGGCTCACCCTTTCTGACCTGATTTCCAATGGAGTATATCAGTTTCCCGTAATAAGCATCTCAGTGGTCTACAGGACAGAAAAAGGCTCTGGTGGCCCATCGGGTCTGTGAGAAAGAAAACTACCAACGATCTATCCTCTTCTCTTTTCCAGTACTTGTGGAAATGGTTATCTATCATGGCATCGTAACTGCGCACTAAATACATCTTAAATGTTTTCGGGATTTCTGTGTCTCCCATTCTCACAGACAATGAGGTTTAGTGCATTTGTTGCTCGATGATGACATCACCCACAGGAACACAGAGCAGCTGGTTCTGTGCATACCAGTGATCGCCCACATATTGGGAAGGATAGCAGGATCCCTGAGAGGGGGCACAGGAGATTTACCAGTATGGTTCAAGGTATGGGGGATTTTAGTAGCAGGGACATGGACGTTAATGATACATATCAAGAATATCCATCTACAATAGATGGATGCTCTTTCTCAATCTCTTCACTTGCCTGGGCTGGGTAACCTTCAGGTTAAACCCACCACCAGGCATCTCTCACCAATGAGAGAGCAACCCTATGATCTGGGAGGACAATGCTGACTTTCCCTTTTATACAGTGATGCCAATGTGCCTCGGGGGTGGAGAGAGGGAATGCTGAAGGTGGTGGATGGGACACCACTCGAGCACAATGCTTTGTCCTGGAGGATGTTCGCTTTCCTTCATATTGTTGGGGTCTGCACTGATGCCAGCAAGTGGAGAATGTTCCAACACGATCCTGATGTGTGTCTTGTATAGAGCGAACAGACATTGGGGAATCTGGGATTTGTGGAAACAGAGATTGTTCTCCTTGTAACAAAGGAAATTGAGGGGAGCTGTGGCAGAGGGGTTTACAAAAGATATAAATTAGGATGATAAACCTTCCGCTCATCAGCTCATCATAAAAGGATAACAGGACCCATTGAAGATTTGGGGAGATCTATTGAGAAGACGGTTTGATTCAAAGGAGAACTTTTATTCAGTCAACGGGAATGAGCTCGAACACAATAGTCACACAAAATGTGAACATCCAAGTCCTGATGAATTGAATAAATCTGTCACAGTTTACCGTTACAAATACTGAGATTACCAACTGAATGTCCACTGTAATAAAAGTTTATAAATTCATTCACTGTCAGTTCATTTAAGAAACTCTCACCATCCCCTCCTCCTGGCCCAGTGTGAGTGTATACATTACCCCTTGTGGAGGTCAGCATTCAATTCAGGGGGAAATCTATTCGGGTTTCTATGGGTTTCCACCTTATCAGTCCTGAACAGAACTGATCTTTGATACACAGATCGGAACGATCCAAGAGTCAGAGGGATGCGGAGAGCACGATTTGCTTCATTTTCTTTCCTTCCGTGCTGCCGCTGTGCCTCATCAATAAGACATGGGGTGTGAAAGGTTCATGGAGCTTGATGGGCAAGTTGTCTCCATTCTGACCAATGGGCAGCAAGCTCCTCCCAGTCATACCAAAGAGTCTCTGTGAAGAGATAAGAACTGCTTCCCACTGCCCAGTGCTCCCCAGGAAAGATTCAGAAGAATGGGAGGTGAAAATCTCCAAGACAAGGCAGAACAGTAAAGTTCCAAAACGATTATAACCAGTTTACACAGATGGATTCATTGGAGAATTGGGCAACAAGTTGGCAAATGGAGTGTAAGTTGGGATAATGTGAACTTGCTCATTTTGGAGGAGATGATAAAAAAAAAGAGTATTACTGAAATGGTGGAAACTGTAGAAAGCTGCACCACAAAGGGATCGGGGTTAGTTGTGCAGGAAACAGAATTACACACCAGAGAATCAGGAAGGGAAATCGAATGTTGTTCGTCATTGCAAGGAGTTTTCAGCGCAAAAGTTCGGAGTATATACCTGAGAGCAACTTTATAAAGTGCAAGTGAGAGCACATCTGCAGTAATAAGAAAAAGTTTGGTCCCTTTATTTAAGGAAATACATAATTTCATCAGAGGCATTCAGAAAAGATTGACTGGGATGATCCCTGGTTTGCAGGGATTCTCTTTTAAGAAAAAGCTGAAGTAGTTGGGACTCTACTCACTGGATTTGGGAAGAATGAGAGGTGATCTCATTGTAACATGTAGGATTCTTAAGGAGTTTTACAGGGAAAATACGGAGAGGATGTTTCCCATCATGAGGGAACCTGGAACCAGACTCTGGGTCAGTCACCAAATCAAGGGTTCTGTTTTGGATTCGTGAAGTTTAAGGCAACACCGATACAGGTAAGGGGTTTCACTAGCAATGGAGAAGCAACATTTTAAGTTATTGGAATTCCTGGTGTTTGTGATTGTGTAGATGTCGATGTCTGATCAGAAGGTCACCTTGCTTTCAGAATATGAGAGCAATAGTGTGAAGAGTATAGTTCTGCCTCAGACCGTTCCCAGTGAAAGCGAGGTGCTCAGCAGTAAGGGAAAGTGATTTGTAATAGCAACTGAAGGCAATGGGTTTAACTATTGCAACGTTCCATTACAGGAAATTGCATGCAATTGAGTATTGGGAGCGTAATAAACATTTTGATAACTGAGTAACAGTGGAGTAATAGAGAGGGATGATGGGGAGGTAGAGCTGGCCATTGTCAGTGTACATGTGAAACGCAACACTGTGCTTTTGGACGATGTCACCTCCTGGCAGTATGTAGGTGAGATACAGGTGGGGTCAAGGAGAGATCCATGAGGGACAGGACATAAGGAATTCAGAAAGGAAAGGGAGAGTGGAGATGGAGCAGGATTTTCCAACACCCTTGAGGTCAAATATTACTTTGTAGCAGAATGGGTGAGCAGGACATAACCAGAAGAGACAAACAGAAGAAGAAACAATATCTGTGAATTGGTGAGGGGGAGTGATGAAGAGGAGGAGGCCGACTCCAAAACTGCAATTTCTACATTAATGAGATCACCCAACTCCACCCTAGTCTCAGCTCATTTACTGAAATACATGTACATTCCTGTGTTATCTCCAGACTTCATTATCCAAACACACTCCTGGCCAGCCTCCCACATTCAGTTTACACGTAATCTCAAGAATATCTAAAACTCGACTGCCCAAGTGCTCACTTGTACTAAAACTTGTTGATCCATCAAAAGACTCCTATTGACAAGCAACAATTTAAAATTCTCTCCCTGGATGTAATTCCTGGCTGTGAACATCCCTGTCTCCCTGTGAGACCTTTACAACTCATTTTCTTTTCGACTCCCAGCGATGCATTTCTTCATTGCTTCGCCGAGCTGGCTTTTTCTATTGTTGTCAAGGCAACACGGTCTGGAATTCCCACCTTAACCTTCTCAGAACGGCTATCCTCCTTTAAGGTATTCCTGAAAACCTGCTTATTTAGCAATACTTTTGATCACCTGATCCAATATCCCCAATCTGTAGCCTTATGTCAGAAATTCTCAAAACTATTTCCGTGAAATTATAAAAATGATAAAAATACAAACTGTTGTTGATTTGCACACACATTGTCATCTCTTCACTGTCGCTGAGTGAATAATCTGTAACATCTGTTACCCAGCCACATTGTGGGAGCACTTTCACCACACGAACTGCAGCTGTACAACGAAGTCAAACATCACCCTCTCCACAGGCAATGGGCTTTAGCATTAATCATTGGTATCTGTGGAGGGAGAAACACATAGTCGATATCTCAAGGAGTGCTAAATGCATTACAGGGAATGAAAATGTTGCAGAATTTGATTGGCAGAAATGGAACGACAATGCACTTTTGTTTGAAAAAAGAATTATTCACTGGCAAAGATATTGTGGAAAATTTAGTCAGTTTAGAGAGCAGCACATCGTCAGGGGTTGGACGACAGAGGAAAGTTTACTTACAAAAGGTCTGTGAATGTAACAGTGAAACACTAAACAACCCAAACACCATGTGCCCAAAGAATTTAACTCCCCCTCCCGCTCCACCAAAGATATGCAGGTCCTGGGCCGCCTCCACCACCAAACCCCAAGCATCTGACGCCTGGACGAGGAACGCCTCATCATCTGTGTTCAGATCCTCCAAATATATAGGATTAATGTGGATTTCACCAGTTTCCTAATTTCCACGAACCCCACCTTATCCCAGATCCAGCCTTCCAACTCGGCATCTCCCTCTTGAAATGTCGTACATGTCCATCTTCCTTCCCACCGATCAGCTGCTGCCTGGCCTGCTGTGCTTTTCCAGCATCACACTCTTTGACATTGAAAACATCCTGATTCTGAAACTGTAAATCCTACCCTATCACTCCCTGCCAGGGAAGCCTTCGCATGCGTCCCCCTGCAGCTTGCTCCTCACAAAATTTGCGGTCACACACGTGTCCTGCGGATCACTGCCTCCAATAAAGATGGCGGCTCGCACTCACGTCATACCATTTGAAGCATTTTTCCATTTGCCACAAACACGGGTCTGGGATTTTCAAATTTGTGTTTTCAGTTGTGCATAAAGTTATGTAAAACGTCTCAGCCCATTCCATTATAATTTCCTTCTCTTCCTGGTCAATATGTCTTTCCTTAAGCGTGCCATGCACCTTCACACATTTCCATTTCCTTGGTCACAACATCACTGTGCTGTTAGTGAAGTTTATCACGTGGTTGAGTATAGTCACACCCCTCATTCACTCAGATTGGTTGGAGGACCAACTGGCACTGCCTGGTCCTCCAGCCCCGTCTCCATCATCATATTAATCCTGCGTTGAGATCAATCACCAGAGGCCTATTTTGGACTGGAGCCTGATCAGTGCTTTCTGCTTTTGCTGCTGTTCATCAGGTATAAGAGAGAGGATTCATTCCTATTTCTCCCAATGCCAGACATTAACAACAACTAACTGCATTGTATGGAGCTTTTCACACTGACAAATCTACTAAAGTGCTTCACGAATGCTGATAAACCTTGATAAAAAGAATTTTAAGATACATCTTTGAGAAGTACCGAGTGGGTTAGGAAGGATATTGAAGAGGTTTTTTTTTTAAAGATTTGATTACTTAGACAAATCGTATAAAGAACAACCCACCCAGACCCATTCCCCTACATCTCACACTACGGACAATTTGGCATGACCAATTCACCTAACCTGCCCATTGTTGGACTGTGGGAGGAAACCCACGCAGAGAATGTGCAAACAGTTGCTTGAGGCGGGAATAGAATCCGGGTCTCTGGCGCTGTGAGGCAGCAGTGCTAACCACTGTGCCACCCATCTGCAGCGCTGTCCTCTGCAGCTCCAATCATGGAGTGACGTATGTGGGGAGTAGCTTACAACGGAGACAGTTAGTGGCTTACCTTAGTTTAACAACCCCATGTCCTAGCCCCCTATCCCACACACTAGGCCTTGTTCTCATAGCCTATCATTACACACTACCTATGGTTAGCCACTAATAGTCTCCATTAACAGCCATTCACCCTCGCCCAGCCAGATCTCTATCCATTCCTTTGTCCAAACATTCTTCTCGCTCTATCCCCACATATCCTTTACCCCTTACATCCTCCCCTAAAACCTACCTTCTGCATTAAACCAATATTTTTTCTCTCAGTATCAGTTCTGAGGAAGGGACACCCGATCTGACACTTGAACTCTGATTTCTCTTCACAGATGCTGCCAGACCTGCTAAAATTTTCCTGGTTGTTGTTTCGAATTTACAGCATCCGCCGTTCTTTTGGTTTCTAATTAACCGGGAGTTTGTAATTCAGGTCCAACAGCCTCTGTCCAAGTCTCTGCACTGCAGTGACACTGCACCTGCGCAGCTCATGGACATGTGTCATCTTGCTGGCCACACCCCTAATTCACTCCCATTGGCTGCAGGACCACACGGACTCTCCTCCCAATGGTCTGGTGCTGCCCTCAATCAAGCCTGCCCCCATTGTGAGAGGAGCTGTTGGCTCCTCCCTCTCTCTGCCGTGGGATGAGCATCATCATTCACAGTGAATGGGGGCTGTATCAAAGAACACAGGGGCTGGGGGCTATTCAACCCATTGAGGCTGTACTCTCTCGCTCTGGAGATACTGCAAATCTGTCCCAATTCCCTTCTTATTTGCCCACAGTCCCCCAAATCTTTCCTTAAAAAGTAAAATTCCATGTCTGTTTGAGACTACATGCTGACTGTGTCGTTCCGACTGTTCCAGATGTCCAGAACTTACTGCATAAAATAATGTTCATGTTTGCATTTTGTATTATTTGCCAATTACTTGTAAGTAGTTACTAAAAATTGTGACAGTGTTAATAATTCCTCTCTCTTTGCAAATTCAATATTTTGGAACTAAATCTGCACCAGGTCGAAATCATTGCTTCACCTTCTCAGCTGGAAGGACAATTATCTGTGCTTCAGTTTGCTCTTCACAAAAGAGGAACGCACCTTTGTTTATTAACATCATAAAGACGTACAGCACAGAAACAAATCTTCGGTCCAATTCGTCTATGCCAACTAGGAATCCTAAACTACTGGAGTCCCATTTGTCAGCTATTGGCCTGTATCCATAAAAACCCTTTGTGTTCACATACCTAATCGAATGCCTTAGAAATGTTGTGATTTTATCAGCCTCCACTACTTCATCTGGTAGCTCATCCCATACACACACCACACTCAGCTTGAAAACATTGCCCCTTAAACCCCTTTTAAATCTTTGCCCACTCAACCATACGTTCCAGTTTTGGACGCACCTAAAAGAACCCCAGCTGCTCACCTTATCCATGCCTCTCGTGATTTTATAAATCTTCATGAAGTCACCTCTCAGTCTTTGCATCTCCAGAGAAAATAGCCTCAGCCTATTCAGCCTCCCTGTAGCCCAAATCCTCCAATCCTGGCAACGTTTTTGTAAATCATTCCTGGAACAGGGAGGTTGGCATTGAAAAGAGAATTCCAGAAGAGCTTTAATCAATGTCCTCCACAGCCACAACATGACAGAGAGCAAAACAAACACTGCACTCACTCCGTTACCTACCTGTGACTCTACTTTCAAGGAACTTCTGTAAGAAACAAACTCAATATAATTATACGAGACAACCAAAGCAATGAAGTCAAGAGAATTCAAAGTACTACACAGTTATACTTTGAGCTGAGTGAGGTCATCTCTCCAGATTCCTACTTACCCAATCTCTTTTACCAGGCTACACAACTGATGTGGTTCTGTTCGCCGAGCTGGAAGTTTTTGCTGCAAACGTTTCGTTCCATGGCTAGGGAACATCATCAGTGCGTTTGTTGCAGCCTCCTGTGAAGCGCTGCTTTGATGTTTCTTCCGGTATTTATAGTGGTTTGTTGTTGTCGCTTCCGGGTGTCAGTTTCAGCTGTCCGTTGTAGTGGTTTGTATATGGGGTCCAGGTCGATGTGTCTGTTGATGGAGTTTGTGGACGAATGCCATGCTTCTAGGAATTCTCTGGCTGCTCTCTGTCTGGCTTGCCCTATGATAGTAGTGTTTTCCCAGTCGAATTCATGTTGCTGGTTGTCTGAGTGTATGGCTACTAGGGATAGCTGGTCGTGTCGTTTTGTGGCTAGAACATACAGCCCTACCACAAATCCAACCCAAACTCTGGATCAGATATGTCGATGACACCTTTGTAATCATCAAAAACACAGAAATAGAAAAAACACACCGAATCATCAACGCCACACTCACAGGAATCCGATTCACGAGAGAAGAGGAAAAGGATAGCCAACTCATATTCCTAGACTTGTTAGGAGAGAGAACACCCAACGGAGAATTCACCACAAGGGGACACAGGAAACCAACACACACAGACCAAGTCCTAAACAATGAAAGTAACCACCCCAACACACACAAACGAAGCTGCATCAGGACACTATGCAAAAGAGCCACAACACACTGCAGTACACCAGAACTGCGAAAAGAGGAAGAGGAACACCTATACGAGGTATTCGCCAAAAACGGATACCCACGCAACTTTATCACCAGATGCCTAAGAGATAGACCACAGAACGAGGACATTCCACAACCAAAAGGACTAGCCACACTACCACACGTCAGGAGCGTCTCAGAACTGACAGCCAGACTACTGCGACCCTTAGGACTCATAACGGCACACAAGCCAATATCCACGCTCAGACAACAACTTACTAGAACAAAGGACCCAATACCCAGCACGAGCCAAACTAACGTAGTTTACAAAATACCATGCAAGGACTACACAAAACACTATATAGGACAAACAGGAAGACAGCTAACAATCCGCATCCATGAACATCAGCTAGCCACAAAACGACACGACCAGCTATTCCGAGTAGCCATACACTCAGACAACCAGCAACTTGAATTCGACTGGGAAAACACTACTGTCATAGGGCAAGCCAGACAGAGAACAGCCAGAGAATTCCTAGAAGCATGGCATTCGTCCACAAACTCCATCAACAGACACATCGACCTGGACCCCATATACAAACCACTACAACGGACAGCTGAAACTGACACCCGGAAGCGACCAGAACAAACCACTATAAATACCAGAAGAAACATCAAAGCAGCGCTTCACAGGAGGCTCCAACAAACGCACTGATGATGTTCCCTAGCCAGGGGACGAAACGTTTGCAGCAAAAACTTCCAGTTCGGCGAACAGAACCACAACAACGGACACCCGAGCTACAAATCTTCAATCAGACTTTAGGCTACACAACTGCCCATTTTCGCACCACCCTTGTTACTTCCCCTTCCCCATGTCGGTAACCTTCCTCCCTGTTAGTGCTGACATTTACATTATTTTGTCATGATATAGTTTAACATTTTGTATCAATACTGCTGGTACTTTCCATTCTCTGTACACTTCATCAATTTTGTATCATTTTTGTACAGCTCAGGCATTTTAGTTATCTCAGTTTTTTTGCTGAAAACATATTTTAAAACAGTTAACTTGTTTATATTATACTCCATAATTAGTATTTAATTAACCATAATTAAAAATAAAGAGACACTTCCCAAAGTATCTGCAGAGTTAATTTTTTTTCTGCCGGACCCCTTTTCTTTATTTTTTTTATATCTTCAAAAAGAACACTTTTCCCATTTGTAACAAGTCCCCCATTTCTTTTCTTTTACCATTTGTTGATATTGAATTTTTTATTTTCTGCCCTCTTTTCACCCAAATGTGTGAAGGTTCAGAATCTTGCCGTTTCTATTACTCTTTGTTGTGCGCTTCCTTTTGTCATGATCATCATTGATTGTTGTCCTCCTAAGGACATTATGAACTCACTTATTATCCACTTTAACACATTAAATCCTATTATTAAACCTACTATTATCAGTTATACATAAATTCCTGAATTAGCTAACCATTTTCCCAACTGGTTAGTCCCCAGTCACCCCATTCCCATCTCTCATCTTTTCAAAGTTTATTCTCAATTTATTTTATATTCTTATTTTTTTTTCTTTACTATTTCTGCCTTATCTTCCACTAGGGAAGTGGCATCTGGGATGAAGGCGCAACATTGCCTACCAATTAGTGCGCAGGTTCCCTCTTTTTCAGCCAAGAGATAATCTGGAGCCATTCGATTCTGTCAAGCTGTTAATCTTGTGGCAATCATTTCAATGGTTATGGCCAATATTTGGAACTGAGTTTCTCCTATCGCGCCGGCGGTATCATTAATTAAATTTTCAAGGGCAGCCGCCAGTTTCTGTATTTTTACCCCTGTCCTTGCAGTGATGTAACTTGGGAGTAGTGTCCACAGCAGACGGTCCCCTTCAGAGACCTCTCGGGCCTTATGCCTTATCTACCTCTCCGCACGCCCCCCCCCCTCCTTTCTCAGGTTTTTCTATTCGGAGGCGAGGGACTATATAAGCGAGGTAACAGCAACTACTCCAGCCTTTCTGGTCTTGAGGCAATGTTTCATCAACTTCAGAACATGCGTGTATTTCTAGATATTCGATTACACGAACTTATTTTTCTCTGGGAATAAATGGATAGGGCTTCAGATCGCATACCCAAAATGTTCGGTTTAATATTCGGGGAATGGTTGTGGCTGTGGCTTGGCTGATGTAGATGCAAGGCGATTTTCCCAATTGGAAGGGTGCGGCATCATTTTGATTACAGAGACAGGTGGTATTCACTGCTCCTTTCGGTGGGGAAATTCTAAGACTGTAGTTAACACCTTGGGTTTTTAGGGCTGGCCTTGGGAACCATCCCGCAAAGTTATATTTACTCCTCTCAGATTCCTACTTTGTATTTTTTAAGCCCGAGTCAAATTGTTGTACATCGTACATTTCTCTTTTGGTGAGCGGTATTACCGAGGTGGGGATCCCAGATTCGCCATGGTGTGGGATCTTTGCACAGACCCAACAATTAGTAAGTCCTTATTGTTTAGCATAATTTGGCATAGTGTAGTAAAATGATTTCTCCAGTTTCCTCGAATAGTTAGTATGACTATTGTTGCAATACTATACCAATACCCACCCATTTCTAACCACAGTCTACTTTCCTGTCACCGTATCTTAATGTTTTTAGGCGCCAGGGAGAGGTGAGTCCACGCAACCCTTACAATTAATACTCTATATATAATATATACATAATCAAACATTAAAAGAGTCTTTTATCTTCGTTATTTCCCTCTTTCTCAGCTTAACTTTCAGAGAGTTGTCTGTAGGATGAGCGTGCCACTCTGCTAGTGGGGTGTTCACAGGACCTTTGATGCGAGTGTGATGACTCCACTCTTCCGAAGCAGTCCGGATAACTGTCTCAGTAGTTAGAAGGGTGAGGAATGATCCCTGCCAGCTCGGGTGGAGTTGGTATCTTTCCAGGTCTTGATTATGCCCCAATTACCCGGTTGTCGAACTCAAGTGGAGGTATCTGGGTCAACAGACCCTTCTTCTTAAGGACAGACAAAGAAGAGCCGAGCACCACAATACAGTTGTTTAAAAACATTTACAGTTGATAATTCCCCTTTTCCACCTAAGAAAGTTAATCCATGCATCATCTTATAAGGAGAGAAGCCTATATCATTTCCAGGAACAATCCTAATGCGTAGCAATGCGATAGGTAAATATTTTGTCCATGGTAATCGAGTCTCTAGGACTAGCTTAGATAATTGCTTCTTTAAGATTTGATTCATTTGTTCCACCCGCCCAGAGGAAGGTGGGTGCCAAGGGATGTGGAATTCCCAAGAGATCTCTAATCCTGCCATTACTCCTTGTAAGATCTTGGAAGTAAAATGGCTACTACCTTGGTCTGAATCTGTACTTTCCACTATTCCATATCATGGGATGATGTGTTCAAGGAGTGTTTTCACTACTCCTTTTGAGGTGGCTAATGACATTGCGAAAGGTTCCACCCACCCGGTTTAGTGGTCTGCAAGAACCAAAAAGTACGAATGTTTTCCAGCTGGGGGTCGTTCGGTGTAATCCACTCGTATACTTTGGAAGGGATTCACCACTGGGTTTCTTCCTCCTTTCAGATTTCTCCCGTTTCCTCATTTCACCTTCCCCCACCACGACTCAGTCAAATCCCTCGAACTCAGCACCGCCTTCCGAACCTGCATTCTTCTTCCTGACCTCTCCGCCACCACCCCCACTCCGGCCTATCACCCTCACCTTGAATTTCTTCCACCTAACGCATTTCCAACGCACCTCCCTCAAGTCCCTCCTCCCTACCATTTATCTTACCCTGCTAGACACATTTTCCTCATTCCTGAAGAAGGGCTTATGCCCGAAACATCGACTCTCTTGCTCCTTGGATGCTGCCTGACCTGCAACGCTTTTCCAGCAACACATTTTCAGCTCTGATCTCCCCCATCTGCACTCCTCACTTTCTCCGTTAATAATTTTAATTAACCTCATTGAGTTCTGGTGTCAGCTTCTTCCACACCCACTTCAGGCTCCTGATCTCCGCATGGGGGTTTCCCTTATTAACAACCAATCTAAGGCTGGGTGATCGAATCAGTTAGACACCTGACTTGTTAGATTAATCTAGGCAATTAAAGACATTTATTCTTTAATTTTAAGTTGCCAATTCCCCCGTATTTCTCAGACGTAATCGACCACCAAATTAATACTTAAAGGTCAATTTTCATACCTTGGTCTGTGCACATGAGTTACCTGGTCGAATACGCGTCCCATTCCACAGCAATACCAGACAGCAAAAACCGTTGTCAATCTGAATCGCCCGAAATTTTTAGTTTTACCCGGGTCTCATGTACACAAGAGTAACCCGACGGAACCACCACATCTTAGTGCCCTTCGTACCACGGCACAACAGCAAATAATGCTGAAAAACCTGTCAGCCATCTAATGCCGACCAAAACACCACATCTCAACGCACCGTGAACCATGGTGAAAGCAGCAAGTACTGCTGCAAAGAATCCGGCCTCCCGCGAAAGCGGGTCTTTCGTCCATAAGAGTTACCCGACCAACCCGCCGTGTCTCAGTGCGCCTCGCTCGTGGCAAAGACTGACAACAAAACAAAACCTGCTGCCTACCCCGGTGGCCCTGATAATACTTAATTAAGACCTTTTTCTTACCCAGGTCTTGTGCACAAGAGATACACGACCGAACCTGCAACATCGCGTCTGCCCGTTCTGTTTCCAGGGTCTCTCAGTCTGGATCTCGCTCGCCCGAGCCGCTGCGACAATGTGGGAAAGGAGATACCGTTGAAATCGGCGGGGTGCTCCTTCTCCGATTTTTCCGAAATTGCCGAGCGACCGGAGCTTGGGATCCCAGGACAAGCACCCAAATCTGTAAGAAACAAAGTCAATTAAATTATACGAGACCACCAAAGCTGGAAACAAGACAATTTGTTTTAAAATCTTGCAAGAAATGACCCCAACTGCAGAAAGCAATTGAAGTCAAGAGAATTCAAAGCATTGCACAGCTATACCTTTGAGTTGAGTGAGTGCACCTCTCCAGACTCCTACTTAAACAATCTCTCTTACAAGGCTACACAACTGCCCATTTTCGCTCTACCCTCGTTACTTCCCCTTCCCCATGTTGGCAACTTTCCTCCCTGTTAGTGCTGACAATTACATTATTTTGTCAAGATATAGTTTAACATTTTGTATCAATACTGCTGGTACTTTCCATTCTCTGTACACTTCATCAATTTTGTATCATTTTTGTACAGCTCAGGCATTTTAGTTATCTCGTTTTTTTTTGCTGAAAACTTATTTTAAAAGAGTTAATTTGCTTATATTATACTCCAGAGTTAGTATTTAATTAACCATATTTGAAAGTAAAGATACACTTCCCTACGTACCTGCAGAGTCAATAGTTTTTCTGCTGGACCCCTTTTCTTCATTTTTTAATATCTTCAAAAACATCACTTTTCCCCATTTCTAACATTATGATACTGCACTCCAAGGTCTCTTTTTTTTATCAACGCTCCCCAAGACCTTATCATTAAGCGTATAATTCCTGCCCTGATTTGCCTTTCCAAAATCCAACAGCTAACATTTATCTAAATTGAACTCCATCTGCCTTTCCTTTCTCCATTGGCCCATCTGATGAAGATCCTGTTGTATTCTGAACTACCTTCTTCGCTGTCCACTACACCTCCAATTTTGGTGTCTTGTGTAAAGCCACAAACTATACCTCATATTTAAGGACCCATTGTCGATCCTTGTAGCAGACTGCTGCTCACAGGCTTCCAGTCTACAAAGCATCCCTCCATCATCACCCTCTGTCTCCCACCATCAAGCCAGTTTTGTGTCCAAATGGCTTGCTCTCCCTGAATTCCATGTTATGTAACCCTGCTAACCAGTCTGCTTTACTGAACCTTGTTGAATGTCATCACAAACAACGTTCACAGCCTGGTTTAATCAATTGTCTTTGTCACTTCAAAGCATTCAGTCGTGTTAGTGAACTGAATTGTGCAAGTACAAAGTCACATTGACAACAGTCAATGATTATTCCTTCTTTTTCCAAATGGATGGATATCTTGTCTCCCAGAATCCTTTCCAACAAGTTGCCTACCACTGACTTCAGGCTCACTGTTCTCTTGTTTACTGGCCTCTCCTTACAATCTTTTTTAAATAATGGCCCCTCACCTGTCGCTATCAATGACACAAATATCTCAGGAGAGGCCCGATAATCACTTCCCTAGATTTCCAGAAAGTTCTGGGATACATCTGATCAGGTCCCAGCTCTTTATTCACTTTGATACGATTTAAGACATCCTGTAACTCGTCCACTGTAACATGGATACTTTTTGAGTTCTCTCTGTTTATTTCTCCAAAGTCTCGAGCTTCCTTACCTTTCTTCAGTCAAAATGACGTGAAATATTCGCATATCTTTCCCACCCCCGGTGGTTACATAGACAGTCTTGTTAATCTTTAAGGGGTCCTATTCTCTGGTCCAGTTCATCTTTTGTCCGTAATATATTTGTTTAATCTCTTTGGATTCTAATTAAACGATTTCCTGAAGCTATTTCATGTCAAACAGTATCAGCAGCAAGCAACAGAGCGAAACGATCCCACAATCAATGGAACAGATCGGAGTTCTGCAGTTCAGCTACACCCAGTTGTGAACGGTGATGGCCAATTAAACAACTCACTGGAGGAAGCATAATAGAAATCCCCACCCTTACTGATGGAAGTGTGAGGCCCCTCCATGCACCAAGTAAGATAACAGCATTTGCAGCAATCTACAGCCAGAAGTGCAAAGTGGGACGATCCATCTCAGCCTTCTCCATTGATTTCCAACATCACAGATGCGAGTTTTAAGCCAGTTTAATTCAGTTTGAATAACATCAAGAAATAGTTAAGTACTGCAAAGTCTACGTGTCCTGCCAATATTCTGGCAATAACACTGATGCTTCAGAACTTGCTACCCACCAAGCTAAGTATCGCTCCAGCACTGGCATCCACCGACAATGTGGAACATGCCCAGGGATGTTCAACACAAAAACACAGGGTAAGCCAACCCAGGTTAATTCCATCTATCACTCCACACTCGATCAGCAGTAAAGTGATGGAAGATGTCAGAAACAGGGCTATCAAGCAGCAGCTGCACAGTAACAGTCAGCTCAGCGACGCTCATTTTAGACTCCACCAGGACCACTCAGCTCCCGATTGTGTTACCGCCCTGATTCACAACCCGACAACCAGCTGAATTTTAGAGATGAGGTAAGGGAGATAGCCCAGTCCCACTCCAAGACCACTATTTCTAGCTGATTCTACCCTTGTCTCAGCTCATATACTCTCATCCACCTTGTGTTATCTCCAGACTTCATTATCCAAACACTCTCCTGGCCAGCTTCCCACATTCAATCTCTCTGTAATCTCAAGAAAATCTAAATCTCTGCTGCATAAGTACTCCCTCGTATCAAAACTTGTTGATCCATCAAAAGGCTCCTATTCATAATCAACAACATAGAGCCACAGAGATGTACAGCATGGAAACAGACTCTTCAATCCAACCCGTCCATGCCGACCAGATATCCCAACCCAATCTAGTCTCACCTGCCAGCATCCGGCCCACATCCGTCAATTTAAAGTTCACACCCTTGATTGAATTCCTGGTTGTGATATTCCCTAGCTCGCCGCATCACACATCTTTTGAGACCTCGACAACCCACTCTGTTCGAGACTCCCAATGATCTATTCATTCATTACTTCACCTGTGTGACTTCTTTTACGATTTTTTGAAATTCGCTGTCAAACCTCACAGGTCTGTTTTCCTCCTTTTAGACATTTCTCAAAGTCTGCTTTTGGTCACCTGATGTAATATCATCCGTCTCTGGCCTTATGTCTAAAGTTCCCAATAATATTTTTTTGTGAAATTATAAGCAGGATAATAAATCTACAAACTGCTCTTGATTTGGACATTATCTTCAAATCATCAATGTTGCTGTAATGAATAATCTGTAATGTCTATGGGAACATCTTCACCACACAAACTGCAGCTGTACAAGAAAGTCAAACATCACCCTTTCCACAGGCAACAGGGCTTTGGCATTAATCACTGGTCTCTGTGGAAGCAGAAACACAGTTGATGTTTCAGGGAGTGCAAAATGGATTACAGGGAATAAAAATGGTGCAGAATTTGTCAGTCAGAAACAGAAGGAAAATACACATGTTTATTGAAAAACAGAATTCGTGACTGTCAAAGATTTTCCAGAAAAAATCTTAATAAGCAGCAGGTGGTCAGGAGCTGGGCGGCAGTTAAAAAATAACTTCCAAAAATGTCTGAAAAGTAATAGTAAATTACTAAACAGACCAAAATGACACCCATTGTTCGATACTGAGGAAGCTAGATATTGACAAAGCGGCCATGAGGGACCCAGAGACGAAGCAGGGCAGTATAAGCTGTTATGATCCCACAGTCATAGAGATGTATATCACTGACACAGACCCTTTGGTCTAACTCATCCATGCCAGCCAGGTATCCGAATCTAATCTATTCCCATTTGCCAGCACTTGGCCCATATTCATGTAAACGCTTCCATATCGTGTGTCTATTTAGATGCCTTCAACAAGTTTTAATTGTACTAGCCTCCACCACTTCCTCTGGCAGCTCTTTCCATTCACTGCATGAAAGAGTTGCCCTTTAGGAGTCTTTGAAAATTTTCCCCGTTCAGCCTAAAGCAATGTCTTCTACTTCTTGACATCACCACTCCAGGGAAAGAAAACCTTGTTCATTTACTCTATTCATGCCCCTCATGATTGCATAAACCTCCATAACATCACCGCTCAGCCGATGGCACTCCAGGGAAAATAGCCCCAGCCTTTTTACGCCTCACCTTACAGTTCTAATCCTCCAACCCTAACAACAACCTTGTAAGTCTTTTATGAAACCTTTCAAGTTTCATAGCACCCTTCTGATAGGGGACAAGCCAGAATTGCACACAATTTCCAAAAGTGGCCTAACGAATATCCTGTACAGCAACATGACCTCCTACGTCCTATACTCATTGCTCTATCCAATAAAGGAAAAAACATTGCACACCTTGTTCATCATTCTATCTTCTGGCAACTTGACTTGCAGTCCAAGATCTCTTTGTTCCGCAAGCGTTGCCATTCAGTGTATAAGTCCTACCCTGATTTGCTTTTCCAAAATGCAGCATCTCACATTTATCTAAATTAATCCACATCTGATCATTATCTCGTTATAATCTGAGATAACCTTCTTCGATATCCACAATACCTCCAATTTTGTATGACCTGCAAACTCATTTACGATACCAAACAATTTAAGTGAATGACGAAACAAATCCAGAAATAAGCACCATTTCTCTGAGTTTGAATGTGCTCTGTGTAAATGTAAATCCTGCCCAATGACTCTATCCGAGAGAAAGGCTGCACATGCGCCTGGATGCACCTTGCCCCCTACAAAGATGGCGGCCGTGCACATGTCCAGTCAATTGTTGCCCTGAATAAAGATGTCGGCATTCACACAAGCCTGCAGCCGTGCTGAGGCAATTCCCTGTTTATTGCAAACACGGGCCTGGGACGTTCAAATTTGTGTTTTCCGACGTGCACAACATGTTTGTAAAACTTCTGCGCTCATAGCAACAGTTTTTCTCACGTTTCTCTCAGTATATTTCTTTCCTTATTGTATCGCCATAACTTCCTGAGCATTCATTACAGCGACTCTCCGTCGCGCACGACGGTGATCACGTGGTTTAGTCTAGTTCCGCCCCTCGTTTACTTTGATTGGTTGGAGGACTACTCGCCCCGCCAGGTCCGCCCACCGTCCTTTCATTGCTCCGGTGCTGACATCAATCACCCGGGGTCCCTTTATTGGCTAGAGCATGCGCAGAGCGTCCTGCTTTCGCTGATATGTTGGGTAATGTTATAGGAGCGTTTACTGAGGTTAAGAATTCCCTTTGTGTGAGCTCTGCAGTAGATTTTCTTTTTTCATGGAGGGAATTGCCTTCCTACTCATGACTTCATAGCTGTGATTGATGAATCAATGCCATCTGAATCAGTACATAAACACCCCATTTTCACAACATCTAAGATCTTTCGCACATTGTATCACGCTCTTCTTTGGAGACAAAAACGCATGAACAGAAGGCTCAAGGAATCGGTGTAGGATTAGGGCATTCATCCCCTTGAGTTTGTTCCCCCATTCTATCAGACCATGGCTGGGCCAACCCAATCCTTAACACCTCTGTTATGTTTGATCCACGTAGCCCTCAACTGCTCAATATTTCAAAAATCTATCTGCCCTCTTTTAAAATAATTTGAAATAGAATCATAGATTCTCTATTGTATGGAAACAGGCCCTTCGGCTCAACAAGCCCCACTGACCCTCCGAAGAGTAACCCAACCATTCCCCTCCCATATTTAACTTTCACAATTGTTTGGGCGAGAAAATTATAGCCATTCACTGAGGGAAAAATAACTTTACTTTTTTTAAAAAAAAACGAATGTTCACTTATGTAATATCCCCTGGTTTGAGACTTCACTGGTGCGAGCAGATCTAGTCAACATCTGCCCTGTCAAGCTCCTCAAAATCTTGTTTCCATAAGACCACCCCTTATTTGTCAAGATTCTATTGAATAATGACCTAACCTGCTTATCTATTCTTGATCGGTCAACCCTTTCGTCCTCGAAGCAGCTAAGTGAATTTGTTTCGAATGCTCCCCAATGTTGGTTTATCCTTTATTCAATATGGGAGGTAACATTGTATACAGTACTCTCAGTGAGTTCTCAGAAACAGCTAGTGTGGTTAACCAATCCTCAGTCTAATACATTACTCCGATACCATGAGCTCCTATATTGTGCAATTAAGTTTTATGTAGCATCTTATCATTTGAATTTTTAAAATCCAAATACAGAACCTCATTGCATTGGCCTTTATCCGCCCTGCTAATTATCTCCTCAAAGAATTGTCGCAAACTTGTCAAATATACTTTCTCTTTCACAAAACCCAGTGTACCATGTTTAATTATAAGCTTTTCTAAATGTCCTGTAATTTCTTACTTTAATATTCGACTCTAGATTCTTTCAGTAGATTTGCTGAATATCATTCCCCTCTCTTAAATCCATGTGGACTCTGTTCAATCCTGTCACTGTTCAATAAGAAGCTTGACTGTACTCCAACATAATGAGTAAATGTATCTGGATTTAATTTTAAAAATCGATTACTTTTAAATGCTGGATCCATGCAAAATCAATGAATTAGTGAATATGAATTTGGGTAATAATATTTTTCTTCGGTTAATTCCTTTTTGTACTGTGTTATGCAGACATCACCAAGTGATCACTGTTAATTGTGAGTAACTTTGAAAATAATATATTTTAAAAATGACATCCAAAAGGTTGTGATTCTGTTTGCCGAGCTCGGAATTTGTGTTGCAGACATTGCGTCCTCTGTCTAGGTAACATCCTCGGTGCTTGGGAGCCTGATGACTTACAGTGTGGCCAGACTGCAGGTTACACAAATGTGGCAACTATGCTCTCAAATTTTTACCTTGACACTGCCCAAGACGATACTGATGGGACTTCACTTTGTCATTCTTATTCACAGCTTTATTTCCAGGTTTAATCCGATAAACATTTTAGAGCTTGTAAATTTAGACAACTTCTCTTTTAGGTACAAATGTAAATATAATAGTGAAATGTTGCACTGAATGGTACCAAATCTGAAATTAGTCTCGAATCTGATAGTAACATGCTCTGACCCTTCTTCGTATGTATTGGCAGAAGTCTATGCCAGTTATTTTTCTGAAGCCTGTGATTCCTGATGAAGGGCTTATGCCTGACACATCGACTGTCCTGCTTTTCAGATGGTGCCTAACTTGCTGTGCTTTTCCAGCATGAAACTTTTCGACTCTGATGCCCAGCTTCTGCGGTCGTCACTTTCTCCATTGAGTAGATGAAACCAAGAATAATTTTTGTTGATCAAAGTGCAATAGGAACCAATTCATGAAATTCAGATATCTCACATTCATCTTAACTAGGTGAAGGCTAATACGTTACTAAATTTTTGTCAGTCATTGAAACTGTGCGACAAACCCGTGCAGTGTCCGTGTCTGACCTATCGAGTGTTTCCAGATATCGTGCAGCTGCAGTATTTTGTTTTACACTCAGCTGTATGTTGTTCGCACATGTTTCTTTGTGAAAGATTACAAAATTAACTTGGATGAATGAACTTACGATTCCTTTAACCAAAGTTGGGAGAAGAAGAGTCAGTATTTCAAGTGCTGATAAAGAAAAACAAACTGATAATCAGTAGAAAGGGTTTAAGATGGATATGGAACAAATGCTGGCAAATGGGACGAGATAAATTTTGGATATCTGGTCAGTATGGGCAAGTTGGACTGAACGGTCTGATTTTGTGTTGTATAACTGTGACTTCATTCTCTCAATTATTCAAGAAGTTGAATACTTCGAGGAGGAAAAGGAGGACGTATGCAGAGAATGAACTTGCAATGATGACTGAGGTATATCAAACTCATATTATTTCATTACCTTTTCCTCTGGGTTCTTCAATGAACAAACTTGTTTTGTTCTCTGAATAGTTATGTTTCATGTGATTTGTCTCACACAAAATATTTCGTTAGGATCTAGTGAACTATTAAGAAGTGTTCATTTTTAAAATTTGGGCAGCGTGATTGTTAAGCAAGAAAAGGTTCGCGTTTCACTCTCATTGAATCGTTGCTGTATAAAAGGTAACAAGCTTTTTATCTGTTCTGGGCACTGAATATATGGAAGTCAATTCGGAAGGAAAAAATCCTCGACGGTAATGTTCCCACATATTTGGATTAATTGCTCCTTGTCAGTCTTCAACCTACAGAGGCTGTGTTCTCTGAAATGTTCCACAAGTAGGCAGCCTGTCTCCCCAATATAGAGCAGGCCACATCGGGTGCAGCGGATGCAGTAAATGATATATGTGGAGGTGCAGGTGAATTTCTGGCGGATATGGAAGGATTCCTTGAGGCCTTGGAGGGAAGTAAGAGGGGGGAGGTGTGGGCGCAAGTTTTGCATCTCTAGCGGTTGCAGGGGAAGGTGCCAACACAACCTCCATTCCTGGCACCTTCCCCTGCAACCGCGAGAAATGCAAAACCAACCAACCCAACCACCTCGTGACGCAACACTTTAACTCCCCCTCTATCTTCACCAAGGGCATGCAGGTCCTTGGACCCCTCCATCGCTAGATCATAACAAAACGACGGCTGGAGGAAGAGTGCCTCATCTGCCGCCTAGGAACCCTCCAACCACAAGGGATGACCTCAGATTTCTCCAGTTTCCTCATTTGCCCTTCCCCCACCTTTTCTAAGTTAAATCCATCGAACTCAGCACCGCCTTCCTAATCTGCAATCTTCTTCCTGACCTCTCCGCACCGACCCCCACACCGGCCAATGACCCTCACCTTGACCTCCTTCCACCTATCGCATTTCCAAGGCCCCTCCCCCAGGTCCCTCCTCTCTTCCTTTTATCTTAGCCTGCTGGACACTTTCCTCATTGCTGAAGAAGGGCTCATGCCCGAAACGTCGATTCTCCTGCTTCTTGGATGCTGCTTGACCTGCTGCGCCTTTCCAGCAACACTTTTGCAGCTATTTTTTTCACAGAGCTTGGGACCCGACTGGAGCAGCAATGAAGCTCGTCTTGTTTTTTAAATTTCCGAACTTGCCAAATTACTGTTGATAAATATAGGCTACTTTATTAAAGCACATTTCACGCTCCTCAGCTACGAATTTGGTACTAGTTTTGTCGGTCCATCCATTCCTATGGACAAGAGGTATTTTAAATGTGAGCACTCCATTTAACTATTTGAATTAATCACTGATATGTTCAAGTCCTCTTGGAAACTTAATGTCAAATTTCTCAGTGGTTTTTGTCCCCCCTGAATTTGGCACGCACTGGGCACTTCTGGAATATTCCAAATATGTATTTTCCAAACATACTAAACGCACGAAGCATGAGAAATAAGATGGATGAGCTTGAGGCTCTTTTGGAAATTGGCAGATACATATTGTGGGGATAATTGAGTGGATAGGGCCTGGAAAATGAATATTCAAGGCTACACGTGCTATCGTAAGGACAGACAGGCGGGTAGAGTGGGTGGGGTGGCCATGTTGGTGAGGGATGATATTCTGTCCCTTGCGCAGGGGGACTTGGAATCAGGGCATGTAGAGTCAGTGTGGATAAAGCTGAGAAATACTAAGGGTAGAAAGACCCTCTTGGGAGTTATCTACAGGCCCCCAAAAAGTAACCTTGACGTCGGATGAAAGTAAAATCAGGAGCTGAAATTGGCTTGTCCCAAAGATGTTATTACAGTTGTTAAGGGGGATTTCAACATGCAGGTAGACTGGGAGAATCAGGCTGGTATTGGACCTCAAGAAAGAGACTTTGTGGAGTGACTCAGAGATGGATTCTTAGAACAGTTGGTGCTGGAGCTGACCAGGGAGAAGGCAATTCTAGATCTGGTATTGTGCAACGAACTAGGATTGTTCAGGGACCTCGAAGTGAAGGAGCCATTGGGAAGGAGTGACCACAATACAATAAGCTTCAATCTGCAATTTGAGAGGGAGAGAGTAAAATCGGAAGTGACAATATTTCTGTTGAATAAAGGGAACTATGGAGCTAGGAGGGAGGAGCTGGCCAAAGTTCAATGGTGCAATACCTTAGCAGGGATTACAGTGGAGGAGCAATGGAGAATATTTCTGTGTATAATGCAGAATCAGTTCATTCCAAAAAGGAAGAAAGATCCTAGGAGGAGGCATAGGTGGCCGTGGCTGATGAGGGAAGTTAAGAAACATATAAAGTTATAAGGGAAAAAGTATAACATAGCAAAGATAAGTGGGAAAACGGAGGACTGGGAAGCTTGTAAAGAACAACAAAGGATTACTAAGAAGGAAATACGCAGGGAAAAAATGAGGTTCGAAATTAAACTGGCCAATAATATAAAAAAGGACAATAAAAGTTTTTTTTAGGTATGTGAAATGCCAGAAAATTTTTAAACTAAAACTGGGCCATTGAAGGTAGAAACAGGGAAATATATTACGGGGAACAAAGAAATAGCAGAAGGATTGAATAGTTACTTCAGATCTGTGTTCACTGGGCAAGACACCAGCAATCTCCCTGAGGTAACAGTGGCTGAAGGACTTGAACTTAAGGGAATTTATATTTGCCAGGACTTGGTGTTGGAAAGACTGTTAGGTCTGAAGGTTGCTATGTACCCGGGCCTGATGGTCTACATCCTAGGGTACTGAAGGGTGTGGCTCGAGAAATCGAGGATGCGTTGGTGATTATTTTCCAGAGTTCGATAGATTCGGGATCAGTTCCTGCGGATTGAAGGGTAGCTAATGGTGTGCCACTTTTTATGAAAGGAGGGAGTGGGAAAACAGGAAATTATAGACCAGTTAGTCTGACCTCAGTGATGGGAAAGATGCTGGAGTCTATTATAAAGGATGAAATTATGACACATCTGGATAGTATTAACAGGATAGGTCAGAGGCAGTATGGATTTATGAAGGGGAAGTCATGCTTGACTAATCTTCTGGAATTTTTTGAGGATGTAAATCTGTAGATGGACGAGGGAGATCCTGTGGATGATGTGCACCTGGACTTTCAGAAAGCTTTTGATAAAGTCCCACATAGGAGGTTAGGGCGTATGGTATTTGGGGCAAAGTACTAAATTGGACTGAAAATTGGTTGGCTGATAGGAAACAAATAGTAGTGATAAACGGCTCCATTTCAGAATGGCAGACAGTGACCAGTGGGGTACTGCAGGGATCAGTACTGGGACTGCATCATTTTATAATATATGTTAATCATATAGAAGATGGTATTAGCAATAACATTAGCAAATTTGCTGATGATACTAAACTGGGTAGCATGGTGAAATGTGTTGAGGATGTTAGGAGATTACAGGGTGACCTGAAAAAGTTAGGTGAGTGGGCTGAGGCATGGCAGATGCAGTTTTATGTGGATAAATGTATGGTTATCCACTTTGGGGGCAAGAACAGGAAGGTAGATTACTACCTAAATGGAAACAATTTAGGTAAAGGGGCAGGACAGAGAGATCTTGGTGTTCTTGTCCACCAGACAATGAAGGTAAGCATGCAGGTACAGCAGGTAGTGAAGAAGGCTAATAGCATGCTGGCCTTCATAACAAGAGGGATTGAGTATAGAAGCAAGGAGGTTCTTCTGCAGCTGTACAGGACCCTGGTGAGACCATACCTGGAGTACTTTGTGCAGTTGTGGTCGCCAAATTTGATGAAAGACATTCTGGCTATTGAGGGAGTGCAGCGTAGTTTCACGAGGTCAATTCCTGGAAAGGCGGGATTACCTTGCACTGAAAGACTGGAGCGACTGGGCTTATATGCCCTTGGTTTTAGAAGACTGAGAGGGGATCTGATTGAGACATATAAGATTATTAAAGGATTGGACACTCTGGAGGCAAAAAACATGTTTCCCCGATGGGTAAGTGCTGAACCAGAGGACACAGCTTAAAAATACGAGGTAGACCATTTAGAACAGAGATGAGGAGAAACCTCTTTACCCTGAGAGTGGTGGTTTTGTGGAATGCTCTGCCCCAGAGGGCAGTGAAGGCCCAGTCTCCGGATTCTTTTAAGGAAGAGTTGGGTAGAGCTCTCAAGGATAGTGGAATCAAGGTTTATGGACATAAGGCAGGAACAGGATACTGATTAAGGATGATCAGCCATGATCATATTGAATGGTGTTGCAGGCTCGAAGGGCAGAATGGACTACTCCTGCACCTATTGTCTATTGTCTATTAACAATAGATGCATTCACACTATTGACGGCAACCTGGCAGATCTGAATACCATTCAGGTAGTCAACAACAATACATAAGTAAATATATGAATTATTTACTGTACAACAACAAAGCAAGGCAAGCACTATTGAAACGACAGATTGTCTCCCAAGAATCTAAACGGTGCATTCCAGATTTGCTCACTCTCACCATCTGGGAGCAGTCTCCCAAATTGCTCCCAGAATTTAGAAAGCGCACACACTGCCCTCCAAAACTAAATCTGCTGTCACAGGCTTCACTCTTGTTTCATACAATGACATGTATTGTCCAATTCTTTAACGTAACAAATGATTTTTCAAACAATTCATGAGATACTTTAAATCCTGAAAAACTGTGGTGTCAGCCTTTTCTAGAATTGAACGGAGAGTGTGATGTTTGCTTGACCTTTGGCTCTATGTATCAGACCGAACTTGACCTTTAGCAAAATGTGTGTGGGAAACATCACACTTTGTTTAAAAAAGCAGATTATGCTCTGAGATGTAAATGTTCAATCAGATTTAATAAAAATCCTTCCAAAAATTGAGAGTTTGATTTCAGCTCCTTTCAAGAGACATGCCCTCGGCCTTCAGTTTTGTGACATGTGATCAAGCTTTGGTAAAAGTGGCTGTGTGCAACACTGCAGGATGTTGTGCTGAAGCGTCTCATTGGGTGGATGAGCTGGTGTAGCTTGGCCAGTTTTGAGATGGAATGTTACTTTGAGTTAAATCTTGTTTTCAAACTGAGGCGTGCTTGTGTAACTCAAGTGTGGACACTACGCTCATGTTTACAATGAACCTTTCACTTTTGCCGATTAGTATTTTTCCGATCTGTTTTGTAAATATAGTTCAATATAAAAAGCCCAGTGCTGGAGAACCGCAGGTCCAGCAGCATCTCTGAGGCGAGTAAAACATGGTAAGTTCCAAGTCTCATGACCTTTTATCCATTCAGAGTCAAAGAAATTGAAATGCAACATTTTTTCTCTTCACAGATGCCCTCAGAACTGCTGAGCTTCTCCAGCACTTTCCAACACCAGTTTATTATTTTGTTATAGATCCTATGGTTTGACTTGGGAAGCGAGAGGCAGCATCTGTGATCAACTAGAATAAAACTCCCAAACCATGGGAAAAAAAACAGTTCTTTATATTTTGCAAAACACGACTGTAAGTAAGAAATGCAGTTAAGCTTAATGCAAGAAGACATATCACCTGACTTGTCTCAAACTTGCTTCTCATCTTTGAGGACCAATCTGTTAGAATTGTGCTTGCTTGCTTCCTTTGAGATCGTAGTCCACAAATGTCCCAGTTCCAGATCCTGGGCATGGCACAGTTACCACATTGCAATGAGGTGGGGAGCTTTGTGTCACCTGAAGTTTTTGTTAAGTGCAACATTACAGGTTGGAGCTGACGGTTTTGTCTAATATTACATCATCAAACTTGGAGGAAATCCTGTTTACATGCAGTCCTGTTAGTAGTGCTGTGATATTCTAAGTTCATAATCACACAACACCAGGTCATAGTCCAACAGGCTTAATTGAAAGCACACTAGCTTTCGGAGCACCGCTCCTTCATCAGATGATTGTGGAGGGCACAATTCAAAGGCACAGAATTTATAGCAAAAATTTGCAGTGTAATGTAACTGAAATCATGCATTGAAAAATACCTTGTTGTCTGGTCAGTCTTTCATCTGTTAGAATACCATAATAGTTTCACTTCTTTCACGTGTAAATCACAAAACCTGTTTTAAAAAGTTGCATTCCTGTCAGTGAATCACCAAATCACTCATTGTATCAATCACTGTGCAGTCTCAACAAATAAATGAAACAAGATGGACCACATTACATCTACCAATGCATTGAAAAGTACAATCACAAAAATCAGCCAACTGATCACAGGAATCAATGACTGTGGGCCAACAACAGCAGCAGAACTGTTCTCCAGCCCAATCTGAAATCTTATGGCCTGATATATCCCCCACTCAACCAATAACATTCGGCCAGGGGATCAACCCTGGTTCAATGGAGAATGCAGAAGGGCATGCCAGGAGCAATATCAGGCATACCTAAAAATGAGGTGCTAAACTGGTGCAGCTATCAAACCTGCAGCCCAAACAGTTCAAGCAACACCCAAGAGAACGATGTGACCCCCCAACCAATGGATCGTATCTGACCTCTACTGTTCTGCCACACCTAGTCCTGAATGTTGTTGAACAGTTAAACAACTCACTGGAGGAACCATCACAGATATTCCCATCCCTATAGACAGAAGGGTCTCACATATCCATGCAAACAATAAGACACTTGCAGCAATCTTCAGCCACCTGTTCCAAGTGGATGAGCCTCCCCCTTGATCCCTGACATCACAGATGTGAATCAAATTGGTTGAAAACTCATTACATTACTTATCCATTTCTTGATCATATTTGAAAAGGCTATAGGCCAAGCCAACATTGTGGCAAGAATACTGATGGCTATGCTCAAGAACTTGCTGCCACCAAACCAAATACTGCTCCAGCAGTGACATCTACCGACAATGTAGAACATTGCCTAGGGTTGTTCAACACACAAACACAGGGCAGAGCTAACTCATCCAATATCTCTCCGTCAGTCCCCACTCGCACACGAGTGAAGCGATGGAAGGTGTCACCACCTGTGCTGTCAAGCACCTGCTCAGCAATAATCTGCTCAGTGACACTCAGTTTGGGTTCCGCGAGGGCCACTCAGCACCTGAGCTTGTTACAGACTTGAATCACAAATTGACAAACAGCTCAATTCCAGAGCTGAGGGTGACAGCCCAGTCCCACTACAAGACCACTATTTTGACTTTAGTGATATCACCAGACCTCACCACAGTCTCAGCTCATTTGCTGAAACTCTCATTCATTCGTTTTGTTAACTCTAGATTTCATTATCTAAACCCACTCCTGACCAGCATCCTACATTCAACCTCCATATAATCTCAAGAATATTCAAAGCCATACTGCCCAAATGCTCACTTGTACCAAAACTTGCTGATCTACCAAAAGGCTCTGATTTATAAGCGACAATTTACTTTCCCACCTTTCATTTAATTCCTGGCTGTATTCATTCCTATCTGCATGCACCACACATCCTTTCATATTTCAATAACTCATTTTAGTTCAGACTCGTAATCATGTGTTTATTTATGCGTTCACCTGTGTTCACCTGTGTTCTATAGCTTCCAAGGCAACAAGGTCTGGAATTCCCATCCTAACCCTCGAAGATCAGCTTTCTTCCTTTACAGCATTCCTGAGAAACTGCTCATTTGGCAATGATTTTGATCACCGGACATAATATTCTCCATCTGTGGCCTTATGTCAAAAATTCTCATGAATATTTTGCAATTAAAACATATTGATTTGTACAGATATCTTCTACTCTTCATTATCGCTGAGTGAATAATCAGTTATGTCTCTTACCCAACCACGTTGTGGGAGCACCTTCATCACACAAACTGCAGCTGCCCAAGGAAGTCAAGCATTAGCCTCTCCACAGGTACCAGAGCTTTGGCATTGACCACTGGTATCTGTGGAAGGAGAATACACACGATGTATCAGGGAGTGCAATATGAATTATACGGAATGAAAATGGTGCAGAATTTGAGAGTCATAAATTGAAGGAAAATCCACTCGCTTACTGGAAAACAGAATTCTTGACTGTCAAGATATTGTGGAAAACAAGCATGACAATGGAGCAGCATCGTGGGTGGCATGGTGGCACAGTGGTTCGCACTGCTGGCTCACAGCGCCTGAGACCCGGGTTCAATTCCTGACTCAGGCGACTGACTGTGTGGAGTTTGCACGTTCTCCCCATGTCTGCGTGGGTTTCCTCCAGGTGCTCCGGTTTCCTCCCACAGTCACAAAGATGTGCGGGTTAGGTGAATTGGTCATGCTAAATTGCCCGTAGTGTTAGGTAAGGGGTAAATGTAGGGGTATGGGTGGGTTGCGCTTCGGCGTGTCGGTGTGGACTTGTTGGGCCGAAGGGCCTGTTTCCACACTGTAAGTAATCTAATATGGTCACGTGCCAGGCAGTAGTGGACAATTCATTTATAAAAGTGTCTGTGAACGTAATAATAAAACACTGAACATAGCAAAAATACACTCGTAAGAGACTCAGGAAGCTGGATAATGAACGAGTGGACATCAAGGAGAACAGACGTGATTCTAAGAATGTGTAATTTTATGATCTCACAGTCAGAGATGGCAATCACCGAAACAGACTCTTCGGTCCAACCGTCTATGCCAAACAAATATTCGAACCTAATCTATTTCCATTTGCCAGCACGTGGACTACATCCGTCTTCACCCTTGCTATTCAAATACCTTTTAAATATTACTATTTTAGTTGCCCTTTAGGCCCCTTTTGAATTTTCCCCTGTGACCCTAAATCTATATCCTCTAGTTCTGGGCTCCACCAATCCAAGGTAAACGCCTTGTCTATTTAGGCTACCGATGCCCCTCATGAACTTATAAACCTCTATAATATCACACCTCAGCCTCTGACAATCTAGGGAAAATGGCCGCAGACTATTATGGGTCTCCCTGCAACTCAAATACTCGAACTCTGACAACATCCTTGAGAAACTATTGTCAAACCTTCGATGTTTCAGTCCCTTCTTCTGATAGTAGGGAGACCAGAATTGCAAACAATATTCCAAAAGTGCCATAACCAATGTCCTGTATAGCTCTTTTAATCAATTCTCTGACGAATAAAGGGAAACATACCAAACAACTTCTTCACTATCCTATCTACCTGTGACTCTACTTTCAAGGAACTCTGAACCTGCGTTCCAAGATCTCTTTTTTCAGCAATTCTCTCCAAGACCTTACAATTCAGTGTGTGAGTCCTGCTCTGATTAGCTTTTCTACAATCTCACATTTATCTAAATTAAACCCTATCTGCCACTCTGAGGAACATTGGCTCATCTGGTCAATATCCCATTCTATTCTATGATAACTTTATCATTAGGAGGAAGTGAGGACTGCAGATGCTGGAGATCAGAGCTGAAAAATGTGTTCCTGGAAAAGCGCATTTCGTGGACGCTGAACCATTTACCCGCGTTCTCACCATATTCCTTAATTAATTATCTCTTTTTTGAAAAAAAAATCTTGGTTTTAAAAACGTTTATTGAACTAGCATAAACTGCTTCCCTGGGCAATGAATTCCATAACGGTAAGACGTTCCTTCTCAATTCAGTCCTAAATTTGCTGTCTTTTGGTGATTCCCTCTTGTCCTTTCTTCACCTGCCAGTGGAAACATCCTATTTACTGTTACTTTATTGATTCCACTCATTACTTTATATGTTTCCATTCTTCTGAATTCCAATGAATATAATCCCAATCTAATCAGTCTCTGTTAAGCCAATCCCCACAACTCTGGAATCAGCCTATTTAACCTCCTCTGCATCCCCTGTTGTGACAGTACATCCTTTCTCAAGTGACGAGATATAAACTACATGCAGTACTCCAGGTCTGGCCTCACCAGCATCCAATACAGCTGGAACATAACCTTTGCTTTTCAGCACAATCCCTTCAGCAACAAAGAACAAAATTCCATTTGCCTTTTGAATTGATTGTTGTACCTGGTCACCAACCTTCATGCAGAAGGATAGAACATAGAAAAACATAGAAACATACATCGCAGTACAGGCTCTTCGGCCCTCGATGTTGCGCCGACCGAAGCCTACCTAAACTACACTAGCCCAATAACCTCCATATGCTTATCCATAGCCGCTTAAATGACCATAAAGAGGGAGAGTCCACGACTGCTACTGGCAGGGCATTCCATGAACTCAAAACCCGCTGAGTAAAGAATCTACCCCTAACATCTGTCCTATACTTACCACCCCTTAATTTAAAGCTGTGTCCCTTAGTAACAGCTGACTCCATCAGCGGAAAAAGGTTCTCACTGTCAACCCTATCTAAACCCCTAATCATCTTGTACACCTCTATCAAATCTCCCCTAAACCGTCTTTTCTCCAATGAGAACAGCCCCAAGTGCCTCAGCCTTTCCTCATACGATCTCAGGTCTCTCTGTATAGTAAATGATGCAAGTTTTTAAAATTCAATAATCTCGTTTTTAATGCTACACCATGCAAAGTGTATGGCTTTACATTTATGGACATTACATTCCATATGCCAAACCATTCCCTCTCACTCAATATTTCTATGTTCCTCTGCAAATTTTCACAGTCCTCTGCACACTTTATCCTGGTACTCATCTTACTGTCATATGCAAACTTTGACAACCTATATATAGTCCCCAATTTCAAATAATCTGTATCAATTGTAAATAATCACATTCCCAATACTGATCCTTGAGGCACACATTTAGTCACTGTTGGCAGCCAGATTAATGCTAATTCTCTCCACACTTTGCTTCCCGTTAGTCAACCAATCTTCTATCCATGCTAATACTCTACCCTGAACGCCATGCACCCTTATATTATGCAACAGCTTCTTGCACAGTATCGTGTTGAAGGCTATTGGAAATCCAGGTACACCATATCCAATGTGTCCCCGTTGTCCACCTTGCTGGAAATGTCCTCGTAGAATTCCAAAAGATTGTCCATCATGACCTTCCCTTCATGAATCCATGCTAGGTCTGTCCAATGGTACAATTTCTATCGACATTCCCTGCTATTTCTTCCTTGATATTAGACCCAAGCATCTTTCCCACTACAGTGAATAAGCTAACTGGTGTAGAATTAAACATCTTTTGTCCACCTTCTTTTAAAAACAGTGGCATCACTTTTTCTACTTTGCAATTTGATGGGACTCCACAGAGTCCAGTGAATTTTGGAAAATTACTGCCAGTGCATTTGCTATTTCTCCTGGCATCTCTGTTAATACCCGAAGATGCATTCTCTCATGCTCAGGAGTCTTCTATTGTAACTTCAATTATCTCCAACTGTCCAACACTAGTTGTTCTGTAATAATAATAGTTTCCAAATCCTCATCTACCTTTGTCTCTTTTTTAATTACTGGCAAAATATTAGTTTCGTCCACTGACATATCCCACAACTAAATGCTCCTTCTCATTTAACAAAGAAGCAACGTTTACTTCAACCACTCTTTTCTCGTTCAATATAAACTTTGGCTATCTGTCTTTATAGTCTGTGCTAGTTTATTTTTCTCATGTTCTACCTAACTTTTCTTTACAGCTCTTCTGTGGCTTTGGGTTGACCTTCATAGTTTTCCCAGTTCTAGTTCATGCTGTTTTTACCCACTTTGTATGTCTTCTCTTTCAATTTGATTGCTTTTCGTAGGTCCCCATCGCAGTGAATGCCTTTTCATACAGTCCTTCCTTTTCTCTGGAATACACCTTTGCTGAGCGCTTTGTAAAATGTCTTTGAAAATCTTCCACTGCTAATCAACTGTCCGACCATAATTTTTTTGTTTCTAGCCTACTTTATCTAGTTCCCCCTCATTCTATTGTAGTTCCCTGTGTTCAAGCAAAGGACCCTGGTATTATATTTTATCTTCACAACCTCCATATGTATTCTAAATTCAACCATGCAGTGATCACTTCTTCCAAGAGGATCTCTAACTCTGACGTAATTAATTATTCCTGTCTCATTGCACAGGGGCCAGATCTTGGATAGCTTGCTCCCTTGTCAGTTCCATTTCATACTGTTCAAGAAAACTATCTTGGATACACTTAATAAACTCCGCAAGACTATCTTGACTGAGATGGTTTGACCAATCTACATGGAAATTAAAATCACCCATGATAATATCCGTACCATTTTTACAGGCATTAGTTATTTGTTTGTTTATTGCCCATCCCAACGTGATGTTATTATTTGGTGGCCTTTTGTTAGAATTTTGAATGAATCATTCCTAGTTCTCCTAATGTACGGAAATAACAACAACTATTTGCATTGTATGGAATCTTTCACAATGGCATATCTCCTCAGGTGCTTCATGGATGATGAAAACACTGATTAAAGAGAATGGTTTTAAAATCCATCTTAAAGGAGAATAGAGAAGGTTAGGGAGGCTATTCCACAGACTTCTGCGCTTGACAGCTCCAATTGTGGAGTGATGCAGGTGGGGTGTGTTGGAAAGGGAACATGCAAAGGGGAAACGGAGGAATGCAGGCAGTGTATAAGGTCTTAAGGACAGAAGAGTTTCCAGACTGAGTCTGTCTATCACAGAGAGTATGGCTTCCTCGTGGAGTTTGAAACACCACAATCGGTCCATGCTTGTCATGTTAGTCAAGGATATTATAACGGTGGCTGAGAGAACTTTTGAAGAGGACTCGTCTGCTGAGGGAGTTTGGGCTGAGGTTAGAAACAGGAGAGAAGAGGTGACGCTGCTTCGAGATTTTTTATAGGCCTCCACAAAGTTCCAGGGAAGTGGAAAAGTGGATTAGCAAACTTATTTTGGGTAAGAACAAAAGTAACAGGGTGATCATTATGGGGGACTTTATCTTCCCCAACATTGACTGGCAATCCTGTAACTCTAGCACATCGGATGGATCAGTTTTCGTCCATTGTGTACAGGTGGGTTTCCTGACACAGTATGTCGAAGAGCCGACAGGAGGGAAGGCCACATTGGATCTGGTGCTTGTTAATGAACCAGACCAGATGTTTGATTTAGTTGTAGGTCAGCACTTTCGAGAGAGTGACCATAATTCAGATACATTTAGTTTTGCGATGGAAAGGGAGAGATACATGCCACAGGGCAAGAGTTACCGATGGGGCAAGGATAATTAAAATGCAATTAGGCAGGAATTAGGATGCATAGAATGGGGTAGCAAAATGCAGCGGATGCAGACGGGAATGTGGAGCTGGTTTAAGGAACATATATTGCATGTGCATGCTCGGTATGTCCCTTTCAGGCAGGGAGGAAGTGATAAGATAAGGGAACCGTGATTTAGTACAGAAATTGCATCTCTTATTACGAAGAAGAAGGCGGCTTATGTGTTGATAAGGCAAGATGTTACAGATGAAGCGATAGAGAGTTACAGATCAGCTAGGAAGGATTTAAAGAGAGAATTAAGAAAAGCAAAGGGAGGACGCAAGCAGCCATTAGCCAATAGAATAAAGGAGAACCCTAAAGTTGTCTATAGGTATGTGAGGAAGAAAAGGAGGATTTGGGTAGGAATAGGTTCAATCAAAGACAGAAGTGGGATGTTGAGGATGTACCCTGTGGAGATAGGAGAGGTGCTAACGAACATTTCTCATCGGTTTTCACTCAGGAAAAGGAGAATATTGTAGAGGAGAAGAATGTGGTCTGAGATATTAGACTGGAAAAGATCGAGATTATTCAGAGACAGGTGTTATCAATTCTAGAAGGAGTGGATGTAGACACGCCCCCTGGCCGTATGGGATTTATCCGAGGATTCTCTGGGCAGCTAGGGAGGAGATAGCAGAGGATTTGGTTTTGATATTGGAGTAGTCATTGTCTACATGCTTGGTACCAGAGGATTGGAGAATTCCAAATGTTGTGCCTTTGTGCAAGAAGGGCTGGAGAGATGACCCAGATAATTATACACCAGTGAGCCTGCCTTCTGTTGTAGGAAAGGTTTTGGAAAGGATTATAAGAGATAAGATGTATAATCATCTTGCAAACAACAATTTGATTTCAGATAATCAACGTGGTTTTGTCAACGGCATGTCGTGTCTCGCAAATCTCATTGAGTTTTTTCAGAAGGTGACCAAACATGTAGATGAGGCTAGAGAAGTTGACGTGGTATACATGGACGTCAGAAAAGCCTTTAATAAGATTCCAAATCGTAGGCTGTTGAAGAAAATGCAGAGACATGGAATTGAGGGCGATTTTGCAGTTTGATTTAGAAACTGGCTTTCTAAAGGTGGTTGATGGAAAATATTTAATTGGAGTACAGTTACTAATGGTGTGCCACAGAGATCTATTTTGGGAACACTGCTGTTTGTCATTTTGATAAATGACTTAGATGCAGGCATAGGTGGATGAATTAGCAAATTTGCTGATGACACTAATGTCGATGGAGGAGTGGACAGTGTGAAATAGTGTTACAGGTTGCAGGTGGACTTGGATAAACTGAAGAATTGGGCTGAGATGCGGCAAATGGAGTTCAATGCAGCTAAATGTGAGGTGATGCACTTTGCGAAGATTAACAGTAAGGCAGAGTACTGGGTCAATGGAAAGATTCTTGCTCGTGTGGATGTGGAGAGGGATGTTGGAGTTCATGTACATAGATCCCTGAAAGTTGCCACCCTGGTGGATCGTACTTTTAAGAAGGCATACAGTGTGTTACGTTTCATTCATTGAGGAATTCAGTTCCAGAGCTGCAATATCATGCTGCAAATATACAAAACACTGGTGCGGCCATACTTGGAAAATTGTGTGCAGGTCTGGTGTCAACATTTCGGGAAGAATGTGGAAGAATTGGAAACTCTGCAAATGGGAGGAAGGGGCGGAACTGGATGACCCAGCAGCGACCGGTCCTCCAACCAGAGTGAGTGAGACGCGGGGTCAAAGCATTCTCTGGAATGATTGGTTAGAAAGCAAACTGTTTTGCACGATTGATCATTCTCACTCCATAGTGGAGCATTAAAACTCTCTCATAAATCAATGTGAGATTTTAAGAAGTAGTTGAAATGTAAATCTGATAATGTACATATTTCCAATCGATTTACACAACTAGAGTAAGAAAATAATTTCCTAACTCCCAGAACTAATAATAATTCACATACCTTGCCGGTATGATTAAGTTGGGCCATACAATCTGCTTGAATTTAGACATCTCTTTGTCTCTAACTCGACAAAATAATTGTTAATGACAAATATTTCACACATGATTCCGTGCAGATATGAATATTATGTATCAACTCACCGATAAAATCAGACGCACGCGCAGTTTGTTTTCTATGCAGAGCATGCACAGTTTCACATTGGTCAGGACACACAGAGAGATGATTTGGAGATGCCGGTGTTGGACTGGGGTGTACAAAGTTAAAAGCTGAAAATGTGTTGCTGGAAAAGCATAGTACATCAGGCAGCATCCAAAGAGCAGGAGAATTGACGTTTCGGGCATGAGCCCTTCTTCAGGAATGAGGAAAGTGTGTCCAGCAGGCTATGATGGAAGGTAAGGAGAAGGGAGTTGGGGGAGGGGCGTTGCAAATGCGATAGGTGACTAGTGTGGCCGTAGGCCATACAAAGTTAAAAAAAACTCACAACACTAGGTTATAGTCCAACACGTTTAATTGGAAGCACATTAGATTTCGGAGCGACGCTCCTTCTTCAGGGGATAGTGGAGGGCTCGATCGTAACACAGTATGTATAGCAAAAATTTACAGTGTGATGTAACTGTAATTATACATTGAAAAATTGATTGTCTGTTAAGCTTTTCATCTGTTACAATAACGTGATAGTTGCACTGCTTTCATGTGTAAATCACAAAACCTTTTTTTTTAAATGTACATTCTGGGTTAGCTGTAAACAATGGTGATAGCTAGACAATATGTTGAAAGTGTTAGCCGGCTGTGTTCTCTGTCTGTGACCTGATGTTTAGATTGATTTTAAACTAAAAAGTGAGACAAGTGTTTTTCAGAAATTAATGCAGTTTTAAGCTCAGAGTTCTACATGAATGTATGCAGTTTTTCAGCAAAATGCAATCTAACTCTGCAAGTACGAGAGAGAGAGACACATGGAGCTGCTTTCTCCGGCAGCGACTGCGATCAGCTTCAGAGAGCGGTGCTCAAAGCCGGTGTGTGGGCGCCTCACGGGAGAAAGGAGCGGAGAGAATTCTCAAATCCCGAATAAAGGTTAATAACCGCGAAACCGATCCTCCAGGCTCCGATAAGGAGTTGGCGGTCTCTGATCAGGGAAGCGGCCTAGGGTCACGGCCGCCATTTGTTTGAGGGAAGAGGTAGTGTGGGCCTGAGGGCCGCCATCTTGAGCAGGTCCACGTGGAGGATGGCGGGGCTATCGGGTCTGTGGGACAATCCAAGTAAAGGGAAGTCCCATTGTTACTGATTAATTCACGAACATAGCTTCACTGGGCGATTCAACAGGAATATCCTCTCTCAGTACTGCTGTGATGTTTCACCCAATCAGTTCCAGCAGCTCTCCTCCTCTCTCAGCTCCCCTTCTGTCCTTCATGCAGCATTTGTCCACTGCAACATTGAGCTTCCTGTCCTGTCCCTCCCTCAGCTGTTGTTCTGTAATGTCTTTGATATCCCAGTCATATCTTAGATAACTTGACTAAAGACAGAAATGCACCTGATTGATTTTTCTTATCAGCAATTGTTTAATGCCAATTATAGGATTTTTAATTACATATTTTATAGCATTTAATTCATATTCAATCAGTTGCAATGGTGGGATTTGAACCTGTGTCCAGAGAACATTAGCTGTGTTTCTGCACAAATTGCCTTGCAATAATGCCACTAGACCATCACTTCGCCTGCTCACAGGTTGCACATCCCAGTGCAACATGAATCAAAACCCATTCTTCCTGCACAATTGATTCATCCTGCACTCTGTTAATAACACACAGCATCTCTCCATGTGCTATCCCTCACTGTGTGGTTCTAATTGCTGCCTCTGTCAGTGTCTGTCACTCTAGATCCTGAGTCAACAGAATTCTCCACTCCAGGCTGCACAAGTCAGGAATAGAGTTTGGGATTGTTCAGATCTCTGTGGGATTCAGTGTCATTCCACGTGTGTAGCCCTCAATGCATCAGTCTAATTTCACATTCTGTCTTCCTGTAAGTACTCCTGAAGTTCCTGACTCAATAGACTTCTCGACTGCTGGGTGTCTCATCCATCACCTCATTGAAAATAGTTGGTCAGCTAGAGAGAGACAAAGGAAAGGGAGATATGGAGCCTTCAATAAATCCTGCAGAGAGGTACAATCACTCCCAGTGCACAGAGCAGTGAGCAACGAGAGGTCTCTACCCATCACCTGACAAGGCATGACACAGATACAGTGCTGGAGGGGAGCACAGTACAGACACAAGCCAGACTAAATCACCACACCACTTTAAGTTTTGTTGTACTCGAATAACATCGGGAGTTCACAGTTATCAATCCAGGCCTGTGCTGTCTTACTGAGCATCAGTACAACAGAAGGGAAAGCAGGCCTCCCATGAGAGGGTGGGAATGCTGCCTGTGATCTTTCTGCTCTGTGTTGCTTCTCCAAAACTGTATCTATGCATGTCTCGTGGATCAGTGACTTTAATCATTCTAACGTCAAAAACAGTTCCTATGTCTGTAATCTCCTCCCCTCTCACCAATGACTTCACACATTTGAATGCTGCTCCAGTCCAGACTTCCATCCATATCCCTCTAACATGCTTCAGTCTTGACAACATGCCTGTCTTGATAATCTCTTCTTCCAATAACTGGAAACATAGGGTCTGTTTCTGTGCTGCATGACACTTTGGCTGAACTTGTCCATGCTGCCCAACTTTCAGAAATTGAATGAGTCGCATTTGCCTGCGTTTGGCCCATATATCATCAACCCTTCTCCTCTCCATGTACCTGCCCAAATGTCTTTTCCATGTTGTAACTGTACTTGTTTTTACTATTTCATCTGGCAGTCTGTTCCGTCTATGCACCATCCTCTGCGGAAAATGTTCCCCCCAACTCCCTCTTTAAATCTTTGCTCTCTCACCTCCCGTTTATACCCACCAGCTTTGGATTCACCTGTAATTGGTTTTACAAACCTTTGTAAAGTCACCCCGAAACCTCCTCTGCCAAGGAGAAATATTAATGACAATGTTACAAATATCTCCAACTCATGTACTCATTGCTTTGACTCATGAAGTGTACGAAATGCTGCTTTCACCAGCCTGTCCCGCTCTGATGCCCCTTCAAAGGAACAATGTCACTGAACCCCTTTGTCTCTCTCCATTCGACCACACTGGCCAGGGCCCAACCATGACCTTTGTTAGTCCTCCCTGGTTTGTGTTAACAAAAATTCAACACCTGAATTAAATTCCATCTTTCACTCCTTGACCCGTTGATTAAGACTCCCTTCGACAACGGTAATCCCTTTCCAGTCTCCCACTAATCCTGGTATCCACAAACATACTAACAGGGACTCCTATATTTTCACTCAAATTTTTTTATGTAAATGGTGCAGAACAGTGGTCCCAGCACCAATCTTTCCAACACACTGCTGGTCAGAGGCCTCCAGTCTGTATAACAACTCTCTCCAACCACCCTCTGTCTCCCAGTGTCATCCGATTTTGTATGCAGATGGCTAGCTCTCCTTGATCCCTTGGGATCCAGCCTTACTAACCAATGTATTATTCTCAACTGTGTTCATGCTCTTGTGAATCGAGAAACAAAGTCTATTGCTCTGCCTTCATCTCTGTCCTTGCTCATATCTTCAACAAACTCAGTCATTTTTGTGAGACATGTTTTCCCACGCATAAAGCCATGCTGACTGTCCGTGATCAGTCCTTGTCTTTCCAAATGCATGTGAAACCTACCTCTCTGAATGACCTCCAACAACTGACCCACCCTGATGTCTGGCTCATCAGCCTGTTGTTCTCAGGCTTTCCTTTCCATTCTGTATCAAACAATGACACATTATATTTCGAGACATATAGCATGGAAACTGTTCAGCGTAAACTGAATAAAATCTAAACCTAATCCCGTCCCATCTGCCTGTTCCTGGATCATTTCCCTTCAAACCTTTCCTATTCCTGTACTAATCGAAATGTCTCTTAAAATTATTTATTGTCCTGACATTCTCCCCTTGCTCGCAAAATTTATTCCACATTCAAACCTCCCACTGTGCAACAATTTGCCCCCCATGTCTCTCTTTTTAAAGTCTCTGCTCTGAACATAAAAATGTAGACCCGTCTTGAAACTCCCCTGTCCACGGTAAAATATAACGACTATTAACTTTATATATCTCCCTCATTATTGTATAAACTTCTATCAGGTCGCCTTATAGACGTGACCTGGTCAAGAGCATGGGTTGGACTTGAAACAGAGAGGCCCCAGTATCACTGCGGGGTGATGTGGCAGTGTTACTCTGGAATGTATAAACTTGTTCGACAGCAAGTTGGGACTCCTGAATAAGAAAGGGACCATTGAAAAGTCAGGGTCAGACTTCAGTGAAAAATTCCAGTCTATCCAGCATTTCTTTATTACTGAAAACTTCCACAACCAGCAGCATCCTGGCACATCTCATCTGAACCTTCTCCAGCTTAATAAATTCCTTCCTACAAGTGGATGAACAGAACTGGACACAGAATTCCAGAAAAGGCGTCACCAATGGCCTATATAATCTCCTGCGACTTTCCAATTCCTAAATCCAAAGGTCTGAGCAAGGAAACTAAGTGTGGCAAGCACCTTTTTTCCGACCGTCCTGTCTCTCCGTTTTGCAAACTTCAAAGAATTATGTACCTGAACCCCAAGGTTTCTCTGTTCTACAACACTACCGAAGGTCCTGCCATTTATTATATAAGATCTATCCTTCTTTGTTCTACCAAACGCATTACCTCGCATTTATTCAGATTGAACTCCAGCCATTTCACCCATATCCTCAAGATCACTTTGTAATCTTCCAAAACCCCTTCCTTGTCCATTATGCCACCCTCCTGTCTTCCAGTACATCATGCACATGGTTGTCAATGGTAGAAATATGTTTGCTCATCTCGCCGCAATTTCTTCTTCAGTTTCCCCAAATGTCCTGAGATACTCTGGATCAGTCCTGGGGATTGACCTATCTTTGTGTTTTAAAGCCTTCAGTAACTCCGCTTCTATAATGTGGACTCATTTCAAAACACAGTGTCATAGAACTTTACAACATGGAAACAGACCCTTCGTACCAACTCCTGCTTGATGTTTCTATCCCCATTTTTCAGAATGTTTCCAAAATCCCTGCAAACCCTTCCTGTTCATATACCTATCCAGATGCCTGTTAAATTTGTATCAGCATCCATTACTTCCTCTGGCAGCTTATTCCATACATGTGCCACCCTCTGTGGGAACCAACTGTCCCTTCGGTCCCTTTCACAGATCCTCACACACTTTAAAGCTATGCCCGGTAAGTTTGGACTCCCCAAGTCGGGAGAAAATATCTTGACTATTGGTCTATCCATGCCCATCATGATTTTAAAAACATTCAGAACGGAACTCCTCAGCCTCCCATGTTCAAGTGAAAATCGCCTCAGTTAATTAAGCTTTTCCCCGTAGCTCAAACTCTCCAACCCTGGCAACATCTTTGTTCATTTTTTCTGAACTTTTTCAAGAACCACAACATCCTTCCGGTGGCCCTGAGAACATAATTGCACACAGCATTCCAGAAGAGGTCAAGCCAAGAACTATGTATTTCCCAGAGGTCCTCAGTCTTTATCCATAGTAAGTTCCAAAGTGAAATATTTGTTTCGGATGTTGAGGTTTCACACACCGTTGGCTTCGTTGATCATTATGGATATTGGTTTTGTCTCTCACTATTCCTTTTCCCTTTAACACGTGGGCAGCACAGTGAAACAGTGGGTAGCACTGCTGCCTCGCAGTGCCAGAAACCTAGGTTCAATTCCCGCCTCAGGTAACTCTTTGTGTGGAATTTGCACATTCTCCCCGTGTCTGCATTAGTTTCCTCTACGTGCTCCGGTTTCCTCCCACAGTACAAAAATGTGCAGTTTAAGTAAATTGCCAATAATGTTAAATGAAGGGGTAAATATAGGGGAATGGGTCTCGGTGTGTTACAATTTGGCGGGTCGTTGTGCACATTTTGGGCCAATGGGCCTGTTTCCACACTGTCTGTAATCTAATCTAATGTGTAAACTCTCATTGGATTCTCCTTAACCTAATCTGCACAAAGCTATCTCATGACCATTTTTGCATTCCTGATTTCTATCCAAAGTGTATTCGTGCAGCCCCTGTGATCCTCAGGGATTCCCTTGATCCAGCTGACTATACCTGACATGTGCCCTCTTTTTCTTGACCAGATCCTGAACGGTCAGCTAGTTTCGCATGCTGTCAACGTCGAGCTGCACACAAACGGGAACCTGCATTTTATGTCCCATTTAACATTTAACTGAGGAGCTGGTGGAGGGGGCAGGGTTTCAGTTCTTGGATCATTGGGATCTCTTTGGGGTAGACGTGACCTGGTCCAGGGCATGGTTTGGACTTGAACCTGAGGGGTACCAGTATCACCGTGGGGAGATTTGGTAGTGTTACTCTGGAAAGTATAAACTTGTTCGGCAGGAGGTTGGGAATCTTCATAAGAAAGGGACTATTAAAAAGTCAGGGGAAAATACACTAGCCATCAAGAGCAAGTTTCTTATCCAGGATATCCAGGGGCACAGTCAAGGGAGGGAAAAGACGTCTGGTTTAAAGGGCATTTATATCAGTGCACGAGGCCTGACTTGGAAGGCAGACGAGCTCAGAGCATGGATTAGTTCTGGGGACTGGGATATTAGAGCTATAACAGAAACATGGCCGAGAGATGGGCAGAACTGGCAGCTCAGTGTTCCAGGATACAGAAGTATGTGAGGAGGGGGAGTTGTCCTTTTGATAAGGGATGGCATAACAAGTGTTTATTGAGGATACTCTTAAGGGTTGATCAAATGAGGACATATGGTGATTAGTTAGAAACAAAAAGGGGATAATCAGTCTGCTAGGATGTGTTCCTGACCCCCAAATAGCCAGCGAGTACTAGAGGAGCAGATGTCTAAAGAGATTGCAGGAACCTATAGAAATAATGGAACAGTACTTTTTGGAGATTTTACCTTCCCCTGTATTGACTGGACTTCCTAGAGTGTAAAAGGCCCTTATCGGGTAGCATTTGTCAAATGTGTCCAAGAAAGTTTCCGAGATCAATATGTAGAGGGCCCCACTCTACTCAGGTGGATGCAACACTGGACCTCCCCTCAGAAAACAGAGTCGGGCAAGTGACTGAAGAGTCAGTCGGAGAGCACTTTGGGTCCAGTGACCACAACTGCCTTAGTTTTAACATAGTTATGGAAAAAGATCAGACAGATTAATATCTTTAACTGGGGCAGGGACAGGTTTGGAGCCATTAGTCAGGATCAAACAGAGGTCGATTGGGTGGATGAGCAATCACATAACACCAGGTTATAGTCCAACAGGTTTATTTCAAAGCACTAGCTTTCAAAGCGCAGGTGATCATCCTAAAAGGTAAAATTTACAATTTAATTTTTTGATATTAAATTCGATGACACTGCTACACTGTTGCTATAAATTCTATGTCTTATGATTGGGCTCCACAATCAGCTGATGACGAAGCAGCGCTCTGAAACGTGGTGCCTCCAAATAAACCTATGGGACTGCCAGGTGGTGTTGTGTGATTTTTATCATTGTCCATCCCAGTCCAACACAGGCTCCTTCACACCATGCTCCCATCAATTGGGTGAGTCTTTTTGAAGGAAAAGGAATGATTGGCAAATGGGAGGCTTTTAAAAGTGTAATCTCAAGAAACCAGGGCCAGTGTGTCCCTGTTAGGTTCGAGGATCCCTGGCTCATGAGGTATATTGAGGCTCTGTTCAAGAAAAAGAAGGCAGCACACATTGTCTTCAATGTTTCCCTATCTACGTAACCTCTTTCCGTCCTCAAGTCACGATCACTCGCTGGAGACTCGAAAATCCTCTCAGGTCCCTACAGCACTCCCGATCTGTAGAACCCAATGTAAGTTTGTGATTCTCCCAATCCAGTTCCGACAAGACTCACTATCTGTGTGTCATCCTCCTGTCGCCAGCACCCACCCTATCAAGCTCCATCTATTTACTCATCTCAATAATTATCTCCAGCTTTTACATCACTCTCCCCGACAACCCATCCCACTTTGATCAAACTGGAGGAGGTTACTTATGCTTCCTTATCTGTGAAATTGTCTCCTACCAAAATTACTGTCCTTCTGAAAAATCCGTCAGATTCCACACACTCCCTGTCTAACTAATCTGCAGAATTAAACCTTACTATATCGATAAATATTTTCAGTCACGATTACCTTCCATATCTCTGTTTGGTCCTCCAGTCTATGCAACAATACTTTATTTCTGTAATCTGTTCCATTCACCACACTCTGGGGGGAAAGTTTCTTGCTATCCACCGTCTGTACATCCCACGACTTTGTGGACCTCAATCAAGTTCCCAGTCAACCTTTGTCTTTCTAATGAGAAAAATCCGAATCTTTTGAAACTTTCCTCATAGCTAGCCCCTTCCCTACCAGAAACTCCCCTGGGTGAAGCTCCCTTGCACCCTCTCCAAAGCATCCATATCCTTTTGGGAGTGTGGTGATCAGAACTGCACATAACACTCCAAACATGGTCGAATCAAAGTCCAATACAACTGCAACATGACCTGCCAACTCCTTTACTCAATATCCTACCCAGTGAATGAAATCAACCCGGATGCCACCTGAACTACTTTACTGACCTGCGTTGTCACCTTCAGGGAACACTGGACCTGGATACCCAGGTCTCGCTGGAGGTCAGATTTCCGCAGGACTTTTCCATTTACTTTGCTCTTGAATTGTATCTTCTGAAATTTGACCAGATTGAACTCCCCATCTGCCATTTCTCTGCCAATCTCTCCAATCTATACACTGCTGTCTTCTCTGACAGTCCCCTTCACAGTCTGCTACTCCACCAATCTTAGTGTGATTTGCAATCTTGCTCATCAGGCAACCAATATCTTCCTCCAAATCATTTACGTATATCACAGACAACAGTGAACACAGAACGGATCCTCATGGAACACCTCAGAGCACAGGTCTGCATTTTGAGAAATTCATTTTACTCTAATCCATGTGCACATCCAAAAGTTAATTAAATGTCCCTAATGTAACTGTCTTTACCACCAACGCTGGCAGTGCATTCCACATACCCACCACCATTCTGTGTAAAGTATCTATCTCTGACATCCCCCATAAAGCTTCCTCCAATTACCTTAAAATTATACCCCATCGTGATAACTATTTTCACAATGGTAAAATTTTTATGCCTCTCAACAACTCGTGCACCTCTATCAAGCCATCGCTCATCCTTTTTCAGAGAAAAGCTCTGGCTTCCTCAATAATTCTTGATTAGACACGTCCTCCAATCCAGAAATCATCCTGATAAATCTGTTCTGCCTCTTCTCCAAAGCTTCCACAACTTTCGAATAATGAGGCGACCAGAACATAACACAATATTCCAAGAGTGGACTAACCAGGGCTGTATGGAGTGGCAGCCTCACGGTCACAGATCTGAAACTCAATCCCTTTGCTAATGAAAGCTAACACATCACACGTCTTCTTACCATCCCTATAAACTTGGCTGGCATCTTTGAAGGATCCATGGACGTGGACCCCAAAGTTCTTCTGTTTCTCCACACTATGAAGAATCCTGCCTTGAACCCAGGAGAGGTTTTCAGCAGAATCTTTCAATCTTAAACACTTCTTATTTTGGTACCTTCCTCCAAACCCTACAACACTCATACACCATGAAACATCTTCCAGTCTCCACAATCCTCCTTAGCTCTGTAACCTCCTTTATTGACGTGAACCCTCAAAACTCCCAAAGCCCTTTTTAATTACTTCAATATTACTAATAACTGCAAAATCCTCCAAAGCAGATATCCGTCCCTAACTCTGTAAAACCCACCATCCTCCAGTACCCTTCTGGGAAACATTGCAGAGGAAGGAAGAGTTGTAGAGTCCGGGTCATTTTACGGCGGTAGGAAGGGCTGCAGAACCCGGAGAGTGGTACAAATGTAGGAAGGGACGAGGATCCTGCAGGAGATTCGAGGAAGCGGGATTCATAGAACCTGCCGGATGGGACCGGGAATGGGTTGTGGAACCTGAAGGATATTTTACTCTGAATGACTGATGTGTTTTTTATTCGACTATCGGGCTGATGTTGAAGACCTAATTTTGCAGAGGTTTGCCAGAATTGGCTGTGCACAGATTCAGATTCCCAGGCTGGGAAATGTGAGTTCAGATGTGAATTCTGTCTGTGTGCCTGAAACTGAACTGGTGCTGCTCTGGTGGAAAGCACTCTCCGTGCATCTGGTAACCTCCAGATCTAGATGACTGACCAGAGCTCACCTCATCAAAGCATTCTATAGAATGTGCTTTACATTTTCATTGTTTTCAAATGGCAGTTTCGTGAGATGTAGGAATTGGGATTGGGAGAAGGAAAACTTTTTCATTGGAAGATATGAAGCCATCAAAAATGAGATTACGGCTTTCCAGAAACAGTATACAGTATTCTTGTTATGGTGGAAGGAAATGGTGGTGGGTGTAGAGTATGCTGGATAACAAGAGAAGTAAGCTTTTCATTAAGAAAATAAGGAAACATTTGTCAGGTATAGACACGAGAAATCAAGTGAATCCTCAGACTATAAAGGCAGGAGGAGTGTACTTAAGACGGAAATCAGGAGTGTAAAATGGGGACATGATGTAGCTTTCGGAAATAGGGTTAAGGAGAACCTAAAGGTTTTTTCTAAATAAATACATAAAGAACAAGAGGGCAACTAAGGAGAAAAATAGGACCCCTCAAAGATCAGCAAGGCAGCCTTTGAGAGGAGCCACAGGAGATGAGGGCGATACAAAACGCGTGTTTTGCATTAGTGTTTAGTGTGGCGAAGGAAATGTAAGATATAGAATGTGGGGAAATAGATGGTGACAACTTGAAAAATGTCCATATTAAAGAGGAGGAGTCGCTGGATGTCTTGAAACACATAAAAGTGGATAAATCCACAGGAACTGCTCAGGTGTACCTTGAAACTCTGTGGGAAGCTAGAGAAATGATTGATGGGGGCCTTGCTGAGAATCTCGTCTCATCGATCATCACAGGTGAGGTGCTTGAATTTTGGAGGTTGGCTAACGTGGTGCCACCATTTATGAAAGGTGGTAAGGGAAAGGTAGGGAACTATAGACCAGTGAGCCTGACATCAGTAGTGGGTAAAGTGTTGAGGGGAATCTTGAGAGATATGATTTACATGTATTTAGAATGGCAAGGAGTGACTGGGGATAGTCCGCATGGCTTTGTGTGTGGGAAATCATGTCTCAAGAAATTGATTGCGTTTTTTGAAGAAATAACATAAAGGATTGATGAGGGCCAATCATTGGATGTGATCTATATGGACTTCAGTGAGGTGTTCGAAAACGTTCCTCCTGGAATATCGGTTAGCACGGTTAGATCTCATGGAATACAGGGAGAACTAGCCATTAGGATAGAGAACTGGCTCAAAGGTAGAAGACAGAAGGTGGTGGCTGGGTGTTGCTTTTCACACTGGAGGCCGATGGTGTGCCACAAATATCGGTGCTCGGTCCACTACTTTTCGTCATTATGTACATGATTTGCTCGTGAATGTAGATCACAACAAAATTTGAGATATAGTGAACAGTGAAGAAGGTTACCTCACATTACAACGGAATCTCGATCAGATGGGCAAATGGGCTGAGGAGTGACAGATGGAGTTTAATCTAGATAAATGTGAGGTGCTGCATTTTGGGAAAGCACATCTGAACAGGACTGATATACTTAATGGGAAGGTTCTAGGGAGTGCTACTGAACAAAGAGACCTTGGAGTTCATCGTTCCTTGGAAGTAGAGTCGCAGGTAAGCGGTTAGTGAAGAAGGTGTTTGCTATGCTATCCTTTATTGTTCAGTGCATTGGTTATAGGAGTTTGGGAGTCATGTTACAGCTGTACAGCACAGTGGTTAGGACGCTTTTCCCTGGTGTGGTGGAGACCCGGGCTAGAGGGCATAGGTTTAGGGTGAGAGCTGAAAGTTTTAAAAGGGACCTAAGGGGCAAAGTTTTCACGCAGAGTGAGGTTATGTACGGAATGTCCTGTCAGAAGAAGAGGTGGAGGCTGGGACAATTGCAGCATTCGAAAGCTATCAGGATTGGTATATGAATAAAAATGGGTTACTTGGATATGGGCCAAGGATAGGATATCTGGGTGGCATGGATGAGTGAGACTGAAGGGTCCGTTTATGTGTTGTACGTCTCAAGGACTCTCTGGCTCTGAATGTTTTCCACTGTTCATTTACAGCCTGACATTTCAGTCTGGTTAATGTGGTCAGTTCTCTCTCAAAATCATGTAATTGGCTTTGTTACTGATGCTCGGGTGTGCTTTATAGTCACTTTAAAATGTCATACTCTCTTTGAATTCCGGTATAATTTCTTGGAGGAGCTCGGTGTGATATTACTCATTCACTCAGCTTCATCACCCAACGGTCGATCTGAGATAGTTACATCCCTAGCCATTTGCACAATGTGTTATTCGAAGAAACACTGAGAAAAACATTCAAAGAGGGTCTTGGATAATATCACTCTTGCCAGTGTGTCTGTCTCAGATTATACAAAGATTGAAGTCTCCAAAAATTATCTCACCACCTTTGCTACAATTTCTAATGAATTCCTGATTAAGGCAGGGATGAGCAATGAAATGCTTCAAGGCAGCAGAAAAATGGTTTTCCTGCTTGTGGTTTTGTCACAGCACACAGAATTTGCGTTCAGGATGATTCAGCTGCATAATCCGAGGCCAAATGCTTTCTCTGTAATGCCTTTGTTATCCATTAGTGTCAGGGCTCCCATCTTGCTTTTCCATTCTGCCTGAGATCCTGTAAGGTGTTTACTGTTGAATATTTATATTCCACGTTTTGTTCAACCACTAATCACGTCTGTCTGGTGACTAAATCTCATTTTTCTCTGTGTCACAAGTCTATTACCTTATTGTGCATACTTTGTCCATTCCAAAAAGAACAACATCATAATTTCGTCTTCCCCACAATGTCCTGTCACAAACCGATTCATTGATGTACGGTTTTAGTTAAACTCTGTCCGAGCCTGTTCCTTTCTGCTTATCTCCAGCCACATTCCCATGCTGTTCCGAGGTTTCACATTTTCTGTTTGGATTTGGAAAGGTCCATTCACCTGAACCCTACATCCTCTCTGTCAGTTTAAAGCCCTCTCCAAAAACCTACCGACATGCTTGGCCAGGTCACTGCTCCCAGCACGGTTGATTTTAATGCGCTCATGGGATGTTGCTGTTTCTGGCTGGCCAGCATCTCAGGCCCACATTGACCAGCCTGAGAGATGAGTTGCTTGCCAGACCATTTCAGAAGGCATTTGAGAGTCAATCCCAGTTCTATGGGTGTGGATTCATGTGTAGGTTAGACGGGCAGCCCATAACAGATTTTCTTAATTAGAGGCTATTAAATAGTCAGATGTGTATCCCTGCTCTTGGCATTAAATTCTGGATGAACAGTCGAGTGAGAGTAACACGAAGCCATTGCCTGGCCCAATGACAGCTCCCTCGTCCCTAAGTACTGATCCCAGTGCACCTTCTTCCTGACCGTGATTTGTTCCTGATATTTACCTGCACTCTGATGATATCACACAGTCTCACTCCATGTAATATCTGTCACTGTGAGGGTCTAATTTCTGCCGGTGACTGCACCTTTTGCAGTTACTCCAGATCCTGAACCAACAGAATTCTACACTCCAGGGAGACCCATTCGCACAGGCCACGGATGGAGACTGGGATTTTCCAGATATTTATGGGACTCAGTGCCATTCTCCATGTGTAACCCTCACTGCATCAGTCTAAGTTCCAATTCTGTCTGTTTCTATGTCTCCTGCAGGTACTCAGGATGTTCATGCCTCAGCAGAATTCCCAATTCCTGTTTCGTTCATCACCACACTGAAGACAGTTGGTCAGCCAGACAGATGGAGAAGGAGATCTGGAGCCTTCAGGAAATCTTGCAGTGAGGTAAGATCACTCACAGTGAACAGAGCAAAGTGTATTTAAGGGATCGAACTTTGGTTCAGAACACATGCCATAGATACAATGTTGAACCACGAGCACAGAGCATGATGGCTCCAGCCTCAAACCCCACCCTCTTGTTAACTTTCATCTCTGCTGTATTGATGTCAATATAGGAAGTTGACAGTTATCAACCCAGACCTGTGCTGTATTAGTGAGGATCAGTTCAACATAAGGGTAAGCAGGCCTCACCCAAGGAGATGACATTGAAACCTGGGATCTCTCTTTACTATATTGCCCCATCTTGCTGTCTCTTGTCATGTGATACAGTCACACAGCAAGCAAACAGGCCTTTTGGTCCAACTCATTTGCCCAGTGTCTTGAATGCTTGTTATTCACAGAAAATTTCCTGTTTCTATAACCTCCGCCCCACGCATGTTCCCGCTGTATATTTCAATCCTACTGCAATGCTGACGACTCTCCCGATGTGTAAATTGCTCCAGTGTCGATGACATGCCCAATCTCAATGATCTCATCCTGCACTCAGCAGAATAATTTTAGTTCTATAGTCTTGAACTATATTTCCAAGTGCCCCTGTCTCTGGAAAATCCTCCAGCCTGAAACAAAGTACCCACCTGTGTACCTTCCTCAAGCCCCAAGAGAAAATGATATCACTGTAACCTTCTGCAGGCTCTAAAACACTCCTGCCTCCTGGTCTACAGCACCGCACGACCTCAATAACCTTCTCCCATCCCTACCGATCTTCATAACTATAAAAATACATCCAAATCCTTTTGAAAACATAACAGCACTCCACATATCTGATTGCTCCTCCAGTCCCTACAGCCCTCCCAGCACCTCAAACATTCTCTCTTTGTGTACTCGTGCTATTTGGGGCTGCATGGTGGCTCAGTGGTGAGCAATGGTGCCTCACAGTACCAGGGACACAGGTCCGATTCCAGCGTTCAGTGACTGTCTGTGTGGATATTGTACATTCTCCCCGTGTCTGCGTGGGTTTCCTCCAACAGTCCATAGATGTGCAAGTCAGGTGAATTGGCTATTCTAAATTACCCGTAGTGTTACGTGCATTGTCAGAGAGAAGTGGGTGTGGGTGGGTTACTCTTTGGAGGGTAGTATGGACTTTTGGGCCGAAGAACCTGTTCCCATGTTGTAGGGAATCCAATCTAAATTCTCCCTCTGCTTTCCATATTACTATCCCTAAGTATATCCCTTTATCCATAAATAGCTCCAAACCCTTCAAACCTCCGAGGATTTGTGAACTCCAACATCTCTCCTTAACTGTGTATCCTTTTCCTTTCCTGAAATACTCTGAAAATGTGGACATCCCACAATCCTCCTGATCTGCGTAATTCTCTCAGGTCCCTGCAACACCCCCGATCTGTGGAACTAAGTCCAATGTCTGTCACTCTCCCGATAAGTTTCTGCAAGACTTGCTATCTATGTAACTTCCTCCCGTTACTATCACCAGCCCTGTCAATGTAAGCTCCTTCTGTCTCCCCAACAATCTAATCATCTCCCTAACCTTCTCCAGTTCTTACACCCTTATCTGTGTAAACGTTACACTCACCTACAACCATCCCTAACACAGAAACCTCATCCAGTGAGTGCAATGCTCCCTCTATGTGTTTGTGTCTCCAGGCTCTATTGCTGTTCCTGTCTCTCTAAGCTCTGACAGATTATCCAGCTTGCTGGTCCATTTAAGTTCCAGAACCTCAGCATCCGACATCAACAAAGGTCTTCATGAACATCCATACCTGTGTTCATTCCTCAATCCTATTTAACTCTCTGCCATTCCATACAATATTCCCTGTCTGCGTAAATTGCCCCAATACTGCACTGAGAAGACTCACGGTCCTTTTGATCATGTAGTCCCTTCACATCACCCTGTACCTTCCGTTACTCCATTGTTTACAATGGTTCAGTGTGCTAAATGTATGTGGTAGAGGCTGGTACAATTGCAACATTTAAGAGACATTTGGATGGGAACATAAATAGGAAGGGTTCGGATGGATATGGGCCAGGTGCTGGCAGGTGGGACGAGATTTGGTTGGGATATCTGGTCAGCATGGACAGGTTGGACCGAAGGGTCTGTTTCCATGCTGTACATCTCTAAGACTCTATGACTCTAAATGCGTGACCATTGAGAACTGATTTACGAATTACTCTTTCATCAATTTTAATGGTCCTTTCACGTCATTCGCAAAAACTGACTCAAATGGACTACCTTTGTTCGATTCGTTTGATGCATCTCTATCACAAAAACACAAATGGAATTGTCTTACCCTGATCATGAAGGATAATCCTGACCATAATCCCTCAACATCGTCTTTCATGTTTCATGTCACTTTCCTTGCGATTTTGCAATGTATGCATTAGATTTGAATTGCTTTATTCCTAAGCGGGCCTTAACTTCCTTGAATAGTTTGGATGTGAAGTTTGAACTCTGATCTCACTGTACTTCGATTGGTACTCCGTATCTATTTTTTTTTAAAAAAACGAATGATCCTTTTACAATCGTTTTAGCTGTGATATTGCATGTGGGATAGCCTCTGGAAAGCTAGTCAGTCCATACATTATTGTTAACAAGTAATGATTCTCACTTTATTGTTTGAGGTAGACGACCTTGCCAATCAATTCTGATTCTTGTAAAAGGTTCCTCAAGCACAGGAACAGTTATTAAAGTTGTAGGTTTTATTACCAGCTGTGGTTTTCCAATTACCTGACATGTATGCCACGTGTGGCAAACTTCAACAGCATGCTGGTGCCGTTCAGGTGTGCAAACATGTATTTGTATTTCAGCCTGTGTTTTCCTTACTCATAAATGACCTCCAGGTCGTCACCCATGCGCCACTCACAACATCTCCTTCCCATACTGCACTGGCAATACGATTTGAAGCATTAATGCACATTTGTCATATCCTTTGAATATGTGATAGTCTCCATTTCCTCATTAGGACATCATGTTAAAGGTAATAACACTCAGGGATCCATTCAGAATCCAGAATGTACATGGTTTTTTGTTATAACTGCTTTAAATTTTTATCTTTCTGCTGTAACTCAATTAGTATAGTTAACCAAAAAAAAATGCACTATACCCTGTTAGCTCCTGTTTCATCTCAACTATTTGATAGAATAAAGTGTCTGCTAATGCCACTTCAGCTTCATTATCTTCACGTTTTTGACTTTTCCTGTTTCAACTGGTGACTTTGGGACCTTGTTATCCCACAATTAGGAAAGTTTCCAGGATAAGGCTCCTGTATTGGGTCAGGGACCCAATGCCTGGGACTCCGCTGAATTTTCAACCAGACCAGGCAGCACTTCTTCCGGTGAATCAACTATTGATGTCGCAAAGACAAATTGTATTCCTGGAACTGACTGTGTGTCCAACACTCCTACCAAAATTTCTCCTCACTCCTCCTGACACTCTGCACTTGCTTTACATACGTTTGCGCTTTCTGGCTCACCATGAATTCCCTTTGGCAGTACCTTTTCTGGAAATAGTCCTTCCGGAGTATATATCTCCTCATCTTTCAGCATCACAGACTGAGAGGATCATGTGTCCCTTAATATCACATTTTCTTTACCTGCTGCTCCTGGACTATGTGAATACACTTTGCAGGTTATTTTATAAGCAGATCCAGCACTTCCCCCTTAACCAATCTCCAATAAGCTTGCACACTCTCATGCAGCTTTCTCGCTTCCACTGTGCTTTCTGTTACCGCTCCAACAAAACTCACAGACTTATTCTGTTTTCTTACATCTGTTTTCTTTTTGCTAGCCCACCAACAGGTTGATTTCATGTGACCTACGTTTATTGCAATGAAAACAACAGAGCTTTTCTAGGTTCATTGTGCTCTTCACGGGTTTCTTTTTTATCCTGTAGTAAGTTGTTCTTATGATCTTCGCTGTAGTCTACCTTTCGCTTTCTATGTGAGGATTTCTCGTTGGCCCAATTTCTATCCCTCATGGGCTGAAGTTGATTCTGGAAGCCAAACCGTGTTGTATGCATCAATTCATAATCATCAACCACTTCAGCTGCTAATCTTGCTGTATTAACTCTTTGCTCTTCCAAATGAGTTTGCTTTATGTCAGGCAAGAATTTTTGAACTTCTCTATATTAATTGTCCCTCGACGAGCAAACTCTTATCCATCTATCAAAATTACTTTGTTTGATCCTTTCAAACTCAAAATAGGTTTGACCAGGAACCCTCCTTAGATTCCTGAAACATTGTCTATAGGCCTCTGGCTTACAGGTTATGAGGTCAGATGAGCAGAAGTCAGGGGAGAACATCCACTTTCACCAGTCACCCTGACGCATCTAACCTCAGACTGAACCAACCTGCCCAACTAGAGAGCTGGCCACGTCCTCTTGATTATATACACCTCTTTTTAAAAACGTGAAAGTTGTCTGCCTACGGCATTATTGCTATGTATAAACAAATGGACGCCAATAAACCTTTCAGAATTAAGACATATTGGTCATTTAGAACCTCTCTCTAAAAAAAAAGCACAAACAACATAACCTTGTAAAGGGACCGGCTTTGTGCCAACATTTCACATTTCGCTATGGACTGAATTAAATAAACGTAAGTCTTCCTGTTTTGAAGCCAATAAAGTCTATTAAGGTGTTTGTGAATTTATATAAAACATGGTGAAGGGCTTTGTGCATTGAAGATACGAAATTGCCTTAAGAGAGCAATTAGAGGAATGCCCAGGCAGATCCACACTTCCTGTACATGATCACGGAAATGTGCCCACTAGGAGAAAGTCAGGACTGCAGATGCTGGAGATCAGAGCTGAAAATGTGTTGCTGGAAAAGCGCAGCAGGTCAGGCAGCATCCAAGAAGAAGAGCTCATGCCAAAAACGTCGATTCACCTGCTCTTTGGATGCTGCCTGACCTGCTGCGCTTTTCCAGCAACAAATTTTCAAATATGCCCGCTGCAAATTTATTGGTTGGTGCCTATTCTAGTGGAGGGGAACAGTCTAACCCCAACATCGAGATTTTGTTTTTGAAGGTCGTGGTGGGAAGTTCAGGTGGTTACAGCATTGCAAATAAAAACACCAGAATCATCTAGCGTGTGATAAGAAAATATCCATCATTCACCCTCATAACTAACTTCACTTGAGCAATTCGTGATGGGAAATGTGACCAATATCCTGCAATGCCAGCATTCAATCCAGTCCAGTTGTTATTGTGATCTGAGTGTACCACACTGAAAGAAGGTAACTGATCTGTTTGTTCAGTGACTGTGATTGATAACAGTCTCCATGGATTCCAATTGTGTCACTGTATGGTTTCCTTCTTCTATCAGTAATGGACTTCTTGCAATAATTTGTCCCATTGCAGCAGCAGATGTATCACCTCCAACACAAACAGGGATTAGTGGCTGCAAAGACGGGAAGACGAGTGACAAACATCTGAAAACAGTTTGGATTGACACATTAATGGATCAGAATCTGAGAAGATTAGACTAGAATGCTGAAACAATGGACAGGAGTTTATCCTGAGGTCATTTCTATCTTTCGTGGTATTGGTCAACATTACCAGATCGGATAGAAGCCATACTGTTGATTATCCAGGCGGGTTAATATCCCATGCTTGCTGTTGTTGTTGTTCCTGGTAAGTCTCCCCATCTCTATCCATTTATTAATCCCATAAACCATGCTGAAATGCTATTTATGTTACCTTTATTTGCAAAGACAGAAACTACAGTCTTCAGTTTTAAATACAAATTTCATAAACTTCCGAACCACCCAACACCCCAGTCCTCACAAACATCTGAGAACTAGTCTGTTCACAATCACAAATTACCTTTTTCCTTGAATTCATTTATTTCTTGGTATTCTTTCCATCACCAACCATCCCCATTATCAGCTGCATAATTTTCCCAGCCCCCACCTTGACGTCAGTGTGGGCCCTAAATAATCCATTATCTATGCTTTGGTAAAATTCAGATTTAATGTTTCCAGTTCTCTTGTCAGCACTCTGTCCATTATAAATATGTGCATCAGCACCTTGTTCTTGTCTCTGAAGCAAATTCATGGCAGGGACAGTGTGTCAAAGAAACAATGTCGCTGGACATGTAACTCAGAGGACCAGGTTACTACACGAAAGAATCTGTTTCAAATCCTACCTCAGATAATGTACGAACTTAAATTAAAATTACAAGAATTGTAATAAAAGCTCATTTCATCAATTTAACAGCAATAGCTTCTTGTCAATAAGTTTATCAATTTCACTGATGTTCTTTAGTAAGGAAATCTAACATTGTTACCTGCTCTGGCTTCAGGCTGATGTCAGACCCATGGCAATAAGGTTGGCTCTTTACTGTCTGAAGGAATGACCTCACAGTAAAGAGCCTTTAATTGAGGTCATTAAGTGCTGACCTTCATAGAGATGCAGACACCCCATGGTCATAACACTATGGAAATTTAAACAAAATATAGAATAATGCAAGAGATCAGAAACAAAACAAAGTCGAGAAACTGCCACAGAAGCTAAGCCGATTTTGCACCCTTAGTTCGAGGGAAAAATAGAATTGGCATTTCGAGTCCACTGCCAATACATCATAGCTGAACAAAATTTGAAAATATTGTGATTGATGTTGATGACAGTGATGTCTATGATGAAGGGGAGAAGGAGATATTTGAATAGATAGAGGAAGAGAGAGACAAAAGAATATCTGTTGTGTAGGGGAGAAGGAGTGAGTTGAATAGATAAAACGCGGGAGAGAGAACAAGAAGCAAGTCTTCTTTGAGAATGCGACCAAGCAGGGAGATGAGAGTAAACCAGTTGATGTGGTGTATATGGATTTCCGCAGGCGTTCGATAAGATACCCCACAGTAGGCTATTGTAGAAAATGTGGAAGATTGGAAGTGTCGGAGATACAGCACTTTGGATCAGTTATTGGCTTGCTGAAAGAAGACAGAGGGTGGTGGTTGATGGGAATTGTTCATCCTGGAGTCCAGTTATCAGTGGTGTACCGCAAGGATCGGTGTTGGGTCCACTGCTGTTCGTAGTTTTTACAAACGACCTGGAAGAAGGCGTGGAAGGGTGAGTCAGTAAATTTGCAGACGACACTAAGGTCGTTGGAACTGTGGATAGTGACGAAGGATGTTGTTGGTTGCAGAGAATCATAGATAAGCTGCAGAGCTGGGCTGAGAGGTGGCAAATGGAGTTTAATGCGGACTAGTGTGAGGTGATTCACTTTGGTCGGAGTAACCGGAATGCAAAGTACTGGACTAATGGTACGATTCTTGGTAGTGTGGCAGAGAGATCTCGGTGTCCAGGTACACAGATCCTCGAAAGTTACCATGCATGTTGACAGGATTCTGAAGAAGGCAGACAGTGTTCTTGTCTTTATTACTAGAGGGATCGAGTTCCGGAACCATGAGGTTATGCTACAGCTATAAAAGTTCTGGTGTGGCTGCACTTGGAGTATTGTGTACAGTTCTGGGTACCGCCTTATAAGAAGGATGTGGAAGCTTTGTAAAGGGTGCAGAGGAGATTTACTAGGATGCTGCCTGGTATGGAGGGAAGGTCTTAGGAGGAAAGGCTGAAGGAATTGAGGCTGTTTTCGTTAAAAAGAAGAACGTTGCGAGGTGACTTAATAGAGACATATAAGATAATCAGAGGCTTAGATGGGGTGGACAGGGAGAGCCTTGTTCCAAGAATGGCGATGGCGATCACCAGGGGGCATAGCTTTAAATTGAGGGGTGGTAGATATAGGACTGATGTGAGAGGTAGTTTCTTTCCTCAGAAAGTAGTAAGGCTTTGGAATGCTTTGCTTCCAACGGTAGTAGGTTCGCCAACTTTAAAGACATATAGGTCGTCATTGGACAAGCATATGGACGTACATGGAATAGTGTGGGTTGGATGGGATTGAGATTGATATGAAAGGTCGCTGCAACATCGATGGCCAAAGGCCCTGTACTGCGCTATTATGTTCTATGTTCAAACAAAGGGATTGTTGATGATCAGCTGGAATGGAAATAAAAAATGAGATTATTCTTATTTATTTTTATTCTGTTCCCATATTACTGAAAATCATGCCCATGTCGGGTATACACCAAAGTCACTGTTTAAAGTGAGCTATGTCTCTCTGTCTCTCTTCGCTGTATGTATTCATTATCTCCTTTATTCATTAGTGGGATGTTGGGCTATTATTACATTTCCTTTCCTCATTGTCCATGTGAAGGTGTTGGTGAGCTGCCTTTTTGATCCACTGCAGTCCGTAGGCTGTAAATAGTCAGTGCTTAGGTCCGTGTGCTTTCATTTCTTTGAGACTTTGTAGTGAGTGATATAGCTGAGTGGCTGGCTTATCCATTTCAAAGGGCAATTGAAAGTCAAATACATTGCTGGAGTCACATGTAAGCCCGACCAGGTGATGGTAGTAAATTTCATTCCCTGAAGGACATTACCGTGCTTAATAGAATTTTCTGACAATTGACAATAGTTTCATAGCTTCGTTTGATTTTATTGAATTAAAATTTCACCATTTGCGGTGGTGGGATTTGATTCCGGGGAGGGGATCAGCACCTGGGTCCCTCGACTAATAAACTGGAAATAATATTACAAAGACATCACCTTGCCAACATCCCCAACCATCGCCACTGGCAATAACAATGTTGCTGTTCTTGTGGCTGTGATTGAAGCACAGTTTTTCTCGAGGCTAAGAATGATTTTTCAAAACATACCATCCTTCTATAATGTTGTATTTATTAGAAGATTAGCGGATCAGAAGAGCACTTGGCGAAAATGAGCTGGGTGTCTTTGATCATGAGTCACCAATGGAATTCATACCGGGCAGCAAGTAATCAACATAGTAAATTGTATACTGTCCTTCATTGCAAAATGATTCAAGTATAGGAGAGAAAGCACTTTCCCGTCGTCGATAAGTGTTGTTCAGAAAGTATTTGGGTAACTGTGTGCAGATTATCTCTCCTTTATAAAGAATGATCGTCTTGCCACAGAGAGACAGTGTAAAGGAGTTTCACCGGACTAATCTGTGTGGTGATGGTATCATGAGGAGACTGTGAAGGAATTAATCTGTATCACTGCAAAACAAAAAGGAGATTGTATTAAAACTTGAGTGTTATGGGTCAACACTCATTATTTTCAAATCAGAACATTGATATCGTTATCTAAAACATGTGTTTTTCCACGATACATGTTTCACATTTGGGCAAATATATAGAAAGGAAACGATCAGAAGGATATGGGAAAAATGTAGGGAAATGTGATTAGCATGGATGGACATTTTGGCCAGCATGGACTAGTTTGGGCTGAAATACTGTCAACGTTCTGTCGGACTCTATGAGTCTATGATACTATGCTTACCTGAGTGGGACCTCATGTTCGTTAAGAGAGAGCTCCAGGTTCTGAATTAACTCCTACCGCCTCAATGTGCAGCTGGTGTGTAATCCTGTCCTGAACGTCATGTAAGCATCCACACTCTGATAGAGTTCGCCATTTCCACGAGCTTCTGACCTCCATACAGAACACTGGCCTGTCTTCTCGGAGATGATAGATTACTCCTTGAGACTTGGCACAAACCATCCACTGTCCCTCCTCACTATTAGCAAACCATGGTATTGTGAACGTAACACGTGTATGCCATTAGCAATGGAGCCAGGAGGAACACCATGGAGCATTCTGCCTGTGAAGTATATGCTTCATTGATTTGTCATTTTGGAGTATCAATTATATCTTCCTTTGTGTTACAGTCTGGGAGGGAGCTTAATGGCCTCTTGTCTTCACACGTTCGTGTTTTGAGGCTCTGAATGTTCTCCTACTGGTCCCAGGAAAAGATTCATGGACATTATTGGGCGATCCTTGCTTCCCGCTTACCAGTGTGATGTACTTGGTAAAAACAATGACTGCAGATGCTGGAAATCAGATTCTGGATAAGTGGTGCGGGAAGAGCTGTCTGGCTTGTTGTAATGTTCGGCCTCCTGCATATCTACTTTGGATTCCAACATTCATGGATTGTTTTTTCAAAATCTCTCCCTGTGTAGGATGCCTGAGAAAGCGAATGGTCTGTGTCTCTTCTTATCAAATAGTTTTGATGGGTTGAATAGCTTTCTCACATTCGAATCAAACCAGCTTGAGATGCTGCATGAGCTTCTTCTTTTTTTAATCATGGAAAGGTGCAGGGTCTCATCGCACAATTACATGATTGTTGCCGACACTTTAACAGCTCAAGTTTGAATGATGTCTGTTATTGATACTTTAGCACCTGAGGAGGAGACGCAATTTTCCGAACATTGTGTGATCTTCATTGAACATCTTCACTTCTGATCGTATGGTAGAGGGAAAGACATTGATGAATCAGCTGAAGTTGCTTGTGCCGAGAAAGTTTCCCTAAGGATCGCCGACAGAGATATCCAGGGACTGAGAGGATTGATCTCCACCAGCCACATTGTGTTCTGAATGACCCAAACAGTTGGGATTTCAATTTGGTTCAGGCTCATTGACACCTTGCTCAGTCAAATCCTGCCGTGATGTCAGGGCCAATCACTCTGACGTTGTGTTCATATCTTTTGTTCATGTCAATAGGCCAAGGTATATATGTGGGGAGTGTTTCCTTCTCTCAGAGTGTAGTGACTGTTGGGGACTGTCTATTCCACAGAGATGTATCACTGAAATGTTTTGGGACGGCGAGTGGTATTAATGGATTTTGACACGTCCGGGAGTTGAGGTCAACAAAGAATTTGGAATGAAAGAGAAATTGCGGTCAATGACATTTCAGCCCTGACCTTTCTGAAGGGAAGGGCAGGCTTGAGGGACTATATAGCATGGTGTTATTCCAATGTACCCCATAGTACATTCACCTTGTGGCCTCTTCCATTTCCTGTATTACTGACTTGAAGTAGTTGAATAGACTGAGACTGTTGCTGCATGATCTAAACTGGGTCTAGTTCTATCGACTTGAGGAGCTAATTAGTCTCCTCCTGTTGCTGTATATCTGGCTGCATGGGCTGAAAAGGTTCATCCTGTTCTGGTGTAACTGAAACCCATATAGTACAGATCTATCACCATTGGAGAAAGTGAGCACTGCAGATGCTCGAGATAACAGTCGAAAGGTGTGTCACTGGAAAAGCACGGCAGGCCAGGCAGCATCCGAAAACCAGGAGATTCGATGATTTGGACGTTCGTGATGATAGGCTTATGCCCAAAACGTCGATTTTTCCAGCATCATACGTTTCGGCGTCCATTGGCCCGCCCGAGTCAAACTTCCTGGTCACGTCATCAAATAACTTTAACAAATTTATCAGGCGTGAACTTCCACTCATGCTTACTAATCCTCATCAACCCTGTTTTCCAAATGCATGTTCGTCTTATCCCTCAGAATCTTCTCAAGTAATTTACCTTCTGTAGATGTTAAGCTTACTGGTCGATAATTCCTTGGCTTTTCTTTTCATTCCTTCTTGAATAATGGTACAACATTTTGAATCCCCCGGTCTTCCAGGATCTCACCTTTGGTAAATGGTGACCAATATTATCAGCCTGGATCACCGCAAATTATTCTCTCGCCCCTTGTAGTGTTCTTGGATATATCTGGTAAAGACCATGAGATTTATCCAACTGAAAACATTCCAGTACATCCAATACCCCCTTTACTGTGATATGGACTTTCCCTAAGATATCACCAATAATATCCCCAATTTCCCAAGTATTAATGTCTTTCTCCACGGTAAACAACGCGGTGAAATATTTGTTGAGGACATCGCCCATCGCTTATGGTCACACACATACATGTCCACATTCAGCTTTGAGTGATCCTGTTCTCTTTGTAATTAATTATTTTCCTTTAATATACTTAAATTACCTCTGTGAATTCACCCTGATCTTCTCAGCCAAGGCTATCTCATAGCCGTGTATCACCGCCCTGATTTCCTCCTTCGGTAAAGGTCTCTATCCATTATAAACCTCCAGGAATTCCCTTGATCCCACCTGCCTGGACTTGAGGTACACCTACACAGTTTGTTCAGTTCGAAGACTGAATATCTCTTGTCATCCAGGGTTACCCATTCCTGCCAACCTTCCTTTCACCCTGACAGGAACATATAATGTAGATCTTGAACTCTAACTGTTTCACTTTTAAAGGCCTCCTATTAGTCAGCGTTTCCTTTACCTGCAAATAAACTACCCCAACGTACCCTTTAAGCTTCTGCATAAAACAACAGCAAGTTTAAAAGGGAGAAGAATAGACAAAGAAAGCACATGGTGAGGTGAGTGCAAGTGGGAAAGAGAGAGAGAGAGAGACAGAGAAAAAGAGAGAGAGAGAAATAAACTCTCCACTGCCATTGCTGGTTGAACTCATGTATCGCTGGACATCGAAGTGCATCTAGGACAATTAACAAAAAATGAAATTAACAACTGATCTTTTGAGGAACTGTTGGGCGAATTTCACAGCACAGAATCAGATAAATTAATCTGGACTACAGAGAATCTGCAACAGTGAGGACAGTGGGTTCTTGCTTGATGATAGGTTTTTGGAGATATGTCTCTTGATTAATCTTTAACATGTAAGACATAACTATTCATTAACCTGGGGCAGTGTTTGTAGAGGAATAAGAAAGCGTTATTTTCTGTGCCTGTACATTGTGAAGGAGTAAAAATAGCCTTTATAAGAGTGATATGTACTTCTTGACAGATGTGGGAGTTTAAAGAGAGTTTAAAGGTTTCTGCGGATTATATCTGCCATAAATGCTGTTGGTTGCTAAACTTATGAGATCGAATGGATCGGCTGAAGAGACAGTTGGAAGCAATGAGGAATTTGCAATTGCAACAGTATGTGATGCATGACAATTATCGGAAGGAGGAAAGTCTCAGATGCAGTCACATAGATTGGTTAATTCCAGGAAAGGTAAGAGAGGTAGGCAGCTGATGCAGAAATCTCTTGTGGATATACCCACTTCAAACAGGTATGCTGGACTAGAAAATGTAGAGGGTGATGGAATTTCAGGGGAAAGTAGCACGAACAGCCAAGTTTCTGGTATTGGGACTGGCTCTAATGCAACGAGTGGTACATCGGGTTCCAAGAGATCAATTGTATTAGGGGATTATCTAGTCCGAGGTGCAGATGGACGTTTCTGTGGCCAGCAGCGAAAAAGCAGAATGGAGTGTTGCTTCCCTGGTGACAGGATCAAGGATTTCTCAGAGAGGCTGCAGAATGTTCTCAAGGGAGAGAATGGCCAGCAGGAGGTCATTGTCCACATTGGAACCAACGAAGGGAGGTGAAAATGTTGAATTTCTGCAGGGAGATTACAGAGAGTTAGGCAAATATTTTAAAAAGCAGGTCCTCACGCGTAGTAATATCTTGAATATTCCTGGTGCTACGAACTCGTGAGGGCAGAATTGGGAGGATAGAGCAGACGAATGCATGGTTGAGGAGCTGATGAATGGGAGAAGGATTTGCATTTTTGAATCATTGGAATCTCTTTTGGGGTAGAAGTCACTAATATGATGGCAGGGAAATTTACGGGAGGGGCTCGGAAGGATTTAAACTAGTGACGTGGGAGGTGAGGTTGGGACCAAGGGACATAATGATAAAAGAGATCAATGTGAGACTGGCACAGTTGAAACACAAATAAGTCAAAGAATTAGTGCAGTTAGTGACAAGATAGGACGAGTAAATTAACCTGCATTTATTTCAAAGCAATGGGCCTAACAGGAAAGGCAGATGAACTCAGGGCATGGTTAGAAACATGGAACTTGGATATCATAGCAATTACAGAAGCATGGCTCAGGGATGGGCAGGACTGGCAGTTTAATGTTCCAGAATACATCTGCGACAGGAAGGATAGAAAGGGAGGCAAGAGAGAAGGGTGAGTGGCGTTTTTGATAAAGGGCAGCATTTCATCTTAGGAGCATATTCCTGGAAATGCTGGAACTTATTTGGCTGTAACTGAGAGAAAAGAAAAGGATGATCACCTGATTCGGATTGTATTATCGACCCCCGAACAGTCAGAGGGAAAGTGAGAAACAAACTTATAAGGAGATCTCAGCTGTCTATAAGAATAATAGGGTGGTTATGGTACGGGATTTTAACTTACGATAAATAGACTGGGACTGCCACATTGTTAAGGGTTTAGAAGGAGTGGAATTTGTTAAGTGTGTAAAAGAACATTTTCTGATTCAGTATGTGGATGTACCTCCTAGAGAAGGTGCAGACCTCGACCTACTCTTGGGAAATAAGGCAGGGCAGGTGACTGAGGTGTCAGTGAGAGAGCACCTTGGGGCCAGCGACCATAATTCTATTAGTTTTTAAATAGTGATGGAAAAGGGCAGACCAGATCTAAAAGTTGAATTTCTAAATTGGAGAAAGGCCAATTTAACGGTATTAGGCAAGAAGTTTCGAAAGCTGATTGGGGACAGATGTTTGCAGGTGAAGGGACGGCTGGAAAATGGGAAGCCTTCTGAAATTAGACAACGAGAATACAGAGAAAGTGTATTCCTGTTAGGGTGAGAGGAAAGGCTGGTAGGTATAGGGAATGCTGGATAACTGAAGAAACTGAGGGTTTGGTGAACAAAAAGATGGAAGCATATTAAGATATAGACAGGATAGACCGAGTGAGTCCTTAGAAGTGTATAAAGGAAGTCGGAGTATACTTAACAGGGAAAGCAGGAGGGCAAAAAGGGGACATGAGATAATTTGGCAAATAGAATTAAGGAGAATCCAAAGAGGTTTTTTTTGTACAAATACATTAAGGACAGAAGGATATCTAGACAGAGAATAGGGCCCCTCAAAGACCAGCAAGGCGCCTTTTGTGTGGAGCCGCAGAAAATGGGGGACATACTAAATGAGTATTTTACACAGAACATAGAACAATACAGCGCAGAACAGACTCTTTGGCCCTCGATGTTGAGACAAACTGTGAACTATTCTCAACCTGTCCTCCTACACTATTCCAAAATCATCCATGTGCTATTTTGCTTCAGTAGTTTTGTGCCTTCATCAATCTCATTCGTTACTTCTTCAATAAACTAAATCAAATTAGTGAGACAAGAATTCCCACACGCAAAATCATGTTGACTATCGCTAATCGGAATTTACCTTTCCAAACACAAGTAAATACTGTCCCTCAAAATCCCCTCCAACAACCTCCCACCAATGACATCAGGTCCACTGGTCTATAGTTTCCTCACCTTTCCTTACCAACTGTTCGTAAACAATGGCGCTACCTTACCTGTGTCTGTCCATGATAAAAATATCTCAGCCAGATATCAAACAAAACCTTCTCTAGCTTCCCATCAGATTCTGTGGTACACATGATCAGGTCATAGAACACAGAACAGTGCAGCACGGTACAGGTCCTTGAGCTGTTGATGTTGTGCCGGCAGTTTCTCCTATTCTAAGATCAGACTAACTTCTGTGCCCTTCATTGTACTAACTTCCAAGTGCCTATCCAAGAGTGACTTATAAGGTCAGAGAGAGTTATGCACCTTAATGCATTTTAAGATGGCCAGCTCCTCATTTTTTTTAATATGGACATTTTTCAAGACATCACCATTCATTTCCCCAAATTCTCTACCGACCATATCCTACTCCACAGTAAATTCTGAATGCAAAAAAAAAAATTAGTATCTTACCAATCTCCTGTAGTTCCACACAAAGGTCACTTTGCTGATCTTTAAAAGGCCCTGTCCTCTCCATCATTACTTTTTTGACCTGAATGTATTTGTGGAATCTGCTGGATTGTCCCTTACCTTATTTTCGAAAGATATTTTATGCCCCAAGTTTACCCTCCTGATTTCCCTCTTGAGTATAAGCCTACAGTCCTAGTATTCCTCGATGAATTCACTCGATCCCTACTGTCTATACCTATAACATGCTACGGTCCTTTTCTCGAACAGAACCTCAATTCCGCTCGCCATCCAGTATTCCCGATAACTACTAGCCTTGTATTGCTCATGGACTAGAACACACTCTCTCTGGACTCTGTAATCTCATTTGTGAAGGTCTCCCACTTTCCTGCCACGGGCTTCTCCCAAGCAGCTTTTGAAATTGCCAATATAAAATGTTCAAAATTGGTCTGATTCAATTTAGAACTTTACCATTTATGTCCGGAATGTTCTTTTCCATAAGTATTTTAAAACTGGTAGTTACTGAATAACAGGCTCAAGAAGCAGAATATCCTCCCCTGTCCCTCTGGAACAGACTCAATAGGCTGAAGATCTCCTCCTGTCCCTCTGCGACAGACCCGAGAGGCTGAATGGCCTCCTCCTGTCCCTCTGTAACAGGGTCAACAGGTTGAATGGTATCCTCCTGTCCCTCTGTAACAGACATAAGGGGACAGAATTAACTTCCCCTGTTCCTGAGCAGCAGTATCAATGCTCTGCGTGATGTCACAAGGAGCAGCACTGCACAACGCCAATGGGCAATAAATATTGTATACTGGTTTATTGTTTCTGAAAGTGTCCCTACTAATCACCTTATGCAGCTGGTCTGTTTATTTATCTGTATCTCCCTTTATAAACAGGTCCTGCAGTGTTCTTGCACTACTCCCACATCCAAGGAAGAAAGAATAAGAATATTGAAAGATTTATGGTCCATCCCAAAGCAACGTCCATCCATTCCACCCAGACTGAGAAAATGTTCTCTTTTATTGGGATAGGAAAAGTGACGTAAGGAAGGTTTCAACTGTTTGTTCAGTGACTGTGATTACTGCCAGTCTCCATGGATTTTAAATACCGAGTGGAGGGGTATTCTGTTTTAATAATAAATAGATTCCGTTAAATGTGCTATTCCACAGTACGATTGGATGCACCACCGACAGCATTAACAGAGATCAGCAGCTCAAGAGAGGCAGTGCAGAGAGATCAGAATCGGAGCACAAGTGTCTGGAATGTTCCAACAATGAATCTGTCAGCCCCCCGTGCTGTGCACATAGTCCAACTTACTGAGCAATTCACTGGCACAATCTGCACAGCTCTCCTCGCTGGACTGTCGTCTTGTCCCAATTTATGGTGTCTGGGTTTGTTCTGTGATGCAGATTGTGAATTTGAAGCAACTAATTATGTCATCTTATCTGGTAGTGTCTTTATTCATTCTTGTGATTGGACCCTCCAAGGTCCCACTCATCCAGTTAGTCCCACTGCCCTATCTTTTTCCCCATATTTCACCAATGTCGCCTATTTCTAAATTAATCATTTGTTTCTATCTTTCATGTGAATTTTTCTGTCCAACCGTATCTTTCCCTGGCCTTGGGTTTTGGCTCCCGAGTGTATTGAGTGCTGACATTGTGAAACTCAGGAACAATTAGTGTGTGAAGGCTGTTGTTCACTTCCCCGTATGTCCCATATTCCATGTTATCTCTGCAATCCTGCAGTGCTCTTGCACTACTCTCACACACGTGGAAGAAAGAAAAAAGGTTGACAGTTCACTGATCCATTTTGGACAGGAGGGATTCAGCAGCTTTTACTCACGTCTTTGAAATTTAGTCTGTGCCCATCCACTGAACGCCTGTGGTTGTCCCTCGCAGCAGATCGTGTGGTCAGTAACACGAAGAAGTTTCTCGGGTATTATTATAAAGGAGCAGGCACCGAACTTGCGTCGGAGGCTGAGGTGTGACCTTATAGAGATTTGCAAAAGTATGAGGGGCTTGGAGAGAGTAAATAGACAAAGCATTTTCCGTGGGGTTGGGGAGTCCAGATCTAGAAGGCATAGGTTTAGAGTGAGAGGGAAAAGATATAAAAGACCTAGGGGGCAACTATTTCACACAGTATAGGACGTGTATGGAAGGAGGTGCCGGAGGAAGTGGTGGATGCTGGTACAATTGCAAAATTTACGAGATATTTTTTAGATTACTTACAGTGTGGAGTAATTTGGATTGCTATACGAATAGGAAGGTTCTTGCAGGTATATTGGTCGGGTGCTGCAGGTGGAAATAGATTGGGTTGGGCTATCTGGTCGGTGTGGATAGGTTGGACAGATAGTTCTGTTTCCATGGTGTACATCTCAATGAGTCTATGAAGGTCTTCTGACTGACTCCTGTTATTCAAACTTGAGTGGAGGTGTTGAGGATGGTTTGCTGGAGGTTGTGCTCTGAGCTGCCCCAGACATTCAAGGAGATCTGAGGATTTGGTGACCCAACTCTGGATGGAGCATGGGGACTGTAGTTACAATATCTGTGTCTGTAACATCAGCAACAAATGGAGCAGAGGTTGCAGAGTGTGGAAGCTCTGAAACCAGGGCGTGAGTCTATGTTGGGAAAGGGATCTGGTAAATCTGTCTGTGTCTTAACGAGGACACACACACCTGTCACCCTTGCATGCACATGTATACATACAGGTACGGTTTTTCTGATTTTCACACACACACACACACAAACACACGCTCATTCTCTCTCTCTCTCTCACACGCACACAGACGCATACACGATCTCTCTCTTTCATTCTCCCCCCAACCCCACGCACACGCACTCCGCATTTCTCACATGCACACACACACATAAATCTGTGGGGTGAATTTGAATTTGCAGATTTGTACTTGCAAATGCATTTTATTTAGTTTAAATTTGCACTTTGTAGGCAGTCAGTCAATGTGGCATTTTATAAAGCTCTGCCTTGGAAATAAATCCTCGTCTGATTCCAGAGGACAACACAGACAGACTCCAAACAAGTCCTTCCCTGGTTTTGTTCCGGGGAGGTCACATCTTCGCAAACAATAGATTTTATTGTGGAAGTGAAAATTGACAGTGAGGAAAATGCTGCAGATGTTATGCAATGGACTTTGGAAAGGTATTTGATGAGGTAAGCTGATGGAGAAGGTGACGTTGCAAGGGGTCCAGGGTCTATCCTAGTTAAATGGATAGAGAATAGGCTGGGAAGCAGCAGACAGAGAGTCGCAGTGGAAGGGAGTTTCTCAAAATGAAGAACTGTTCTGGGTGGTGTTTCACGGGGTTTAGTGCTGGGACCGCTATTGTTTATGATACACATAAATGAACTAAAGGAATTTAAAGATAGTCTGATTAATAAGTTTGTAGATGGCACTACCATTGATGGAGTAGCAGAAAGTGAAGGGGACTGTCAGAGAATGCAGCAGAAAATAGATGATTGGAGAGCGGTGCAGAGAAATGGCAAATAGAATTCAATCTGGACAAATGTGAGATAATGCATTTTGGAAATCCAATTCAAGAATGAACGATAAAGTAAATGGAAAAAAGCACTGGGCAAAATTGATGTACAGAGAGATCTGGGTGTTCAGATCAATTGTTCCTTAGAGGGGCAGGTCAATAGAGTGGTCAAGAAGGCATATAACATACTTTGCTTCCTTCATTCCACCATTTTAAGAAGGTCAGAAAAGAGAAAGTGGCGAAGTACAGACCAGTTAACTTGTCCTTCACAGGACGGAATATGTTGGATTCGGTTGTGTACAAGACATGACCAGTCATGTCACAATTTTGTACGGCTTTGGTTCGACAACATTTCAAATAGTTCATACAGTTCTGATCGAAACCTAATCAAAAGCATGCGGATGCGTTGGAGAGTTTGCAGAGGAGTTTCATCAGAATGTTTCGTGACATTGGATGCAACTGGCTATGAAGAGAGGTTTGGTAGATTAGGATTATTTTCATTAGACTGACGGAAGTTTGGGGGACCTGATTGATTTCTACAAAATCATATGAGGTATAGACAGTGTGGATAGCAAGACACTTATTCCCAGACTGGGATACTCAATTTCTCCTGGTCAGGAATTCAAAATGAGAGGGAAAAGAGTTTGGTGAGATATGTTCAGAAAGTTCTTTACACAGAAACTGACAGATGTCTGAAACGCAGTGCCAGCGGAGGTGGTAGACATGGTCACGATAGCGACATTTAATACGTATCTAGACAGATACATTCATGGATGGGGAGCAGAGGGATACAGATCCTTCAAAATAGGTGACAGGTTTAGACAGAGGATCTGGATCGGTGCAGGCTTGGAAGGCCTGAAGGGCTCTTCCTGTGCTGGATGTTTTTATGTTCTTGGTAAATACTGGCGCAAAGTGTCTGTCCACATTTGAAAGGAAAATGAAAACAAGGCCAGGATAATTTATTGCAGAGAACAGAAAATTGACAGGGAGACGAAATTGTTATATTATGTCTGCCTTCACGGACGAAGATACAGAACATATCCCAGAAATACCATAAAACGTTTGTAACTAACCACTAAAATCCTTAATATAGTAACGTGGTTGTATATGACAACATACCTGGATTGAGGATTGATAAGTCTGACAGACCAGGTGTACTTCATACTGGAATTTCAGAGAAAGCAGCAATACACACATGTATTGTGTTGTGAATGACCGTATTTATCCATATTCAATTTGAAAGGATATAAATGCATTCCAACGATTTAAGAAGGGAAGAAGAAGGAGAGTGGAAAACTACACACCAGTTTACTTGTCATCGCAGGAAGTAATCTTTTGCAATCTATCATAACGAATGTGACATTGGACACTGAGGAAGTAATAGCAAACTTCAAAAGAATGTTTCTGCATTTATGCAAGGGAAGTTATAAGTTACAAACGTTTTGTTTGAAGATATATCTTGCAGACCTAATCATAGAGAAACAATGGATGTGATATAGTCAGATATTCAGGAGGAATTTTAATCAGCACATATAGTATGTTATTAGAAACATTAAAGCAAAGGGTATTGGGAAAAACATATACAAACTGGGAAGGTGAAAGTTAAGTTTGCCTTCATTTAAAGGGAATCCGAATCTAGACGATGAAGGGTCAACTAGACTCAAAGCGTAAACTTGCTCTCTCTTTACAGATGCTGTCTGACTCACGGTGATGTCTAGCATGTGTTAGTTTCAGTACATCTTCCAGCTTCTGCAGTAATTTGTTCAGACGAGCAGGAAAGACATTCTGCAGTAGTTACACAGAGTGCTGGTGAGACTGTACCTGGATCATTGTACACAATTTTGATGTCTTGATTTAAATAAAATATACTGACCCCATATACTGAATGAACATTGTACAGATTAATCCCTCAGGTAGCAAGGTATTCTGCTGGCGAAACCTGGCCTGAGATGAAGGTGGGAATCTGTTTGTGAAGCTCGTGAACATTGATAGATTGAAATATGAGAGCTTCATGTCTGTTTTACTTGGGAGAAGGTGGATGCAGGGACAGAATTCGAGAAGATGGACGTAGAAGGTCTTGAACAGAATTATGTAAGATGTGTACAGGGATTACACCCTTTCTGGGAAGGGCTGTAGAATGTACCAAGGAACTACAGACCAGTGAGTATCAGATCAGTGTTCGAGAAACTAATACTGAAATTAGGTGGTTGTCGAAGACTGTTTGTGTGTCAGTGCTGTGTCCCGTATTATTTGTGGCATTCATGAATGGTATAGATGTGAATGTGAAGGGGCATGGGGTGAGTGTAATAATTAGATTTGTGTCTGACACATAGATTAGTCGGGTGGTTAGCAGTGGGGAGAAAGGTCTTACGTTACAGGAAGATACAGATGGGATGGTCAGATGGGCAGAGCAATTACAGATGGAATGGATCTCTGATAAATATAAGGTGATGCACTTTGGAAGAAGGAGCCAGATAGGGGAGGACTCAATAAATGGCAGAAGACTCGCAAGTTCAGAGGGTGCTTCTCCACACATTCCTGAATGTGACAGGGCTGAGTAATATATTGCTTAAGAAGTAATTGGAGACATCAGGCATAGCCTTTACTAACCGAGGCATAGATTTCAAGAGTTATGTAGCACTTTGGCTAGGCCAAGATGGAAAACTGTGTGCAGTTCAGGGATCCACATTACAGGAAAAATGAGATTTCACTGAGAGTGGCACAGAGGAGATTCACCAGGACGTTCCCTGGAATGGAGCATATCAGCTATGGAGAAAGGCTGGATAAGCTCGGGTTGGTTACTTTGGAGCAGATAAGATTGAGGGGAACATGAGTCAGAAGGGTAAGTTGACGAAGGACATGGACAGGGTGGATAGACAGTAGCGGTTCCTTTAAGTCAGAGGGTGAAGAACAAAGGAGCACACTTTAAAAGTGAAGGGTTTGAGGTTTGGAGAGTATTTCAGGATGGTTGTTTTCACCCAGAGGATGATGGTATCTCGAATGCATTTTGTGAAAGGAAAGTTTTTCTGGGTCATCACACAGCCGTTAAACGCTACATGGACAATCACTTTAAGTGGCGTAACACTCATGTCTATGGGCCTGATATACGAAAGTGGGACTAATGTAGATTGACTGTATTTCTGACTGTACAGAGATTGCTTCTGTGATTGTATCCTGTGGAAGGTCAATCACTGAGCAGCTTTAGACAGGAAATGATGGGTTCATAAAGCGTACATTAACAAGAGTGAAATGCAGAAGAATCTCAACATACAGTATACTAAGGTGAAACGTTAGACAAGATCATTGTATCTTCCGTACAGGCTAAACCAGAGAACAGGAAAATTGCAGGACGATGAAGCAAGCACTTTTGTTCTGCCTTCACAAAAGAAAATATTTCAAAAAGTAAACTCCCAGCACTTCTCAGTCTGCTGAGAGAAAGTAAATAGGATCAAATCTGTACATAAACAGTTTTGGAGAAATTATTTTGACTGAAATCAGATAAATCCCCACGACGTGTTAATCCTCTCGTTGATTACTAAAGGAAGTGGCCAAGGTAATAATGAATACTCTGTTTATCTTCTTCCAAATGTTTGATGATTCTGGAAGCGAGTTCACAGATTTGACAGCAGCAAATGTAACCCCAGTATTTCTAAAAGAGGCAGGGAATCACAGTCTGCTTAGCACCAAAAAAAAATATCAAGACAATACAAAAGTCTATTTGAAAGGACGCATTTTCAGGGAACTTTGAAAATTACATTAATGATGAAATAATGAACATAGATAAAGCTATTGTCGATTTATTAAAGGCCAATTATATTTGAGAAACTTACTGGGAAATAAATTATGGCGAGCAATGCGTGCAGCGAATTTGGATTATCAGAAACATTTTTGATGAAGTCCCAAGTCTAGCGTTCTGACAAAGCTACTCCTTTAACAAGTTTATTCTGTACTCGTTTTATTTTTGATGGATGTCTTAAAAGCAGCGATTCCAAAAAGTCTGTGTTTGACTACTTGGGAATGCTTTCAAGTCTAAAATAAAAGCACGCATAATGTGGAGCAAGGTATCCTAGATCTGGTCATGCACAATGAGACAAGAATAAGTATTCACATCATAGTGAAGGAGTGATCACAGTATGGTGGAATTTAGAATACAGTTGGAGAGAAGATAAAATCCAGTAACAAGTAGTTGTGTTTCAGCAAGGGAGACTACAACAGAATGAAGGAAGAGTTGACTAAAGTCGCCTCAAAATAAATACTTCATGATGGGAGAGTTGGCAAGCAGTGGACAGTTTTCAAAGGAGATTTTTAATTTCCGTGGCAAAAGTACATCCCAGTGAAAATGAAAGAATCTAAGAAAATGAGTAATCTGTTAATTGTGTATAAGAAAATAAAGGACGTTATCAAATCGAAAGAGAAGAAGTACGAAGTGGCCAAGAGCAGCAGAAACTTAAAAGATTGGGGAAAACATTAGAGGCCAACAGAAAGCCGCAAAATGAACTATAAAGAAAAGTATGATAGAACACGAGAGGGGGGAAAAAGAAACAAGTGCAGAATATAAAGATAAATATATGATGGTATATAGCTTAAATATATAAAATGAAAAAGCATGGCTCAAGTAAATATTGGTCCTTCAGAGGATGGGAAGGGGCATTTAGGTATACATTATGACGAAATGGCCGAGGCATTGAACAGGTGTTTTGTATCTGACTTCATAGTGGAGGACACTAATAGCATGCTAGTAATTGTCAAAGTGACAGAGATAGGTGAAGACCTTGGAAACAATCATTATTATGGAGGAGATAGTGTTGCGCAAGCTAAAGGAGCTGAGGGTAGGCAAGTCTCCTGGCCTGATGGAATGCATCCCAGGGTTGTAGAAGAGATAGCGGGAGAAAAAAAAAGCAATTGTGGCAATTTGATAGAATTGTCCAGGGCAGTCCCAGAAGATTCAAAACAGCAAATGTGACGCCACTGTATATAAAGGGCGGTAAACAAAATATGGGGAAATTATAGACCAGTTAGCCTTTCCCATGTAGTGGGGAAACTGCTTGAGTGTATTATCAAGGAAGAAATAGCAAGGCATTTCGATAGAAATCCTCCCATTGCGCAGACACAGCATGGGTTCATGAAGAATAGGTAATGTATGACAAGTCTTTTGGCAATCTATGGACACAATACGAGCCAGGAGAACAACGAGGCCCCAGTGGCTATGGTGTACCTAAATTTCCAAAATGTCTTCAACAAGTTGCCGCACAAGAAGCTGCTGCATAAGAAAGCGGTGCAAGACGTTATGGGTCAACTATCGGCATCGACAGAGGATTGCTTGCCTAACAGAAAGCAATTGTGGGTATATCTGAGTGATATTGGCATGGACGGGTTGGACTGAAGGGTCTGTTTCCATGCTGTACATCTCTATGACTCTATATTCTGGCTGGCAATCAATACCTAGTGGTGTGCCTCAGGAATCGGTGTTGGGGCCATAATTATTCACAATTTGTATGGATGATTTGGAGTTGAGGAAAACGTGTCGTGTGTCAAGGTTTGCAGATGACACGAAGATGCGTTTCATAGAAAAGTAGCAGAGGACTGTGAGACTTCGTGGATGAACTTAGAAACTTCGAGTAAGTGGGTAAAGGTCTGGCAGATTTAATGCAAAGTTGATAAATGTGATATTGTCCATTTTGTTGGGAATGCCAGCAAAAAGGATTATTACTTGAATGGTAAAACGTTGCAGCATGCTGTTATACAGAGGGGCCTGCGTGTCCATGTGCATCAATCACAGAAGGTTGGTCTGCAGGTACAGCAATTAGTGAGGAAAGCAAATGCAATGTTGCCCTTCATTGCTAACGGGATTGAGGTGAAAGGCAATGTTGCAGCTGTCCAGGGTGCTGGTGGGGCCACACCTAGAGTACTGCATGCAGTGTTGGTCTCTTTACTTCAGGAAAGGTATACTGGCACTGCAGGGGGTGCATAGGTGGTTTATTCAGGTGATTCCAGAGGTGAGGGGACTGGCTTATGAAGTGTGACTTAGCGTACTGGAACTATATTCATTGGAATTTAGAAGAATGAGGGGATGATCTCATAGAAACATATAAAATTATGCCGAGAATATATAAGATAGAAGTGGAAAGGATGTTTACACTGGCGGGTGAAGCTATGACAAGAGGGAATGGCCTCAATATTAGAGGGAGTAGATTTAGGATTGAATTGAAAAGGATCCTCTTCACCCACAGTTTTGTAATCTCTGGAATTTCGTGCCCAATTAAGTAGTTGGTACTACTTCGATAAACGTTTATAAAACTAAGGTAGATACTTATTGAACAATAAAGTAAATAAGGGATACGGTGAGAGCGCGGGAAATAGATCAGAGACCACGAGTATATCAATCAAGAACTTATTGAATGGCAGTGGACCAGACGGCCTTCCCCTGCTCCTAGTTCTTCTGTTCTTATGAAAGGGGAGCGGCCAGTCATCCCAGTTCAGCTCCTCTGCTTCGGTTTGTTTGGTCTGATGTTTCGCAGTCTGGCTGTTTACTCAAAGCAGGCAACAGTTGTGAAACTACCGGACCCTAAGAAGCAGGTCCATGTTGTTCCTCCCTCTCTCTGACATCTCCCTGTTAGAAACTGGGTTTGATTTTTTTTTCCTTTCGGTTTTGCCATAGGGTGTTTATCGGGATTACATCAAGTATTTGGAACACTGTTGTGGTTCTGTTCGCCGAGCTGGGAGTTTTTGTTGCATGCAACAAAAACTCCCAGCTCGGCGAACAGAACCACAACAACGAGCACCCGAGCTACAAATCTTCTCACCAACTTTGAATTTGGAACACTATCACTAAGTTGGGATAACCTGTTGGGTTTTCGTATCGGTTAAGTTGTTCTGCATTGTTTGTGTCTCACTCAGTAATATTGCAAATACATTCTGTTTTGATTAAAACAAATTGATTTGACCAGCTGCATCACTCCTGGAATATCTGCCTTACACTTGCTTAAGTCAATGAGCAAAAGTTTGGTCTATGCTACTTCCTTGAAATTATTTGAAGGGGTCTGTCCTGGCTCATAACAGTGTATAACAGCTAGATCTAATGTACTGGCATGGATTGAGAATAGGAGACCTGACAGGAAAAAGTGAATTAGCATAAACCGTTCCATATATTTTGCAGCAGAAAGCAATGACTATCGGGATAATCCAGGAATTGATGTTTTGGTCCCATCTATTCAGAAAAGAGATCAAATATTTGTTGATAGGTATTAAATGTAATCTTTTCAAATTTGCTGATGGTACCAAACTGAGATTGTGAGTGGGTGAGGAGGATATAAAAAAGTTTCAAGGTGATTGAGTCAAGTGGACGAAATGGTAAAATACGTGGTAGGTGAAGCACAATGTGGATAGACGTAACATTGAGCAATTTGGTAGGAAAAATAGATGAACAGCATTTCAAAAGGAATTCATGGAAACACATGGTGCATGAAGATACTGATGGGTATACTTTTGTTGACTTCTTTCCCACCAAATTCCAAGGTTCATGCAGGGCAGATAGTTCTGAAGCCAGAAGTCAATACTGGGATTGATATTGGCACACTGACCAGTATACATAGACCAACAAAGTGGGGAGCTCTATCATTGAAAAGAATCGCGACCTCTTTGTACACCCGTCACAGAAAGCAATATTGCTGCAACAGAAAGTAGGTAGAAAGTTTAATGATGTATTGACCTACATCTCCAGGAGGATTTGCGCCCAGGTGTGTCTTACTGCAGATACACATGGCCTTGGTGAGCCCCCATATCGAACATTGTGCAATATCGTGTGCATTATTGGTTTCCTTACCTAATAAAGCACAAACCTGACATTGAGGGAGTGCAGTGAAGGATAACCAGACTGATCTCTGGGATGACACAACTTGTTGGGGGAGCAGAGTTTGGGGCACTGGACCTGCATTCCATGGACTTTAGGAAAATAGGTGGAGATCTCAGTGAAATATATAAAAGTCTGACAGGGTGAAATCGATTGTCAGCGGGGATGATAATTCCACTGGCTGGGACGTCGAAAACAAGGGTCACAGTATTAGGTACAGGCAAGCCACTCTGCATTGAGATGAGAATAAATGTCTCCACTCGCAGTCTGGTGAACCTGGGGAACTCTGTCCCACATAAGACTGTGGAAACTAAGGCACTGAATATAAATAAGGATTTCTAGACACTAAACGGGTGAAGTTGTAGCAGGAGATTGGTGTGGAGATACAGGATCAGCCAAAGTTATATTGAATGGGATAGCAAAATTGACGGACCAAAGTTCTTACTTCATATTTCTCTGATATATGAACACTTCAAAGGATATATAGTGTATAGTTTTAGGGAAAAGTTAATTAATGGTTGTTTGACCATAAGTTAGAGAGAGGAAGGCTCAATGTGTTGAAAGTCCTACTCATTTTGCGATGTTTCTTTGCAGTCTGTGGGAAACCTCTGTTAATATTGTCATAAGCTCACAGATGTACGGAAAGAGGTCTCTGCAGTGTCGACGGGACTGTGCTTCCTATTCTCTTTTCCGATACAAAGGCTGGTGCCATGTGTTACCTCATTTTCATCCTTTAAGACCTCGGAAAAGTTTGATGTAACGGCTTTGCATGGCCGGTTCAGAGACCACCGAAGTGTTGACTACATATCTGTGTGTCTGGAGTCACTATTTGGTTCGACAAGGAAAGCACTGGAAATTCCCTTCCTGAATGTACACTGGGGAAAGGAAATTTATGTTGGACAATGGACATGTGCTTCAAGGTCAACATTACTGGCACCAGATTTTAGATCTCGATTTTATTAATTATATCTAACTTCACCCAGCTGCCAGAATAATATTCTGGTCTGGATGAGTAATCCAGTGACATTTCCACAGCAACACCGTCTCCACATGGGGCCGTATAGGACGCAGCACTGTGCACATTGTTTCTGTGCTGGTCGACAGCTCCGTCAAAGGAATTCCCACCAATTTGATTAGGGTGATGGTACTGAGGGGGTGGTAATTGGTCAGATTGTAATCATTCTCCTCTTAGGGGACGGGACACTTTTGGGTAATTTTTCACATTGCCAGGGAGATGTCAGAGTTGGAGCTGGAATGAGACAATTTCCACAGCGACACGGCTTGTCGTGCAGCACAAATATTTCGTTCTATTGCAGGAATAGTGTTCGGGCCCATTTCCTTTACCGTATCTACTATGTTTAGCTGTTTCTTCATGTTACGTGCAGCGAATCGAATTGATTGAAGTCTGGCATCTGTGATTCTGTGGGGATCATTCAAGCAACACTCCTGGCTGAGGATGGTGTATACACTGCATCCTTCTCTTTTAAAATGATGTGTAGGAAGTTTCCATCTTTTTCGCAGCTTGGTCAAGCTCTCGCTGAGTGGTGTTGCAGCAGATGTGTAAGTCTAACAACCCCAGAAATGTTCTGGTGACCTGAGTTCGAATCCTTTTACAGTATGTGATGGAATTGAAATCCAATAAATGTTTTGGATTAAGAGACTAATTATGATCATGAATCGATTGCTGATTGTGGGCGAAATCGATTTGGTTCACTGATGTCCTTTAGGGAAGGAAGCTGCCATCCATACCTGCTCTGGCCCACATGTAACTCCAGACACACAGCAATGTCATTGACTCTTAACAGTCCTCTTGGCAATAAATACTGACCTAGTCAGCGATGCCCTAATCCCAATGAACATTGTTTTCAAATAATATTTCTGGAGTCCTTTTCTTTCGTCAGTTCCTCTACGGTTCAACTCCATTTCTGACTGATGTGGCAGGCCTGCAGAGCGTCGATCTGATCTGTTTGCTTTGTAATCATTTTGCCCTCTATGTAAGATATTAGTCCTGTTGTTTCGAATGAAATTACAGTAGTCAGTGTGATAGCTTTAAATGGATTGTCATCAGTTTGAAGTACACATGGTTCTAACACTGGTTTACTTACCCACCATCGTCAATGAAACATCTATCCGATAATGGGAATAATAGACTGAAAGATTAGACTGGGCAAAACGTTATAGTTTGTAACTGAACGCAATTCTGCTTCTGTCCTGCTGTGATCTACAGTACCACACGAGTTTCCAGGTTTGAGCTACAATTTCTGAAATACAATTCAGCTATCTGTCCTCCAGTTCGCACCGAGACCCATTCACCCATCACCCCGTGACCTACCCCGTCATTGACGTGGTAATACTTCCATTTTAATATTCTCATTCCTCTGAGTGTCTGTCCAGAGTGTCACACCTCTTACTTGTCATGTTTCTGAAAAGCCCGAAATATTTTCCGTGGCACAGCACCCTGGCTCAGTGGTTAGCGATGCTGCCTCACAACGTTGGGGACTCAGGTCCGATTCCATCCTCTGGCAACTGTCTTGCACATTTTCCCTGTGTCTGTGTGAGTTTTTGCTGCATGCTCCTGTTCCACCCACAGTCCAAAAATGTGCAGGTTATTGAACTTGCTGAACTGCCTATAGTGTTCAGGAATGTACAGGTTAGGTCCATTAGTCAGAGGTAAATATAGGATAGGGGAATGGGTCTGGTTGGTTTCGTCTTCAGGGGATTGGTGTGGACTTGTTGGGCCGAAAGGCCTGTTTCCACACTGTAACGATTCCAATTCTAATATATATCTGAATCTTTTTCCGTAAAGTTTTAATATTTAAAGTTAAGTTTTCAGTTTTAACATTGTAACTGCTTCTCTCCATGGTCTTGATTAAGAACTTTGTAGTGTCAATGATGCCAATCTTATGTAATTTCAGAACCAATGAGTTTGTACATCTTGTGTTATTGTTCACTTCCCACTTTATGGTGCTCCATGTTAGACGGGGCGTTTGAGCAGCTTTGATACACGTCTTTCGAACTGTTCAAAACCAGAAATTGCTGGAGAAACTCAGCAGGTCTGACAACATCTGTGGAGACAAAGAAACAGAGGTAGTATTTCAGGTCCACCTTGACCCTTGTTCAGAACTGAAAAGGATGTTTAATCCCTTGACAGAAGTGAACGAGGGATGATGGGAAACAGAGCATGTGGAGGTGCGTTTGATTGTGGTGAAAGAGAAACACATGTAAATTGAGTGTATATTAAAGTATGAAATGGAGAAATGGTTTCGCTCTAGTGAGTGCAGCATAAACAAGACATAGACAAGGTCATAGGGAAACCAGGAAGCAGAATCTTTGTAAACTGGAGAACAGTCATAATGGGCTCTGATTGTGAAGCTATGGAAATGAATTTTAGTTCCTACAGATTGTAACGTACAATCCGTACAGTGAGGTGTTAATCGAGCTTGGGTTGTGCTTCGTTGGAACTTTGCAGCAGCTCAGGACCGAAAAGTCAGCATGAGAGCAAGGAAGTTTATTGAAATGGGAAACAGTGAGAAGATCAATGTTATTCCTCCAGACGGAGTTGGAATGTTCCTCAGTGCAGTCTCTGTTTGGTATCCGCAGACTGCATTGTGAGGATCAATGACAGGAAGAATGGATTGAAAGGGTACAAGTGAAATGTTGCTTCACCGGGAAGTTGTGATTGAGTCAGTCTCCGCTGACCATACGTTCAGCCACATGCAGAAGTTCCCCTGAATGATTGAATAGAACCAGACATCGAACTTGAGGATTTCTGTCTCACATGTGGTCTCAGTCGTGATGTGGAATTACACCCAGAGGAAGGTCAGTGGGTATACATGGCTCAGAAATTATTGTTTCTGTTCGAAAAGAAGGACTCGAAAGATGATGAACCACCCGTGGTACACAAAGTCTGTCAAAGATACTATTCAATCACAAATTAACGAACATTACTGTGTACCCAGAATTAGGACATTTATTTCTGGGACCAGATGCAGATGCGAGGCATAAATTTCAATTGTGCTTCCGAAATTATACATTGAAATCCCTGCCATTGCTGCTTCATCCTCTTTCCTACTTGTCTACACTTTCTGATTCCAAGTTCTCCCTTTCCAATTGCAGAACACATTCTCTCACATTCTGGTCCCTTCCCACTGTAACTGAAGTTCTTTGATCAAGCCTACCTTCCCTGCAGTAGCATCAAGCTCCGTTAGTGCTGCCACTTTGCCTCTGGTCTCTGTGTGGGTCGGCCTTTCCATTCATACTGTTTTACACATCCCACTCACATCTCACTCTAGAAAGCTTCCTTCTTGTAGTAAATATTATTGAAAACCCCTCTTGCCTTTTGCACTGAAGAATCCAAATTTCAAAAAAAGTATTCTCAGCCTTCATCTCACTGTGCTAAACGCAACTGCACGCTGACCGTGTGGTATAACAATTCATTTTCTTATATAGCTCTGGCCAGAGAAATGTTTTCACTGCAGAGATCAACACCCCCTTAAGACAAGGGAATTTATTTTCTCGACGTCTTATTGGCACTAGTAAGAGTTTCACTCTGCCTTAGTATTGTAACATGGAGAAGAACAAATCACAGTATGAAGTTTGGTTATGAGTGTTGTTTAACTGTCATTTTTTAAAAATATTGTTTCAAATTTGCAATGCTTGTTAGTGAATGCTTGTTCTTGAAATTAGTATCAAATGGAATGGAGGACGTTGAGAGGTGACATTCTGGAAGTTAATAAAATCATGGGAGGCATGGATATGGTGAATTGCAAAGGTCTTTTCCACACGATATGGAAGACCAATCATATAGGATACAGCTTTAAGGTGAAAAGGGGAAGATTTAACATTGACAAAAAGGCAGCTTTTTCAAGCAGAGGACGTGTGTGTATGGAATGAGCTGCCAGATGAACTGGTAGATGCAAGTACAGCGACAACATTTAAAAGACATTTGGACAAAGATATGAATAGGAAGCGTTTAGAGGCGTGTGGACCAAATGCAATCTGATAAGACTTGTTTAGTTTGGAAAAACTGGTCAGCATGAACATTTTGGATGGAATGTTTGTGTGTAATATGACTGTATTAATCTAGAAAGCGAGGGAAAAAGCAAGACATAGATCGATAAAGAATGAAAAGATATGATGTAAATAAATTGGCAAGAAATATAAAAACAAGCATCACAAGTTTTTCTGTATGTATATAAAATGTTGAAGATGAGTGTGTAACCTTTGGTAGAAAGAAAGTCAGGAAAGTATATTGAGGACATTCGAGGGTATGACTGGGGAAGTGGCTACAGGGAACAGGCAGATAATTTACAACAATATTGTAAATTATTGATGCCAAGATAATTGGCATCAATACTTACAGGGAAGGCACTGTAAGTATTTCAAAATCATCAAGAAAATGGTAAGGGGAGGGTTCTCGAACTGTCTCGAACAAAAGGTACAAGATTTTGAACAACAGATAAGACTAAGGATATGCAGGTCAGAAATAATTCATAACTGGTTTTAAAAGAAATGGTTACAGAGTGACTGGTGCCACTGTGTGAAATATTCCATCACTCTCTGGATTACAGAAGTGTTCCAGCGAAACTCGTGAAGCTCCAATATGGCGCCTGTTTTCAAGGATGGAGCGAGACAGAAATCCTGACCATTATTGCTGGGAATCTGCGACAGTCTGTTATTAAGGAAAGAATTGCAGGGCGTTGAGAAAAGCTTCAGGCATATTCCGCATGGTTTTGTGAAAGGGAATTGGTATTTTGTCTTGGAAAATCATGCCAAGTTTTTTTTTCTGGAGATCCTTGAGAATGTAACAAGCGGACTTGATAAAGGGGAACATAGAACATATAGAACATAGAAAAATACAGCGCGGTACAGGCCCTTCGGCCCTCGATGTTGCGCCGACCAAATCCTACCTAACCTACACTAGCCCAATAACTTCCATATGCCTATCCAATGCCTGCTTAAATGACCATAAAGAGGGAGAGTTCACCACTGCTACTGGCAGGGCATTCCATGAACTCACAACCCGCTGCGTAAAGAATCTACCCCTAACATCTGTCCTATAACTACCACCCCTTAATTTAAAGCTGTGTCCCCTAGTAACAGCTGACTCCATTAGCGGTAAAAGGTTCTCAGTGTCTACCCTATCTAAACCTCTAATCATCTCATACACCTCTATCAAATCTCCCCTAAACCTTCTTTTCTCCAATGAGAACAGGCCCAAGTGCCTCAGCCTTTCCTCATACGATCTTCCCACCATGCCAGGCAACATCCTGGTAAACCTCCTCTGCACTCGTTCCAATGCCTCCACATCCTTCCTATAGTATGGCGACCAAACCTGCACACAATACTCCAGATGAGGCCGCACCAGAGTCTTATACAACTGCAACATGACCTCAGGACTCCGGAACTCAATTCCTCTACCAATAAAGCCCAGTACACCATATGTCTTCTTCACAGCACTATTGACCTGGGTGGCAACTTTCAGAGATCTGTGTACATGGACACCAAGATCCCTCTGCTCATCCACACTACCAAGTAGCCTACCATTAGCCCATTAATCCATCTTCTTGTTACTCCTACCAAAGTGAATGACTTCACACTTAGCTACATTGAATTCCATCTGCCACCTTTCTGCCCAGCTCTGCAACCTATCTATATCCCGCTGTAACCTGCCACATCCTTCTTTACTGTCCACAACTCCACCGACCTTTATGTCATCCGCAAACTTGCTCACCCAGCTTTCAAGCCCCTCCTCTAGATCATTTATAAAGATGACAAACAGCAACGGTCCCAAAAGAGATCCCTGTGGTACACCGCTAGTAACTGCACTCCAAGATGAACCTAGTCCATCAACTACTACCCTCTGTCTCCTTCCAGCCAGCCAATTCCTAATCCAAACCTCTAATGCACCCTCAATGCCATACCTCCGTAGTTTTTGCATTAGCCTACCATGGGGTACCTTATCGAACGCCTTGCTAAAATCCATATACACCACATCTACTGCTTTACCCTCATCCACCTCCTTAGTCACCTTCTCAAAGAACTCAATAAGGTTTTTGAGGCACGACCTGCCCTTCACAAAACCATGCTGACTATCCTTGATCACATTATTCCTATCCAGATGTTCATAAATCTTATCCATTACAATTCTCTCTAAGACTTTGCCCACAACAGAAGTGAGACTCACTGGCCTATAGTTACTCGGGCTGACCCTACTCCCCTTCTTGAACAAGGGGACCACATTCGCTATCCTCCAGTCTTCTGGTACTTTTCCCGTTGACAATGACGACATAAAAATCAAGGCCAATGGCTCTGCTATCTCCTCCCTAGCTTCCCAGAGGATCCTAGGATAAATGCCATCAGGCCCAGGAGACTTATCTATTTTCATCCTTTCCAGTATTCCCAAAACCTCCTCCCTACATACTTCAAGGCCATCCATTCTAATCACGTGTGACTCAATATTCACACCAGCAACAGAGTCCCGTTCCTGAGTGAATACTGACGAAAAGTATTGATTTAGTGTCTCACCAATCTCCTCCGCCTCCACGCACAACTTCCCACGTATATCCTTGACTGGACCGATACCTACCCTAGTCATCCTTTTATTCCTGACATACCTATAGAAAGCCTTTGGTTTTTCCCTAATCCTACCAACTAAGGACTTTTTATGTCCCCTTCTCGCTGCTCTTAGCTCTCTCTTCAGATCCTTCCTGGCTACCTTATAACTCTCAATCGCCCCAACTGAACCTTCACGCCTCATCCTTACATCGGCCGCCCTCTTCCCTTTCACAAGGGATTCCAATTCCCTATTAAACCACGGCTCCCTCACAAGACCCTTTACTCCCTGCCTGACTGGTACATACTTATCAAGGACACTCAATAGGTGTTCCTTGAACAATCTCCACATATCATTAGTGTTCTTCTCCTGAAGCCTGTTTTTCCAATCCACGCATCCTAAGTCATGCCTCACTGCATCATAATTTCCCTGTCCCCAGCTATAGCTCTTGCCCTGCAGTGCATACTTATCCCTCTCCATCACTAAAGTAAAAGTCACCGAGTTGTGGTCACTGTCCCCGAAGTGCTCACCTACCTCCAAGTCTAACACCTGGCCTGGTTCATTCCCTAGAACCAAATCCAGTATAGCCTCACCTCTTGTTGGCCTGTCTACATATTGTGTCACACACATTGGACAAACACCAACCCATCTAACGAACTCGAGCTATAGATTTCCCAGTCAATATCTGGGAAGTTAAAGTTCCCCATAACAACCACCCTGCTACTTTCACTCTTCTCCTGAAACATCCTTGCAATACTATCCTCTACTTCTCTCGGACTATTGGGAGGCCTGTAGAAAACACCTAACAGGGTGACCTCACCTTTCCTATTTCTAACCTCAGCCCAAACTACCTCATATGGCAAGTCTTCCTCCATCGTCCTTTCCACCGCTGTAATGCTATCCTTGACAAGCAATGCCACACCTCCCCCTCTTTTACCCCCATGTCTGACCCTACTAAAACATTTAAACCCTGGAACCTGCAACAGCCATTTCTGCCCCGGTTCTACCCACGTCTCTGTAATGGCCACAACATCGAAATCCCAGGTACAAACCCACGCTGCAAGTTCACCTACCTTATATCTTATGCTTCTGGCATTGAAGTACACACTTCAAGCCACCTTTCTGTTTACAGGCACCCTCCTTCGAAATCGATGCCTTGTTCCTAACCTCCCTACACTCAAGGTCCTGTACCCTGAAGCTACAGTCCAGGTTCCCATGCCCCTGCAATGTTAGTTTAAACCCTCCCAAAGAGCACTAGCAAACCTCCCCGCAAGGATACTGGTGCCCCTCAGGTTCAGGTGTAGACCATCCTGTTTATAGAGGTCCCACCTTCCCCAGAAAGAACCCCAGTTGTCCAGAAACCGGAATCCCTCCCTCCTGCACCATGCCTGTAGCCACGCATTTAAATGCTCTCTCTCCCTATTCCTCGACTCTCTATCACGTGGCACGGGTAACAAACCAGAGACAACAACTCTGTTTGTTCTAGCTCTGAGCTTCCAGCCTAGCTCCCTGAAAGCCTGCCTGACATCCTCACCCCTCTTCCTACCTATGTCGTTGGTGCCAACGTGGACCACGATCTGGGGCTGCTCCCCCTCCCCCTTAAGGACCCGGAAAACACGATCAGAGACATCACGTACCCTTGCACCTGGGAGGCAACATACCAATCGTGAGTCTCTGTCGCCCCCTACAAAACCGCCTATCTGTACCCCTCACTATTGAGTCCCCAAGAACTATCGCACTAACTTTCTCCACCCTTCCCTTCTGAGCAACGGGGCCAGGCTCCGTGCCAGAGGCCTGAACCTCGATGCTTACCCCTGATAAGCCATCTCCCCACAAGTATCCAAAACGGTATACTTGTTCTTTAGGGGAATGACCGCAGGGGGTCCCTGCACTGGCTGGTTCCTCCCACTCCCCCTCACTGTCACCCATCTCTCTATAACTTTCGGTGTAACTACTTCCCTAAAGCTCTGATCTATGACCACTCTCCCTGCCGAACGATCCGCAGTTCATCCAACTCCAGCTCCAGTTCCCTAACACGGTCTTGGAGGAGCTGGAGATGGATGCACTTCTTGCAAGTGTAATCAGCAGGGATGCTAATGGCTTCCCTCACCTCATACATGTTGCAAGAGGAGCATTGCACTGCCTGCACTGCCATCCCTCTAAAAAGTAAGCTTTAAAACTAAATCTAAAGAAACAAACAAGCAAAATGCAGCACTTACCTGCTTGCCACAACGGGTCTTATTATTAGGTTAGAGGAGGAGGGCGGGTGGGAGGCTCTACCCCTGTAGTGCCTCGGGTTCCTCGCCTGCGCGCTTACGTAAGAAAAAAACCCTACCCAGGTAACCTAGTGCGGCACCAGCTTCCGGGTCCGCTAGGCGCTTAAAAAAAACTTTAAAACTTTTAGCTGTTTGAAAAAAAATCATGAACTGGACTTACCCCGCGACTTCAAAAACACCACCAGACAGCCGTTACTTGGTCCGCCGAGCGAGCGAACTGGTAGACATGAGGCTTTCCAGAGATTTCTCACAAGGTATCACCAAGTAAAGGTTCTTCCACCAGACAGAACGTCATAATATGATGGATAACATGGGATGACGGATGGTTACCACAAAGAAATTGGAGAGTCAGGATTCATCGATATTTATGATAAAGAAATGTCTACTGCAGTAGCACGACTATCAGTCCAATGGCTTGAGTTACTTACATGTATTCTGGGAGCCTGAAGGGGAGAGTTGAGTGCAATACTCATTCGAGTTTGAGAATGACACTGAGAAACAAAAGGCCGGCTGTTGTTAAATGGAGAAGAGTCCCAACAAAAGAGCAGTACAAACGGATTGGAGTGTTCCTGCGCATGAAAATTAACTTCATCATGCTGATGCAGAAAGTAACTAAATTGGTACATTAAGAGTGTTTCTGGGATGAAAGAGTTGAATTATTGAGTTCCTATAAAATGGTGAGTCAATTATTCATAGTGCTTGAAATTAATGAGCGTGACGTTACTGAAATGGACAAGGTAGAGAGGGGGCTTGATAAGCTATTTGTTGAGAATTTGGTTCCACACCTGGGCAGACTGTCTCACTCCGGGATACTGATATAGAATAATGGATATCGATTTCAAACAGAGAGGTAAAGAAATGTCATCTTTCAGAAAATAGTGAATGTCTGGTATCCCGAACCCAGAGAATTGTAGAAGGTTGGTTACTGGATGTATTTACAAAAGGGGTGGATTGGTTTCGCACATATAAGCGAGTTGAGAGATACGAGGGGTAACAGGAATGTGGAGTTGAGACAGCCTGGATTCTATAAGTACATTTTCGAAACAAGGCCTAACCATCGGTGTGACCTTGATCTGCTCCTGTGTCGCAGGTCTGAAGGGCTGAATGGAACATCAGAGCATAGGGCTGAGGGACATGAGTGGGCCATTCTGCCCTTTGAAACTACTTCATCTGCAAAGTATGTCATGGTTCATCTCATTGTGCTCTCGGCTGCACGTTTCGCTCTATGCACAGTTATCCCTGATACATATGTCTGTGGAAAATCAGACGAAGCCAGCCTCAATATAACAGAAAGATTCAGCCATCACAAACTTCTGGGAAAGAGAATTCCCATTTGAATAAATGCCCACTTTGTGAATTCTCCTCACTCGGGTTCTGACTGTGGTTGGAGGATGTGACTGTTACCTTTTCTAGTACCGCTCCTCCACTGTAACCAGATTTTAAATGTAACCAGCTTGGAGATATGGCCGATGATAACGGTCTCAGACTGGGTCAGGTTCAGTGATAGGAGCAAGTCAGGGAGATTTCTTTAGTCAGCCACATATAATGGAGCAGCATGGTGGATCTGTGGTTAGTACTGCTGCCTCATATCACCAAGGAGCTGGGTTCAATTGCAACCTTCAATTCTCCCCCTATCTATGTGTGTTTCCTCCCGGTGAACCAGTTTCCTTCCATAGTCCAAAGTTGTGGAGTTTAATTGGCCATGCTCAATTGCCCATAGTGTTCACGGATATGTAGGTTAGCTGGCTTAGTCATAGAAAATGCAGGATTATATGGTTAGGGTGGGGGGCTAGGTCTGTGCGGGATGCCGTTCGGTGGGCCAGTGTTTACTCAATGGACAGAATGTCCTGCGTCGACACTGTGGAGGTTCTATGACAATGGCAAGTGTGGTCTAGACAAACATCCAGTGGTTATTTACCTGATCCATGCTCATCACGGTCTTGCATATTTCAGTATGATGATCTCTCGTTCCAAGAATTATCTATTAAAGCCTCCATAATATAAGCCCTTCATTTCGGGAATTCGTGAAGTGAAACATCTCTGAACTGCTTCCAATTGAATTATATCTTTTCTCAGGTAAGGAGACAAAAAAAAAACCTCACACCCCAGATGAGGTTATTTATTATTTTCTCAGTGTTGTGAGACTTTGGATATGTCTTACCGCAGAGCATTGGAGGTAGAGATATTGAATATTCTTGAGGCACAGACAGAAGGTTCGTACATAACAATGGAGTTAGGGGTTATTGGGCAGGAATACGCAGTGTGGGGGAAATGCTGGCAGTAGTACAAAACGATACTGATCAAAAACACCCATAAACATAATGCAAAACAAATGGTCAGGTAGACAAATAAAATAAATGCAAAAGTGATAGAATAGAGTTCTGAAGGACCATGGGGCTGCTCTGTCATGACAGAGACCACTCGTTGTGGTTTAATCAGAGGGTGAGCACACCTGAGGTTTTGGGGTGAGGTTGAGAGAGCGTCTACTTCATTGTAACCTCTGTCAGTGTGGGGAATTGAACCTGCGCTGGTGTCCTCCCTCTGCATCACAAACCAGCCATCCAACCAAATGCGAGACGTTGTAACGTTTAGAGGCAGAAACAGCCACAGGCAAAGGACGTCTGGTCAGTGACAGGAACCCAGGGGGGATGAATAACTGAAAGTTCCTGCAACATGGAGCTGAAAAAACCATCAAATAAGCGGCAATCTTATTATATGCTAGAGCATATTTGAAGGGTTTATTGGCCTCGTGATTGATTTTAATTGTATGTGGTTTGAATAACATACATCTCTACTCTGTCCCTTTATATGTTACATACTCTTGCATTGACATTTTCCCGAAAAGGAAAATTACTTGGAACATTTTCTGGAACATCCCATAATCGGCCTTCTCCAGAATGTTCTATCACCATGTGAGGGTATTGGAAAGGCGAGAGAGAAAGAGAGGAAGAGGAAAGGCGCTGCGTGCAGCAGTGAGAGTGGTGGAGCATGAGCCTTGTTCGGGGGTAGGTGCTATAACATATATACAGTCTTTATAGCGTGGGGGTAAAGTGGCGAGAGAGACAGAGAGAGAAGGTGCTGCATGCAGCAGTGAGAGTGGTGGTGCCTGAGCCTTGTTCGAGGGTAGGCGCGATAACAGATTTCATTAAGTGTGCGGGAGCAGAGAGAAGACGTTGACTCTTACCCTGGCAGAATGGGGAAGGTTATTAATGCCTGCCCTGTATTGTTGGACATTACATCAGACCGCAGATCCTGCACTGAGCTAGGTGGTGAGCTCCAAACTGAGAAAGCTCAACTGTTTGCCAATTGGCCTTTTAAAGATGTTACCAGTTCCAGGGATCACAAAATATCCATGTGGCATCCAAGCGATGGTGTTTACCTCCAGCCATGAAGGGTGGGAGACTTGGATTGGCATTGAATGATAGGGACACCGTTGGGTGGGGTGGGTAGTTAATGAGGTGAGTTCGATAAGAAAGCACAAGGAAACTAACTCAGCCTCGTACAGATAATCCCTCAGTCACACTCAATGAAAATGGCCCTGAGATAAATTATTGTTAGTTTCTGCCCAGAGTTGAAGAATCTGCTGACTCCACTCCCAGTTACAAAGCTGAAGAACAAATGCTCACCAAAAAAATCTCCATCATCCGAACTCACACCAATATCCCATTCATCCATCATTCCTGGGAATGCTGGCTCACGTTGCTGGCTGCTGTCAAAATATCTTCATTCCAGCATTCTGAAAGCTGTGATCTTCCATGAAATTGCCTCTCAATCTCCCTTTCCCTTTTTTCCCCAAAAATATTTTGTTTGATGATATTAAAACTGACTCCCCCGCCATCTCTCTCTGGCAGTGAAGATCACATCCACAGCGCCCCCTTGTCATGGCACAATGGACATATTGGGCTGTAAATGGATGGGAGCTGCACATCATGTCATTTCCAGCATGTGCTACACGTTTCCTCACTATGGGCAGAGATCTAACACATTATTACTGAGCAATGTACTGGGGTGGTGAAAACAGCTGTTTTGACGGTAACTGCTCCAGTTTAAAAGATCCATTCACTGCACAGCTCCCCATACTGATAAGATGCCTTGTCCACGTTTATCGAGCAAGACACTGGTACGGGCTGCATATCACCCGATGCTGGACAGAACGTTTCTGAATCAATACATCGGTGTGTACCATACTGCTCCACGTGTTGGCCAGATATCTAGTGGACTGGATAGACCTGTGCTACATTCCATCCTGGCCAGATGGCTGGGTTGTACTGAACCTGGTCTGCACATTGCTCCATGTTGAGCAGATATCTCGTCTGGATTACACGGTCTGGGCTGGATCTGTGAGTTCGATTAACTATGTGATATAATTCCTGATAGAGCTATCAGTCCTCCAGCATGGGGCATTCCGCTGTTAAATCCCGTGTTTCTGCAACATGTTGTACATTAAGTAATTAGACAATTAAAATGTGAATATCTGTCCTTTTTGCTATGGAACTGAGCAGACACATCTCAAAATATATGACGAAGGCAGTCTTGACCGCAACATTTTCTTATTTTGAAGATAAATGTGAGGTACTGTGCTCAGCTGCAATTCGCTTGGTCAAAATATTCGACATTAAGCAAAACACAATTCATTCAAACATTGTCGACAAAACACAATATGGTAACATCCTATCAACACAGACTTGTCAAAGAACAAATTCACGAAACAGATTGACTGTTTCACGACACAGTGGAGAAAAATAGATAAAGTTTCGAATCTCGTGACCCTAAATCACAACTGAACGCAACTGGGAATTAATGTGATTTATATCAGATATTGTCGGATATGTGAGGGGGAGGTTTGTTGAATGGACGTAGAAATCTCCGGAGAGAAAGAGAGAGAGAGAGAGAGAGAGAGAGATGAAAAGCAAACATAGGAACTGCTGATGATGAACCAGAAGGAAAATAACACGGCAGCTTATTTTAAAATTTCCCCTTTTCCCATATTCCTGAATATCATGAGAATTTAGACGTGTCCCTGTTTACATTGTGTAATATTCCTTCTGCCTTTCTTTTCTGAGTGTGATGATCAACTCCATCGGTAACACTGGTGCCGCCCTCACAGTTTCTGAGATACAAAGGAACGGAATCTCACATTGTCAACTGATTTTTTTTGGAGAAGGGAACTGTAATTGTAGGGCTGTGCAGAGATGAAACTGTTTTTTCCTGCTAAGAATAGAAACATTTTCAACACTAAATGGGTGCACCGTGTGTCGAGGGATTTGACTTGCTCCAATAATTACAGAGTAAAGAGACGTTCTGTGGACACTTTTCACGCGTTTGTGTTATCATCTGCTGCATTCACTCAGAGAGACCCAATGATATAGAGACCCCACTCTTGTCGAGATATGAGCACTGCATTTACAGAGTGTTCTGGGTTCATGGTAAGCATATGGAGTCATGGCTACACAGAAGGGGAGCTCTTTACACAGGGAGGGTCAGGGCACTGCATGTTCCTACCAGGAATTTTCAGGATCATTTGTCTAAGCTGGAACCATTCTAACTGTAAAATGTGAAACCAGTGTCTTTCAAAAATGAGGTGGTCACTGAGCTGTGCCCCCTCCTTAAAACTTACAGCAGGGAAAGGACTGTGCTGACACCATGAAGTGAACTGGATTGATTCTTGAACGTTACAGGCAGAGTGGGTGACATGTCCATCACCATGAAGTATATTGGATTGAGTCTGGAACTTTCCAGGCAGGAGTGAGCAACATATCTGTAGTGCAGTCCTCCGATATACTACAAGCTGATAGAATCCTCCTCCCTTCTGAGAGAAATACATTGGTTCTCTTTCCACAGAAGAAGGTGGAGAAACGAACTTCCAGAAATACGAAAGAACAGAGGCTCTGGTGAAAATTAGGGGCTGCACGAAATTAGAATTAATGAAAACCTAATCGAATTGAAGATTGGTATGTTGCTGGAACTGATGAGCTACATCCCAGAGTATTGAGGAGGTGGCAACAGAGCTAGTGAAAAAAATTCTGACTATTTGTCAAAGCTGGTTTAATTCTGTAAAGGATCCTGCAGACTGGAAAACAGCTATTGTAAACCCAAACATTTAAAACAGGTCGGAGAGGGCAAACAGAAAACTAAATAGCTTGATGTTAGCAGTGAGAAAAAAATGTAACCTTTTATAAGGAATGTGACAACTAGACATTTGGAAAATAATGGTATGATTTGGTAGAGTCAGCCTAGATTCAGGAAAGGGAAAGGATCTTTGATAAACCTGATGTAGTTTGTGGAGGTTGTCCGTTGTGACATCGAAAATTGACAACCACTGGGAGTAGAGTGTTTGATTTTGCAGAAAAAGTTTGATACGGTTGAATACTGGTGAGTGGGAAATGTTAGAGTCCATGGGTAGATAGGGGTGGAACACACATAATGTATCAAAAATTCGGTAATGGGCAAAATGAAGAGAGTAGTGTTTTACTCTGGGTGGAAGGCTTGTGGGGTATCAGAAGGATCAGTGCTTGGGCAATAGCTGTTCGCAAGGTATAACGTCATTGAATGGGAACAACAAATATAATGATTCTCTTTTAAGTTTATTAAACGATGAGAGGTTGGGAAGTTCTGTTGTTGAAAACGACCTGCATGTACTTAGGTATAAGTCACTAACAGAATTCAGATGGGACAGTCAGTAATTATAACTGAAAAAAATTCCAGCCTTTTATGCAAAATACTTGAAGTACCAAAATAAATATACCTTACTCAATGGTAGTGTTGTGTTGAAAGAGAATTTTGTGTATTATGTACAGATTGAATCTACTTCATAAATAATGAACGCCACGTCACCAAGACAGCGCAAAGGAGTTTAACCACACTGAACTCGAGCATGATGGTACCATCATGAGAGAGAGCGGTAACTATGTCGTTAACATGTAGTGCCGTGAGAGAATATGAAGGTGAAACTTGACAGTTATGGACGGACACTCATTTTGTCCCAAGCAGCCATTGATAAGGTGAGGAATTTCGTACTTTCCATGGGATGCACGATTCCCAATAGTTTACGTGCTAGTGCATCGACCTCACTTCGATTAACAGAGAGGTACAGGCTCCGAATGAACTCTGAACACAGTAATAGACAGTTACCGTGTGACCCTCCAATCAAAGTTACATTGTCCATAATCCTGTCAGCAGCCACAATACCTTCATTCTGAAACAATTGGCCATGCCCCACCAGCCTCTGAATTCCAGGGAGAACATTGGTCTGCTGTCTCTGCGACGGAAGATACCTTTGAGACTCATTATAAACAATGGCTTCATTCTCCCTGCCAGAAGAGCATGCACGCATAACAAGGATGGACTACGATTAATGAAGCCACGAGGAATAACATGGAACAGTCTATCTATGCAGTCTCTGCTCCATTTGTTTGCGATGTTGGAGCATCTCGGACACCTTCCTGTTCCAGCGTTAGTGACTTGAGAAGCTGAATGACCTTTTCTTGTGCCTTTCTAAGTCACTTCCTCTATATCGAGATGGTAATTGCATGAAGTATGTTCTGTACAGCCTCAATATGACCTCCCAACTTTTATATTCAATGCACTGGCCAACAATGACAAGCATATAAAACAACTTGTTCACTTTCCTATAAACCTGTGACTCCACTTTCAAAATACGATGAACCTGCACCCCAAGGTCTCTTTTTTTTCGCAACACTCCCCAGGAACTTACCATTAAATGTATAAGCCAACCTTTATTTTCCTTTCCAAAACGCAGTACTTCACATTTATCAAAATTAAATTCCACCTACCAATCCTCAGCCCATTGGATCATCTAACTAAGATCCCGTTTTACTCTGAGGTAACATTTTTCTCTGTCCACTGCACCTTCAATTTTGGTGTCATCTATAAACTAACTAATCATGCCTCATATGTTCATATCCAAATCATTTGTACAAATGACAAATAGCAGTGGGCCCAGCGCCCACCTTTGTGGCACTGCATTGGTCACAGGCCTCCAGTATGAAAAAGCAACCCACCACCACCACCTTCTGTCTTCAATCTTTGAGCCAGCCCTGTATCCAAATCGCGCGTTATCCTGTACCGTTATAAAAGGGGTGCAGGAACAGAAGGCGCTTCGTTTAAATGAGCACAGATTATTGAAGATATCAGGACAAGTGTGGAGAACAGTAAATCTCACAGATTAGTTTCAGTATCTGAACTGTTTACAGGAGGATGTGTAGGAGCGAGCTACCGTGCTCGCTTCCTGGGAGGTGGTGGTGACGTTGTGTTGTGCGCCCACCCTTCTGCCCACCGAGACCGTGGGGATTCCATTTGTACCAGCTCTACACACAAGGGAGATGGTATCAGGGCCATAGCTTCTAACTTGTGCTGGGGGCAACGGAACAGGACTGTTAGTGGGTTTGAAGTGACAATTGCACTTCACTGAACATTGCTACTTACTGGGTTGGTGGGACGTGGATGTTTCAGAATCTCCCACTCGAATCGTCTCTGTCATCTCCAGCTCGTACCAGCGTCCTCCCCACATGGCAGCAGAAAGGTCGGTGAGGGAATGGATATCGTGCACTCCACCACGCAGCTTGGCCCTTTCTGTCCGATTACAGGCTGCTTCTCCTGGAATGGGAGGAAGGGACTGAAGGGGTGATGGTAGGAGTGGGTGGCCGTGTTGTTAGTGCTGGTGGAGGGGGCTAAATGGTGAGATGTCCAGAGGGATTCAGTCCACGGTGTTGTATCCATGCAGTGTTATTAATGTATTGGGTGAAGTGTAGAGAGAGAGAGACAGAGAGAGAGAGCGTGGTGGGGGGTCGGGGGGCGGGGCAAGGTACTGCATATCGGAGTAAAAGGGTTGGAGCATGAGCCTTGATCGGGGTAGGTGCTATAACAGATACACAGTGAGTGGGTGGGAGCAGACAGAATATGCGGACCCTTATCCTGACAGAACGGGGAAGGTTATTGATGCTTGTGCTGGGTTGCTGGACATTCAATCAGACCACAGATACTGCACTGAGCTGGGTGGTAAGGTCAGACCATGCTCGGTGGGTCTGGTGGTGTGGCCCCCTCTGGGAAAAGAATGATCCCCCTCTGTACTGGCCCATCCACCAGGACCTCCGTGTCCCGATCGACAAACCATAGTGTAATTGCCTCTTATCTGCCATGCTCGGGGTAAACTGTGCGGGGCAGCTCCGAACTGAGAAAGCTCAACTATGTGCCATTGGCCTTTTAAAGCTGGCACCATAGCCCGAGATCGTTGAATATCCAGGGGAATTAGGGCGATAGTGATTACCTACAGTCATGATGGGTGGAGAATTGGGCTGGCATGAATGGGGGGTCACCATGAGATGAGGTGAGTTCGATAAGATGACACCAGAAAATTAGTTAGGCCTCGTGCAGACGATCCCTGTCACACTCAAAGAAAGTGTCACCTCGATAAATTATTGTTAGATTCATCCCAATGAGTCGATGACTTTGCTGGTTCTACTCCCAGTTATAAAGCTGCAGAACAAAAAGCTCATTCAAAACTATCCATCATCGGACCTCACAGCAATATCCCATTCTCCCATCATTCCAGGTAATGTTGCCTAATGTTGCAGAAAACTATTGGAATATCTATATTTCAACAGTCTGGAACTTGTGAGCACGTCCGTCCACGACATTTTCTTTGAATCTCGCTCTCTCTCTGTCTAACCCCCAAAGCGGCACGGTGGTGCAGTGGTTAGCACTGCTGCCTCACAGCATCTGAAACCTGGGTTCCATTCCCGACTCGGGCGACTGACTGTGTGGAGTTTGCACGTTCTCCCCGTGTCTGCGTGTGTTTTTTTCGGGTGCTCCGGCTTCCTCCCACAGTCCAAAGATGTGAGGGCCAGGTGAATTGGCCATGCTAAATTGCCCATAGTGTTAGGTTAGGGGTATGGGTGGGTTGCGGGTCGGTGTGGACTTGTTGGGCGAAGGCCCTGTTGCCCCACTATAAATCTAATCTAAACCCCTGCCATTAAGGATGCTTTTACTATTTCCCTGGCGATCTCTCTCTGGCAATGGTTCTCACACCCACAGCACCCCTTATAACGGCACAGTGTAAAAATGTAGCCGGAAATGGACGGGAGATGCACATCCTGTTACTTCCAGCATGTGCTTCAAGTTATCCCACACTGGGCAGTGATCTAACGCAGTGTTCTGAGAAATGTACTGGGGTGGTGGACACAATTCCACATCCGGGTCAGAGATCTCGTCTGGGTTTATGCATTAATGCACTGCTGTGTTCTGCATACCTTTCCACTTTGGGTAGATTGTGGCTTGTCTTCCACAGGGCACCAGCCTGGTCTGCACAGTGCTCCATGTTGAACAAATATCTCCCCTGGGTTTATGGTGTCTGGTCTGGTTGTGTGAGGTGGCTTGAGAATGTGATATAACGAACCATTTCACTGGATATGGCAATCCTTTATTTTTGTTCTCAATCATTTGGAAAGATCCAAATTCTATCTCCTCCAGCCAGTCCCATTCTTCAGTCTACCTCCATAGTTCAGGAACTTGTACCATGAGTAATTGTCCAGTGTTAATGTGAATACCTGTTCTGGTTGTTTCCCTGCCCTTTAGCATTGCTCAACTTGGAGCATCGGGATTCACTGCTACAAATCTCAGTTAGATCACTTCTCAGACTCAACGCTCTAGGTAATATAGCCTCAGCCTATTCCCACTATCTGTGAAGCTCAACATCACCCGTCACAGCCTCCAAAACCGTCAACATACTTTTTGAGTGATAGAGATGTGCAGCACGGAACAGACCCTTCGGTCCCTTCTGACCATGCCGATCAGATATGCCAACCCAATCTAGTCCCACCTACCAGCACCCGGGACAAATCCGTACCAACCCTTCCTATTCATCTATGCATCCAAATGCCTCTTAAATGTTGCAATTGCATGAGACTCCAACACATCCTCTGGCAGATCACTCCATACACGTACCACCGTATGCATGAAAATAAATGCCCCTTAGGTCTCTTTTAATTCATTCCCCTTTCACCATAAACCTATACCGTCTAGTTCTGCACTCCCCGACACCAGGGAAAAGACTTTGTCTTTATATCCTATCCATGCCCCTCATAATTTGGGAAACCTCTATTATGTCAGCCCTCAGCCTCCGACGCTCCAGGGAAAACAGCCCAGCCTGAAATACAACAACATTTCTTTCCGATAGCAGTAAGAGTAGAATTAGTGACTCTGTTGCAGAAATGGCTGAACATAGTGTGTAGACGACAGTGAGTATTGTAGTTGCTAGAGGTTAGTGTCAAGAGTGTGGTGCTGGAAAAGCACAGCAGGTCAGGCAGCAACCGATGAGCAGGAGAATCGATGTGTCAGGCAAAAGCCTGATTCCTGATGAAGGATTTTTGCCCGAAATGTCGAATTTTCCTGCTCCACTAATGCTGGATGACCTGCTGTGCTTTTCCAGTGTGTATCCCAGATGGCCTCCTTCTTCAAAGACCGGTCGACGATGCCATCTAGAGCATCTCATTCACTTCCCACACCTCCGCATTCGGATCCCACGTCTCCAAACGCAACAACGAAAGAACACCCTGCTTCCTCACCTTCCACCCCACCTAACCTCCAGGTACAACACATTATTCTCCACCATTTGCACCACCAACAATCAGACTCCGCCAACAGGGATATAGTTAATTCCCTGCCCTTAACTGCATTCTGTAAAGAACATTCCAGGCACGACTCCCTTGTCAGGTCCACGCCAACCACCAGTCCATCGTCCACTCTTGGCACCTTCCCCTGCCACCACAAGAATTGGAAAACCTGCACCCTCACCTCCCCGTCACCTCCATCTGAGACCCAAAAGGAACCGTTCACATCAGTCAGACTTTTACCTGTAGGGACACAAGTCACCTACTGCATCCGTTGCTCCGGATGTTGTCTCCTCTACACTGGGGAGACACGATGCCAATGTGTGGAACATCTCAGAGAACATTGCTGGTGTACCTGCAACAACCATCCCCACACCCCGTGGCTGTACACTTTGAATCCCCCTCCCACTCAGCCATAGACATGCAGGTTCTGGGCCTCCTCCATTGCCAAACCTTAACGACCCGACGCCTGGAGGAAGGAAGACTCATCTTCAGCCTTGGGACCCTGCAACCGCATGGGATCCGTGTGGAATTCACCAGTTTCCCCCATTTTCCTTCCCTACACGTTATCCCAGATCCAGCCTTCCAACTCAGTAACGCCCCATGAACTGTCCTACCTGTCCATCTTCATTTCCACCTACGCTCCATCCTCCTCTCCGACATATCACCTCCAAACCCAACTTTATTTACTTGCCGAATTCTCAGCTACCTTACCCAAACACCATCCCCTTTCCATTTGTCTCTCAGTACCCTTGGGCCACAAGCCTCATTCCTGACGGGTTTACACAAGAAATGTCGATGTCACACTGATGCTTGACCTGCTGTGCTTTTGCAACACCACATTCTCGACTCTGATCTCAAACATCTGCAATCCTCACATCTCCCTTTAGCTAATGTATCCAGAAATGTCAGTCTCCATGGATTATAACTATCCTGGTGGATGTTTTCCATCTACTAATGATAAATGAGTTCCATTCAATGTGTTATGCCATAGTATGAGGAGGAGCATCACCGACAGCGCTGAGAGGGATCAGCAGATCCAGAGGGGTTGGGGTCGGGGAGGTGGGGCGGAGGGGGGGAGGGGAGAGCAGGGGGAGAGATCATAATCTGAGAATATTAGACTTGAATGTTCCAAAAATGTAACCGAATCTGAGAACGTTTAACTGGAACTTTATTCTATCATGTTTGATTTTTTTTTTACATATTATGATTTTTTGTTGTTATATTCATGCTTCTGTTATTCTCTTCTCATTATTCAATATATTTATTCTCTTCTCCTGTCTATCATTGGTGTCCCCGGTAAGTCTCACTGTCCAGATATTTTTTCTATAAACTAGATATGACTGCATTACTGTTCATTCATGTATTCTTCCCTTCTTGCCACTACTATTGTTCACGTTGAGACTCTGTATCCAGATACTCACTCTGTAGATGGAGAAAGTGAGGACTGCAGATGCTGGAGATCACAGCAGAAAATGTGTTGCTGGAAAGGCGCAAAAGGTCAGGCAGCATCCAAGGAAAAGGAGAATCGACGTTTCGGGCATAAGCCCTTCTTCAGGATGCACGACACGTCGATTATCCTGTTCCTTAGATGCTGCCTGACCTGCTGCGCTTTTCCAACAACACATTTTCAACTCACTCTGTAGATTTCGACTAACTGCATCAGTGAACTCCATTTCCTTCCTGTGACTCCAACTCATCTTTGGCCAATTGTTTTTTCTTTTGTTTGTTGGACCTGGACATTGCTGGCTGGCCCGCATTGAAAACCCAACCTCATGTGACCTTGAGAAGGTGATGGTGAGCTGTGTTTAACGTGAATCTTTCTGTCCTTTAGTATCTTTCCGTAGCCTTGATATTTGGCCTCCTACTGTATCCAGTGCTGACAGTGGAAAGCTCAAAAACAGTGAAATTGTTTGTCTTGGACTGTTGTTAACTTCGCAGCGTGTCCCATGTGATGTTCCATGTCGGGGTGAGGGTGTGTGTCGGGCTAATGTTCAATTCCTGGTGCGTCCCATGTCGTGTTCCATGTTCAAGGGAGTGTGTGCCGGGTTGCTGTTCACTTCCCTGTGTGTCCCATGTGGTGTTCCATGTTAAATAGGGGTTTCAGTGGTTTTGACTCACGTCTTTGGTAGATAGTCTGTGCCTGCCCACTGAACGTCTGACTTTTGTGTTTGTCCCTCTGAGTTGATCGTGTGCTCAGTAACACGTAGAATCCCCTTGAGTATTATTGTAAAGGACTAGGTATCTGACACCTCTGACAATGTTGTCACTTTTTAAAAAAATTTCATTGTCTCCTTTTTTAAAAAAAGAGAGACCTTAAAGGCCGAAATGCCTACAGCAACCGGCTGAAGTAAATAACATAGGATACTTTTAGATACTTTAATATTGATAACAATTGCCAGCTCTCACAGACCAGGGTTTCCAGTTTTTCTGAGTTATAACTGTCACCAGGTGCTTGCAGTTGGAGATAGGTTGGATGCTTCAATAAATGATCTCTCGCTGCTAGTCTTTCTGAAATCTGTCTTGATGCTCTCTCCTCCTGGATTGCAGAACTGCGTGCAAGACTGAATGGCCTTGGATATGTCTTTCTGCCAAGGGACGAGTTTATGGACTGTTCGTACATTGGAATATTTCATTAGTAGATGGTACTGTATCTATTATTCACTTATGGTTTCCAGTACTTAAGTTATTCTAAACTACTGTTCTTTTGTATGTATTTTGATTTGAGTGTTTAAATAAATTGTGTTTTGCTTACAGTGGAGTGGTTTGACCAGCTACATCAAGTCTGGAATACCCATTTCACATCTACATTTACTATAATGTAGTGGGGCAGCATGGTGGCTCAGTGGTTAGCACTGCTGCCTCAGAGCACCAAGGACGGAGTTCAATTCCCGGCTTTAACTGTGTGCAGTCTGCACATTATCCCTGTGTCTGCATGGTTTCCTCTGCTTTCTTCTCATAATCCAAAGATGTACAGGTCAGGTGAATTGGTCATGCTAAATTTCCCATAGTGTGAGGGGTAAATATGGGGTAGGCGATTGGGGTTTGGTGGTATGGTCTTCCGTGGGTCAGTGTGGACTTGTTGGACGGTAGGGCCTATTCTAACCTAAGACAAGGTTGTCATTCAGGCTTCAATCTTAAAATATTTTAAGGCAGACTGATCTCGTCCGTAACAAACTGGGGACACTCGTCCGGTTCGAAATCGATAATTCCAAAATTGGGTGCAGGAGTAGAATCCCTACAATGTGGAAGCAGGCCATTTGGCCCTCCAAGTCCAAACCAACCCTCTGTAGAGTAAACTACCCTGAAGCATTCCACTCCCGTATTTATCCATACTTACCCTGACTCGTGTAACTAACCTACACATCGCTGAACAGTACGGGCAATTTAACATGACCTTTTCGCGTAACCGGCATATCTTTAGGCTGTGTGTGGAAAATGGAGCACCTGGAGAAAACCCACGCGGGGGCGGAGAGAATGTGCACAGGGAGATTGTTGGGCTCAATGGGAGCGTTTTATAGATGTTAGTGTGATTTGGTCTGGATACTGAATTCGTTTGGTTTGTATAGTTATTTGTAGTACTGTCTATTTCTGTCTCGCAGAGTTTTCTGGGTTTGGAAAAGGTAATGTTGGAGATTTTACAAAAGGTGAGCAAAGCAAAGCAACGCTTTTAGAATTGGCAGACAAGCTGAAGTTGGGTTTGTGTTTGTCTGTGAGAAAAGGAGAGACAATTGCAGCTGTAGCTTGTCATTTAAAGTTTGTGGAAGTACTATCAGAATTTTTGGAAAGGCTAGAATTCAATTGCAGATGAGGCAGGCTGAACACAAAAAGGAATTGAGACAATGTGAAATAAAATTAAAAGTAGAATTAAAAGAAGAGGAGAGTAAGAACAATGACAGAAAAAGAAAGAAGAAAAGCATAAAGCGAGAGAGTTTCAACTTCAAACGTGAGCAATATTCAAGGAAAGTCGACTTAGCAGGGTGGCGATGAAGGTAGACGGTGGATTGAATGAGGAGTATAGTGAGGATGAGCCAACCTACGGTAGCCAAAGGCCTGATGTGGATCTGTTTAAATATGTACAGGCATTCTAAATTTGATGAGAATGGTGTAAAAGTTCAAAGTTTGGGAGAAGATTTGTAGCTCGGGTGCTCGTTGTTGTTGTTCTGTTCGCCGAGCTGGGACTTTATGTTGCAAATGTTTCGTCCCCTGTCTAGGTGACATCCTCAGTGCTTGGGAGCATCCTGCGAAGCGCTTCTGTGATGTTTCCACTGGCATTTATAGTGGTTTCACTCTGCCGCTTCCGGTTGTCAGTTGCTGTGCGCTGCAGTGGCCGGTATATTGAGTCCAGGTCGATGTGTTTGTTGATAGAATCTGTGGATGAGTGCCATGACTCTAGGAATTCCCTGGCTGTTCTCTGTTTGGCTTGCCCTATAATAGTAGTGTTGTCCCAGTCGAATTCATTTTGTTTGTCATCTGCTTGCGTGGCTACTAAGGATAGCTGGTCGTGTCGTTTCATGGCTAGTTGACGTTCATGGATGCGGGTTGTTAGCTGTCTTTCTGTTTGTCCTATGTAGTGTTTTGTGCAGTCTTTGCATGAGATTTTGTAAACTACGTTGGTTTTGCTCATGCTGGGTATCGGGTCCTGCGTCCTGGTGAGTTGTTATCTGAGACTGCCTGTTGGTTTGTGGACTGTTATGAGACCTAGTGGTCGCAGCAGTCTGGCTGTCAGTTCGGAAATGTTCCTGTTGTATGGGAGTGTGGCCACTCCTTTGTGTTGTGGAATGTCCTCGTTCCGTTGTCTTTCCCTTAGGCATCTGTTGATGAAATTGTGCGGGTATCCGTTTTTGGTGAATTCCTTGTATAGGTGTTCTTCTTCCTCTTTTTGCAGTTCTGGTGTGCTGCAGTGTGTTGTGGCCCTTTTGAATAGAGTCCTGATGCATCTTCGTTTTTGTGTGTTGGGGTGGTTGCTTTCATAGTTCAGAACTTGGTCTGTGTGTGTGGCTTTCCTGTATACCTTCGTGCTGAATTCTCCGTTTGGTGTTCTCTGTACCATCACGTCTAGGAATGGGAGCTGGTTGTCCTTTTCTTCCTCTCTCGTGAATCGGATTCCTGTGAGTGTGGCGTTGATGATCCGGTGTGTGTTCTCTATTTCTGTGTTTTTAATGATTACAAAGGTGCCGTCCACATATCTGACCCAGAATTTGGGTTGTATTTGTGTTAAGAGTGTTTGTTCTAACCTTTACATTACTGCTTCTGCTATGATTCCAGAGATCGGTGAGCCCATGGGTGTTCCGTTGATTTGTTCGTATATCTGGTTGTTGAATGTGAAGTGTGTTGTGAGGCACAGGTCCAGTAGTTTAAGTATGCCGTCTTTGTTAATACGTTCAACGTCCTGTTGTCTGTTCTGTATGTCCAGCAGGTTTCATATTGCTTCTCTAGCTAGGGTTTTGTCGATAGAGGTGAACAGTGCCGTTAATCCAATGAGACCATTCTTTCTTCCTTGTTTATGTGTATATTTCTGACGATGTCCAAGAATTCTTGTGTTGACTGTATAGAGTGTCTGTATCCGCTGATCAGGTGTTTCAGTTTCTGCTGTAGCTCTTTAGCCAGTTTGTGTGATGGTGTCCCTCGTAGTGATACTATGGGCCTGAGTGGGATGTGTGGTTTGTGTACTTTAGGGAGTCCACAGAATCTGGGGGTGTTGTTGCTTTCCGGTTTCATTCTTTGTAGGTCAGACCTGGTTATCTGTCCGTTTTTTGTAGATTCCTCAGTGTGTTGTTTACCTTATTGGTGAGCTGTGGGGTGGGGTCAGACTCCCTCTTTTGGTGGGTGTTGGAATCTGCAAGTAGTTGTTGTGCTTTTTGGATGTACTCTGCTTTGTCCAGTATGACCATCATTCTGCCTTTATCTGCTGGTAGTATGATTATTTTCTTATCGTTTCTAAGTGATTGCAGTGCTTCTTTCTCCTTGGTGTTGAGGTTGTGTGTTTGTCTTTTTCCTGTTATCAGAGGTACGATACTTTGTCTCACTATTTGTTGTGTCTCTTCTGTCAATCCATTGTTCCTGAGTGTGCATTCTAGTGCTGCTAGAAGTCTGCTGTCTTGGCGTCCCTGTGGTTGTAATTGGGTCCCTTGGCCAGTATTGTTCTTTCCGTGTCTGTGAGCTGTCTGTGGGAAAGTTTTTTTTTAACCCAGCTGTGTGTTGTGGTGTCCTCTTCATTGTGTGTCAGTTTGGCCATTTTTTCTTTTAGTGCATTTTTTTTTGTGGTGTGTGGTCCTGTTCTGTACTATGGTGATAGCCTGCAGTACACCAGAACTGTAAAATGAGGAAGAAAAACCCCTATACAAGGTATTCACCAAACATGGATACCCGTGCAATTTCATCAACAGATGCCTAAGGGAAAGACAACGGAACGAGGACATGCTACAACCCAAAAGACTAGTCACACTACCATACGTCAGGAGCATTTCCGAACTGACAGCCAGACTGCTGCGATCACTAGGACTCATAATAGCACACAAACCAACAGCCACTCTCAGACAACAACTCACCAGGATGAAGGACCCGATACCCAGCATGAGCAAAACCAACGTAGTGTACAAAAACCCATGCAAGGACTGCACAAAACACTACATAGGACAAGCAGGAAGACAGCTAACAACCCGCATCCATGAACACCACCTAGCCACGAAACGACACGACCAGCTATCCTTCGTAGCCACACATGCAGATGACAAACAACATGAATTCGACTGGGACAACACTATTATTATAGGGCAAGCCAAACAGAGAGCAGTCAGGGAATTCCTAGAGGCATGGCAGTCATCCACAGATTCTATCAATAAACACATCGACCTGGACCCAATATACCGGCCACTGCAGCGGACAGCAACTAAAAACCGGAAGCGGCAGAGTGAAGCCACTATAAATGCTGGAGGAAACATCACAGGCGCGCTTCACAGGAGGCTCCCAAGCACTGAGGATGTCACCTAGAAAGGGGATGAAACGTTTGCAACAAAAACTCCCAGCTCGGCGAACAGAACCACAACATGATGTAAATGTCTTTTCAATTTCATTTGAGAAAGTGGCTACGCGAATGCTGTGGTCGCTGACCGTGTAGAATTAGTTGATCCAAACAAAGCAGTTAGATATAAGGAGTGGGTTATTTGCTTCCTATTGGAAGAAGTATCTGACCAGTATGAGGAAGTGAAAATATGAGCTTGTGCCAGAAGCCTACAGATCTTGTTTTAGAATGTACAATTGCGTGCCTGGTTAAACTTACATTGAGTTTGAAAGGATCAAACAATGTAATTTTGAAAGATGAGTCAGAGTATTAAAAACAAAGCAACTATGACACTTTTAGAGAGATTCTTACTTTGGAGGAGTTCTAAAACTCACTTCCTGCATGAGAACTCGTGTGGAAGAGCAGAGAGTTGAAATGGCATGATTAGAATCTGAAATGGTCCATTGATCAAAGTTTGGCTGCTGGGAGGGCTTGAGAACAATGTGCAAGATCTTAAAATATATACCTGCGTGTTAGGTTTAGTGGCATAGTTCAGGAGTAGCAGGGAAAGGGGTTACAGCATTAAGTGGTAAAGAAACATGTAAATCCTTTAAGCTGAGACATGAGGAGATATGTTATTGAGAAGGGCTGTGAGGGAGATGAGAAATGCTCCATTATGTAACGTGTGGTTGGAGTGTCCGGTGGAGCCATCAACGGAAATATTTCACAACTGGGAATGAGGCCTTGACCTTCTTGTTGGCGTTACAACATTTCAGCATTTAAATTGCCTATAACGTGTCTGAGACAAGTATACATATACTGATCATAACGCCTGAACGTTTTTAGAGAATTTTAGGAAGAAAACTTCCAATATGTTCAGACAGAGTTATTATTGTTGCCATTCAATTTGGAAGTTATACAAATGGCAGGAAGAGAAACTGTACTTGATAACACGTTATCGAGATTTGGATGAAGAAAAACAGGCGTTTTGTGGCAGAAGTAAACTGACTGAAATAGAATGGAGTAGTGAATGTTTGCATGCTTCGTGTCAATGCAATATATATGTATTGTAGTCTACTGAACCAGTCAGAATAATGGGTTTAAAATGAGGCCCTCTTCGTGTATTGTTGCTTTTTTTTCAAACGGTTAGTTGTGAACATGCTGTCACTTTAAAAAGTTATTTTCTCTTGGGTTTGTTTTTTTAAAGGAGGTGTTAAAGGCAGAGATGCCGAACTTCCGCCTGAAAACAGCTTAAACAAACAACTGAGAAGGTGTTTAGGTTTTATTAAAACGTTGGTAACAATGGAAGGGCAGTGGCCAGCTCTTCCAGAATAGGTTTTCCGTTTTGTTTTGAGCTGCAGCATTCAGAAGCTGCTAGGGATCCCAGAAGGAGTGGAAGTTTCAATTCATGATCCCCAGCTGCTATTCTCTCTGAAAACTCTCTTATAGTTGTTTGCTCCTGGATTGGAGAACTGCATATACGATTTTGTGTTTCAATTTACCTTTATGACAGGGTGTTTGTTTATGGAATCTTCCTGAATTAATTAGTAGAAGGCATTGTATCTATTGTTTGAATATGGATTCAAGTAGAGAAGCTATCCCCAATTTTTCATCCCTTTTATTGTGTCTTAATTGGAGCCTTTGAATGGATTGCATTTTGCTTCACATTGAGTGAGTTGACCAGCTGCAACACATCTGGAACACACAGTTCACATATACATTTACAATAAGGTAAACTAAAGGTCGAGGCTGCCAGCTTAAAATATTTTGAGGTGGTCTGAGCAGGTCCATAACACTTGTAGCTGCGGGGCTTCTGATTGCCTCCTGTTATTGAAAAGTTATTGGAGGGGCTGGGGATTGTTTGCTGGAGCTGTCTCAGATATTCAGGGAGAACTGAAGATTTGGTGAACCAATTCTGTGTGGAGCCTGGGGACTGTAGTTACAGCATCTGGGTGTGTAACATGAACACCAAATGGAGCAAAGGCTGCAGAGAGGGGAAGCTCTGAATCGACGGGGTGAGTATGTGTGGTGAAAGGGGCCTTCTGGATCCACCAGGTGTTTTCCAGGAACAGCTTCTCAGTCTCCACTTAACCCTGGAGCAGAGTGTGAGGGGTCCCCGATTGACCAATGAGCTGGTCACAGAGCGTTGTCACGTCCTTCAACACACCCTGCAGCTTCACACCCGAGGGAGGATGGTGCTGCCAGTGGTTGTTAGGGTCACTGTTTCAGTCAACTTCTTTGATCGGGAACTTTCCAGGCAGGACGAGGTGACATATCCATCATCTCCCAGTATCTCAACATCAATGTTGAGGAGGATATATATGGTGGATGAGGTGAATGTTTTCTCTCGCAGCAGAGAATTTGCCGGGTGTGTCCGTGCTTTCTCAGTATAACAGTATTCCCGATGATGTACATGGCTCTGTGGGTCCCCATGTTCATGAGGAGAGCTAGAGGAACTGAAGGAACTGTAACCTCATAAATGCTACAATGTGCCAATGCACAGTACCTCATTTTGGTGAATATCCAACTGTCCTGGTAGCAGCCACAGTCTCATCATTCAGAAACAGTCAGCCATTCCCATCGTCTTTGAGTCTCCATTCGGAAAGAAAGGATAGCCTTTCGGATAACTACTGTCCCCTTGATAAACGGCTCAAAACACCCTCCCCATGACCACTCCCCACCGCTAACTAAACGTATCAAAATATCCCATGTGAACTGAGAGCAATGGGGCCGTTGGGAAAGTCAGGGAGCAGGCCATCAGGGAGATGGAGCAACACTTCCCATGTCTGAATGGATCAGAGTGAACTTTCCAGCACACATTGTGTCACTATATTTTTGTAATCCCTCTCCATTTCAGAAACATATCGACTTCCATTCTTCCTGGAAAAAAAACTGGCACGTGAAATATTCCGTTATATTCCACTTGGTAAAGCATTATTCTTTGACTTCACCTTCCATATCAATTGACAGACTCTCCACATTCTTTTGATAACTTAATGCCTTGCTTATCTTAGTGTCATCACAAAATATAGGAGCAGCACATCGGTTCAACGATCTTGATCTTTGATATCTATTGTAAACAGTTGAAGACCCTGCACTGGTCACTATGTGTCAACACTAGTCACGTTCTGTGGAACTGATTAAGACGGATTTATCCGGAGTGCCTGCCTCCTGTCTGATACCTAGTCCTCCCCCATTCCTGTGTAACCGCGTCGAAGGACTGAATACAAAAGAGGAGAATCAGTCAGCAATCCAGCCCCGTGAGTCTGTTCCGCCACAGAATACAATCATAGCTGACATAATTGCGGTCTCAGTCTCAGTTCCTTCCCGGTCTCCATACCCCTTCATTAACTCAGTGCCCCAGCATCCCGTGCAATCTGGGGCAGTGCGTTACACAGATTCACAACCCTATGAGAGAAGTAAGTTCTCCTCACCCCTGCTTTAAATCTGCTCTGCCTAATCTTAAAACTATAATCTCTTGATCTAGTTTGCCCCACATGAGGAAATATCCACTCCACAGCGACTTGTCAATCACCTTTAATATCCTCCAGACCCCAATATGCCCTCTTCTCATTCTTCTAAACTGAACTGCTCAAACTCTCTTTGAACGAAAAATTAATCTCTGGAATCAAACTAATTAATTGATCAGTAACGTCATTGTAACTACATACCTTCTGCAGTGTGGGCACCAAATCTGAACACAGTACATCTGTTACAGCCTCCCTAATACCTTGCACAGTTGCAGTAATTCTTCCCTCCCTTTATACTTTATACTTTTACAAGTAAATACTGAAACTACACTTGCCTTTCTCATTCCCTGCTGTACCTGCATGTGAGTTTTCTGTGGTATGCACAAGCACACACAGATGCCTCTGCACGTAACCACTCTAAAGTTGCTGTCCAATTCCATAACACGTCCGATCCCTCTGACCAAAATGGTTAATCCCATATTATCCACTTTAAAGTTTAGTTGCCAGGCGTGGCACATTCATATAAACTGTTCATGTTCGTTTGTAAATGTTCTACATCTTCATTATATCAACCTACTTTTCCACTTGTTTTAGTGTTAGCTGAAAACGAGGCTTTCGTGTTTTCTCTCGTCTCATCCGAGTGAGGAAGTGAGGACCTCAGATGTTGGAGATAAGAGTTGAAAAGTGTGTTGCTGGAAAAGTGTTGAAGGCCAGGCAGCATCCGAGGACCAAGAGAACCGACGTTTCGGGCATAAGACATTCTTCAGAAATGAGGTGGTTGTGCTAAGCCGGGCGGGGGACTTTGGGGGATTTGGGGGGAGGGGCGCTGGAAATACGATAGGTGGAAGGAGGTGAGTGTGAGGGTGATAGGCCGGAGAGGGGGTGGGGGCGGAGAGGTCGTGAGGAAGATTGCAGGTCGAGAAGGCGGTGCTGAATCCGGGGGTTGGGATTGAGATGGGGGGGTGGGAGGGGGAGAGAGGAAATGAGCAAGCTGGAGCTTTTATCTCAGCCCGCTAGGCACACCAGCCTCATTCCTGAAGAAGGGAGTATGCCCCAAAATTCGATTCTCCTGCTCCTCGGATGCTGCCTGACCTGCTGTGTCTTTCCAGAACCACACTTTTCAACCCTCATCCAAGTGATACAACAGATGGTAAATTTTCGGGTCATGTGGTCTGAAATCTATGGAACCCCAAAGGTTGCCAAAGTTTAACGAAACAACTATTCCATCTCTCTGCATTTTCTTGGCTCATCAGCCCTCTATCCAGGCGAATGACCTCCTCCCAAACCCACGTCCTTTTATTTTACAGCTTAATATTTTGTTCAGCGTTTAATCAATCCATTTTCAAAGTTCAGTAACTTTACTTCTCCAGGATCCCTATTGTCTACTTTGCTTGTCACATCTTTACAGAACTCGAGCAAACAAATTCTTTAAAAATAATGCTGATTCTTATGTATTCTGGTTTAACTTTGCAAATCCCCTTTTCTTAATTAATTAATAAGGGGTTTCTCACAATTTCCCTTCATTGCCAACAGTATGTTCAGAAACTTTTATTGACAAGTGAAGATGATTATCCTAATTCCTCACCTTTTTGTAAACTCTACGTTCCCTTTCACATATTCCTGTGTAACAGGCAGAACACTTTATAAGATCTGCTCCGATTGTTGCCCAAGAGGCATGAGCGTCTGAATGGATTTTTTCTGTTCCTGGTTTACACACTGAATGGACTGAATGTCCCCATGATGTTCCTACAATAAAGTCTTGATGGCCGGAATGCCCTGATTTACAGATTCAAAATCTTCTTCTCCTCCTCCTGATAATATGTCAGAAGTCTGAGGGATTGTGGAATCTTCCTGTTACTGAATAACATTGTTGTGGTTCTGTTCGCCGAGCTGGGAGTTTTTGCTGCAAACGTTTCGTCCCTGGCTAGGGGACATCATCAGTGCTGTTGGAGCCTCCTGTGAAGCGCTGCTTTGATGTTTCTTCCGGTATTTATTGTGGTTTGTTCTTACAAACCATACGTAAGGAGCGTCTCAGAACTGACAGCCAGACTACTGCGACCCTTAGGACTCATAACAGCACACAAGCCAAAATCCACGCTCAGACACCAACTCACTAGAACAAAGGACCCAATAGCCAGCACGAGCCAAACTAACGTAGTTTACAAAATACCATGCAAGGACTGCACAAAACACTATATAGGACAAACAGGAAGACAGCTAACAATCCGCATCCATGGACATCAGCTAGCCACAAAACGACACGACCAGCTATCCCTAGTAGCCATACACTCAGACAACCAGGAACATGATTTCGACTGGGAAAACACTTCTGTCATAGGGCAAGCCAGACAGAGAACAGCCAGGGAATTCCTAGAGGCATGGCATTCATCCACAAACTCCATCAACGGACACATTGACCTGGACCCGATATGCAAGCCACTACAGCTGAAACTCACACCCGGAAGCAGCAAGAACATCCATCAACAGACACATCGACCTGGACCCCACATACAAACTACTACAGCTGAAACTGACACCCGGAAGCGGCAAGAACAAACCACGATAAATACCGGAAGAAACATCAAAGCAGCGCTTCACAGGAGGCTCCAACAGCACTGATGATGTCCCCTAGCCAGGGACGAAACGTTTGCAGCAAAAACTCCCAGCTCGGCGAACAGAACCACAACAACAGACACCCGAGCTACAAATCTTCACTCAGACTTTAAAGCTGAATAACATTTTGATGGGCTGAAGGGTCCCTTCATATTCCTTTATAACAGGCTCAAGATACTGAACAATCACCTCCTGCATCCCTGAAAGGGGTTCGAACGAATGATTTGTCTCCTCCTGTTCCCAGACACATGACTGAATTACCTCCATCTTTCTATAACGAGTCTCTAGTGATTTTATCGCATTCTTTAATTCTCGTGCTGAATGGACTCATGTTATTCTAGTGTACCAATCTCTTCCAGTTCCTGTGTTAGAGACTTGAGGAGGCTGAATGTACTGATCCTGTTGCTGTATAACAGGATACTGGTGCCTCATAGCCTATTCTGCATGCAGTGTTATAGACTCGAAGAGCTGATTGACCTCCTCATGTCAGTGTATGTAAGGCTTTAGCGGCTGAATAGCCTTGTCTTCTTCTGGTGTAACAATTTCGAAGGCCTGAATATCCTTCTGCTGTTCCAGTGTAACAGGCTGGAAAAAGGGAATTGGCTGTTTAATTGGCTCCTGTTGCAGACTTTTTTCGGTGTTCTATAAAACAAATCTTTCATTTTGTAAGCTCTAATATGTAGTGGATCAAACTGATCATCCTTTCCTTATAAGTTAATCCCTTGATTGCAGGAATCAGTTGAAGAAACCATCTCTGAGCTGCTTCCAATATAACAATATCATTTCTTCAATGAGGAGACTAAGTCTGGACATACTACTCCAGATGTGATCTGATTTAGATCCTGTATAACATCAGCAACACTTTACCAACCTGATATTAAAAAATCCCAACTCAGTTTAGAGCAGTCTCAGCTGTCTGGGGTAATGCAGAGGATTGTTGAAAGATCATTGTCCTTCTCCACTCCAACAGCATAACAGGAGATTTGGTGAAAAAGTCATAATAACACTTGAGAAGAATGAATAACGTGAAGAGATTATCTCAACGTTCAAATAGGCTTCACCAAATATCTCACGTGAATCTACCATTAATCTCCCCAGAAGCCACATCTCTCAGATTCAACAGAGTCTGGTAGGGTGAAGCTTAGAAACAGCAAGTAGAAGCAAAGATTGATGGCAGTTATATATCAAAGTGAAAGTTGCAATACAAAAGTTGGGTATGATACAAAACGGGGAATTAGATACCCAGGTCTATACGTACCACAGTTATAATGAACAATTTCAAGCTACATCTAAACTGTGTTAACCCACGTGAATAATAATGCTCCGTAAATAGATTTCATGAGCCTATTTGAGATGGTTTCATTTAACAGTATGTTGAGCACTGAGGTGGAAGTCAGGCTGTTTTGACATCGGTGTTATGTGATCGTAAGAGCTAATTGAAAATCCTGCTGAAAAGGAGGCTTCGGGAATAATAATTATAATTTATCGAATTTTATATGACGTCTGAACAAAACAGTTTTTTTTAAACTGTGGTCATAAACCTGAAGAAGGGCTTATGCCCGAAACGTCGATTCTCCTGCTCCTTTGATGCTGCCTGACATGCTGCGCTTTTCCAGCAGCACATTTTTCAGTTCTGATCTCCAGGAGCTGCAGTCCTCAATTTCTCCTCATAAACGTGAGTCATGCAAATCACGAAAGTATGAGGCGCAAATTAGCTTCATTGAATTGGAGAAGTACATATCAAAGATTTATTGGAAGACAGGCAATGGTTGTTGTTTAAATAAAAACCTTAAAATGTGCAAAATACACATATCCACCACAGTTCAAACAGCAAAGGAGTGAGGTGACTTAACAATAGTTCACAAAAGAAGTTAAAGGTTACATTAGATCAAAGGAAGCAGCTCAGAAAAAAATCCAGATGTTGTTGTAAGCCATGGATTCAGAGACATTTGAGGACCAATGAACTGATAATGAAATTTTTTAAAAAATGCAAACGTACAAGAAACAAGGATGATAAAACGCTTCTTTCGATACTTGATGGGAAAGTGAAGAGAAGGACACATGTGGAATGGTGAATATCCACACAAGATAATTTCTTGCAGAGAACTAGGAAATTACAGAGAAACTAAACAGTTACTTTCATGCCAATCTTATTAGAGGCAAGATTAACTGATGGAGAAACTCAGTTTGTGTTCGCCAGTGATTGCCAAAATGATAGGAGATCGCAGTAAACTTAGAAAGTTCACACAGAGAGACGGACTGACACAGGGGCAGGGAGATGTGCCGCCAGCATGGTTAGGAAGAATCCCAAGATGTTCTCCACATACATCAATCAGAACAGAATAACCAGGAAACAACTAGGGCCCAATAGAGACCAAGAGAACACTCTGTGTGTGAATCTGGTGAACATTGATCGATTGCTACAGAAGAGCTCCATACTTATTTTACTTGGGAGAAGAAGATTGCAGGAACAGAATTCAAGAAGATGTATTGGGAAGCTCTTGAACAGACTGATATAACATGTGAGCGGAGATTGGAGGCTTTGGCTGGTACAAAATTAGACTGATTGCCCGGTTACTGTGTGAGACAAAAGACAAAAGGCCCTGACTCAATTTTTTATTTCGAACCTGGACACAGGGAAGTTGGAGCTGCCAGATGACTGGACAACAACTAATGTGGTCCCACAATACAGGAAGGGTTGTGGAAATAGTTTGATTGTTAACCAGTCAGAATTAGATCAGTGTTAGACCAAGTACTGGAGAAAATAGGAAAGGAGAACATTTATCTCTATTTAGGAAGGCAAGGTTGAGTTTAGGATAGTCTGCATGACATCATCAGAGGGAGGTCATACCAAATGAATGTTATTGTCTATTTTCGAGCATGTTGTTTATATGGTTGTTCAGCAAGGCCTTTGACAAGGCCCATATGGGAAACTGATGTTTTTTTTTATAAAGTCATGATATAAAGGGTAACTTAGTTAGTGACATCAAACATTGTCTTATTGGCAGCAGACAGAGGGTGGAGGCAAAAGGCTGGTTGTGTGACTGGAGACCAGTGTCCCCTGGTGTACCACAGGGATCAAAGCTGTGTCCCTTATTATTTGTGGCATTCATAAAAGATCTAGTGTGATAATTAATTGTGTATTTGACACAAAGATTGGCCGGGTGGTTGGCAGTGAGGAGGAAGGCCTTATGTTACAGAAAGATACAGATGGAATGGTCAGATGGTCAGATGAATAGTATCCCTGATATGAGGTGATGTACTTTGGAAGAAGGATCCAAAAATAGGGGTTACAATGAATGGCTGCTCAGGAGGAAGCTCAGAGGGTGTTTCTCCACAGATCCCTGAATGTGACTGCACAGGTTAACAAGTTAGAGAAAAAATGAATACTGCAGATGTTTCAGATAAGAATCACGAAGTGTAGTTCTGGAAAAGCAGTCGTTTGGGCAGCATCTAAGGAACAGGAGAATGATGGGTCACATTCCTGATGAAAAGCTTATTCTCGAAACATCGACATTCCTGTTTCTCGGATGCTGGCTGATCTGCTGTGCTTTTCCAGCAACACACTTTTTGACTGAGGTTAATAGGTTAGTTAAGAAGGCAGCAGGATGCGTAAGCACAGCCGTCATTCATCAACATGTACATTGTCAGAGCTATAAAGTCTATGATTAGGCCAAGATGGAATATTGTCTGTAGTTCTGGAAACCTTATTACAGGAAGGATGTAATTGAATTGGAGAGGTGCAGAATAGATTTACCAGGATGTTCCTCGGAATGGAGCATGTTAGCTATGGAGAGATGTTGGGTAAGCTCGGGTTGTTTACATTGGAGCAGAGAAGTCTGAGGGGGATGTGATTCAGAAGGGTAAGATTACGAGGGCGATGTTCAGAAAGATTTTTGCTGAAGTCTCAAGCCCAGTGTGCAAAATCAAATTTTATGGGATTGTGGCGAATATTTGGACATGCTTTCAGAATGGGAAAGCTGGCAGGGAAGCGCGAGTAAAAGGTTTTTTCTTATTTTGATTTGATGACCAGGTGTATTTTACAGGATACATGCAATAGAATACAGTGATAAGCTTCCACGTGTTGTCACAAAGTGGTGCCATTTTGAATATCTGAAGAAAATAGAATAAGCAAAGGATTCAGCTTGAAGAGAGCTGATGCGTTGTGAGCCAGATCCTCACCATCGACCACGTTGCAACCCAATCCCTACATGGAAGCTACATCACCATCTACACCAGACCCCAGCAACATTGAAGATGCTGATCCTCAGGCACCATCTTTGCCACTGGGCAGGTACTCCTCCATCACCGGCTCGTTGCCCCATGTGCCAGACCGTTCCAATGTCAGAGACATAACTCTTACTGCTAGACCCATGTTACCATGATTGCCTTCCACTATCCGCTTCATCACTACCAGTGCAGGACCCAATCAGCAACAAGTCTCTAATCCTCAGGAATCACCATTTGCTGTCTGGCCCTATCTCACCCACGTTGCCTCTGCTAATGAAGAGGTGCCAATTCCATGTCCTGTGCTTGCTACGGAAAAGTAAGTAAGGACTCACTCTCCTCCACACTGCGCTCAGCTTGAGGTCCAAACCCTGGGTCTAGTTTGAGGTCAGTAAGTTACAGAGAGATAAGTGCGGAAGAAAATAAGAAAAAGGAAGAATATAAGAGTGTACAAGCTCCAGGAAAGCAGCCCTTGGAAAGGAAACACTGGAATGAAAGGATCAGTTGATTGGAAATGAAGGCTCGGGGGGTATCTCAGGAATATGTTCTTGGATCTCAGCTATTCGCAAACATCTCAAACATTAGGTTGACGGAATCAATTACAATGTATCTCAGTCTGCCGTAGGAGAAATGCATTAAGGAGGTCCTCGGCCATGATGAGAAAGTGGAGGCTCGCTTGATTGAATGACCTACTCCTTTCCTGAGATTTCTGTGCAGTCTATGGGAAAGCTCTGTTAATGTTGTCACAAGCTCTCAGATGTTAGGAAGGAGGTCTCGACAGTGTCGACAGGACTTTTTCCCATTCCCTTTTCCGATATCGTGGCTGGTGTCAACTGTTCTGTCCGGATTATCCTTTAAGACCGCGGAGCAGTTTGATACAATTCAGTGTCTTGCTTGGCCGTTTCAGAGACCACTGAAGAGTTCATCACGTGTTTGTGTCTGGAGTCACGTTTAGGCCAGACCAGGAAAGCAGGGGGGATTCACTTCCTGAAAGTACAGTGGAGAAGCAAATTGGTGGTTGCAATTGACATTGGCTTCACGGTCATTGTTACTGACACCAGACTTTAGATCTCGACATTTCATTAATTGCTTTTAACTTCCACCAGCTGCCAGAGCATTTGTTTGGTCTGGGTTAGTCATCCATTGACATGTCCATAACAGCATCAGTTCCACATGGGGACCTATCGGAAACCACACTGAGCAGGTAATTTTTGTGCTGCTGTCAAAAAGACCTCCCAACCATTTGACTGCCGTAATGGAGTTGAGTGGGTGATATTTGTCATACTGTAATTCTTCTCCTCTTAAGGGACTTGTCATAGTAATTTTCCACATTGCCAGATAGATGTAAGAATTGGAAATGGAATGAAATAGCTTTTCCTGGGAGAGGGTTTGTTGTACATTGCCTATGTCGTATCTATTGGGTTGAGTTGTTTCTTCATGTCACATAGGGCGAATCAAATTGTTTGAAAGCTGTCATATGTGATTCTGTGGGCATGCTGACAAGGTGAGTTGAATCATAAAGTCAACACTTCTGGCTGAGTATGACATAGATACGAATCCTTGTCTATTGCTCTGATGTGCAGGGCTGTTCCATTATTTAGGGTGGGACATGTGCATGACCTTGTCCTGCAGTGAGTTGATTAATCCATTTATGACTAGTTGTGGCAGGACTGCTGAGCTTTCAACTGATCTGTAAATATTTGTATTATTGCGCCCTCTCTATCAGATGTTAGTTCTGCTGTTTGGAATGTAACCAGTCAAGTGTCGTATCTTTAACGGGTTGTCATCAGTTTTAGGTACACATGGTTCTGACCCTGGCATGTTTACCCACATTCGTCACTGAACCATAGATCAGCCTGGTGGTAATGGTACACTGAGGGATTAGCCGGGGCAAAAAGTTGCAGATTATAGTTTTATATAATTCTGTTTCTGCTGTTGCTGCGGTCTACAGCACCACATGGATTACAAGGTTTGAGCTGCAATATCTCTAATCCAGTTCTGCTGCCTGTTCCCCAGTTCACACCAAGACCCATTCACCCTTCAGCCATGTACTCAGTGACCTACTCTGGTTTCTCATGTGGTACACCAATTTTATATTCTCATTCCACTGAGGGTCTCTTCATGGTGTCACACTTACAGTTTGTCTCATTCTTCAACACGCTTTAATATATTCATCTGAATCATTTCCCTTCCAGTATGTTACCTTCTATGTTTAGAGTGAATACATCTCCCGCTGTTTCTCTCCCTAAGCGTAAGAGCTCTGTAGTGTCAGTGATGCCAGCCTTACATAGTTTCAGAACTAATGAATTTGTGAATCTTGTGTTATCTTTCATATCCCTGTATATGGCGCTCCAGGTTGGACAGGGGGTTTGAGCAACATTGACACACATCTTTGAAATGTGTTGAACAACAGAAATTGGTCAGAAAGTTAAGCATCTGTGGAGTGAAAGTAGAGTTAATCATTTGGGTCCAGTGATCGTTCTTCAAGGCTCACTGATTTTTTTTTTGTTCTGGCTTCAGATTTCCGGTGTCAACACTTATTTGTTTAATTGAAAATGTGATTTGTTCATTTCTGGAGAAACACAGCAAATCTGCAGCATCTACAGAGACAGAGAAACAGAGTTGCCGTTTCAAGTCCAGTGTGACACTTCTTCAGAACAGAAAGGGATTGGAAAAAGAGGTTTTTATGCCTTTCAAGAGGTAATGGACGGGTGACAGGAAACAGACGGTGTGGAGTTGCAATGCCACTGACGAATGGACTTTTGTTTGTGCTAAAAGAGAATCAAATATAAAGTGAGTATACATTCGATTGCAAAGGGGGGAATTGGGTTCCTTAATTGAGTGCAAGACAAACGATTCACGAAGAGGGCAAGTTTATTTGGAAACCAAGAGAAGGAATGTGTGAAGATTTAAGAACAGCCATAATGGCGTCATGCTGTGAAGTTTTGGAATTGAATACTAACTCCTACAGGCTTTAACGTACCAAAGTGAAATGTGAGGTGTTATTGGAGCCTGGGTTGTGCTTCATTGGAACATAGCAGTTGCCCAGGTCTGAAATGTCAGAATGAGAGCACGGTAGGATATTGAAGTGGGAAACAATGAGAGGGTTAGGGTTATTCCTACAGACAGCGTGGGGGTGTTCCTCAATGCAGTCTCTGTTTGTTCTCCCCAGTGTAAAGTAGACTGTATTGTGAGCAGCAATGACAGGAGACTGGAATGAAAGAGTACAAGTGAAATGCTGCTTCATCTGGAATGTGTGTGTTGGGTTGTTAAGAAATGAAGAAAGAGTTAGCGATCTTTTCAAATGTCCCAATGTATTTCTTCGTATATGTAGACTACATAGTTCCACAACTTGGAGAGAGTAAGTACTACAGGTGTGGGAGGCCAGAATTAATAAACTTGGACCTGGCTAAACACAGCAGACCAGACAGAATCAGCGGAGCAAAAATGCAATATTTTTATCTTTGACCTTTCGTCAGGACTGGTGAGGTGGAGGGCAGCACAGAAATGGAGTGATGGGATATGGAAGAGCGAAGGGTAGGCATGATGGTGGTGTATACATGCAGGTATGAAGTTACTGTGATTGGTCAGTGGGAAAGGTGGAGCGGATATGTGAGTGAGAAGATAGACAGGTGGGTCTGGTCAGGGAAAAGGGACAGGGGATAAGGCTGCGTATGGAGGGATTTTGAAGCTTCTGCAGTCAATAATGAGGCCATTGAGCTAAAAGCTTCAATGGTAAACTCTCAGGTGGTCTTCCTCTGACAGTGGACAGGCTGAGGATGGGCATATCCCCGGACGAGTTGGAGGGGTAATTAAAATGGAAGGCAGCTGGAAAGTCGGATTGGCTATTGTGTGCAGAGCACTGGTGCTCCATACAGAGCCTGATCCTGCCCCACCAAGCATGCCTCCAACTCCCGAGGTGGTCTCCTCTCTAACAGCGAGACCAAAGGGAGATTCATGGACATACTCATGGAGCATCTGCACTTTGCAAGCTTTAACCAACCCAACATTCCAGTTGCCATTCATTTCAATTACTCCCTCACACCCACATCCCCCCCGCCCCCACTTGCTCTTCCAACGACAGGTCCATTCTTGGCCTCCTCGACTGTCAGAGTGAGGCCAAACTGAAACTAGGGAGCACAGCCTCATCTTTCAGTTTGAGAGCTTAAAGTTCACTGGTCTCAATATTAACTTCATTGGCTTCAAAATCTCTCCACCCACAGCCTTATTCCATGTTCACCTTCCCTAACCTGACTTAAGCTGTCCATCTTCCTATTTGCATATCTGCTGCATCCTTCCCACTGACCAATCACATTATCCGCCTACTTGCATCCCCGATCGTCATCCCATCTACCCTTCTCTCAGCCCCACGGCCCTCCCTCTATTTACTTACCGGCTCCCCTTCCCCCGGCCCAATCCTGATGAAGACTTTCTGCCTGAAAAGTTGACATTCCTGTTCCTAGGATGCTGTCTGAACTGCTCTGCTTTTTCAGCTTCATATATATTACTATATCCGCAGCAACAGATTTTATTGTGCTTCTAATACTTTTTTTTAGTCTGTTTACTGACAAGCTTATCTCAATATTCTCACTACATGGTCAAGGAAACAGTCTCTTTGTCACTATTGCTCCTGTCTGCTTCGAAACAGTTTACTTTGTTTCAACCGTACTTCCAAGTCTGCTGTTCGCAATAGCATTGTAAGTAGGACATTTGTTATGCTGTAGCTTAAACACACCACGTCCAATATACTTCAGAGCTTCCTTGTTCTTATACTCCACGCATCTATTCATAAACGTAACGATCCATTAAGTCCTTCTACACAACAGTTTCAACTTTGCTGGCCATTTGTAATTTCCTGTCTTCTGTGTCCCTCTCTCCTTAAGCATGGTGGTTACATTTGCCAGTCCTCCCTCACACCAAAATTTCCTGAAAAATCACCAGAAACGCCTCCACAATCACCTTCGGCATCTCTTTCGAACTGCAGGGTGTTGTCCAACTGGTGTCGCTGATTAATCCATCTTCACCTTCCCCAGCTCCTTCTCCTTACTGTTGGTCACTATACTCACTTCTACCCTCTGACTGTCTTGAAGTTCTGACATTTTGCTGGTGTCTTCCACCGTGAAGACTGTTGCAATATATTCAACTCCTCTGCCATTCCGTTGCTTCCCAAGACTATTCAAGCTTCATTTTCCAACATTCCTTTGTTTGTGTCTTTACTCCCTGTCTTCCTTGTTATATATCTAAAAATCTCTTTCAATTTTGTTTTACATGATTAACAAGCTTAATATCATATTTCATCCTCTCCTCCCATTTGCTGTACTTAGTTATCCGTATTGGAATTTATAGGCTTCGTAATTGTCTAGAATCCCAATAATCTTCATCACATTGTGCGCATTTATTTTTAATTTTTTGCTGTCCCTGATTTCGTTATCACGCATGGCTGCCTTGTCTTCCACTGAATATCTTTCTTCTTACTTGGGATGAATTTCTGATGTGTTGCTGAATTATCTCCAGAAACTGCAGTCATCGGGAATGCCAGAAAGGGGCAGGAGGCAGACGGTATGTTGAGAAAAGGGGAGCATAACATGTAGGCTGAAGATCACATAACATATTAATAATTTATAAATTTTGTACACCGTTAGCATCATTTTTGTTAACATTGCCTCTCTTGTTCATTCTGGATATGTTGCACACATCTGAACAACCTTATCTATCTGTACACACACACACACGCACACACACAGACAGGGACACACACAGACTCACACACACAGACACACTCACAGAGACACACATTCACACGCAAAGACACACTCAGACACACACACGCACACGCACACACAGACACACAGACACACACACAGACACACACATAATGCACACACAGACAGTCACACACACACATGCAGACACATACAGACACACACACACACAGACAAACACACAGACATACACACAGACACACACACACGCACACGCACACAGGCATACACATACACACACCAATCACTGTTCAGCCATTCCATTTCACATTATTCTGTTTTGTTTACATTTTCACTTGTCATTCCTTCTTCTGAATATTTTCTGTTTCTTTCACTGCATTTTATTTTATTCTGTCTGTCAAGAAGTCACTGGGGACTGACGGGGATGTCACTTTACTCCTCATCGGTCTCCAAAACCCCTGTCTTCTATTCCTTTCTGTTTCTGAACTCATGAAAAATACGTACAGTGTCTGACCCTTGAATCTCAATAAACAGGTCAATTTTAAACGGAACACTTGCTTTTGCACTAAGGCTACAAACAATCTCAAAAAGCAAAGGCATACAAATTGTGCAATAAGATGTTTGCAACTTTACAAACAGATTATAGAATTGCATTGCCTAAACGATAAGCAATTAACTGGTAAGAGTTCTGAGAGTAAAATCCAGGGAAATCCGTATTTCTTGTGTATGTTCAGGGCAGTTGTGCTCAGAAGTAGTTTTTATACTGAACGTAGTTGTGGTGGAGGAGACTTCAGTATAGTAACAACATCTCGATTGACGCTGTGTAATCATGACTATTCAGGCAGGTTGCTATCCCAACATCGCTATTGTTAGTGTTCCTGGTGAGTCGATCTCTGCCCATTTACTCATTCCCTAAAACGTTGTGAATGTCATTGTTTTTTTCTGTAGTGTATAGTTGGCAAAGATCCAAACTATTGTCTTCGTTCTCAATCACAATCTTCATTTCTATACCATGAATCTCATATCCCTCGCTTACAAGCATCTGAGGAGAAACGAAAGTGTTCATAACCACGATTACCCTATTTTATCCTGATCTGATTTATATCTCAATATTCCGTCCACCACTAAATCTGCCCACTCCCACCTTCACAATATCTCCAGCCTTCACTTCTGCCTCAACCCTGTTTCTGAATAAACCATCATCCTCACCTTTCCAGTTACAATTCTATTCTGGCAACTCTTCTAGTTGCACATATTTTGATCACAAACGTTTTCTTACCTCGACCTGGACCTATGCCAGGTGCAAAGTGTGAAGTCAGTTTGATTCTAAAATGAGTTTCAGCATAACGTGTAAACTCACACGAGGGAGAGGAAAATGCTGTCAGTGACCAGGAAGGGAAAGTTTCATTGAACTGTCTTGATTTTAGAACTTTCTAAGCAGGAGGGGATATCACGTCCATCATCTCTCAATTATAGTACTCAAATGTGTTCACACAGCGACGGAATCCATCTCTGCCTCCTGCTGAGGGTAATACCTTCATGCTGTCTCCATAATGGAAGGTACTGAAAATATCTAGAAATAATATGGGACAGATTGACTGGTGAAAAGAATAGCATGGTTAGGATTAATAAAATGAACTTACACAAAAACTAATTGCACTTAAGGTTGGCGAGTTACTGCACCGAATGAGTTCCTTCCGAGTTTTCAGGAAAGTGGCAGTAAAGCTAGTAAATGAGTTATAGAGTCATACAGGACAGACACAGACCCTTCGGTCCAATCAGTCCATGCTGACTATTCCAATTCCAAACTAACTTAGTCCCACCTGCACGCGCTTGGCCCATATCCGTCCAACCCTTTCCTATTCTTGTACTTATTTAAATGTTGTAACGACAAGAAAGAAATATTGATTACCCGACAAATTCCTTTAGACTTTGTAGTTTCTCGTTCTTGCAGACTGGAAAGTAGTTATTGTAATCCTAAATATTTAAAACCGGCGTGGGAGGTAAAACAACACAAAAGGGCTAGGTCTGAGGAAAATTACTGAAACTTTTATGAGAAAGTTTAGAACTCGACACTTGCGAAATCATGTTGTGACTTGGTACAGTCAGCTTAGATTTAGAAACCGGAAATCATCGTTGAGAAACCTGTGGAATTTGTATTAGTTGTTGCATCCACAAAAGAGAACCAGTGGGAGTGGTGTATTTGAATTTGCAGAAGACATTTTTACATTGTTGCTAACAAGTGAACAAAGGGAGTTGGAGTACATTGGTAAGATGCAGACGGGATGATCTGGATATTCCACATGAGAATTGGTCAGTGGAAGCAATACAGAGCTTCTTGCACTTACACAAGTTTCGGTATTTGAACCACAACAAGTTGCAAGGCATAGAAATGATTTGGATGAAAGAAATAAACAACATGCATCTCATTTTGTATTGATTAAATAGTAAAAGATTGATAGTGTTGTTGTTTCAAAAGGACCTGAATATCCTTGATCACGAGTCACCAAAAATAGCACATCCAATGCCGTAAGTATTAGCATCTTATATAGCATGCTGCCATTCATTGTAATATGATTCAAGTGCATAAGTAAAGCCGTCTTCCCGTATTTGTAGGGCATTGATGAGAAAGTATTTGGGGCACTGTGAAGAGATATGATCTCCTTTGTAAGGCACAATCTCATTAACACAGACACAACTCAATCAAGTATTAGCAGCCGAATCCATGAGATGATGACTCCATGAGGAGACAGTGATGGAACTGAGCATTTAATCTGTCGTGCTAGGAGACAAAGAGGGATGAGTAGGTTGAAACATGAGGGTTAGCGACTATCACATATTTCTGAAAGAGATACTGTTAGGGTGAGAATTAATTAATTTATTAGATTTATTGTCACATGCGCCCACGTCCAGTGATAGCTTTATTTGCGAGCAGTACAGGCAGAGGACAGTAAGCAAGGACAGACAGATCATAGGGTGAAAAATATACTTAGTCAGATTAAGGTGTGCAGGTTACAAATGCACAGGACATTAAAAAAAACATGATCAACATGAACAAGATCATCATTATTTGGAGTTACAGAGTCCATTCATCAGTCTAATATAGTATTCCTAATACTTTGTGCGCCTGAATGATCTCTCCCCACATTAATGTGCCGTCGGCATGAGGTCCTACAAGAAACGTTTAGGAGGTTAGGAACCAACCTAATAAAGAAGGACCTCGGAGGTTGTAATTTCAGGATTGCTACTAATGTCAAGTGCTAGTCAGCAGAGGATATATCGAATAATCAGGAATAATTTGTGGCTTGAGAGATGGTGCAGGAGGGAGGGGTTCCGAATTTTGGGATATTGGGACCGTTTCTGGGGAGATGGGACTATTACAAATTGGACGGTCTATATCTGGGTAGAACTGGTACCAATGTTTTTTGGAGTGCATTTGCTCACGCTGTTGGGAAGTGTTTAAATTAATGTGGATCGGGAAACAAATCTGTTTGGTGAACAGAAAGAAGGTAGTAACTAAATCCAAAAAACTAGATAATGAAATCAGCATGGCTGAGGGGAAGAGGAGGCAGGAAGCGGAGGATGAACACAGAGAGACTTGTAGTTTAAATGAAAGAAGTATAGGAATTTAGGCAGATGAACTTAGGGCTTGGAATAGTACCTAGGAACATAATGCTATTGATGTTATTGAGACTTGGTTGACGGAATGGAGTGATTAGCAACTAACTGTCTCAGGATATTAATGCTTCAGGCGGGAAAGAGAGGAAGGTAAAAAGGGTGGATGACAAACGTCACTGGCCAAAGAAGATATCACCGTTGTGCTGACGGAGTGCACCATAGAAGATTCGAGCAATAAGGCAATATGGGCTGAGTTCAGAAATAGAAAGGGTGCAGTAACAATGCTGGGATTGTACTACAGGCCTCCCGATACTGAACGAGGTACAATTATGTAGATAGATCACAGAAAGATGTGCGAGCAAGAGGATGGTGGTGATAGGAGATATTAATTTTCCTAACATTGACTGTGATTCACTTAGTGTTAGAGGTCTAGATGGTGCAGAATTTGTATGGACCATCCAGGAGCATTTTCTAGAGCAGAGTAGAAATAGCAAAGTAGAAGCGGACATGCCAGTCCAGGTGTTGGGAACTGTGCCGGCCCAGGTGGTGGAAGTTTCAGTGGGGGATTACTTTGGGAATAATGATGACAATTCCTTTAGTTTTACAATAATCATGGAGAAAGATGAGAGTGGTCCTAAAGGAAGAGTGCTAAAGTGGGGGAAGGCCAACTATAGCAAAATTCGGCAACAGCTGGGGAACGTGGATTGGGAACAGCTGTTTGAAGGGAAATCCGCATTTGATATGGGGAAGGCTTTTGAAGAGAGGTTAAGTAGTGTTCAGGAGAGACATTTCCTGTGAAACGTATGGATAGAAATGGTAAGGTTAGGAAACTATGAATGACAAGTGATATTATAAGGCTAGCTAAAAGGAAAAAGAATGTGTACACAATATCTAGGTGAATGAAGATATAGGAAGCCTTGGAAAAATATTGTGAATGTAGGACCAATCTGAATGAGGAATTAAGAGGGCGAAAAGGGATCATTAGATATCCTTGGTGAGCAGGATTAAGGAAAACCTTAAAACTTTTTGGTCATATATAACGAGCAAGAGGGTAGCTCGAGAAAGGGTCCACTCGAGGACAAAGCAGGAAAGATATGCTTGGAGGCAGAGAAATCGGGAGAAATTCTTAATGAGTACTTTGCATCGGTATTCACCAAGGAGAGGGGCCTGGTAGATGTTAAGGTTAGGGATAGATCTTTAATTACTCTTGGTCAAGTCTGCGTAAGGAGGGAGGAAGTGTTGTGATTTCCAAAAGACATTAAGAATGACAAGTCCGCAGTTCTGGATGGGATCTACCCCAGGTTACTGACAGAAGTGAGAGAGGAAATAGCTAAGGCTTTAACAGATATTGCTTCCTTGGACACTGGGGAGGTCCCTGGGGAACGGCGAATTGCTCATGTTGTCTCCTTGTTTCAGGAATAATCCAGGAAATTACAGACCTGTGAGCCCGACGTCAGTGGTAGGGAAGCTACTGGAGATGATACTGAGGGATAGGATATATACCCATTTGGAATAAAATGACTTCTCAGTGCTAGGTAGCATGAGTTTCTGCAGGTAAGGTAAACTTGATAGAATTGTTTGAAGAGGTGACAAAGTTGATTGATGAGGGAAGGGATATAGATGTCATAAAATTTGACTTTAGTAAGGCATTCGATAAATTTCCTCATGGCAAGCTGATGAAGAAGGTGAACGTGCGTGGGTTTTCTAGTTAGATGGTTCGTGAACTGGTTAGGCAACAGGAGACACAGAGTAATAATAGTATGGAGCTTCTCAAAATGGAGATCTGTGAACAGTGGTGTCCCTCAGGGGCCCTTCCTGGGACATTGTTTTTTGTGGTATACATAAATGATTTGGAGGAAGGTGTTGCGTGTTTCATTAGCAAGTTTGCAGGTGACAGTAAGATTGGTTGAGTAGCAGACAGTGAAGACGACTGTCCGTGAATACAACAGAATATAGATAGACTGGGGAGATGCGCAGAGAAATTACAGATGGAATTCAATCTGGACAAATGTGTGGCGATGCATTTTGTACGAGTTAGGTGACATGGGATCCAGAGAGAGCTAGCTAATTGAATTCAAAATTGGCTCGATGGTAAGAAGCAGAGGGTGATGTTTGAAGATTGTTTCTCAGACTGGAGGTCTATAACTAATTGTGTACCACAGTTGTCAGTGCTGAGACCTTTGTTATTTGTTATTTACTTAAATGTGTTGAATATGAATATACAAGACATGGTGAGGACCATAAGACATAGGAGCAGAAATTGAAATATTCAGCTCATTGAGTCTGCTCCACTATTCAGTCATGGCTCGAAAGTTTCTTAACCCCATTCTTCTGCTTTGTCGCCATAACCTTTGATGCCCTTGACAATGAAGAACCCGTCCATCTCAGTCTTATATGTACTCATTAACCAGGCCCCCACAGCCTGCTGTGGCATTGAATTCCATGGATTCACCACTTCCTGTCTGAAGACGTTTCTCTTTATCTCTGTTCTAAAAGCTGTTGCTTTTACTCTAAGGCTGTACAATCGTGTCCTAGTCTATTCTACCAATGGAAACATCTTCACAACATATATTCAGATTATTCAGTATTCAGTATATTTCAATTATATCTCCCCTCATCCTTCTAAATTCCATTGAATAAAGATCCAGTGTACTCAAAGTTTCCTCATATGTCAAGCTTTTCATTTCTGGGACCATTATCGTGAAACTCCTCTGAACACGTTACAAGGCCAGTATATCTCTTCTGAGATAAGGGGCACAAAACTGCACAACATACTCCAAGTACTCCCAAGAAGGTTACTACATTTATGGATGATACAAAATTAGGAGGTATCGGTGATAGCGATGAACGTTATCAGAAATAATAGAGGGATTTTAGCATGAGCAAAACCAATGTAGTGTACAAAATCCCATGCAAGGACTGCACAAAACACTACATAGGACAAACAGGAAAACAGCTAACGACCCGCATCCATGAACACCGACTAGCCAGGAAATGACACGAACAGCTATCCTTAATAGCCCCACACGCAGATGACAAGCAACATGAATTCGACTGGGACAATACTATTATTATAGGGCAGGCCAAACAGAGAACAGCCAGGGAATTCCTAGAGGCATGGCACTCATCCCCAGATTCTATCAACATACACAGCGACCTGGACCCAATATACCGGCCACTGCAGGGGACAGCAAGAACTGATAACCGGAAGCGGCAGAGACAAGCCACCATAAATGCCAGAGGAAACATCACAGAAGCGCTTCTTAGGAGGCTCACAAGCACTGATGATGTCTCCTAGTAAAGGGACGAAACGTTTGCAATACAAACTCCCAGTTCGGCGAACAGAACCACAACAACGAGCACCCGAGTTACAAATCTTCTCCCAAATTTTGAAGAGAGATTTTAATCTGACGGGGAAGTGAGCTGAGGATTGGCAACTGCAACTAAATACAGGTAAGTCGGAGGTGTTACACATTGGAAAGTAAAACAAAGTCAGGGCTAATACAGTAAATTGTTAGGTTCTGTGGAACGGAGGGACCTCCGATCACAAGTCCATATTTCACTGGAAGAGGCATCACGGGTAAACAGGGTGGTAAATAAGGCATTTAGCATGCTGGCCTTCATCGTTCAAAGGATTGAATATAGGAGTTGGACATTATGCTACCATTCTGTAAGTCGTTGTGAGGCCACACTTGGAGTATTGTGTACAGTTTTGTTCACCCTGTTAACCTGAAAAGAGTGCAAAGAAGTTTGACAAGGATGTTGTCAGGACTAGTAGACCAGCGTTATAGGGAGGGGTGGGCCAGGTTCGGATATCATCCCTTGGAATGTAGGAGAATGAGGGGGTGCTTTTATGGAGATGCATAATGTCATGCGGGCCAGAGGTAGGATGAATGCATAGAGTCATTTTCCCAGAGATTACGGACTGAAGACTACAGGGCGTGGTTTTAAGGTGAGTGGGGAAAGATTTAAGAAGGACCTGAGGGGCAACTTCAATATGCACAAAATGTTTTTGAAATGGAATGGGCTTCGAGAAAAAGTGGTTGATGCAGGTACAATAGCAATATGTAAAATATGAATTGATACGTAGATGGGAAGGGTTGAGAGTGATATGGTTCAAATATGGGCAAGTAGAATTAGTTGAGTGGGCAGAATGGACAGCACGGAGCAGTTTGGGCCGAATGGCCAGTTCCCGTGCTCGATCCTGGATCTCACCCGAATAACCACTGTCAACAGACTTTTTTTGAAATGGTTTGAAAATGTTTCTTGTAGGGGGAGACCATGGAGAACTATAGAATGTGATATGGTTAGATATTCAGGGTCACGTTTAAGAGTTCAGAAAGTGAATAGTGAAGAAAACTGAACCAACGTGGTACAGGGGTGACTTTTGGAAAAGGAAAAGGAAACGTGAAGTTGGCCTTCAGTTAACGGAAATTGGAATATCGAAATAAAGGCGTCCTGCATAGATTGCATGCAGTGTGGATGAGATTATACCTGTGTTCTGTACTGTTTCAAAGAATGAGAGGTGATCTCAGAGAAACGTAGAAATTTCACCCACAGCAGACTGACTAATATAGGGGCATGGAGAAGTGCAACAGACAAAGTTAGGGGGAACCCAAGATGTTCTACAAAAACATCAAGCGGAACAGAAAAACCAGGGAATAAAAGGACCCATTTCGAAACCAAGGGAATAATCAGTATTTGAAACTGGGGTACATTGATAGACTGTGATATGAGAACTTCACATCTGTTTTAATTGGGAGAAGGAAGATTTATGTAGGTACATAATTCAAAAAAGATGGACTGGGAATCTCTCGAACAGTTTGATATAAGACGCAAGTTGGGATTGATGGTTTTGGATGATGTACAGTCCAGAAGAGGTACATCGCAGGATGTCGTTGGAGACAAGAGAGGAAATGTCCTGACCTAAATGTTTAAGTCGAATCTGACCACACATGGGAGGTGCTAGAGAACTGGAGAACAGATATGTGGTCCCAAGTTACTGGAAAGGTGGTAGAGATAGACCAGTGTCTGGTGGTGTACCACAGCGAGCAGTGCAGCGTATCAAATTATTTGTGGTATTCAAAAATGATGTAAATGTGAATGTGGAGGGGGTGGGGTGGGTGCTGAGCGCAATAAATAATTTTGTGTTGTCACAAAGTTTGGCCAGGTGGTTGGCAGTGAGGAGGAAGGCCTTATATTACAGGAAGATACAGGTGGAGTGGTCAGATGGTCAGAACAATGGCAGATGGAATGGAACCTGATAAATATGAGGTGATGCACTTTGTAAGAAGGAACCAGACAGGGGAGAATTCAATAAATATCAGAACACTAGGGACATCAAAGGGTATTTCTTGACACATTCGTGAATGTGACTGGACAGTGGACATGGGACTAGAGGCATAGTGCTTCCTCATCGAAGCGACATAATATGAGTTATGGTTAGAATAGATAGAATACTGTGTGCAGTTCTGGCAGCAACATTACAGGACGTGTTTTGGTTTCTCAGTAACACCAGAAGCTATTGTAGTCTCCACTGAGTTGGAAACGTTAGTGAAAGTCTCCTGGATGCAATTCTCGCTAAATTTTCACTTCATTTGTTTTCCGTCCTCGATTGGAGAACTGCATCTGAGAATCTGTGTCTGATCTTTCCTTTTTGCCAAGTACATTTTTATGGGATATTGCTGTATCAGAACACGTAATTATTAATAGAGTCTAGGCCAACGGATGATGGAGGATGCTCAGTGTGTTGAATGGACTACTCCTTTCCCAATGTTTCTGTGCAGTCTGTGGGAAAACTCTGTAAATGCTGCCACCTGCTCTCAAATGTTAGGAAGGAGTTATCTGCAGGGTCAACATGGTTGAATTTCCCGAACCAATACTGAGGCTGGTGCCGGCTGATCTATACGGTTTTATCCTTTAAGACCCCAGAGCAGTTTGTTGCAATAGAATGTCTTGCTTGGCCGTTTCAGAGAGGATTGAAGAGTTTATCACATCTCTGTGTGTCTGGAGTCACGTTTGGGTTGGCCAGACCAGGAAAGCACGGGAGATTTAATTCCTGAAAGCACATCGAGGAAGGAAATTGGGGTTTACAATTGACATTAGCTTCAAGGTCACTGTTAATGACTCCAGGTTTTACATCTCGACGTTTTATGAATTATACCGTCCACCAGCTGCCAGAGCATTGGCATGGTCTGGATTAGTAATCCAGTGACTATTCCACAGCAACACCATCTCCACATGGGGCCCTATCTGAAACTACACTGAGCTGGTTATTTCTGCGCTGCTTGACAGCTCTGTCAATAAAAAACTCCCACCAAGTGACGACTGCGATGGGACTCAGGGCTTGGTAATTGGTCAGACTGTAGTTATTCCCTCGTTATGGGATTGGACATAGCTGAGTAAATTTCCACATTGCCAGGGAGGTATCAGAGTTGCAGCTGGAATGAAACGGCTTCCCAGGGACACGGCTTGTTGTGCAGCACAAGTCTTCAGTCCTATTGCAGAAATGGGGTCAGCGACAGTTGCCTTTGTCGTGTCTACTGTGTTCAGCTGTTTCTTCATGTCACGTGCAGTGAATAAGATCATTAAAGACTGGCATCTGTGATTCTGCAGGCAGCATGTCGAGAGTGAATTGGATCATCAACTCAACACTTCTGGCTGAGGACGGTGCAGATAATACAACCATGTCTTTTACACTGATGTACAGGGCTGTCCCGTTATTTAGGATGGCGATATTTATGGAGTCCTCTACTCCAGAGAGTTGTTTAATAGTCCATCGACAGTAATGTCTGGATGTGGCAGCATTGTAAAACTTCGATCTGATCTGTTAGTCTTGGAATCATTTCGCCCTCTGTCTCAGGTATTAGTCCTGCTGCTTCGAATGTAACCAGTCAAGTGCGGTCGCTTTCATGGATTGTCATCAGGTTTAGGTACACATGGTTCTGACACAATCATGTTCAGCCACACTCGTCGCTGAACCATAGATCAGCTTGATGTTAATGGTAGGCTGAGGGATTATCCTGGGGAAAATGTTACAGATTGTAGTTGAATACAATTCTGCTGCTGCTGTGATTCTACCGCACCACATGAATGCCCACTTTGAGCTCCAATATGTTCAATTCAACTTTACTGACTGTCTCCCAGTTCACACCAAGACCCATTCATCCATCAGCCCTGTACCCAGTGTCTTAACCTGGTTTCTGATGTGGCAACACTTCTATTTTCCTCTTCTCATTCTTCTGAGGGACTCTCCCTGGTGTCTCGCCTCCAATTTGTTACTTGACTCAAACCCCTTAACAAGCGCATCTGAATCTTTTCCATTCCCCCAATGCCATCTTCTGTGTTTGATGTGAATGTGTTCCCCTCTGTTTCTCTCCCTGACCATGATTATGAGCTATGCAGTGTCAGTGATGCCAGCCTTATGCAGTTTCAGATCAAGGGATTTGCGCACATTGCATTATCGGTCACTTCCCAGTGCATGGCATTCCGTGTTAGGCAAGGCGTTTGAGCAGCTTTAACACACGTCTATGGAACTTGTTCAAAAACAGAAATTGCTACCGAAACTCAGCAGGTCTGGCAGCATCTCTTGGAGTAAAAGCATAGTTAATCTTTCAGGGCAAGTGACACTTCTGCAAAGCTCCCCATTTTATCCAGCGATTTTTGCATTTTAATTTCCAGTATCCATAGTTATTTGTTTAATTCAAAATTTGTTCTGAGCCTATTCATTTCTAGAGAAACTCAACAGGTCTGGCATTATCTGCAGAGACAGAGAAACAGATTTAGCGTTTCAACTTCATAACTGAAAAGGATTGGAAAATGTGCTTTAAATCCCTTGACAGATGTGGAGAGTGGGTTGACGTGTAAAAGATGGTGTGACAAAAGATAAACATGCTTTTTGTAGTGGTGAACGAGAAGATCATGTGAAGTAGCCTAATAATTAAAATGTAAATGGAGAAAAGGGGATCTCTCTGTTGAGTGAACGATAAAGATGATACAATCACACAAGGCCGTAGGGAGGCCAGGAGGGAGAATGTACGGAAACTGGAGAAGTTATAATGAGGTCAGACTGTGAAAATATGAAATTGTACATTAACTCCTACGAGAGTGTAAAGTGTGTGAAAATATAAAGTGAGTTGTTTCTCGAGCTTGGGTTGTGCTTCCTTGGAACATTGCTGCAGCCCACGGCCGAAATGTTTGCAAGAGGGCAAGGTAGGTTATTGAAAAGGGAAGCAGTGAGAATGTCAGGGTTATTGCTACAGACAGAGTGGGAGTGTTCCTCAAAGCAATCTCTGTTTGGTCTCGCCAATATAGAGAGTCTGCATTGTGAGCAGCAATGATAGGAGACAGATTAAAAGTTTATAATGAAATGCTGCTTCAGTTGGAAGGTATATTTGGGGCCTTGGACAGTGTTAGGACGGAATTCGTCCAAGCGTGTTCTTTTAAGGAGTGACCACACTTACCCAATTATTTGATATAAAGCAGGTACGTTTATTTAGCTGCAGAAACTTAGCTGTTACAGCGAAGCACGAAAGATCGAGTGGTTCGCTGGAGAAAATGTACAAGTTCTGAAAATCTATCGATAAGCTCCGTTAGTTATACTATTTTCTAATCTCAATTCATGCAACGTGATCTTTCACAAACAAAAGCCTTCTTCAAAATGGTATAATTTGCAAACAAAGATTCTATGTATTCTGGAAACATTTTTACAAAGGCTTTACATATATTTGAGACATTCTGTATCATAGACACAAAGAATTACTATATGTTCGAAACATTTTCCTAGTCTTATTATCACATAGTTTACCTTAATCTAATCACTTAGTTTAGATGTTCTCTCATTTGAACATCAGCTTTGTTATTTGTTATGGCAATAATCCCAGAATTAAAAATTACTTTGGTCATCATTTTAAACTATAGGTTCACAGAGCCCCCAATGTCCTAAGAAGTAACTACATCTCTGTCCTCTCATGGGCTTCTATCATATCCTAACATTCCCCCGCCCCCCCTTGGCCTCTTCAGAGGCCATAACAACATAAACCGTTACAAACGCAATATTGTGCGGCAACCGGGGCCAGGTGTGTCTGCGGACGCATTCTTCGTGTCCCTTTTGCTTTTCTGAACATATCATCTTGACCTGGCCGTCTGGTTCTAAGGAGACATCAGTTAAGAGTGTAGGGGTCCCTAAGCAGCATCTTACTACAAAAAAATCAACAATTAGTATTTGATTCTAAATTATTCTTATTTTAACAAAAGAACTACAAAAACTTTATTAAAATTAACAAAACATAAAGTATAAATGAGCATGATAACAAATAGTAGAGAACCATAGAGAAAAAAATGAATGAGCTTGGATGCTTGCAGAGTGAAGGTCAGTTGTCCAAAGAACACCAGATTGTACACCCACCAATTAACCGGTCACACTATACTATATCATGAAATCCCAAAATAGCTTTTCATATTACTGGCACAATGCCGAATTTTCTTGTAATAGATTTAAATTGGCTTCAAAATCAGCCGCATAGCTGGCATTCATTTTTTTTCTTATCAAAAAACAGTGTGAATATAATGTGCTGTGTCCACAACTTCTTTATAACTGCTGCTCGGCAAGCCAGAGACTAGTCCAGATTCCCAAGACAGATGCCAAGGCCAGGCATCCGTTAAAACCACATGTCCACAGGCCACCACTTCTGAAGGTCAATGCGCGACTGTGCCTGTCTTAGGTTGTCCCTCAGCTCGAGGAATCTTACCCGTCATTGGCTAACCAGTCGTTGCTCAATGACCAATGCAATCCACTTCCATTTCAACGTACAGCGCAGTGGCACCTGGCTTATCATAGTGATCAGTGGCTCTCGATACCAGACGATGTTTAGGAATCTCTTGCATGATCAATAGTTTCTCAAGCCTCGAGACACAGAGCACTTCAAAATTCCTGACTATTAAGGCACAAATTTAACTGTCTCCAATCTGTAACGGGGAAGTAAGAAACAAAACACAACTAGGGGGTCTCTGGACTACAGCCCTCACAATTAGAGCTTTGGAATGAGTAGGATTAAAAAAGAAATACGGTGATATAGTAAAATCATTAGTTGTCCCGCGCTTCTCTTAGACATGTCTGCTCCATCCTCTGTGGTTCTGATTCCGTAATCCTTCCCTGAGCTGCCCCCATCACAGGCTCCTTCAGCACTGCTGCGGAACACCAGTATGCAGGTGTTGAGTCATCCTTTCTCGTCAGGTCATGGTCAATCGTTCGTGTCATCAACGTCCTGATACATGGCACACACATAACAATAACCACAGGTAATAAAAATAGCAGCAGGGATGCATAAACCAAGGGTCTCCCCCCCCCAACAACAGAAGCTACTGACATGCAGCCAGAAAGTCACCAATTCTGTCTGACTTGTTTACTTTTCTAGTGTATGAGCTTTGCCAATAGTGATGGAACACTGCACAGAAGCATACCGTGTCATTCCATCTCCAGTAGGCAGATTTAACTAGTTGTGCTACCCTTGAAACATGCTTCTTGCTGGATAATGACAGAGTTTTGTTGGCATAAACTGTAGAAACGTTTTCAGCCTAAATTGAGATTGATACAATATAGAATTCTGTAAGGATGGATTAGCAAAGCTAGATGTATTGGTCTGCTTTGTACCAGGTAAAAAATGTAACTGATTCAATCTTCTGGTGATTTTACACATACTTGCAACTATTTGGTACAAATTTTACTGATCTGTTGGTTTTGAAATTACCAAATGTATTGCTCTTCTTTAAGTACGGCAGCAAGTACTCAATTGTTGCTATTGACAGAGCAATAATTCAAAACATCAATTGTGAGCAATCTTAATCATGCAATGATAAATTCAGAAATCTCATTTTTGGGAATGTATGTAATATATCAAAAACTTCACCAGAATTTAACAAGTAACTTTTAATCTAATTTTGTTAGTGAGCCCATACCAATTTTCCATTTACTAATTAATCACAGACCCATAAGCTCCTCCTTCAACAGGGGTAGGGTCATCTTCCAGTTTTTTGAAACCTTGTACTAAATTCATATCCAGTACTTAATAATGAACAAGGGGAATAAGTCATCATTTTAAACTATAGGTTCACAGCGCCCCCAATGTCCTAAGAAGTAACTACATCTCTGTCCTCTCATGGGCTTCTATAATATCCTAACAACAGTGAGGAGGGAAGATGTGAATGAACAAGTGTTGCAGCTTCTGCAATTGCATGGGAAGGTTCCATGGCGGAGTGGGGAAGTGTTCGGGGTGATGGAGGGTGACACTGAGCTAAAGGTCCCTGCGAAATATTGACAGTGGACGGGAGGGGAAGATGTGTTTGATGGTGCTGTCCTGCTGGAGATGGTGGAAATGGCGTAAAATGATGATGTGAATGTGGATTCTAGTTCAGGAGGAAGTGTGGACAATGAGGAATCTCATGTTGTTCTGGGATGAGGTGACGTATTGAGGGCAACACCGTGGGAGATGGGTCAGTTCGGCTGAAGGCCCTGGCCACCAGAGTTAGGGAATTTCTGGTTTGAAGGAAAATGAGGTCACGTTAGATGCAGCTCACAGGAATGTGGCATCATCAAACAGAAATAACAGAGAAACCTGGAGATTGAAGTCAGCCTCCGCTGATCATGTGCTCAGCCAAATGCAGCAGTTCCCCCTGAATGATTGAAAAGAACCATGCATCTAAATTGTGGATATCTGCCACAGATCTGGTCTGAAGCGGAATGTGAAAATAGACCCAGAGGAAGGTCATTGAGGATACATGAGCAGACATTCAAGCAGATATCCCAAACCGCTCAGTAATTATTGTTTCTGTTCAAGATGAAGTGCTCGATAAGATGGTGAACCACCCATGGTTGACAAATGCTCTCAAGGATACTATTGATGAGCATTAGTGGAGGGCTAGATTTATAATGTTTATTTCAGTGACCATAAGCTGATGTTAGGCATGAATTTCAGCTGTGCTTCCTGATTTACCCTCCCCTACCCCAAATATACTGCCATTGCTGCTCCACCCTCTTCCCTGCTCGTTTCCCCTTTCTGATTTCAGGTTCTTCCTCTCAAATTACAGAGTACATTCTCTCACATTACGGTCCCTACTTACTTCACCTGAAACTATTTGATCAAGTCTACCTACTCTGCAGTAGCATCAAGCAAAGCTGTCACTTTGCCTCTTGTCTCATTTTGGCTCGACCTCTCCATTCATGCTGTTTTACACCTCCCACTCGCATCTCATTCTGGAAAGTTTCCTTCTTGGCGTAAACCTTCTTGAAAACACCTCTCCCCTATTTGCACTGAATTCACACTGTGATCCAAATATCAAAAAGTATACTCAGCCTTCATCTCACTCTGAGGTAGACACTGATCGTATGGTACAAGAATTTCCCTTCTGATATGGTTCAGGCCAGAGATGAGCTTTCACTGTAGAGACTATCAAACGATTTGGACAAAGCAATTCATGTGTTTGACCTCTTATTGGTACTCGTTCGAGTTTCTTTTGCCTTAATATTATTACATGAAGAAAACAAAATCACAGAATGAAGCTTGGGCTGAGTGTTATTTACCTGTCATTTGAATACTGTTTCAAATTTAAAGTGCTTATCTTTAAATGCTTGTTCATGAAGTTAGTGTAGGATAGCGTGTAGAGGTTTGAAGAATGACATTTTAGAAGTTTATAAAATCACGAGAGGTGCAAATAGAGTGACCAGCCAAGGTCTTTTCCATGGGATGGGAAAATTCAATCATAGAAGGCACAGGTTTAATCTGAAAGAGGAAAAATTTGGAATGGACGAAGAGTCAATGTTTTCACACAGAGGGTGATGTGTGTAAATGGAATAAGTTGTCAGAGGAAGAGTGGGAGATGCAAGTACAGCTACAACATTTAAAACTCGTTAGGACAAACATATGAATGGGAAAAGTTGAGAGGCATATGGACAAAATGCAATCAGATGGGACTAGTTTAGTCAGCATGGACAATTGGACCAAAGTGTGTGTTTGTGCGCTATATAACTGTATGAATCTAGAAAGAGAGGAAAAGCGGAGAAAAGACATGATGTAGTAAATTGGCAAGAAATACAGAAACAAACAGCATGAGCTTTTCCGAGCATATAAAAAAAGTTCAGATGAATGTGTGACCTTGGGTAGAAATTAAGTCAGGAATGTATACTGTGGATAATTGGAGATTGTGACTGAAGAATTAGTTACAGGTTGCAGACAGATAATTTTGAACCCATGCTTTACATCTTTCCTCACGGGGAGGGCACAGTAAGTATTTTAATGATGTAAACAAAATGGTAATAGGAGGGAGGTTCTTGAATTTCTCTAACAAAAGAAACAAGGACTTTTCTAACTGATAAGGGTAAGAGTAGATAGGCCAGCAGTAATTCATAGCTGGTCTTAAAGAAATGGTCACAGTATTGGGGTCATTTTGCCCTCTCTATCAGATGTTAGTTCTGCTGTTTATTAATATAAGCAGTAAGTGCGGTAGCTTGAATGCGTTGTCATCACGTTTAGGTATACATGGTTCTGACCGTGGCATGTTCACCCATGCTCATCACTGAACTGGAGATCAGCTTCATGGTCATGGTAGACTGAGAGGTTATATTGTGGTTGAATACAATTCTGCTGCTGCTGCTGCTACTACAACTGCTATGATTTGCAGTCTCACATGAATGCCCAATTTGAGCTGCAATATCTGCAATACAATTCTGCTGCCTTTCGTCAACTTGCACAGGGAACCGGTCACCCTTCTCCCCTGCACACAATGGCCTATCCCAGCATCTGACGTGGGAACGCTTCCTTTTTTAAAAAAAATCTTATTCTGTATCTTCATGATGCCACGCCTCCAATTTGTCGCATTCCTCAAAAGCATTTAACCTTTTCACCTGAATCTTTGCCCCTCTAGTATTACCATCTTCTGTTTAAAGTGAATGTGTTTCTCTCTGTTTCTCTGCATGACCATGATTAAGAGCTCTGTACTGTCGGTGATGACAGCCTTATGTAGTTTCAGAACAAATGAATTTGGAAACCTTGCATTATCATTCACTTCCCGGCGTATGGCGCTCCCTATTGGACAGGGGTGTGTGAGCAGCTTTGACACATATGTTTGAAACTTGTTCAAAAACAATAATTGCTGAAGACACTGACAAGTCTGACAGCATCTGTGGAGTGAAAGCAGAGTTAATCTTTCGGGCTCGATGACTGTTCCTCAAAGCACCCTGTACTTGCAACAATTTTTGTTGTTGTTTCAGATCTCCTGTATCCAATGATCTTTGCTATATTGAAAATGCGTTCTGTAACTTTTCATTTTTGAAGGTACCCAGTGGGTCTGGCAACATCTGTAGAGACAGAGAAACAATGTCAATGTTTCAAGTCCAGTGTAAATCTTCTTCAGAAGTGTAAAGGATTGGAAAGTGAGCGTTTTAGTATCTTGACAGAGGTGGGAAAGTGTATTTGGAGGCCCGGTGTGAAAGACAAGTGAGCTTTAAATTGTGGTGAAAGAAACACAGATGTACAATGGGTGTAAACTAAAGTGAAAATATTAGAAATTGATTTTCTATGTTGAATGCAACAAAAACAACTCACGATCTTCGGAAGCCCAGTAGGGAGAGTGTATGGAAAATGGAAAACAGCCACAATGGGTTCCAGCTGTGAATTTTGGAATTGAATATTGACTCCTACAGACTGCAACATACCGAAGTGTAAAGTGAAGTGTTACTCGAGCTTGGGATGTGCTTCATTGAAACATTGCCGCAGCCTGCATTTTCTGAGAATCCCAAGCATGTGGAAATAGGACCTTCGTCCCAAAGGGTCTATACGGACCCTCCAAAGAGTATGTGAACCAATCCCATTCTCTACCATAAGACTATACATAGAACTTTGACTATTGCATCTGACCTCAACATCCCTGAACACAATCGGCAATTCAGCATGGCCAGTTCACCTAACCTGCACAACTTTGAACTGTGGCAGGAAACTGGAGAACCCAGAGGAAATCTAACCCAGTTCCCTGATGCTGTGAGGCAGCATGCAAACCACTGAGCCACCGTGTCATCCAGGACCGAAATATTATAAAGCCGCAAGACTATACGAGCAGAAATGAAACCATTCGGACCATCAAGTATGCTCTGCCATTCGATCATAACTGATAGATTTTCAACCTCATTTCCCTGCTTCCTCTCAATAACCTTTGATTCCTTTGTCAATCAATAATTTATCTGCCTCTGTTTAAATACACTTAATAGAACATTGAACATAGAACAGTACAGCACAGAAAGGGCCTTTGGCCCACAATGTTGTTCCGAGATTTAATCCTAATGTAAAATATAATAACTTAACCTATGCAACCCTCTACTCACTGCTGTCCATGTGCATGTCCAGCAGTCGCTTAAATGTCCCCAATGACTCTGCTTCCACCACCAGAGCTGGCAACGCATTCCACGCATTGACAACTCTCTGTGTAACGAACCTACCTCTGACGTCTCCCTTATACTTTCCTCCTAATATCTTCAAAGTATGACTTCCCGTACGAGTGAATCCTGCCCGAGGGAAAGGTCTCTGGGTATTGAGTATATCTATTCCTGTCATTAGTTTGTACACCTTGATCAGCCGTCCTCTCTCGCCCTTGTCTCCAGAGAGAAAGGTCCAAGCTTGTTCAACCTTTCTTCTTAAAGGAAGCCATCCAGTCCAGGTAACACGCTACTAAATCTTCTTTGAACCCTCTCCAAAGCCGCTGTATCTTTCCTAAAGTTAGGGCAAACACAACAGGACACAACATTCCAAGTGTGGTCTCACCAGGGACTAGTAGAGCTGCAGAAACACTTCACGGCTCTTAAACTCGGTCTCCCTTTTAATGAAAGCCAACAACATCATATGCACCCTTTACACCCTATCCAAATGAGTGGCAACTTTGAGGGATCTACGCACTTACACATCCAGATCCCTCTGTTCCTTCACACTGCCAAGAATCCTGTATTTAATGCTCTATTCAGGATTCGACTTTGACCTTCAAAAATGCATCACTTCGCGTTTATTCAGGTTGAACTCCATCTGCCATTTCTCAGCCCAGCTCTGCACCCCGTCTCTGTTGCGCTGCAGCCTACAGTAGCCCTCTAAACTACCGACGACAACTCCAACCTTTGTGTCATTAGCAAGTTTACGAATCCACTCCTCAACCTCCTCATCCAAGCCATTTATAAAAACTACAAAGACCGCCTAAGAACAGAGCTCTGTGGGATCACACTCAACACTGTCCTCCAAGCATCCATCTACAACTTTCCATCTACAAACATTCTCTGCCTTCTGCCAGCCAGCCAATTCTGAATCCAGATAGACAAATCTTCCTGTATCCCATAGATCCTGACTTTATGAATGAACCTTCCATGGGGAACCCTATCAAATGCCTTGCTGAAGTTAACATGCACCACATCCACTGTTCGATCGTAGTCTTCCTGTCTTGCCAACTCCTCAAATAACTCAATAAGATTTTGAGGCATGCCATGCCCCTCACAAAGCCATGTTGACTGCCTTTAATCACACTATGCTTTGCCAAATAGTCATAAATCCTATCCCTCAGACTTTTTTCCCAACGTTTGATGACCCCAGATGCAAGACTGACTGGTCCCTAATTCCCAGGGAGTTCCCTATTACCTGTCTTGAAATGAGGAACAACATTCTCTTCCTTCCATTCCTCCAGTACCACTCCTGTGGAGAGTGAGGAGGCAAATACCCTTGCCAGCAGCTTAGCACCCTCCTTTCTCACTTCCGGAGTAGTCTATGATAACTCTGATTTGGCCCTGGGGAGTTATCCATCTTACTGTTTTCCAAAATGTCTAGTTCATCAACTTCATCAATTTTGACCAGTCAAGACTGATCTGGCCCAGCTCCTCTAAGTTTTCGTTTATAACAAGTTCCCTTTCCTTGTTGAAAATCGAAGCAAAAACGCTCATTTAGGGCTTCCCCGAGCTGCTAGGACTCCATGCATAAGTTCCCTACGCTATCCCTGATCGGCCCTACTTTCTCCTTGATTGTTCTCCTATTCCTCACGTATGATAAAAATGGCTTTGGGTTCTCCCTAAACCTCTTGCCAAGCCTTTTACGTTCCCCATCATAGCTCTCCTCAGTTCAGTTCAGAGCTCCTTTCTAGAAAGCGTGTAATCTTCTAAAACTATAATAGATCCTTGCTTCCTCCATCTTACGTAAGCTGTCTGCTTCCTCTGGACGAGAAGTTCCTCTGTTCTTGTCATCCAAGGTTCCTAAATCTTACCCCTTCTTACCTGTCTCAGAGGAACAAATTCGTGAATCACTCGCAACAACTGCTCCTTAAACAGTCTCCACACGTCTGCTGTGCCCTTTCTGTGGAACAATTGCTCCCAGTCTGTACTTCCCAGCTCCTGTCTGATAGTGTCATAATTTCCTTTTCCCAATTAAATATCTTCCCTCTGGAACTGCTCTTTTCACTCTCCCAGACTATGCTATCTGTGAGGCAGTTGTGACCAGTTTCACCAAAGTGGTCTCCCTTTGTTCTGAGTTCTGACACCGAAACTTGAGTTGCCCAGCACAAAATCCAAAATGGCCTCCCCCGTCGTCGGTCTGTCTACATACTGAGCAAGGAAACCCTCTTGAACACACCTGAAAAAAACGGCTTCATACACACCATCTGCACTGAGGAAGCCCCATTCGATATTGGAAAAGTAGAAATCACCCATTACACTAACCCTCCTACTTTTGCATTTGTTCCAGAATCTGCCCACCTATGAGATCTTCAATCCCTCTACTGCTATTAGGTGGTCTGTAGAAAGTCCCTAAATGTGGTGACTGTTCCCTTGCTGTTCCTAACTTCCACCCATACTGACTGAGTAGACAAAACTTCCTCAACAACCTTCGATTCTGTAGGCGTGACGTGTTCTCTGATTAGTAATGCTACAGCCCCACCTCATTTCCACCCACCCTGTTCTTTTTTAGATTAGACTCGATTACTTACAGTATGGAAACGGGCCCTTCGGCCCAACACGTCCACACCAACACTCCAAAGTACAACCCACCCAGAACCATTTCCCTACATTTACTCCTTCATCTAACACTACGGACAATTTAGCATGTCCAATTCACCTAACCTGCACATTTTTGGATTAAGGCAAGAAACCGGACCTCCCGGAGAAAACCAATGCAGACACGGGGAGAATTTAATAACTCCACACAGACAGTTCCCTGAAGCAGGAATTGAACCCGGATTTCTGGCACTGGGAGGCAGCAGTGCTAACCACAGTGCCAACGTGCTGCCCCGAAATGTTTTTAAACGTTCTAAACTCTGGAACATCAAGCAACCATCCCTGCCCCGTGAAACCTACGTCTCCGTTATGGCCACGACATCATAGCTCCAAGTACTGATCCATACTCTAACTTCGTCACTCTTAATTCGGACATTTCTTGCATTAAAGCAGACACACTTGAACCGATCCCTTTATTTCATCGTGTCATAAACCTTCCTGATAGATTCAATGTATCCTGTCACTGCCCCGTCTGCAACTATGCCCCTCTCAGGCATGTGGTCTGATTCCTACCCCCCTGCCAAACTCGTTTAAACCCGCCTGAATCACACGAGCAAATCACAGGCTGCCATCAGGACATTTGTGCCCCTCCAGTTTAGGTGCAACCCGTCGTTCATGTACGCCTTACCCAGAAGGTATCCCGATGGTCTAGGTATCTGAAGCCCTCCCTCCTGCACCAGCCTCGCAGCCACATGTAAAGCTGCATTGATGACTGTTCCTTAACTCACTAGCTCGTGGCACTGGTAGTAAATTGAGATCACTCCTTTACACTTCCGGCTCATCAGCTTCCAAACTAACTCTCTGTCGTCACTTTTCAGATCCTCAGTCCGTTTCCTGGCTGTATCGTTGGTGCCAAATGATCTGGTTTCCACAGCCTTCTGTGGTGAGGAACTCCACAATTTCACCACCCTCTGGCTCAAGACGTTTCATCTTATCTCCGTTCTAATGGGGTTTCTCTTTGCTCGAAGCCTGTGCCCTCCTGCCAGTGCAAATGTCGTCCCAATATGTGTGTATCCAGGTAATTCAGTATTCTGTAACTTTCAATTGGATCCCCCCTCAATCTTCTAATCTGCATTGAGTATAAACCCAGGGTCCTCCAATGTTCCTCATGTGTTAAGCTTTTCACTTCTGGTGAACCTTCTCTCGATACCTTCCTGAGGTATGAGGCAACACATACTGGAAATGTGGTCTGACCAGAGCCTTAGAAAGCCTCAAAATCCCCACCATTATATCCTACTCCTCTCTAGACGAATGACAACATTGTAGCTGCCTTCTTAATTATTGACTCAACCTGCAAGTGTATCTTCGGGAATCCTGGGCTTGGAATCCCAAGCCCCTTTGTTACTCAGATTTCTGAACTGTTTTCCCATTTAGTAAATAGTCCATGCCTGTATTCTTCATACCAAAGTACACGACCTCACACTCTCCCCCATTATATTCCATCTGCTATTCCTTTTCCCACTCTTCTGTCGAAATCTTTCTGCAGGCTCCCTGCCTCCTCAACATTATATGCCACTCCACCTATCATTGCTTCATCTGCAAAGGTAGCCAGAATGCTTCCTGTCCCGCCGCACAGATCATTGACCTATAAAGTGAAATGTTGTGGTCCCAACACTGACTCTTGGGGAACACTGCTATTCACCGGCTGCCATCCTGAGAGGGACAATTTTATTCTCACTCTGCATCTTGCCAGAGAGCCAATCTTTTATCCATGCTAGTACCTGGCCTCTGACACCATGGGTCCTTATCTTACTCTGCAGCTTCCTGTGCGGTACCATATCAGAGGCCTTCTTGAAGGTCAGAAAGGTAACTCTCTGGTCCAACCCGTCGTTACTTCCTCAAAGGATTCTCATTATCTTGAGAGCAATGTAGTTTCGTGAAATGGGGAGCAATCAGAAGGACAGGGACATTCCGACAGACAGAATGGAGATGTTCCTCAAATCAGTTACTATTTGGTTCATTAATGCAAAGGAGACTGCATTGTGAGCAGCAATGACAGGAGACTGGGTTGAAAGAGATCAAGTGAAATGCTGCTTCACCTGGAGGGTGTGTTTGAGGCCTTGGACAGTGAGGAGAGAAGAGATAAATGGGCAAATACTGCAGCTTCTGCATTTACATGGGAAGGTGCCGTATGGGGAATTGTTCGGGTTGATGGAGAGTGCCACAAAAGGAATGGTCCCTGTGAAATACTGGCAGTGCACGGGAGGGGAAGATATGTTTGATGGTGCTGTCCTGCTGGAGATGGTAGAAGTGTCGGAGGATGATTCTGTGAATGCAGATTCTAGTGCAGTAGGAAGTGAGGACAAGGGGGAATCAATCTTTGTTTGGGAAGGAGGGGATAGAGTGAGGGCAGAAATGAGGGAAGCGGGACAGTCACAGCTGAAGGCTCAGTCCATCAGAGTGAGAGGATTTCTCGTTTGAGAGAAAAGGGTGACATGAAGGAAGTTTACCAAAGGAATGTAGCATCATCGAACAGAAAGACAGTGGCAGGGAAACTGGGACAATGGAGTCACACTCAGCTGATCATGTGTTCAGCTACATACGTAGGTTCCCCCTGAATGATTGAAAAGAACCAGACATTGGAAATGCAGACTTATGTCATATGTCTGGTCAAATACAGAGTGTGAAAATAGACACAGGTGGAGGTCAGCACACGTATGTATTGGGGGGAGGGTGGCAACATTTAAGCAGATACTGCCTAATAACGTTCAGTAATAATTGACTCTGGTCGAAAATAAGATGATATGAAGATGTGAAGATGAATCACCCATGATGTACAAAGGCTGTGAAGGATACTCATCAATCACAAACTTAAAGAATTCAGATTGGTGAGCTCTAGCGTCGGCTCCATTTGGGAAGTTTACTTTTGGAACCTGAGGCAGATTGTATAAAACAAAATACAAAGAAAAAACATTTCAAAAGAAACTAACCGGAAGAGTTTTCCCATATCGAATTAAAAAAATAATGTGTGTGTGACCCTTGGAAGAAAGGGAGGAAATAATAATTGGCACACCTGAAGGATGTGACTGGGGAACTGGTTTCAGGGAACAGGCAGAGAATTAAAAACTGTATTTTGCATCGATCCTCACAGGGGAAGGCACAAAGAGTTTCAATATTATAAACAAAATTAAAGTCAGATGAAAGTTTTGCACTGTCTCTAATAAAAAGAACAATGTATTTCTCAAACAGAAAAGACGAAGGGTAAACAGCTCTTCAACAATTCAAAACTTGTTTTGATAGAAGTAGTTACAGAGTAACTGGTGGCATCGTGTGAAATATTCCATAAATCTCGGGATTATAGGAGTGTTCCAGTGAAACTGGCGAAACACCAATGTAGCGCCTGTCTTCAAGAACAGAGTGAGTCTTCAAGTGTTTAGGTTCTCCCTTTGTCTGAATAACGGAGCATATTTGCGAGAATTAATGGTCTCATGATGCACTTTCATGCTGAGTGATTTTGCAAAATGTAAAACTCTGTTCCTTCCTCTGATGTGTTAAATACTGGGGGATGAATATATTGCTAAAGTTGAATTATTTTGAAAATTATCTGGAACATTGTACAAATGATATCATCCAGATAATTCTAGAAACAGCACTCATAAGATCATTTTATAACCATTTGGGGGTATTGCATAGGTGACTGAGAGAGAAGGTGCTGCATTGCAGTGGTGAGAGTGATGGAGCCTTATTCTGGGGAAGGCGCTAACAGATATTCCGTGAGTGAGAGACAGTAGAGAGAGTACGGTGACCCTTATCTTGTTAGAGCGGGGAAGGTCATTGATGCTTTGCCTGAATTGTTGAACATTTCTTCTGACCGATACTGCACTGAACTGTATGTTGTGCTCAGAACATGCTCGGTGGGTCTGGTGGTGTAGCCCCCCTCTGGGAAGAGAATGGTCCTCCTCTGTACTAGCCGATCCACCAGGACTTCCGTGCAACTATCAACAAACTGCGGTGGAATTGCCGTTTATCTGCCATGTTCCGGTCAAATATGCAGGGCAGCTCCAAACTGAGAAAACTCAACAGCGTTCCCATTGTCCTTTTAAGGATGGCAGCAGTACCAGGGATCACTGTATATCCTGGGGTTCCCATGCGATGATGTGTACCTCCAGCCATGATGGGTGAGAGAATCGGGCTGGTATTGAATAAGAGGGACACCATGGGGTGGGGTGGATAGTTGAGGTGAGTTCGATAAGATAACACCAAGAGATTAGCCCTGCCTCGTGCTGACATTCCTTCTGTCACATTCAATGAAAATGGCACTGAGACAAATTATTGTTCGATTCAGCCCAATGAGTCGAAGACTCTGTAGATCCTACTCCCAGTTACAATGCTGCAGGACAAAAGCTCTCCATCATCTTAACTTACACCAATATCCTGCTCACCCATCATTCCTGGAAACAGTGGCCGATATTGCAAGATGTGATCGAAATGTTTTCATTTCACAATTTTTAAAACAACCATCAGATTCTTCTCTGAAATTCTCTCTCAATCTCCCCCCTCCCCCTCTTTTAACCAAGCTCCTACCATTTGTTGGTAATTAAACTCATTCCCCTGCCATCTTTCTCTTGCAGTGAGTTTCACACCCACAGTACTCCTGTGTCATGCCACAATGGAGATATGGAGTGTAAATGGAGGGAGCTGCGTATCCTGTCATTTCCAGCATGGCTGCCCGTTTCCCCTCGCTGGGTAGTAATCTATCACAGTGTTACGCAGCAATGCAGTGATTGGTGTACGCATGTGTGTCTGCTGGGAACGTAACTCTTCCACATTCATGGTAAAATTCACTGCTATTCACTGCACAGCTCCCCACGCTGCACAGATATCCAGTCCGTGTGAATGGAACAATGCCTTTGTGTGATCTTCACAGCGCCCTGTGCTGACCAGATTATCTAGTACAAGTTTATAGATCAGTGCACTGTTGGATACATAAGTAGAGAACTGGTGAGCTCTAAACAGTGTTCGATCCTGGACAGATTGTTGAGCAGTACACTCGCGTGGTCTACGTAGTGTTTCATGCTGAGCAGATATCTCATCTGGCCTTATTCATGTCCGGCTGGATCTAAGAGGTGGATTGAGTATCCGATATAATTCCTGACATGATTATCACTCCTCCAGCTCGGCCCACTCCGCTGGTAAATGTAAGGTATTATGTTTGAGATAAAATTTACTTGGTCAAAATATTCGACATTAAGCAAAATATAATTTATTCGAAGACCGTCAATAAAAGGCAACAAAAGGAAGAGGAACTTGCAATAACTTTGTTCTGTTGGACAACTTAGCAGAATAATACCTTATTTCACTACTATACAGTAACTGCACCAGTATGGTATCATCCAATAAGCACACAAATGTCAAACTGCAAGTGAAGGAAACAGATTGTCTGACATGCAGTTCTCCAATTCAGGAGGAAAGAACGTCAAAAGACAGTTCCGAGAGAAATCCAAGGGACAGTGCAGGAGCCGGGAGAGATTTACTCCCTTCCAACCCTCCTGAGACTCCTGCAATAAATAGCGAAAGGTAAAACGAAGAATCCTGGTTCTGTGAGAATTTGATCATCACTTCACCGGACCAGGCTGAGGCTGCAAGAACACAAGGAAGGACTGTATCTACATCGTCTATGGCTCTCGACGTGTATCTCAAAAATGTCTAAACCCACCTAAGCCGTTTAATGCTGGACAGACAAAAGTTAAAGTTAAACATAAATAAATAAAACGAAAAGATGCAGCAGGTGTGGTGATCGGATACAGAAGGCCTCGGGAGCCCAGCAATTCCTATACTGCCAAAACACAGCAGAAACATCGAACTTGTGAAGAGAGAAAAAAAATGTCTCTCCCTCACCTCTATGTTTACAACTGAAGATGTGCCATTAGCCCAATAATCAGCGACATCAAAATCCCAGCCACACCAAGTATAATTGTGATATATCAGAGTTGCCGCGAAAATGGGTTAAGTGGAACTGTTTGTTCAGTGACTGTGATTAATATCAGTCTTCCTGGACCTAACTGGATCACTGGAGGACTTCCCTCTTCCATAATTAGGGACTTGTTTCAACTTGTTATTCCATAGTATTCGGCGCAGAGTAAACCTCAACAAGATTGGGATCAGCAGCTACAGAGAAAGAGAGAGATCAGAATCTGAGAACATTAGAATGTTACAACAATGGATTTTAATGTGAGAACATTAGACTGGAAAGTTCCAACAATGGACAGGAGTTTATATTTGGGTCTTCACTGGCTTTATCTGGATTGGTCATGGTTAGAGTTGCGGATACAAGCCGTACTGATGATTATTCAAGCTGGATACTATCCCATCCTCGCTATTGTTGGTGTTCCTGGTAAGTCTATTTCTGTAAGTTCTATAAATGATGCTGAAGGTAATTGCTATTCTGGTTGATCATATTTAAAAAATACATAAACTTTCAGTCACAAACGTCACTTCCATCTCATGCATTTCCAAACTACTTACTCATAAATATCTTCGGAACCTTGAGACTCCTTTTTATCGTGAACTGTTTTATGTCTCCATATTCTCTCTGTGATCAAACCTGCCGACACCCACCTTCATAATATCCCCAATCTACAGCTCTGCCTGAGTTTGGTTGCTGACTTCGCCATCATCTACCCCTTCATAAACGACAGGTTTTATCGCTCCAGTTCTCTTCTGACCTCTTCTAGTTATAAATAATTTGAGCACAAACTTGTTACTGTCTCTACAGTTACTTCACAACAGGGGTCTTAAATAGAGTAATAATGTTACTGGCTGTGTAACTCATTGGCACAGGCTATGAATCCAGAAGCATTGTCTGAAATCCTACCACAGTCGATGACTAAATTTAAATTCAAAAGACAACAATTGGGATGAGATCTAATTTCACTTATGGCAACCATAAACCATCAGGATTTCTTTTCTTATTTTATTGATAACCATTGGTAAAGAAACCTAGCATTTTTGCCCTGTCTGAACTAAGTGTCCCTCTGATCCATAACAATATGGTTGCCTCCGTATTGCCTTAACAAATGACCGCGTGGTCAAGGGCAGTTAGGATGGACAACAAATGCTGCCCTTGCCAGTGATGCTGGCATCCTGGGAAACAACAACTTTAAAGGTGATATAACCAAGGGAATGTGGATGCTCGCGATCTGAAATAAAATTCTCCACCGTCTGAAAGAATGTTGGAGAATCTCAGCAGTCTGTCGGAAGAAACACAATTAACGTTTCGAATTCAGTGAACCTATCAAATCTGAATGCAACGGAGAAATAATATTATTACATCAGGCTTGGTTGGAAGGGTGAGTGGGAGGTTTGTGTTGAGGAAATGATGTACAGCAAGAGAGAGAGAAAGAAGGAGAGAAAGAGACAGAGAGAGAAAGAAAGGAAAAGCAAGCAAAAAGATTGCTGATGATGGACTGGAAGGAAAACAGAATGGGAAGTTATTCTAACCTTTCCCCTTTTCACATGTTCCTGAATATCATATTTATTATGGAATGTCCCTGCTTACCGTGAGTTATGTTCCCTCTACCACTCGTCTCCGAGTGTGATGATCAACTCCATCAGCAATACTTATAGTCGCTGAGATATAGAGAAACGTAATGTTACATTGTCAACTGCTTCTTTGGAGAGAAGAACTGTTAATGTGCGACAGTGTGGAGATGTAAGAGATTTCTCAGCCAGGATGCGAAACTGAGGAGACCGAGGCATTTTCAACACTGAATGGATGCACTATGTTTGTGGGGAATTGACTTGCTGCTGCCATCTAGAAAGTCAGTGGATGCTCTGTGGATGGTGTTCTCAGGATTGTGATGTCAGCTACTGGATTCATTCAGGGAGCCCCGAGGGTCTGGGGACCGCACTCTGAATACTGCATTTACAGTGTGTCCATGGTAAACACATGGAGCTGCGACTACAAAGAGGGGAAGCTGTGAAAACTGGGAGTAGCATGTCACTGCAGTATACTCTCTGGGATTTCCAGGGACATTTCTCGAATCTGCATCAATTCAGGTGTAAAGTACAATATCAGTTTGTCTCAAAATTGAAGTTGTCACTGAGCTGTATTGCCCCCCTTCATTATAACTTGTAGTCTCATACCAGGGACAGGACTGTGCTGACACTCATGATGAATTAAACTAGATTGATTCTGGAACTTTGCAGGCAGCAGTGGGTAATATATCCACCACCTCTGAAGTGCAGTCCTCCAATGTATTCACGAGCTGTCAGAAACCATCTGGGTGCTGAGAGGAATGCATTGGTTCCATCTCCACAGAGGAAGGTACACAAACTAATTTCCAGAAATATTGGTGAACAGAGTGATTGATAAAAATGGGAAACTGCGGGAAATCAGAATTAATGAAGAGTATGTTATTGAAAATCTAATTGAAGTTTTGTAAGTTGCTGCATCAGATGAGTTACATCCCAGAGTGATTGAGATGAAAACAGAGCTAGTGAAAGAATTACTGAGTATTCTTCAAAGCTAGTTAGATTCTGGAAAGGATCCTGCAGACTGGAAAACAACTATTGTAAACTTAAATATTTAAAACAGGATGGAGAGTGTAAACAAAAAACTAAATAGCATGATGTCAGCTGTGAGAAAAATATTGGAAACTTTCATAAGGAGCGTGACATCTAGATACTTGGACAGTGATAATATGATTTGGTAGATTCGGCCTAGATTCAAGCAAGGGAAATGAGATTTGTCTCATTTTGGAGATTGTCAGTTGCGACATCGACAGTTGAGAACCAATGGGAGTCGACTATTGGTAGTTTAAGAAGACGCTTGACATGCTTGAATACAGGTGAATGGGGAATGTTAGAGTCCATGGGTAGGTAGGGGTGGCATATATATCACATCAATTAATAATTGGGTAATGTACTGTTTTTATTTTATGGGTGGCAGCAGGATCAGTGTTTGGGAAATAGCTGTTCACAAGGTATAAACATGATTCAGATGTGAACAACAAATACCAACATGTGCAGTTATATTTATTAAATGGTAGGGAGTTTGGCCAGTGCGTTTGTTGAAAAAGACCTGGATGTCCTTGGTCATAAGTTACTGACACAATTTATACGGAGGGCGGAAGTAAATGATATGTGGCTCTTCATGCAAAATGATTGAAGTACAAAAGTTAGAATATCTTTCCCACTTATCGTGTTTTGTTGAGAGAGTATTTGGTGCATGATGTAAAGATTTGGTCTGCTTTATAAACAATGATCTCTTTGTCACTGCAACGTCGTTTGACCAGACTAAACACTGGCGTGATGTTACCATGAGGAGAGAGGGCAGTAACTATGTGTTTAATCTGAAACGCTGTGAGAGAATAAGAAGTTGAAGCTTGATGGGTATGACAGAAACACATAATGTCCCAAACAGCTAAATAGGGTGAAAATTTCATACTTTTCATTGGATGTTTGATTCACGGCAGTGTACATGCATCTGCAGAACCCCCATGTCGATTGACAGAGAGGGGCAGGCTCTGAATGAACTCTGAACACTTGAATGCAAAGTTACTGTGTGACACTGCATTGAATGTCACTTTGTACACAATCCTGTCAGCAGCCAAAATACCTTCATTCTGACAGAGTCAGTTATTCCCCAACAGCTTCTGAACTACACGGAGACCATGGGTCTGCTTTCTTGGAAATGGAAGATAACTTGGAGAATGGCTAAAAATTTTGGCTTCATTCAGACTGCCAGAAAACCATGTTAAAGTAACACATATGACCATGAGTAATTGAGGCATGTGGATCAATTTAGATCAGTCTGTCTGTGCAGCCCCTGCTCCATTTGTTTGTGATGTTGGAGCATCTCCGACATTTTCTTGTTCCTGCGTTAGTGGCTTGACAAGCTGAATAACCTCTTCCTGATCCTTTGTAAGTGACTCCGGGTGTGAAATTGTTCTTTCTGTTCCCGCGTACGTTACATGTGGGAGTGAGCATTAGTCAGAGGGAAATGTGTCTGGGTGGGTTACTCTTCGGAGGGTCAGTGTGGACTGGTTTGGCCGAAGTGCCTTTTTCCACACTGTCGGGAATCTAATCTGCTCAGTTTGGACTCATGGGTTGAATATCCTCCTTCCACACGGTAGGGGTTCTATGATGACACACTGGAGATGCCTGTGCTGAGGAAGCTATGCTGAGGATCTCTTCAGATGTGTCCCACGGCTGAGATGATTGATGCCCACCAATGATAATCACCTTTACTTATGCCGTGAATGACTCCAAAGAGTATAGAGGTCATAATTAATTCTCATTAAGTACGATTTTGTTCAGGCTCCTTGATGTCATCCTCAGTCAAATACTGCCGTGAGTTCAGGGTCAGTCTCTCTTACCTGAGCCACAGCGTTAGCTCTTTTGTTCATATCAATTGGTCATGGTGCAGAAGCAGGGAACGTTTTCTTCAATCAGAGGGGAGTCAATGTCAGAAATTCTCTTACACAGAGAGTTCGGGGAGCTAGATCACTGACAGGGACCAGTAGTGTTCCCAGGGATCAGTTCTGTGACCTCTGCTCTTTATTTATTTTATGAATTACTTGGATATGGGTGTTGAAGTGTGGGCTAGTAAGTCTGCTGATGACACAAAGGTGGATGAAGTGGTACAGGATGTGGAGGGCTGTTGTAAGTTGCAACGGGACATTGATAGGACACAGACCTCGGCTGAGAAGTTCAAACTGAAATGATTCACCTTGCAAGATCGAATGTGAATGTAGAATACGTGGTTAAAGGCAAGTTTCTTGTCAGTGTGAAGGAACCGAGCAACTTTGAGGGATCTTGGGTTCCGTGTCCACAGATCCCTCAAAGTTGCTACCCAAGTTGATCGGGTCGTTAAGAAGGCGGATGGTGTGTTGGCTATCAGTTGCAGGGGGATTGAGTTTAAGAGCCGCGAGGTTATGCCGCAGCTGGACAGAGCCCTGCTCAGACCGCTCAGGAAATATTGTGTTCAGTTCTGGTCTTCTCATTATCGGAAGGACAATGAAGCTTTAGAGAGCGTAAAGAGGAAATTTAAGAGGATGCTTCCTGGACTGGAGGGCAGGTCTTCTGAAGAAACCATGAGGGAGCGAGTGCTTTTCTCACTGGAGGTGTACAAGATGATGAGATGCATAGACAGAGTGAATAGCCAGAAACATTTTTCGAGGGCAGAAATGTCTATCACTAAGTGGCATACTTTTAAGGCAATTGGAGGAATATTTAGGGGATATATCAGAGGTAGATTCTTTACATAGAGAGTGGTGGGTGTGTCGAATGCGGTGGTGGTAGAGTCAAAAACGTGAGGGAAACTTAAGAGGCTCTTGGATAGGCACATGGAAAAAAGCGAACGGATGTATGTAGGTTAGTCTGATCTTAGAGTAGGATAAACGGCACAACGTCGAGGGCTGAATGTCCTAACTGCATGAATTCATGTAAATCTCAGTTATGTCACTTTTTAGATTAGAACCAAACTAAACATCATTACATAGACAGAGAACACAGGGGGCCAACGCCTTCAACATATTGTCTAGCAATTACCATTATTAACAGCTAACCTGAGAATGCAAATTAAAAAAAAGGTTTTGTGATTTACATATGAAAGAAGTGAAACTATCATGGTATTCTAAGAGATCAAAGGCTTATCAATCAGTTACTCAATGTATTATTTCTGTTACATCACACTGTAAATTTCTGATGTACATTCTGTGTTAGGATTGAGTCCTCCAATATCACCTGATAAAGGAGCGACGATCCGAAAGTTAGTATGCATCCAATTAAATGTGTTGGATGAGAACCTGGTGTTGTCTCATTTTTAAATTTGTGCACCCCAGTCCAACACCGTCATTTCCAAATCAGTACTGTTCTTTGTTCTGTGTTCTATGGAAGTGCTCAAGAAGACCTGGTCATTAAGGAAAATTTGAGACTTGGAGCAGGTCAGCTTTGATCTCAGTGAAGGGCAAGGCAGACTTGGGATGTGAATGACCTGCCCCTGTTTCTAATGTTCTCCCATTCTGTCAATGGAAAGTTAATAGGTGTTTTCCTGAAAAGTCTTTTATGGAATGTTGCAATCCGGGAGATCAGCGGATTTTGTGATCCATCGCTGGTTGAGATTTGGGGGCTGTATTCACAGTGAATCCGGGTCTACAACATGTTCAACCAATGAAGCACAAGTTCCAGAGAGGGGAAGCCCTGTACAGGGATGAGCGACCTCTTTCATATCCTGCCTGGGTCTTCCAATTACATTTTCCAAATCTGCCAAACCGTGTGGGATAGTTTTGAAGGATGAAAAGGTCTCCTCTGCTTCTGTGCAGCATGCTATAACAGTAAGTGGACTCCAACTGCTCCTGTCTAGCAGGTTTGAGGGTTTGAATGGAAGGCAGAAACATGGGACTGAGGTGCAGGAGTGGGTCATTAGAGACTTTGAGCCTTCTCCACCAAGTATTAATTTTTGGCTGATCAGATTGTGGTCTCAGCCTGATTTTCCTGCCTGTGTCCCATTATACGTGACTCACTTCTCTGTCAAATCTTTAACTAATTCAGCTGTGAATACTTGTAATTAGAGAGGCACCACACACCTCTGGGGAAGAGAATTCCCATTCGAATGGCCCTTTTAGAATTTTTCCTCATCACGTTGTGAGAATAGCAGAGTCATATAAAGTTGAAACAGATCCTTTTGTCCAAATTGTCCACACCAGTCAGGCATCTTAATCAGATCTCGTCCCACTTGCCAGCAGTTGACCCACATTCCTCTGAACTCATTCCCCTCCCCTGTCTGTATCCAAATGCATACGCCCTCCCCTCCCCCTCCCCTGCCTTGACCCCATTGCAGACGCTATGCTTCCCCTATCTGTATCCCATTGCAAACGCTCTGCCCTCCTCCTGTCCCGTTCCCACTCCAGGCGATCTGCACTCCCCCTGTCTGCATCCCATTGCAGATGTTCTGCCCTATCCTGTCCCTATCCCATTGCAGACGCTCTGCACTTCCCCTGTCAATATCCTATTGCAGATGCTCTGCCCTCCCCATCTGTATCCCACTGCAGACCCTATGCCTCCCCTGTCAGTATCCCATTGCAGACACTCTGCCCTCCCCTGCCTTTCTCCTAATGCAGATACTGTACTCCCCCTGTCTGTATCCCATTGAAGACGATCTGCTGTCCCCCTCTGTATCCCTTTGCAGACGCACTGCTGCCCCCTGTCTGCATCCCATTGCAGATTCTATGCACTCCCCCTGTCTCTATCCCACCGCAAATGCTCTGCGGTTCCCCATTTGTATCCTACTGCAGATACTCTGCCCTCCCCCGTCTGCATCCCACTGCTGATGCTCTGCTCTCTCCTGTCCGTATCCCATTGCAGACGCTCTGCACTCAACCTGTCTGTGTCCCATTGCAGACGCTCTGTCCGCCCCCGCCTGTATCCCACTGCAGACATTCTTCCCTTCACTGTCTGTATCCCATTGCAGATGCGCTGCCCTTTCCCAGTCTGTGTCCCAGTGCAGAGTCTCTGCCCTCGCCCTGTCTGTCTCCTATTGCAGACGCTGTTCCCTCTCCCCGTCTGTATCCAATTGCACGTGATCTGTCCTTCACCTGTCCTTTGCAGACGTCCTGCCCTCCCCCTGTCTGTATCCCATTACAGACGATCTATCTACATTTGACATCTTATTGAATGACTATACTGATGCATGAACAAACTGAGCTCCATCCCCCTCATCCAATACATTGGTGTGGATTGTAATTTGTTGATGACCTTAGACAGATGTCTGAAGAATTCCACTAGTTTCAGCTTTCCAATCACAAAATGAGGAATGATCTCTACTCACTATTTCCTGATGCTGCCCAAGGCGCCCCTGCTCCTGCGTAACAGCCTGGGATGGTTATATGGCTTCCTTGTGTGCTGTGTAATTTACTGAAATGACTTGAACGCTTCATTATATTCCTGTCTAACCTCATGGAGGAGAATTATGTCCTTCCCTGCTGTATTGTCACGATGCTGCCTGGCTGAATGGGAACTTTCTCTCCCTCCGCATCAACCTCGAGGGGTGAATTGACAGAACAACGCGTGAAATAGGAGCAGCAGTTGGATATTCGGCCCCTCCAGCCTGCTGCTCGATTTAGAAACATCATGGCTGGTCTGATTGTAGCTGAATACCCCTTTCCTGTCTGTTCCCAAAAAGCATTGTCTCCCCTGTCCATCAAAGATCAGTCAAGGTCAGCCTTGAATATCCTCAATGACCCAAACTTCACTGTTCAAGGGGGATGAGAACGCCACAGATCGCACAATCCAAAGGAGAAAGGAACAACGTTATCTCAAGTGGAAATGGGAGACTCGTTTCATTTTAAAGTGTGTTAACCTCACTGCAAGTAAAAAGTGAGGTCTGCAGATGCTGGAGATCACAGCTGCAAATGTGTTGCTGGTCAAAGCACAGCAGGCCAGGCAGCATCTCAGGAATAGAAAATTCGACGTTTCGAGCAGAAGCCCTTCATCAGGAATTCCTGATGAAGGGCTTATGCTCGAAACGTCGAATTCTCTATTCCTGAGATGCTGCCTGGCCTGCTGTGCTTTGACCAGCAACACATTTGCAGCTGTAACCTCACTGCAAGTCATCTCCTCTTTTCAGCAACAAGGGCACTGCAAATAGGAACAAACATAGACCATTCAGACCCACAAACCTATCCCACAGCCCTGTTGACTGTTCAGTCTTTTTTTTAATCAAACTTAGCTTCTCCTGCACCATTGCGAAATAATCCTGACACCTGAAGGCCACACTGCATAGGAAATTGGAATTAGGTCATTTGGCCCAACAAGTCTATTTTGCTGTTTGATCCTGTCTGGTGTGTTTCTCAAAACAATGTTCCCGCCTTCTCACTGTAACTGTTGTTCGTTTGTTTAGATCTAACCTTTATCTTAAACACATCCGTCTGTGTCTCTATATGTATGTTTGAGCGATTGTGTGTGCATGTGTTTCGGTATATACTTATTTAATGGCAGGAGACAGATTAGTCATGGGTGGTTGTTTTTCGAACTGGAAGCCTGTGAGCAGCGACTGTCCACAGGCAAAATTGTTGGTTCGACATTTGTTTGTCATTTATATAATTGATTATATGAGATTTATAGAAGGTGTGTTTAGCAACTTTGCGAATGACATCAAGTTTGGCTGGAAAGTGGACAGTGTTTGTATAATGGTGAATAATTGAAGATTGCAAAGTGATCTCCCCCAATTAAATCAATGATTCATAGAGAGGTACAACAGACGCTTCAGCTCATTCATGCAATCCAAATATTCTAAATTAATCTAGTGTCATTTGTCAGCATTTGGCCCATATTCCACTATTCACATAGCCACCCAGTTGCCTTTTAAATGCTGTAATTGCTCCAGCTCCCTTCAGTTCCTCTGACAGTTTATTTATTCCATAGAAACACCACCCTCTGCAGAAAAAAAATGCTCTTCATTGTATTTCAAATCTTTCTGTTCCCACCTTAAACCTATGCCTTCTAGTTTTATACTCTCCTACCCGGGGGGTGGAGAACCATGGCCGCTCACCCTATCCATGCCCGTCATAATTTTATGAACCTCTAGAAAGTGTAAATGTGATTCCAATCAAGACAATTGGCTGTGCTTTCAGTCATCCTGGGTCTAAATTATCAAATTCAGTAGTCGTACCTCTTCCTTCTCGATCAAGGCACGATTCCAAAAGAGTTTAATCAACTTGTTCAGACACATTATGAAACAACTCTGTGGGATTTGACACTGGAATTTTCGGCTCTTTGATCGGGACACTACCATCATTCAAAATTTACCAGTAAAGCTGCAACATGATGCTCCTGTGTGTTTCTTCCACAGCCTGTTCTAACAAGTTGTGACACACTTCTCCAGGACATGAATAGACACCACCTTCTCCAGAGATCGGGGCACTACTATACATTCATAGACTGGAATCGAATCCTGTGTTCCGGATTAGAAAAGTAGGCACCGCCCACTACACAAGGCCAAAACCGTGCCCAGATTTTGGGTCTTATTTGAATTATATGGACTTATTAAATTCTGCTTAACATTACCAAATCATACTGGGGACAGTTCTCATTGAAAAAAAAGGACAAGTTATTAACATCAACTAAAGGATGTTGAATGCATTCGCTGTGCCATTGAGATAATCTATGAAGATCTTGAATTGCTTGGCTATGATTTTCTGTTTACCTGGCTATTATCAGTAGTCTGCCGTATTAGGGAAATAAATCCTGAAACACACTGCACTGCGAGCATCTCGAGTAGATATCAATACTGAACAGCAGAGACGAGGAAAGAGCATAATTCTGGGCCCCAAAACACTGGTCACTGTTTTATACCTCTGACACGTGGCTTCCCTCTTACTCAAATCATTAAGTGATACAAGGCAACTTTTTCCTATCAATCTTCTCCTTACCCGCTCCTCCCCCTGCCTGCGCAAGTCAAATCAAGGGAAAATCAAGGCTGATGTTGTTGGCCGTCTGGATAGGGAAGTGTCGTTTAAATCCGAACGGGGACGGTAGAGGGGGCATTAATATAAATCACTGGGCAGAAGTGTGGCAGGTGGAGTTTAACTTGGATAAATGCGAGGTAAAACAAACGGTGGGGGGTGGGGGGGCTTATACAATTAATGCCGGGCTTTGGTAATAATATAGAAAAGAGGGACCCGGGGCGCAGTCAAATTCTTTGAAGTTTATTGTGCAGGGTGTTTAAGGTACTTCCTTGCTCAGACCTTTTAGATTAGAGGTTGAGAAGTTATGCTGAGGTTGTGCAGGACATTGATGAAGCCTCTTTTGTCGTATTGTGTGCATTTCTGTTATAGGAAAGAGATCATTATGCTGAAGAGTGTTCAGAAGAGATTTACCAGGATGTTACCAGGGATACATCATCTTCTGTCTCAGGAGACTACAAACACAAAGCATAAACATTGGATTCGCTGTATTACAAATCTCCCGTCGCCCACCCATTTCCCAGATCCAACGCTCCGACACAGGTCTGTCCTCTCGAAGGAACCTACCTGTCCAACTTCCTTCCCACCTCCGCTCCACACTTCCCACCGACCTATCACTATCACCTCCCACCATCACTTACCTTTCCCCCAGCCTCACCCAGTCATCCATTTTCTCTCAGCCCCTTTCCCCCTCCCCAGTCATGAAAAAGATTCCTGCCTGAAACGTTGACTCTCTTGCACCTTGGATACTGTCTGACCTACATGCCTTTTTCACTGCTATGCTTTATTGTCACTGAATTTTCCAGCATCTGCACGCCCCACTGTCTCTTAGGTACAATTTTCTGTAAATATTTCAATGTCGTTGTCTATTTTAACCGTATGTAGTCTTAGGGACATGTTCTTATTAGATTATAGACGATAGAAGTTCTCTCAACGTTTTACTCATATTGCATGCCTGATCAGTCGTCTCAGAACGTATGTTTCAATTTATAAACGGAGAAGCATGTTTATGGTCTGATAAATCTCTGTCATTGCACTCAAATGCAAAGCAGATTGAATGGTTACACACGATTGATCTACCAGCCCCAACGTTTGTTTCCTCATTCACCCCCACGTATCCTCTCAGAATGGGCAAACGTTAATCATTATTTTGAATGTTAATAAGAAGTATTGCATTTAAAGGGCTGAACTGGAGCTATTTGTTCAACAACTGTGATTGATGTCATTCTACGTGGACCCTAATGGTGTCACTGGAAGGTTTTCCTATTCTATCAATTAGGGACTCAGTTCAAAGTATCATGCCATAGTATCAGCGGGAGCATCATCGACAGCACAAACAGCGATCATCAGCTCCAGAGAGAGGAGGAGAAGAAGTCAGAATCTTGGAACTGTAAACTGAAATGTTCCAACAATAGCTCAGAATCTGAGAACATTAAACTGCAATGGGCTAACAATTGATCAGAATCTGATAACATTAAACTGGAATATTCTAACAATAGATCAGAATCTGAGAACCAGATGGTCTAGAATGTTCTAACAATGGATCAGAATCTGAGAACATTGGACTGGAATGTTTCAAAAATGGACAGATGGTGTTTACTGGCTTTCTCAGCCTTGGATGTCATTAGCATTTCGGATCTAAGACGGTTATTCAAGGTGGTTACTGTCCCACCCTCTCTATAGCTGTTGTTCCTGGTAAGTCATTCTATCTATTCATTAAGCCAGATTAAACTGAATTGCTGTTCATGCTATTTAAAATTTAGAAAGGTGGATTTCAGCATTTTTCATTCCAATGAAATATTCCATTCCTCTTAACTAAGCAGTTCAGTTAAACACTTTTGATAATGTTAATATCTGATGGTGTCTGTGTGGAAAGTGTTTTCATATCACAGACAGTAGAGAATATCATAAAGTCTCAGGTCTAGACAGTTAGGGGAGCTAGATCACTGCAAATGTTTAATGAGGAGGTAGATGGATTTTTGACCTGCCAGAGAACTGAGGGATTGGAAGAATTGGGCACTAAAGAGGAGTTAATGCTAACAGTAGGTCAGCCATGATGATATACAATAGCGTGAGCATTCGAAGTACCTACTCCTGTTTCTTATCTTCTCATATTCTGTCTTTGGAAAATGAATTGTTACAATTTACCTAGAAGTGCTGTTATTGACTGTTGAGGACAGTGAGAGAAAAAAGTATTTTGTGAGTCTCTGGGCGAGATATAAGCCCTAAATTCACAGTCATTCTGGGTCTACAACATGACCAACAAACGAAACACCAATTGCAGAGCGGAGACACTTTTTAAACAGGTGGGGGGACTTCTTAGTACTCAGGCTGTATTTCCCATCACATTTTCGAACCCACACCAAACCACACAGTGTTGAGGGACTGAATGATATCCTGTGTTACTGCGGACCAGGTACTTGGAGCAAGTGGTCTCTATCTGCTCCTGTACTAGTAGTTTTAAGGACTGAATGGAACACGGACTTAGGAGCAGGAGTGGGTCATTAGGCACTTTTCCATTTATCGAGCAGACAGTAAGATCATGGCTGATCTGATTGCTTTCTCCGCAGCAATTTTATATCTACCCACAATTTTCCTCCATTCACATGTCTATCAAATGTTGAATAAAGGCAACTTTGAATAAATACAAACACCCAGACACAATACTAGAAATCTGCACACGGACAGCACAATTTTGGAAGGCAGCAGGCATTTATATATCAGTCTTTTTCACATCCAATTAATTCTGCTGCAGTTTATCATTTTTGATTTGTTCATGGAATGTGGGTGTTGTTAATGAGCCAACATTTATGGACCATCTCTAATTACGCTGGAAGTTGTGGTATTGAGCTACCACCTTGGGATGAAACCTCTGGGGAAAAGAATTCCGATCAGAATGGCCGCATGAGAAATTCTCATTCCTGCTCCGACCAATGTTGGAGGGTCACTGTTTGCTTTTCCAGTTCCAGCTCCAGTTCTCCACTGGTTACAACAGGCTTGAAGTGTAACTTCGGTCATTTTCTCGAAAAATATGAGACAAAGCTACACACACACACACACACACACACACACACACTCGCATATGTCTTAAGACGAAAAAGAATAAAGAAAGGTTTCCAGAGTTTCATAGTAGTTGAACTCATTTAAAATGAAAAAAATTGATAATGCGTCCCAACTGCTATTCTGTCTCCGACGTTATTCTCACAAACAAACTGCTGGTATGAGACTTCTCCATGGAAATGGCAGAATTCCCTTTCCTTCATGCAGTGGAGCGGTTCCCATGAATCTTCAACAGGAATCCTCCCTGATGTGTAAAATGACTCAGGGATTGTTTACTCTCGCACTTTGCTGTGAGCAGGGTCAAAGTGATAGAGTGGAAGCAATCGGCTGCGGCTTATGACCATAACATCATCGGGCATAGGAACAGAAATTAGGCCATTCAGCCCATTGAGCTTGATCCACCATTCAATTATGGCTGACAAGTTTCTCAACCACATTCCCCTGCTTTCTCCCTGTGACCCTCGATCCCTTTGATACTCAAGAAGCTAACTATCTCTGTTTTAAATATACTCAATGACCTGACCTCCACTGCCTTCTGTGAAAATGAATTCTATAGATTCATCACTTTCTGGCTGAAGACGTTTCTCCTAATCTCCATTCTAAAAGATTTTCCCTTTACTCCAAGGTGGGTCCTTGGGACTTAGAGTCTCCTACAAATGGAAGTCTTCTCAACATCCACACTGTCCAGGCCATTCAGTATTCTGTATGTTTCAATTATATCGCCCCCCCCCCCCCCCCGCGAACTCTATCAAGAACAGACTCAGAGTCCTCAAGCTTTGAACTCCTGGGACGATTCTCGTGAATCGCCTCTGAAACCATTCCAAGGACAACACATCCTTCCCGAGATACAGGGCTCAAAACAGCGCAAAATACTCCAAATATGATTTGACAAGAGCCTTATGGGAGCCTCAGGAGTACGTCTCTGCTTTTACATTAAAATCCTTTCAAAATAAAAGCCATCACTGCATTTCCCTTCCTAACTACTGACTCAACTTGCAAGTTTGCGTTGCGAGAATCCTGGAGTAGAACTCCTAAGTCCCCTTGCACTCCAGACATCTGAATTTTCTCCTCATGTTGGTATTCTTCCTACCAAAGTGCATGTTCCCACCATTTCCTACTTTGTACTCCATCTACCACTTCTCTGCCCATTATCTTAACCTGTCCAAATACTACTTGAGCCTTCCTGTCTCTTCGACGTTACCAGTGCTTATACCTCACATTGTATCGTCATCAAACGTAGCTAGAATGCCTTCAGTTCCTTCATCTGGATCATTAATGTTTAAAGTGAAAGGTTATGGTACCAAAACTGAGCCTTATGGAGCTTCACTTGTCACCAGCTGTCATTCTGAGCAGTACACTTTTATTGACACTCTTTGTTTCCTGCCAGGCAGCCAAGCTCTGCCCATGCCAGCACCTTGTCTCTGACACAATGGGCCCTTGCCTTACTCAGTAGCCTCCTGTCGGCACATTGTCAAAGACATTCAGGAAGTCCGGGTGGATGACCTCCATTGGCTCTCCTTTTTCGAAGCTTCTCTTTACGTCCTCAAGGTTTTCCATAGAGTTTTCATGCATGACTTCCCCTTGATGAAGCCATGCTAACTTTGTTATACTTTACCATCCGCATTCAAGTATTCAGAAATCTCATTGGTCAGAATGGATTCCAGGATCTTACCATAGCGAAGTTTAAATTAATCAGTTCATAATTTTGTGTCGTATGCCTTACTCTTTTTTAAACACTTTAGCGATTTTCCATTCGTCTGCGAATCTCCCTGATTCGATAGATTACTGAAAGATCACCACTAACGCTTCCACTATGTCAGCAGCTCTCTCCCATAGAACTCTGGAGTGTAGTTCATCTAGTCCAGGTGGTTTACTTACCGTCAGGCCATTCATTGTTTCCAGCACCTTCTCCTTGGTGATGACCACTTTACTTAGCTCTGTCCACTCATCCACTCATTTTTTTCAATTTTTTGGATATTAGTCGTGTCTTCCACCGTGAAGACTGACCCGAAGTAATTATTCAGCTCTTCAGCCATTTTCTTGTTCCACACTATTTTTTCACCTGTGTCAATTTCTAGCGATCAAGTACACATTCTATGCCTCTGGTGAGCCCGTTATATATCGAAGTAAGCTCTTACAGTTTTTCTTTCCATGACTGGCTTACTTACTCTCATATATAATGTTCTCACTATTTATTTCGTTTTTTTTTTGTTGCTCTCTGTTCGTATTTGCAAATGTCACGACATGGTGGTGAACATGACCGTTAATTATGCCGAACAGCCAGGAAAGCTAACCTCACCTCGTAATCTATTAGAATATGAGTGACAGAGAACTCCCAGGTTCCACTAGTTAAAGAAAATAACGTTAATTTATTTTTTAACTTTGAAAGTGAACATTACACAACAAATATTCACAGCTTTACACCTCCCACCCACACAACTGTTTATTATCTGCCTCCAACTCGATAAAAAATATGCTGTTCCAATAAGACACGTATAAAGATTACATCAACTTAATTTCAAAACCTACAGCTGCTGCCGTTCTCTGTGAAGTCACTCTTCTGGCTGATGAATTCTCTGGGTCATCATATTTCTGTTTATTGTGAATATGCTTCAAATGAAAACAAATCTTTGAGAGAGAATATTTACTAATTTCTTGCAGAGCGAAATTATTGATCTCCAGGTTCCTTCCGTCTCGATTGCTCTCTTAACAATTTTCAAAATACCTTCATTTTTTATATCCACAGCATCAGAACGTCTCACTGGTTCGATGTTGGCAAAATAATATATTCAAACTCAATTTGTTTTCAGTAACAGAGAGAGTGAAGGAAAGAGAGTGTTGCATGAAATAGTGAGAGTGCTGGAGCAAGAGCCTTGTTCGGGGCTAGGTGGTATAACAGATATACAGAGAGTGTGAGGAAGTAGAGAGAATACGGAAACACTTATCCTGGCAGAGTCGGGAAGATTACTGATGCTCGTCCTGTATTGTTGGGTCATAAGAAACGTCGGGTTATGCCTCCCCAATGTCTTGTCCACGTCTTTCACTAATAATACCAGACCAGAGAACTCATCCCTGAACTTCTTCAGAATCAGTTTGCGTGGATCTTGCAAACAGCAAAGAGGAACACACATTGGCGCCTTACATATCTAAACCAAAACTGTTGTGCAAATTTTGTGCATCCGATGTTCCGGAAATTAGACATGCAAATATTGTGGTGCTGGTGTAATACTGGACGATGCAAAATTGCATCTAAACGGCGTTAACTATTTGATTGCGAATGCTATGAAAAATACATTCTATAATTGTATATGAGATATGTTGAAGAGTATGTGGTGAACCAAACTAGAGAGCAGGTTATTTCGGATTTGTTGTTATGTGGTCAGAAGGACGAATTACTAACTTTGCTCTGAAGCAGCCTTTGAGGATTAATGGCATTAATATGTTGCATTTTACACGGCATCTCCTAACAGTGTACAATTTTGGAACATTTCGCTCAAATATCATGGATGTCCAGAGGCTAGAGGGTTACGCGAATTGGAAGAATACTATATGACATTTAGTGTGAGGTAAACAATAGTTGTTATTGATATAAATACTGCAAAGTCTGAAAAAAACACGTACATATTACAAAGTAACAAACAGCAAAGAAAGGAAAGATGACTCAATTACGGAGAACATAAGAATTTAAAGATTGTGTTAAATCAAAAGAAGCAGCTTCAGCAGAATCCCAGATATTGTGGAAACCTGAACATTCGGAGAGATGTACTTTCCCGAAAATAAGGACGAAGAAGGTGTTAAGGAAATTAAGAAGAACATGAATACAAACAAACAGGAAACACAAAGACTGTTGAAATCTACTATCCATATACCAAAGAAAACAAAAGCAAGAACAACGTTGGAACTTTGTAAGGTGGAGGAGAATTTATTGTGGGCAAGAAGGAAATATCAGAGAAACTAACCAGATACTTTGCATCTGTCTTCATGAAAAAAATGAGATCTGCAGATGCTGGAGATCACAGCTGAAAATGTGTTGCAGGTTAAAGCACAGCAGGTTAGGCAGCATCTCAGGAATAGGAAATTCGACGTTTCGAGCATAAGCCCTTCATCAGGAATGAGAGAGAGTTTTTTCAGGCAGGCTAAGATAAAAGGTAGGGGGGAGGGACTTGGGGGAGGGGCGATGGAGGTGGGATAGGTGGAAGGAGGTCAAGGTGAGGGTGATAGGCCGGAGTGGGGTGGGGGCGGAGAGGTCAGGAAGGAGATTGCAGGTTAGGAGGGCGGTGCTGAGTTGAGGGAACAGACTGAGACAAGGTGGGGGGAGGGGAAATGAGGAAACTGGAGAAATCCGAATTCATACCTTGTGGTTGGAGGGTTCCCAGGCGGAAGATGAGGCGCTCCTCCTCCAGCCGTCGTGTTGTTATGTTCTGCCGGTGGAGGAGTCCAAGGACCTGCATGTCCTCGGTGGAGTGGGAGGGAGAGTTAAAGTGTTGAGCCACGGAGGGGTTGGGTTGGTTGGTCCGGGAGGCCCGGAGGTGTTCTCTGAAGCGTTCCACAAGTAAGCGGCCTGTCTCCCCAATATAGAGGAGGCCACATCGGGTGCAGCGGATGCAAGAGATGATGTGTGTGGAGGTACAGGTGAACTTGTGGCGGATATGGAAGGATCCCTTGGGGCCTTGGAGGGAAGTGAGTGTGGAGGTGTGGGCGCAAGTTTTACATTTCCTGCGGTTGCAGGGGAAGGTGCCGGGGGTGGAGGTTGGGTTGATGGAGGGTGTGGAACTGACGAGGGAGTCACGAAGGGAGTGGTCCTTGCGGAACGCTGATAGGGGAGGGAAGGGAAATATATCCTTGGTGGTGGGGTCCGTTTGGAGGTGGCGGAAATGACGGCGGATGATACGTTGTATGCGGAGATTGGTGGGGTGGTAGGTGAGAACCAGTGGGGTTCTGTCTTGGTGGCGGTTGAAGGAGCGGGGCTCAAGGGCGGAGGAACGGGAAGTGGAGGAGATGCGGTGGAGGGCATCGTTGATCACGTCTGGGGGGAATCTGCGGTCCTTGAAGAAGGAGGCCATCTGGACTGTGCCGTGTTGGAACTGGTCCTCCTGGGAGCAGATGCGGCGGAGACGAAGGAATTGGGAATATGGGATGGAGTTTTTGCAGGGGGCAGGGTGGGAGGAGGTGTAGTCCAGGTAGCTGTGGGAGTCAGTCGGTTTATAGTAGATGTCTGTGTTGAGTCGGTCGCCCGAGATAGAGATGGCAAGGTCTAGGAAGGGGAGGGAGGAGTCTGAGACAGTCCAGGTGAATTTGAGGTCGGGATGGAAGGTGTGAGTAAAGTTGATGAACTGTTCAACCTCCTCGTGGGAGCACGAGGCAGCGCCAATACAGTCATTGATGTAGCGGAGGAAAAGGTGGGGGGTGGTGCCAGTGTAGTTGCGGAAGATGAACTGTTCCACATATCCTACGAAGAGGCAGGCATAGCTGGGGCCCATGCGGGTGCCCATGGCAACTCCTTTAGTTTGGAGGAAGTGGGAGGATTGAAAAGAGAAGTTATTCAGGGTGAGGACTAGTTCAGTCAGTCGAAGGAGGGTGTCAGTGGAAGGGTATTGGTTAGTGCGGCGGGAAAGGAAGAAGCAGAGGGCTTTGAGTCCTTCGTGATGGGGGATGGAGGTGTACAGGGGCTGGATGTCCATAGTGAAAATAAGGCGTTGGGGACCGGGGAAGCGAAAATCCTGGAGGAGGTGGAGGGCGTGGGTGGTGTCCCGAACGTAGGTGGGGAGTTCTTGGACTAAAGGGGACAGGACCGTGTCGACGTATTGGGAGATGAGTTCGGTGGGGCAGGAGCAGGCTGAGACAATGGGTCGGCCAGGGCAGGCAGGTTTGTGTATTTTGGTCAGGAGGTAGAAACGGGCAGTGCGGGGTTGTGGGACTATGAGGTTGGAGGCGGTGGATGGGAGATCCCCTGAGGTGATGAGGTCATGGATGGTCTGGGAGATGATGGTTTGGTGGTGGGAGGTGGGGTCGTGGTCAAGGGGGCGATAAGAGGAGGCGTCCGCGAGCTGGCGTTTGGCCTCAGCAGTATAAAGGTCAGTGCGCCAAACTACCACCGCGCCTCCCTTGTCTGCGAGTTTGATGGTGAGGTTGGGAATTGGAGCAGAGGGAGTGGAGGTCTGCACGTTCTGAGGGTGAGAGGTTGGAGTGGGTGAGAGGGGTGGACAGGTTGAGTCGGTTAATGTCCCGGCGGCAGTTGGCTATAAAGAGGTCGAGGGCGGGTACGCGGCCAGCACGGGGTGTCCAGGTGGATGGGGTGTGTTGGCGGCGGGAGAAGGGGACGTCAGAGGGTGGGCGGGAGTCTTGGTTGTGAAAGTAGGCACAGAGGCGAAGGCGACGGAAGAATTATTCAATATCTCGCCGCGTGTTGAAATCATTAATCCGAGGGTGTAGGGGAATGAAGGTGAGGCCCCTGCTGAGGACTGATCTTTCATCCTCAGAGAGGGAGAGGTCTGGAGGGATGGTGAAAATCCGGCATGGTTGGGAGCTAGGACCTGGTGTGGGACTGGAGCTGGGGCTGGGGGCGGGATTAGGGGCGGGGACAGAGATCGACGTATGGGCGGAGATAGATCAGTCCTCAGCAGGGGCCTCACCTTCATTCCCCTCCGCCCTCGGATTAATGAGTTCAACACGCGGCGAGATATTGAACAATTCTTCCGTCGCCTTCGCCTCCGTGCCTACTTTCACAACCAAGACTCCCGCCCACCCTCTGACGTCCCCTTCTCCCGCCTCCAACACACCCCATCCACCTGGACACCCCGTGCTGGCCTCGTACCCGCCCTCGACCTCTTTATAGCCAACTGCCGCCGGGACATTAACCGACTCAACCTGTCCACCCCTCTCACCCACTCCAACCTCTCACCCTCAGAACGTGCAGCCCTCCACTCCCTCCGCTCCAATCCCAACCTCACCATCAAACCCGCAGACAAGGGAGGTGCGGTGGTAGTTTGGCGCACTGACCTTTATACCGCTGAGGACAAACGCCAGCTCCTGGACACCTCCTCTTATTGCCCCCTTGACCAGGACACCACCTCCCCCCACCAAACCATCATCTCCCAGACCATCCATGACCTCATCACCTCAGGGGATCTCCCATCCACCGCCTCCAACCTCATAGTCCCACAACCCCGCACTGCCCGTTTCTACCTCCTGCCCAAAACACACAAACCTGCCTGCCCTGGCCGACCCATTGTCCCAGCCTGCTCCTGCCCCACCGAACTCATCTCCCAATACGTCGACACGGTCCTGTCCCCTTTAGTCCAAGAACTCCCCACCTACGTTCGGGACACCACCCACGCCCTCCACCTCCTCCAGGATTTTCGCTTCCCCGGTCCCCAACGTCTTATTTTCACTATGGACATCCAGTCCCTGTACACCTCCATCCCCCATCACAAAGGACTCAAAGCCCTCCGCTTCTTCCTTTCCCGCCGCACCAACCAATACCATTCCACTGACACCCTCCTTCGACTGACTGAACTAGTCCTCACCCTGAATAACTTCTCTTTTCAATCCTCCCACTTCCTCCAAACTAAAGGAGTTGCCATGGGCACCCGCATGGGCCCCAGCTATGCCTGCCTCTTCGTAGGGTATGTGGAACAGTTCATCTTCCGCAACTACACTGGCACCACCCCCCACCTTTTCCTCCGCTACATCGATGACTGTATTGGCGCTGCCTCGTGCTCCCACGAGGAGGTTGAACAGTTCATCAACTTTACTCACACCTTCCATCCCGACCTCAAATTCACCTGGACTGTCTCAGACTCCTCCCTCCCCTTCCTAGACCTTTCCATCTCTATCTCGGGCGACCGACTCAACACAGACATCTACTATAAACCGACTGACTCCCACAGCTACCTGGACTACACCTCCTCCCACCCTGCCCCCTGCAAAAACTCCATCCCATATTCCCAATTCCTTCGCCTCCGCCGCATCTGCTCCCAGGAGGACCAGTTCCAACACCGCACAGCCCAGATGGCCTCCTTCTTCAAGGACCGCAGATTCCCCCCAGACGTGATCGACGATGGCCTCCACCGCATCTCCTCCACTTCCCGTTCCTCCGCCCTTGAGCCCCGCTCCTTCAAGCGCCACCAAGACAGAATCCCACTGGTTCTCACCTACCACCCCACCAATCTCCGCATACAACGTATCATCCGCCGTCATTTCCGCCACGTGCAAACGGACCCCACCACCAAGGATATATTTCCCTCCCCTCCCCTATCAGCGTTCCGCAAGGACCACTCCCTTCGTGACTCCCTCGTCAGGTCCACACCCCCCATCAACCCAACCTCCACCCCCGGCACCTTCCCCTGCAACCGCAGGAAATGTAAAACTTGCGCCCACACCTCCACACTCACTTCCCTCCAAGGCCCCAAGGGATCCTTCCATATTCGCCACAAGTTCACCTGTACCTCTACACACATCATCTATTGCATCCGCTGCACCCGATGTGGCCTCCTCTATATTGGGGAGACAGGCCGCTTACTTGTGGAACGCTTCAGAGAACACCTCCGGGCCTCCCGGACCAACCAACCCAACCCCTCCGTGGCTCAACACTTTAACTCTCCCTCCCACTCCACCGAGGACATGCAGATCCTTGGACTCCTCCACCGGCAGAACATAACAACACGACGGCTGGAGGAGGAGCGCCTCATCTTCCGCCTGGGAACCCTCCAACCACAAGGTATGAATTCAGATTTCTCCAGTTTCCACATTTCCCCTCCCCCCACCTTGTCTCAGTCGGTTCCCTCAACTCAGCACCGCCCTCCTAACCTGCAATCTCCTTCCTGACCTCTCCGCCCCCACCCCACTCCGGCCTATCACCCTCACCTTGACGTCCTTCCACCTATCCCACCTCCATCGCCCCTCCCCCAAGTCCCTCCCCCCTACCTTTTATCTTAGCCTGCCTGAAAAAACTCTCTCTCATTCCTGATGAAGGGCTTATGCTCGAAACGTCGAATTTCCTATTCCTGAGATGCTGCCTAACCTGCTGTGCTTTAACCAGCAACACATTTTCATCTGTCTTCATGAAGAAAGCTCCAGGAAATCTCTATGTAAACCATGTGGTCACATCGAACTTGTGGAAATAAAGACATTAAGTCAATTTGTATCAGCAGCAATGTAGTACTTGAAAATAATGATAGATTTAAAGTCTGATTGAAGATTTGTAGCTCGGGTGTCTGTTGTTGTAGTTCTGCTCTCCGAGCTGGAAGTTTTTGCTGCAAACGTTTCGTTCCCTGGCTAGGGAACATCATCAGTGCGTTTGTTGGAGTCTCCTGTGAAGCCTTGTGGAGGAACCGGAGTTGTTCATATGTTGCGGTTAGGTGGTTAGTACAGGATTCCCATCTCCTAGCTTGTCTCAGCGTTTCTCGCCCGTAAGTGTTTAAAGTCTGATTGAAGATTTGTAGCTCGGGTGTCCGTTGTTGTGGTTCTGCTCGCCGAGCTGGAAGTTTTTGCTGCAAACGTTTCGTTCCCTGGCTAGGGAACATCATCAGTGAGTTTGTTGGAGCCTCCTGTGAAGCTTCAAAGGAGGCTTCAACAAACGCACTGATGATGTTCCCTAGCCAGGGAACGAAACGTTTGCAGAAAAAACTTCCAGCTCGGCGAGCAGAACCACAACAATAAAGATAGATTGAGTATTGTTAAGTCTGGTGGGCCAGATGTACTTCATATTAAAATACCAGAAATAAAACAGCATATTAATTGACATGCCAATAACTGTGTTTTATTATCATGTAGATTCTGCAAAGGCCATAAGCCGTTATAAATAACTGATCCAGTTATGTACACAGGCAAGAAGATATAATGTGGAGGACTGCAGATCAATTATTTTGACATCTGTAGTAAGACAGTTGGAATCTATTATATAAGATGTGATATTTCGTATTTAGAAATGAACAGCAACATTGCAGATAATCAATATACACTTCTGACAAACTTCGGAATTGTTTGAAGTCGTTACTTGCAGCATAGACAATGTACAATGAGAGTGGTGTATTTGGAGTTTCAGAAGTTTTTCCATAAGTTTTAGACAATAAAACCGAGGAAATTCTTGACTCGGAGGAGACTGATTAACGCAGGGCCATGGAAGCCTGCTGGCAGGGCAAGCTTAGGGAGAATACTTAAATATTCTATACGAATGTCAAGTGGTTTAGAATAACCAGGGAACAGGTAGGATATATTAGCGATATGCCAAGTTGCATCCAAACTGAACTTCGTGGTAGAAGGCTGTTTACATGACTGGAGACCAATGTCCCCTGGTGTATCACAGAGATCGGTGTTGTGTCCCTTATTATTTGTGGTATTCATAAGTGATGAGTAAGTTAAGTGGGTAGGAGGAGTGTGATAAGCAAGTTTGTGTTTGACACAAAGATTGGCCGTGTAGTTGGCAGTGAGGTAGAAGGCCTTATGTTACAGGAAGATACAGATGGAATGGTCAGACGGGTAGATCAATGGCAGATGGAATGTAATCCTGATAAATATGAGGAGATGCACTTTGGAAGAAGGAACCAGGCAGGTAAGTACTTACTGAGTGGCAGCACACTAAGAAACTCAGAGAATGCTTCTCCACACATCCCTGAATGTTACTGGTTATGATCATTGATGAGTTAGGCAGGACCGTAGGAATAACCTTTGGTCGTTGACCCAAATATTATAAGAGGTATATGGCACTTTGGTAAGGCCAAAGTAAATACTGTGTGCAGCTCTGGGAGCCACATTACAGGAAGGATGTGATTGTACTGGATGAGGTGCAGAGGAGATTCACTGAGATGTTCCCTGGGATGGAACATATGAGCTGTGGAGAGGGACTGGATAAACTCGAGTAGTTTCCCTTGGAGCAGAGAAAGTTGAATTGGGAAAGTAATTCATGTTTAAGATTACAAAGGGAATGGGCAGGGTGAATAGACAACAGCTGCTCTTTTTAGTCAAAGTGTCAGCTTCCTTCTAGTCAGAAACCACGGAATGGAGAAAAGACATCTGATATATGACACAACTACTTCACTTCTGTCTTCACAAAAAAAGACATTATAAAGCTTTCCCAGCAATAGCAAAAAACCTGAGACTGAGACTGCGGAGAAAAGTATATAGTATGAAATCAGTAAATAAACTAATTTGGAGAAATTATTGGAACTGAAATTAATGGGCTTCAAAAATCAATACACATTGATGAAATGGGAAATATATTTGAGAAACTGACTGGCAGATTAATTACAGAAAAGCAACAGAGGCACTTGGATTTTCAGCGAGATTTTTAAGTGTCCCAAGCCGAGTGTGCAAAGTAAAAGCACATGGGATAGCGGATAACATATGGGCACGGTGTCACAATGGGAGAACTGAAACGAAATAATGAGTAGCAATAAATGGATGATTTTCAGTTTGGAAGGCTCCTGCAGCATCGCTATGATTGGTGCTTGGGCCCCAGATATTCACAATACATCTCAAACATGTCGTTGAGGGTATCAAATGCAAAGTTTCCAAGTCTTCTGACGGAACTAGGATTTTGAAAGGTGAGGAGAATGTCGAAAAAAAAAACTTCAAGCTGATTTAGACAAATGGAGTGAATGAGTAAATATGTGGCAGATGAAGAACAGTGTGGATAAATGTGATGTTGTCTTCTGTGTTGGGAACAATATAATGCCAGAAGAACATTTGAAAAGGGAGTGGTTGAGAAATGTCGATCTATAAAGGGAACTAAAAGTTTTTATTTTTTTTGTTTTTGTTTGAATAGACCTCCGAGTTCCATGCAGGGCAGTGAGTTCTGAAGACAGAAGCCAATACTGGGAATACATTGGCACGCTGACCAGTGTACACAGACCCACCAAGTGGGGAGCTGTAACATTGAAAAGGACCTGGATCTCGCTGCACACCAGTCACTGAAAGCAATATTGCAGAAGCAGAAATCAGTTAGGAAGATAAATGGTGTGTTGACCTTCATTTCAGGAGGATTTGATTCTATGATTAAGGGTGTCTTACTGCAGCTGTATACGGCCTTGGTGAGACCCCATCTAGAACATTGTGCAGTGTTGTGTGCAGTTTTGGTCTCCTTACCTAATAAAGGACAAACCTGACATTGGGGGTTGCAGCAAAGAATGAAGAATGATCTCTGGGATGGAATATTTGTTTTGGGAGCAGATTGTGGGGCAACTTGACCTATATTCCATGGGCTTTAGGAAAGTAGGTGGGGATCTCAGTGAGATATATAAAACTCTGACAGAGTAAGACAGATTGGAAGCAGGAATGATAATGCACCTGGCCGGGACGTCTAAAACAAGGGGCCACCGTATTAAGTACAGGCAGGTCACACTGCATTGAGATATCTGCATTCAGAGACTGGTGAACCTGGGGAATTCACTTCCACATCAGGCTGTGGAAGACGTGGCACTAAAGACTAATAAGGCCGTGTAGACAAAGAAGGGATGGGGGAGAGAGCAGGAATACGGTGTGGAAATAAAGGACCAGCGATTATTATATGGAATTAGGTAGCAAACTCGACACACCAAAGGGACTACTGCGCTGCCTATTTTATATCTTCACAAGTTAATCAGATTAAGGGATGCATTCAGTATGTGGGAAAAGTGTTTTGAGGAGATGTTCAGGCATGACCTAGAATGGGAGAGGCTCAATGTGCTCTATGAACTATTCCATTCCGGATGTATCTGTGCAGACTGTGGGAAAGCTCTGTAAATGTTGTCACAAACTCTCAGATGTTAGGAAGGAGGTCTCTGCAGAGTCGACATGACTGTGTTTCGCATTCTCTTTTCCGATACTGAGGCTGGAGGTGGGTGTTCTGTTCATTTATGACTTCGGAACTTTTTGATACTATAGAAAGTCTTGTTTTACCGTTTCAGCGACCATTGTTTATCACATGTCTGTGTGTCTGGAGTCATTTTTAGGCCAGACTAGGAAAACACAGGAGATTTTATTCCTAAAAATACACTGGGGAAGCAAATTGGTGTTTATAACCGACATTGGCTTCAGGGTCACTGTTACTCATACCAGATTTGAGATCTCGATACTTGATTAATTGTTTTTAACTTACACCAGCTGCCAGAGCATTAGCCTGGTCTGAATTAGTAATCCAGTACCATTTCCACAACAGCACCTTCTCCACATCGGGACCTATCAGAAACCACACCGTGCAAGCCATTTCTGTGTTGCTTGACAGCTCTGTCACAATGAACTCCCAATCGTGATGAGACTGAGCGCGTGGTAAATCGTCAGATTGTAATTATTCTCCTCTTCAGGGACTGGACACAGCTGAATAATTTTCCGCATTGCCAGGGAGATGTCAGTGTTGGAGCTAGAATGAAACAGCTTCCCCAGGGACACGGCTCAGAGTGCAGCACAAGCCTTCAGTTCCATTTCAGGAATGGTGTCAGGGCCCATTGCCTTTGGCGTATCGACTGTGTTGAGCTGTTTCTTTATGTCACGTGCAGCGTATCGAATTGATTAAAGAACGATCTGTGATTATGTGGACATCATGATGAAGGTGAGTTGAATTATCGTCTCAACACTCCTGGCCGAGAAGGTACGGATGCTATTTTCTTGTTTTTTACGCTGATGTGCAGAATTGATCCATTGATAGGATGGGAATAATTATGGAGCCCTCTTCACGAGTCAGTTGTTTGATCGTCTGTCACAGTCTTTGGCTGGATGTGGCAGGCTGCAGATCTTCAAATTGGGTGTGTTGGCCTTGCGAGTATTTCTTCCTTTCTATCGTTTGATTTGATTTGATTCGATTTGATAGGATTTATTCTCGCATGTATTTGAGTAAATGTCTTTGTTTATACATAGTTCTGGCAGATCATTGTGGGTTTTGGAACTGCCTATTTATTAGAGAAATGGTGTGTCCGACATTTAAAAGTCTATTTCAATTGTCTGTTTTTGAAGAGCCACAAAATAACCAGAATTAAAACAGATTGCTTCAGCATAAGTGAAAATAGGGCTTTTGGGAAGGGAATTATTCCAAGTAATAGAAAGGATAATCTGATTCGCAAGATTCTGAAACATGCCAACATTGTGATAAAGAAGGTGTTCTTTTTTTTAAAAAAACTTGACGATTTGTAACCGAACACAGATGAAACAATGAGATTCTAACACAAAAACTTTGAATGATCACCACAAAAGTTAACTTATTCTGATCTCATTAAGGATGTGTTCAGCCAAAAGAACAGCAACTCATGTTATGTTTAAGAAACCAGCTGTGTCTTTGAAACTATTTACAATGGTTATAATTTCTAATTAAAGATTTGGTAAATGATCATGGACTCAGATTTCAACGTAATTTTAAACATCTCTGGAAGAGATGCCTCGCATAACTTGTCCAATTAGCGAACAAAAAAAAACGGTTTACAATGGACTTGAAAATATTACGAGTTTTGTATCAGAATCAATTTTTTAATGTAAAATGCGATAATGAAATTTGATAAGAGATAGCCTGCCCAATAGAGAATAGAATTCATGCAATTCTTCGAGGTAAATAATGCGGGACATGACTGAAAAGAGCACAGCCACTAACTTTGGAATGCATTATAGAAAGATCTCAAGGTCTAGAGATAACACAAATAGTTAAGCATCCGAAACAAATAAGACCTTAGAGCTGTCCATGGGAGAGTCCATCATTGCTCAGTTGTTTTACAAGATTGGTTTCGCAGAAGGGGAGTGGAGGGACACCGACAATGCTGTGTTTGATCATTGCATCACAGCACGTATAAAAATACTGCATTTTTGCTGTAAAATCAAAATGCATCATTGATTTCTCTTCTGATCTGAACTGAGGATTAAGGAAATGATTGTAATCCCATGTCAAAGCCAAATTCTAGGAAGATCCTTTGGTACTTACTCTGCATTAACCGGTTTTCGTCTGAATTAAAGTCCACTCTGTGCCTGTGTCCAGTCTGCCTCCAGAGTCTTTGTCCGTAGCTGGAGAATCTCGTTCCTACAACAAGCAAGGACATACCGATCAGAGAGTAAAGGAAAAACAGACTGAGGAATACAGGCTACAACACTAAAAGTGTGCAATAGGCAAGATCATTGTGAGCGAGATCAGCATTATTTGGAGTTAGAGACTCCATTCCTCAGTAAAATAATGGCTGGGAAAATGCTGTGTATGAGCCGCTGGTTTGTGTGTTCAAGCTTCTCTATTATCTGCTTGATGGAAGGGATTGTAGGAAGTCTGGGGTGCGATGGGTCTTTGATAATGTCAGCCTTTCTACGACAGTGAGCCGTTAAAACGGAGACAATAGATGGGAGGTTGGTTTCCGTGATGGCATGGGCTGTGCACACAACCTTCTGTCATTTCTTTTGCTGTCCTGGGCAGGGCTGTTGGCCTACCAGGCCGTTATGTACGTGGAAGGTTTGCTCCCAGTGGTGCATTTATAGAAATTTGTGAGTGTCCTTGTGGACATGCCAAATGTCCTGAACTGCTGTGCCATCTCAACTATCACGTCTACATGGGAAATCCAGGACAGGATGTTGGTTGTCGTCACTCCGTGGAACTTAATGCTGTCCATCCTTTCAACTTCAGTTCCATTGATGTAGATGGCGACAGGCCCTCCTCCTTTGTTTCTGAAGTCATTGATCAGTTGGTTCGTTTTGCCGACGTTGAAAGAGAGGTTTTACACATTTCACCACATCACCAAGCCCTCTATTTCCATTCTGTATTTTGACTTGCATTATTACATATCTGTCCTACTATGATGTGTCATCAGTGAACATGTAGATTGCGTTCCTTCTGAACGTGGCAATACAGTCGTGGGTGTAAATGGAGTATAGTAGGGGGCTGAGGACACATCCTCTTGGATTTCAGTGTTGAATGTTATTCTGGAAGAGGCACAGTTACCTATCTTCTCTGACTGCGGACTGTGGGTCAGAAAGCTGAGTATCCAATTGCAGAGGGCGGAACCGAGACTGATGTCTCGGAGTTTTGTGATCAATCTGAAGGGAATAATGGTGTTAAAGGTGGAGCTATAATCAATGAGTAGAAATATGACGTAGGTGTCCTTGTTATTAAGATATTCCGTGGATATGTTACCCGTTATAGACCCATTCCACTGGTAGGAAAATTGTAGGGTATCAGGGTAGGCTGGAAGACTGGAACTGATTTGGGCCAAGTCTACCCTCTCGAAACACTTCATCCCAAGTACCCCCCGCCCCGGCGCCCTCCACCACCACCGCCACAGTCTCCTGCGCTCTAAAGAGAAATGCCCCAGCTTATCGAACCTCTCCCTATGTCTCAGATTCTTGAGTCCTGACAAAATCCTTGTAAAGTTCCAGTTTAATACCATCCTTCCTATAGGCAGGTGACCAAAGCTAAAACAATGTTAAACTGGGAACTATTTGCAACTACAAGTTTTACTCTGCTGCCAATTATGCTGCTTTGATATGTTTTATTTTTTCTGTTATTCTAAAATCTTATTCATGAACTCCTCTGGTGGCAATCCTCTCGGGTGAACGTCCAGCTGACTGCTTGAATTTTAATAAATTTAATTTGGTTGGACAGGTATTTTAAGGCCGCTGCATATCAGAGAACAGGAAGAGATGAGGGATTTTTGTTCAGTGTGTTCTTGCCTGGACCAGATTGTCTCTCCAGGCACATTAAGCTTTTATTCTGGGTCAGAGTACCTCAGAATTGTTACATCACAGAAGGAAGCTCTTCAGCCCATTGTAGGTCCGTGAACATAGAACGTTATAGCTCAGTACCTGCAACACCCCTCAGCACTACCAACATCTCCACCGACTTTACTGTCAACCGTAAATTTACTAATTCATCCTTCTATCCCCTCATTAAGGTCATTTTCAAAATGACAAATAACACTCGCCCCAAAGCAGATCATTGCAGTATACCACAAGCAACTAAACTCCTGGATGAACATTCCCCATCAACTATCACCCCCTGTATTCTTTCAGATAGCAAATTTCTGATCCAAACTGCTAAATCTCCCTCAATTCCACGTCTCCGTATTTTCTGGGAGAAAGTAAGGACTGCAAATGTTTGAGATCAGAGTCGAGAGTGTGTCGCTGGAAAAGCACAGCAGGTCAGGCAGCTTCCGAGGAACTAGGAGAAAGTGAAGGTTGCAGATGGTGGAGACCAGAACTCTGATTTCTGATGAAGTGCTTCCAACTGAAACATCGACTCTCCTACTTCCTGGACGCTGCCTCATGTGTTCTGCTTTCCAACACCACACTCTCCATATTTTCTGCAATATCCTACCATGGGGGACCTTATAAAACGCTTTACCGAAATCCATATACTTCACTTTACCCTCATTGACCTGTGTGGTCACCTTCTCAATGACCTCAGTAAGATTTGTGAGGCATGGCATACCCATCACAAAACCTTGTTCACTATCCCTAATCAAATGATTCCATTCTTGATGATAATAAATCCTATCTCTCATAATGCTTTCCAGCACATTACCTACAGCCAAAGTAAGCCAGGTATATAATTACCAGGGTTGCATTTCCTCCATTTCTTGAGAAAGATGACAACATTTGCTGTCTTCCAGTCATCTGGCACTCTTCCTGTAGACAATGGTGATGTAAAGATCCGAACCAATGGTTGTGTAACTGCCTCCCTAGCTTCTCAGAGAATCCGAGGATAAATCCCATCTGGCCCAGGGGACTTAATCTATTTTCACACTCTCCAAAATTGCTGACATCTTACGAACCTCAATACCTCTATTCAAACAGCCTGTATCTCAGTTTTGGCCACGACATTACTTTTTTCCATTGTGAATACTGATTCAAATATTTACTTAGAGCCTGTTCTATCTCCTTAGATTCCACACACAATCTCACACTGTTGTTCCTGATTGGCCTCAGGCTTCACTTGATTATTCTTTTATTCGTGACTTACTGATCGAAAGCTTGAGGGTTTTCCTGAATCCTACTTGCCAAAGACTTGTCATGTTCTTTGCTGGCTCTTCGTAGCTCTAGGAGAAAGTGAGGACTGCACATGCTGGAGATCAGAGCTGCAAAATATGCTGCTGGAAAAGCGCAGCAGGTCAGGCAGCATCCAAAGAAAAGGAGAATCGACGTTTCAGGCATGAGCCCTTCTTCAGGAAACCTTCTTCAGGATTCCTGAAGAAGGGCTCATGCCCGAAACGTCGATTCTCGTGTTCTTTGGATGCTGCCTGTCCTGCTGCGCTTTTCCAGCAGCACATTTTTCAGCTGTTCTGAGCTCTATGTTTAATTCCTTCCAGGCTAACTTGTAACTCTCAAGCATCCGAACTAAATCTTCAAGTTTCAGCTTTGCATAAGCTTCCTTTTGCCTCTTGACAAGAGATTCAACTTCTTCAGTGAACCACAGTACCCTCACTCGAACAATTCCGCCTTTCCTGACAGGTACAAAACTTATCAAGGACAAGCAGTAGCTGTTGTTTGAAAAAGATCCACATTTGAATTATGCCCATTCCCTGCAGTTTCCTTCCTAATGCTATACATCCTAAAACCTTTCCTAATAGCATCATAATTCCTTCTCCCCCTCCCCCCTACAGCTATAACTCTTGCCCCTGCAGTGTACACCTGACCCTTTCTATCGCTAAGGTAGACATAACTGAATTGTGGTCACTATCACCAAAGTGTTCATCTGCCTCCAAATCTAACACCTGGTCTGGATCATTACCCAGTACCAAATCCAATTTGGCCTCGTCCCTTGTTGGCTGATCTACATACTGTGTCAGGAAAAGCATTCTGCACACATTTGACAAACACTGACCCATATAAAGTAATTGAAATGTGGCGTTTCCAGTCAATATTTGAAAAGTTAAAGTCCTCCATAACAACTTCTCTGTTAACTTCGCTCCTATTCAGTATCATCTTTTTAATCCTTTCCTCTACATCTCTGGAAATTTTCAAAAGGCTATAGAGAACTGTTTACAAGTTGCCCTCTCCTTTCCTGTTTCTAATCTCTTCCTATACTACCTTAGTCGACGAGACACTCATCAAACATCGTTTCGGACTCCGTAATACTGCCTTTGATTAACAATGCCACCCTCCCCCCTTTTAGTATGTTCCTTGTTCTTAATGAAGCATCTAAAGCTTGGAAACTACAACAAGAATTCCTGTCCCTGCTCTATCCATTTTTCGAAAATGGTCACAGTATCAAGCTGTGCAATTGTTTAATTTGGAAACAAGGAGTGATTGGAGGGATGTTAAACGAGGGTGAGTTGGACAGATCAAAAGACAGCATGAGGGGAGATATACAGGAACAGACATAAAATGGAAATTTTATTTAGAAATTCTAACGGACTGCAAAGCCTTTCTCTGGTGCCATACCCTGTGAGCACTCTGTGGATACTGGCTGTGGTCCCAGAGCATTTATCTTCAATAATATCACAGAGCTCAGTTGCTGACAGTTAAACAGAGTCCGAAAGGCCATGCAATTTTTGTTTTTGCAATAAGAGGGTGGTTTAATTTAAATAGACTGGGTGAACAGCAGCGGGAACTGAGAACCCACCTCCATTCTGAGACACTGCGCCACAGAAGCTGAATGAGACGGATCACCGACAGAGTGGAAATCAGCATCTCAGCTGTGGGCCAAATAATGATTTATAAAGATTGCACATCACTTCCGTGGTTTTGTAATACACATTTCAATTTTTGTAGCTCAATATCATGAGTTTACCTTATCTCTTTGTACTTTCCATAGCTTAGTATGGGTCGAATATCACTTTGTCCCTCTATTTTGTGTTCAATAAACTTATTTCAGTTTTCATTCTTCACTTTAGATGTATCCTTAAATCTGTTCTTCATATGAGTTAAAACGAGTAACATTCCAATACTGATGACTGGGGAATATTGTTGTCCCTCCCTCCAGTCTGAACTGCCATATACCCAAATTCTCTCTGTTTCCTGTCTCCTTCACAATGCCATAATCACACGTTAATTGAAGTCCAGTAAATGACACTTCATCTCAGTTCATTAACGTCGATAACTTCAATAGCACAGCCCTCATATGCGCTCTCTGATCCTGGAATAACAAACTGAATTGCATTTGTCACGTACAACTCACTGTTAACATATAAATACCATTTGTCTGTTATAACCCCACGCTGTGTCAGGCACCATTCCCCTCAGACCATGAACTATAAAAGTTGCCTAAATGTTTTATTGAAATTTTAATGCTTGATCAGTAGTTCCAGGATGTATGTTTCTATTTATAAACAGAGAAGCAGGTTTACATTCTGATAAACTTATGACATTTCTCCCATTTCCAAGGCAAATTGAATTGTTACACTTAATTGATCTACCAGCCTCAAGATTTGTTCCATCAGTCACCCTCACATATCCCATCTAGAATGCGACTGTTGTGATCATTGCTTCGAATTTTAATAAAATTGTATTGAATTGAAATGCGTGACCTGGAGCTATTTGTTCAGTGACTGTGATTGATGTCAGTCTCCGTGGATCCTAAATGTATCACTGGAGTGCTTGCCTCTTCTATTAATTAGGGACTCGGTTCAATGTGTTATCCCATAGCATGGGCCGGAGCATCACTGACAGCACTAACAGGGAACAGCAGTTCGAGAGACGGGAAAGGAGAGATCAGAAACTGAGAACATAAGACTGGGATGTTCCAATAATGGATCAGAATCTGAGAACATTAGATTGGAATATTACAATAACAAACAGGAGTTTATCCTTGGGTCTTTACTATCTTTCTCAGCCTTGGATATCATTAGCCTCACGGATCGGAGATGTCCTTTGGATTATTCAAGGTAGTTACTATCCCATCCTCGCTATAGTTGGTGTTCCTGGTAAGTCATTCCATCTGACCATGAAACCGAGTTGAACTGAATTGCTGTTCATAATCAAACTTTAGAATTTGGAAGTCATCATTTTCAGATCTAGTCAAAAATGTTATTCTTTGCAAATTATAACTGGCAAATTACTATTCACAACTTACTCAACAATACGCGAGGAGAAACCAGACTGTTCTTAAACTCCATGACCTTTTTTCTCCATTCAGATTTACATTTCTACATATTCTCCCCACTCACCAATCCTGCCCAAGACCACTATAAGGATATTTCACTCTCCTTCTCAGCCTCAATGCAACGGCTGAATAATCCATCGTTTGTGCCTTTGTTAAGTCCAGATGTGACCGTTTCAAGGTTCCTTCTAACTACGATTCCGTCACAAAATATTTTCACTTGAGATGGTTAATTTGTTCTCGCCACAGAATCTGTCAGATGGACAGACAGTGCATTGTGGTCAAGTCATTGACTCATAATTGAGAGGCACAGAATAATAATCTTTTGGAGTCTCATGAAGGAAGTTGATTGAATGCAAATGAAATTATCACCACTTGTTTTAGGCAGAAGCCTAAATGTTTGCCTCATGTCCTTTAGAAAACGCAATTCCCTGATCAGGTCTCTGTGTGACTGCAAACCCACAACAATGTAGCTTACTTTTCACTGTGCTGTGGAACAGCTGAACCAGCCACTCAGTCTAGGATCAGCATAACATGCTGGTCTGACCAGGGCTGCACACTTCCCGGGAGAGCAGAACAATAGAAAAGTTCGCTCCCTTCCTCTGCCTGATTTCCATGTTCCTGCAAGTCATTTCCATTCAGGTTGGTGACCATTCCCTATTTCAATAGAATTCTTTCTCATTGAGTCTGCCTCCAACAGTGATATTCATCTCCATCGGCACCTCTGGTGATGACTGACGCAAAGATGTAAGAAACTACAAAATTCCACATCATTCGCAGTGTAGTGAGAAGGAATGGCTTTTTATACCACAGGAAAAAAGCTGAGACAGCTAAATGTGGGAACAGAATTACTGTGAACAAACCTGAGAGTGTTGTTGAGATAGTATTTGTGGTATTGTGCACAGGTTTTTTCTCCTTTATAAGAAATAATCCTCTTGGCAGAAAGAGTATAAAGGAGTTTCACCAGACTAATTGTTGGGATGATTGTACGAACGGGTGTGCATGAGGATTAATCTGTAGCGCTTGGAGCGAATAAGAGGTGATTGCATAGAACCTTAAGGGGATGGACAGTCACTCATTATATTCCAAACAGACACTAATACGATGATAAATTCCATGGCTTGTTTGTTACTTGGTTTAACTGTTTCTCGATGGCTCAAAGGCCTCTCACACCACGAAATTCCCCATTTCGATTGAGAGAGACAGAGAGAGAGAGAGAGGGGGGGCCAGTTTTGAATAAACTTTTCCCACATTTGGTGTGTGATCATGTATAGGACTTCAAGTTATCTACTATTCAGACAGAAGCCACCATACCTTCACTCTAAAACAGTTAACTATTTCCCAAGCTTCTGACCCCCGCGGAAAAGATGGGTCTGTCTTCTTGGAGATGGAAGATGCCTCCTTGAGGCTTGGCACAAAACATTTGGCTTCCTTCCTCACTGCCGGCAAATCACGTTAAAGTATCATTTTTCTCAGAGGCAATGGAGCCACCAGGAGCATTGTGAGCCGTCTATGAGTGCAGGCTCTGTTCCATTCGTTTTTCAGTTTGGAGCATCAATGACGCCCACCTATTCCTGTATAAGTGTCTTGAGGGATGAATGGTCTCCCCGTGATTCCATATAACAGGGCGTTTTTGCTGCGACCGTTTCGTCCCCTGGCTAGGGGACATCATCAGTGCTATTGGAGCCTCCTGTGAAGCGCTGCTTTGATGCTTCTTCCGGTATTTATGGTGGTTTGTTCTTGCCGCTTCCGGGTGTCAGTTTCAGCTGTAGTAGTTTGTATGTGGGGTCCAGGTCGATGTGTCTGTTGATGGATGTTCTTGCCGCTTCCGGGTGTCAGTTTCAGCTGTAGTGGTTTGTATATGGGGTCCAGGTCCATGTGTCTGTTGATGGAGTTTGTGGATGAATGTCATGCCTCTAGGAATTCCCTGGCTGTTCTCTGTCTGGCTTGTCCTATGATGGTAGTGTTTTCCCAGTCAAATGCATGTTCCTGGTTGTCTGAGTGTATGGCTACTAGGGATAGCTGGTCGTGTCGTTTTGTGGCTAGTTGATGTACATGGATGCGGACTGTTAGCTGTCTTCCTGTTTGTCCTATATAGTGTTTTGTGCAGTCCTTGCATGGTATTTTGTAAACTACGTTAGTTTGGCTCGTGCTGGCTATTGGGCCCTTTGTTCTAGTGAGTTGTTGTCTGAGCGTGGATGTTGGCTTGTGTGCTGTTATGACTCCTAAGGGTCGCAGTAGTCTGTCTGTCAGTTCTGAGACGCTCCTGACGTATGGTAGTGTGGCTAGTCCTTTTGGTTGTGGCATGTCCTCGTTCCGAGGTCTATCTCTTAGGCATCTGGTGATAAAGTTGCGTTGGTATCCGTTTTTTGGTGAATACCTTGGAGAGGTGTTCCTCTTCCTCTTTTCGCAGTTCTGGTGTGGGAGAGGTTTTTAACCCAGGTGTGTGTTGTAGTGTCCTCCTGTTTGTGGGTTAGTTTTGCCAGTTTTTCTTTTCGTGCCTTTTTTTGCGAAGTGTTGTCCTGTTCTGTCCTATAGTGATAGCCTGTTCTATGGTCCAGGTCCATTCCTGATTAGTGATTTTTAAAATTAACGACTTTTGGCGCGCAATTTCTTGCTTGTATTTGTGCAGTCGGTTGTGAGCGTCTGTGATCATTACCTGGCGACACTTACGGGCGGAGACTTGCAAGAAGAAGGGATTCAGGATGGTCCAAGTTTCCGCCCGTAAGTGTCGCCAGGTAATGATCACAGACGCTCACAACCGACTGCACAAATACAAGCAAGAAATTGCGCGCCAAAAGTCGTTAATTTTAAAAACCACTCATCAGGAATGGACCTGGACCATAGAACAGGCTATCACTATAGGACAGAACAGGACAACACTTCGCAAAAAAAAGGCACTTAAAGAAAAAATGGACAGGAGGACAGGAGGACACTACAGCACACACCTGGGTTAAAAACCTCTCCCACAGACAGCTCACAGACATGGAAAGAACTATACTGGCCAAGGGACTCAAATACAACTACAGGGATGCCAACACAGCAAACTTCCTAGCAGCACTAGAATGCACACTCAGGAACAATGGACTGACAGAAGAGACACAACAAACAGTGAGACAAACGGTCGTACCTATGATGATAAGAAAACGACATACACATAACCTCAACACCAAGGAGAGGGAAGCACTGAAAGCACTGAAAAATGATAAGAACATAATCATACTACCGGCAGATAAAGGCAGAATGACGGTCATCCTAGATAAATCAGACTACATCAATAAAGCACAACAACTACTCGCAGACACCAACACCTACCAAATGAAGGATTCCGACCACACACCACAACTCATCAATAGAATAAACAACAGACTAAGGAATCAACAAAAAGACGGACAGATAACCAAAGCGGACCAGCAAAGAATGAAACCTGAAAGCAACAAAACAACACCCCCAGATTCTACGGACTACCCAAAGTACACAAACCAGACATCCCACTCAGACCCATAGTATCACTACCAGGGACACCAGCATACAAACTGGTCAAAGAACTACAGCAAAAACTGAAAAACCTAGTCAGCGGATCCAAACACTCCATACAATCAACACAGGAATTCTTGGACATCATCAGGAATACACACATAGACAAAGAAGAAACCATGGTATCATTCGACGTGACGGCACTGTTCACATCGATTGACAAAACCCTAGCCAGAGAAACAATAGCCAACCTACTGGACATACATAACAGAACACAGGAGGCCGAACCTATCAACAAGGACGGCATACTTAAACTACTGGGCCTGTGCTCGCCACACACTTTACATTCAACAATCAGATATACGAACAAATCAACGAACACCCATGGGATCACCAATCTCGGGACTCATAGCAGAGGCAGTTATGCAAAGGTTAGAACATGCAGCCCTACCACAAATCCAACCCGAACTCTGGATCCGATATGTCGATGACACCTTTGTAATCAACAAAAACACAGAAATAGAAAAAACACACCGAATCATCTACGCCACACTCACAGGAATACGATTCACGAGAGAAGAGGAAAAGGATAGCCAACTCCCATTCCTAGACGTGTTAGGAGAGAGAACACCCAACGGAGAATTCACCACAAGGGTACAAAGGAAACCAGCACACACAGACCAAATCCTAAACTATGAAAGTAACCACCCCAACACACTCAAACGAAGCTGCATCAGGACACTATTCAAAAGAGCCACAACACACTGCAGTACACCAGAACTGCGAAAAGAGGAAGAGGAACACCTATACAAGGTATTCGCCAAAAACGGATACCCACGCAACTTTATCACCAGATGCCTAAGAGATAGACCACGGAACGAGGACATGCCACAACCAAAAGGACTAGCCACACTACCATACGTCAGGAGCGTCTCAGAACTGACAGCCAGACTACTGCGACCCTTAGGACTCATAACAGCACACAAGCCAACATCCACGCTCAGACAAAAACTCACTAGAACAAAGGACCCAATAGCCAGCACGAGCCAAACTAACGTAGTTTACAAAATACCATGCAAGGACTGCACAAAACACTATATAGTACAAACAGGAAGACAGCTAACAGTCCGCATCCATGTACATCAGCTAGCCACAAAACGACACGACCAGCTATCCCTAGTAGCCATACACTCAGACAACCAGGAACATGCATTTGACTGGGAAAACACTACCATCATAGGACAAGCCAGACAGAGAACAGCCAGGGAATTCCTAGAGGCATGGCATTCATCCACAAACTCCATCAACAGACACATGGACCTGGACCCCATATACAAACCACTACAGCTGAAACTGACACCCGGAAGCGGCAAGAACATCCATCAACAGACACATCGACCTGGACCCCACATACAAACTACTACAGCTGAAACTGACACCCGGAAGCGGCAAGAACAAACCACTATAAATACCGGAAGAAACATCAAAGCAGCGCTTCACAGGAGGCTCCAATAGCACTGATGATGTCCCCTAGCCAGGGGACGAAACGTTTGCAGCAAAAACTTCCAGCTCGGCGAACAGAACCACAACAACGGACACCCGAGCTACACATCTTCAATCAGACTTTAATTCCATATAACAGGTTTAGGGGTCTGATTGGGCTCTACCGGTTCCTGGTTAATAGCAGAATGTACTGACCCGACCCTTCCTCTTCTTGTGGAAAATGCAGGAGTATTGACTGGGCTGTCTCTCTTTTTGTTCAGTTGTTTCGATGGTCTGAATGGCCTCCACGTATCCGGGTGTAACCAGCTTGAGGTGCTGAATGAGCTCCTCTTTTAACTGTGGAAATGTGCAGTGTCTGGCCGTGCTGTTACATGAATGTTACCGACACTTTAACAGCACAAACCTGAATGTCCTTTGGGTCTTGCTGCACGTGGACACAGACTGAGGGGGGACAAAATGTTCAGGAGCTGAGAGGGGAACAAATGTACTGAATATTGTGTTATCTTCAGTGATCATCCTGCTTCTGTTCTTGTGATGGATGCGGGGAACCGGGGCGGGGAGGTGCGGGCACGTGGAAGTTGATGAAGGTGCTGAAGATGTTTCTGCTGAAGAAGTTAATCTGAGGATCTCCTGAATAGATGTCCCGGGACTGAAAGGATTACTGGCCACTGACTACAAACATCTTCCTTTGTGCTCTGAAAGAGCCCATCCAGTGGTGAGGTTACACCTGATTTCCATGAAGCTCAAATAAGTAGATGGTTCCGATGACTTCCTCAGTGAAGTACTGCCTTGATACCAAGGCAATTCACTCTTCCCTGAGCCCCTGTGTTCACCTCTTGTTCGTATCAATAGTAACGGTGTATGTGTAGAGAGTGTTATCCTCTCACAGAGGGTAATCACTGTCAGAAATGATCTGTCCTAGTTTGTAGGGGAGCTACATCACTGAAAGTATTTAAAAAGGAGGTCGATGGATCTTTGCCCTGCCAGAGAGCTGAGGGGTGTGAAGAACTGGGCATTAAGGAGGAGTCACAGTAGATCAGCCATGATCGTATACATTGGCTTGACCGTCCGAATTACCTATTCCTGTTCCTTGTGTTTTCGTTTTCTATAATTTCAAAGTAAATGGTTGTAGCTTTCCAGGACGTTGTGTTATTGAATGTCGCAATCAGAGAGAGCAAAGCATTTTTGAATCATCTCTGAGTGAGATATGGGGCTTTATTCGTAATGAATCTTGGTCTAGACCAAGACCAACAAATGAAGCACAAGTTGCAGAGAAGGGGGCACTCTGTAAAGAGACACGATGCATCTTTCGAACACAGCCTGGATTTCCAAATAACATTTTCCAGTCCATACCAATCTGTGTGTGAGAGTTGTTTGGGATTAAATGAAATCCTGTGTTACTGTGGAACAGGTATTTGGAGCAAGTGGCCCCCATCTACATTTTGCAAGAGCTGTGAGGGGCTGCATGCAACATAGGATCACGGGACTGTGTCGCAAGAGTGAGTCATCAGACGCTTTGTCAATGCGCTACCACTCACAATGATCTGACTAATGTCTCAGCAGCACTTTTCTGTCAGTGCACCATTTTCCTACATTCATTTGTCTGTCAAATGTTTAACATAGACAATTTTGAACAAATGGAATTATCCAGGCATCACAAACTTCTGTGGAAGGGAACTCACACCTTAACAACTCTTTGAGAATCTCTTATTCCTGTTCTGACCAATGTTGGAGGGTCATTGATAGCTTTTCCTACTCCTCTATTGGTGAAGACAAATTTCAAGTTTAGCCAGTTGAGTGCTGTGGCCAGTGAGAAAAGTTTACGACTTGGTAGTTTTCTAAAAAAAATGTGAGATACAGAAAGTTGAACTCTGAACGAATGGTAACACGATCGAGTGTCCCAAATGTATTTCTGCCTTTGAAGTTATTCTGCTCACACAAATGTCTGGGAATGAGGACTTCTTCCTGGAACAGTTGGATTTGGCTGAATTCTCTTTCCTTCGAGCTGTGGAGAGATTCCTATGAATCCTCAGCAGGAATTCTCCACGAGTGGAAAAGATGACTCAGGAATTTTCTGCTCTCACACTTTGTTTTCAGGCAGAACAAAGTAAGACAGAGCCCGATTGGCTGCTGCTTCTGAGGCAGTGAACATTTTTCTCCGTCTCTCTGTGGAAAAATGCAATAATGTCAACTGAACACCAAACTGGACCATGTGCACTCTCCATGTACATTCTCTGGAATGGATGATAATGGACTATATGCTGTATTCAGCATCATTGCTGTTGTTGTGTACAGTGCCTTTCATCAGCAAAGGAAAAAATGTGCACGCTTTATAATTTGATGACATGTTTATATGTGCCTGCGTATTTTTTAAAAAATGGGTTGATATCTTCATAGTATTTGTGTTAATACCAATGTGTCGCATTCAAATAAAATCTAGCTTTCGTCTCCTTAACAAGAGAAATTATGTATCCAGCTGAAACACTTCTCTGAACATTGTGGTTCAATAAAATTTCTCATCTAAGATCTAAACAGATAATCCCAGATAACCAAAAGCTTTCATTTCAGGAATGGGTAAAGGGAAGCATCTTTGAGCATCTTCAAAAGGAATTATATCCGTTTTCTTTAGTCCAGAGGATCAAAACTGAACACAGTGTATCTGATGTGGTCTCAGCAATGCCCTGTACAGATGCAGTAAAACATTCCTCATTAAACCCAACATCCGTTGTCACAAACAGCATCATTCCACTTAACTTCCCAATCACTTGCTGCATCTGCAGACAGACTTCATATGATTCAAATCCCAGGAATATGAAAATCATCTGCATTACAGAGTTCTGAAATCTCTGTCCATCTACATTGTTTCCTGCTGTTCTATACTTCCTACCACAATAGACAACTCACGGTATTTTGTTTCTGCTGAAGGTTTGCTCACTAACCTTCCCTGTCTATATTACAATGCAGAATCACTACCTCCATTTGAAGATATGTTGAATGATAATCTGGGTGTATAAGGTAATTCAGCTTTGATCAATTCAGTCTCATCATTCAGATATTTGACATAGATTATTGATCACTGATGACCCCACAGTGATCTCTAAGGCAAAACTAGTTACTGTTTTGTTTAAAAATATCATTTATCTCAACTGTCTATTCCCTGTCAGTGACAGCATCCCAATGCCTGTGCAACAGTTCAGATCGGTTGATTGGACTCCTCCTGGGCTGTGTCAGAAACTCAACGAGTGAATTACTTCATTCTATATTCCTATGTAATTCTTTAGAGGGCAGAATTGTCTCCTCCCGTCTCATTGGAAAGATCTGGTCTGGCTGAATGGAATGGTCCCCTTCCCTGTAATCGCATTGAGGGAACAACACGAGGGGTAGGGGCAGCAGTTGGCCATTTGGCTGCATCATCCAGAATGCTCATGGTTGATCCGAGTGTGTCTGACCATTTGTCTCCTGTCTGTTCCCAATAAACATTGAATCTCCTGTCCAGCAAAGGTCAGTCGAGCTCAGCCTAGAATATCTTAAATGACAGAGTCTTCACTGCTCCCTGAGGATGAGGACACCACAGATAGCACAACTCTAAAAGGAAGTGGACATCCTTCTTCCATTGTGGCAACCATTACGTTAAAACTGTGTTAACCTCACATCAAATCACTGCCCCTTTTCGGATATAAGGGTAAAATAAGTAGGAATAGACATAAAACCATTCTGCCCTCCAATCCTGTCCCACATTACCACTCAGTCTTTCCAATAAAATATGTTGCTGCTGCTGTCTCAGGAAGAGAATACCTGATAGCATAACACCACAGGAGAATTAGAAAAAGGAGCAAAATTCGACCATTTAGACTATCCAATCTGATTTGCCACTCAGTTATTTCTCATATGTTCCTCAACATCATTATCCTATCTTCTCCCGAGAATCCTTGACCTCTTTAAAAATCACAAACTTATTTACTTGTGTCTTAATAGCACCTGTGTCTATGTTTTAATGTGCATTTGTGTGTGTGTGTGTGTCCGTGTGTGTCCATGTGCTTGTTATTTGTGTATTTGTCTGACTATGTCTGTCTGTATTTGTATCAGTCTGTGTGTTTCTATCTGTGTTTGTGTTTATTTGTGAGTGACTTTATATGTCTTTGTGTGATTCTACGTGTGTGCATGGTTATCTCCTTGTGTGCATTGTGCATGTTAGTATATTGGGGTTTTACTGTGTATCTTGTGTATTTCATTGCCTGCATCTCTGTGCAATGGGATATCTGTTCTTCTGCAACTGAGAGAGATGATGTTGGAACTGACAGTAGGTTTGAATTGAGAATTGTTCTTTACTGAACATTGCTCCTTATTCGGCTGGTGGATAGTGGATATTTCAGAATCTCCACACAATGCCTTCTGGTCCTCTCTGGCTCTCTCAAGGATCCACACCACATGTCGGGGTCGGGGGATGAGGGAATGTGTATCAGGCAATACACCACCTGGCTTGGCCCTTTCTGTTCTATTCCAGGCTGTTGCTCCTGCAATGGGATAAAGGGAGGCAATGAGTGTGAATAGGAGTGCATGACCCTGCTGTTAGTGCTAGAGTAGCTGAGGGGTGACCTTGTGAGGTGTCTGGAGGGAGTCTGTCCACCGTGTTGTATCCATGCAGTATTATTAGTGTGCGGTGCTGTTGCGTCAGGGACAGAAAAAGTGGGGGAGGGAAGATGCTAAATTCAGTCATGAGACTGGTCACGCTTGAGCCTTATTTGGAGATACAGCGTGAGCCTTGGTCGAGGGTAGGTGCTAAAAGAGACAGACAGTGAGTATGAGGGAGCAGTGAGAATGCACGGTGACACTTATCCTGACAGTGCGGGTTGGATATTGATGTTTGTCCTGCATTGTTGAACATTTCTTTACATCCTCGCAGTGTCGAGGTGAGCCTCCCCGAATATCTTATTCAAGTCTATCACAAATAATGAAACAGACCCTGTCCGTCAGATTCCACAGAATCAGTTTGTGTGGGTCTTACAAATAGCAAGGAGAAACAAACTTGTTGTGTTATATATTGGAACCAAAACTGTCGCGCAAATATATTGCATAATATGGTCTAGAATTTGGATCTGCAAATACATGCAAAGGGAAGCCATGACATACTTATATTATCGCTGGGCTCTTAACCAAGAGACCCAGGAAATGTTCTGAGGACATGGACTCTAATCCTGCCATGGTAGATTGTGGAATTTGAATTCAATAAGGATCTGGAATCGAGGTTTATGATGACTAGGAATCCATTTTTGATTGTTGGAAAAACTCATCTGGTTCACTAATGTCCTTTCAGGAAGGAAGCGGCTGTTCTTACCTGGTCTGGCCTGTATCTGACTCCAGACCCAAGGCAGCGCTGTTGACTCTGAACTGCCCTCTGGCATGGGCAATAATGCTGGTTATCCAGCGACGCCCTCATCCTGTGAATGAGTAACACATACTCGTGTGTTCTTCAGTAATAATGTATGATGTCAAGTTGCATCGAATCTGCGCTAACTAAGTGACTGATAATGTTGTGAAAAATAAATTCCGTACGTGTATATCAGGTAGGTTGAAGAGTATGTTGTGAACCAAACTAGAAAGCGGATTATTTCGGATTCGGTGTTGTGTGGTCAGAAGAACTAAGTAGTAACCTTGTTCTGAAGCAGCTTTGGAGGAATAGAGACATTGATATGTTGTATTTTACACGGCGTCTGCATACAACATAGGAAGTTTGAACATTCTGGTCAAACATCATGGAAGCCCGGAGGCTAGCGGGTCAAGTTAGCTCCAGTGAATTGGGGAAGTACAATATAACTTTCAGTGGTTGTTCGACTCATAGAGTCTTACAGCACGGAGACAGGCCTTTCGGTCCAAACTGGTGCATTCCGAACAAAATGCCCGTTCACACTAATCCCATTTCCCTGCCATTTCCCCGTATCCTTCCAATCCTTTCCTATCCGTGTATTTGTCCACATGTATTTTAATTTTTTTGAATGTACCCGCCTCAACCACTTCCGCTGGCAGCTCATTCCATATGCATGCCACTCTGTGGGTAAAGGAAATTGTCCCTCAGGTTCCCTTTTACTCTTTCCCCTCTGACCTTAGATTGAAGTCCTCTAGTCCGTGATTTCCCAATCCTGGGAATAAACAAAGACTGAGTGCATTCACTATATCCATGCCTCCCATGATGTTATACACTACTATCAGATCCCTCTCAATCTCATACATTTTAAAGTAAAAACTCCTAGCTTGTCCAACCTCCCCCAATAACACAGACCACTGAGTCTTGGCAACATCCTTGTGAATTTCTTCTGCACTCTTTTGAGCTTAATAACATCCTTCCTGGAGCAGACTGAACAAAACTGAACATGACGCGACAAGTATAGCCTCGCCAACATTTTGTATAACTGCTACGTAACTCCTTTATTTCGATCCTCGGCGATCTGACTGATGAAGGCCAGTGAGGCAAATGCCTTTTTCATTGCCTTGTCTTCCTGGGAGTCCACTTCAAGAGAACCATGTCCTTAAACTCCAAGATCCCTTTGTTCCACTCTATTCCTTAAGACCCTGCCATTCACCACGATTCCCCCAGCTTGATTTGGATTTCTAAAATATAAGAACTTACACTTATCTATGTTAAACTCCAATTGCCATTTCCCCGCCCATTTCCCCAGCTGATAATGGTACTCCTGTATTTTCTGAAATTTCTGACAAGCTGACTCACTGTCCATAATCCCGCCTATTTTAGCGTCATCTTAAAACTTACAAATCATGCCTGTACATTCTCAGTTAAATCATCGATATGTGTTTGCGTGTGTATGTGTGTGTGTATGTGTGTGTGTGTGTATATATATACACACACACACATAGATATAGATATAACTATCACCGACCCCTGAGGCATTCTACTCGTCACAGGCCTCCAGTCCGACAAGCATCCTTCCACGATTACCCCCTTCTTCCTATCATCAAGCCAATTTTGGATCTGATTTGCCGGCTCCCACTCATTTCCATGTGATCGAACCTTCCAGAATAGGCTACTGTGTGGAACGTTATTGAAAGCCTTCCTGAAATCCATATACCACGCTGCCCTTGTCACAATTACTGGTCACTTCATCAAAACACTCGAACAAATTTGTGAGCCATGATCCCTCATTCACAAAGCCCTGTCTTCCCAAATGCATGCATGTCTTCTCTCTCAGAATCTTCTCAATAACTTAACTGCTACAGGTTTTACGTTTCTTCGTCTGTAGTTCCCCAATTTTTCTTTGCAGTTCTTCTTGAATAAGGGCACAGCTTTCGTTACCCTCCAGTCCTCCGGGACCTCACCCGTTGGCTACCGATGATGCAAAAGTATCAACCAGGGCCCCCGCCATTTCTTCTCTGTCCTCTCGAAATGTTCCTGAATATAGCTAATCAGGACCAGGAGATTTATAGAAATACAACAAAGTCTGACCGATATATCTATTTAAATCAGGTTAAAAAACACCAAAGAGTGAGAAAGTGAGTTAACAATGATTATCATAACCAGTTAAAGATTATATTAATCACAGGAAGTGACTTCAGAAGAATTTTAGACATTGTGGAATTCTAAGAATTCTCAGAAATTTACGATCCTGAAAAGAAGGGCCAAGAAACTGATAAGGAAATCAAAACGCGAACATGCATGCAAACAAACAGGAACACAAAGACTACATAAATTCATGATCTATATTTCAAAGGCGAAAATTTGCAATTGGGAGAGACGAGTTTATTGTGGATAGCTGGGAAATAACCAACCAAATAACCAGTTACTTTGCTTCTGTCTTCATGGAGTAAGATTCAGAAAATCACACAGAAATACGACATCATCATGTAGGACTTGTGGAACGAAAGACATATAGTCAAGTGTTATCAGTAATAAGGCTTTACTTGAACATACAGCTGGATTGAGCATTTCTTAGCTTGAAAAACCAGATGTATTTCATACCAAAACCTTCAGAAATAAACCACTTATAGAAGTATTAATTGCAATCTCGATGACCGTTCTATTTTCCAGTGCATTCTGCAGAATCTGGAAGCCGTTATAGATAAATAGATATTAGTAAACGTGATCCAAGCACTATAGATGAACGGAAGGATTCCAAGCATCGACAAAGGGAAGAAGAGGTAGTGTGGGGAACTGCAGACCAATTAACTTGACATTTGTAGGGAAACTGTTGGAAACTATTATATAGGATGTGATATTCGTAATTTAGAAATGAACATCAATATTGGAGAGTATGTATGTCTCAAACGGAAAGCTTTGGAATTGTTTGAAGTTGATTCTCACAGTATAAATAATGGGGAACGAGTAGAATTGACATATGTTACATTATCAGAAGGCTTTCTAAAAGAACTCACACACTGAGTTCGTAAATGCAATGAATTTCAAGGGTATTTGGAGGAATATATGCCAGTGGTAAATTAAAGTTTGGATTGTCTTCCTTTAAGGGAATCAGAATATAGATGGAAAGACATGATGAAGCAGTTTAACAGAGTACTGTACCTGTAATATTGAATACAGTTTTGGTGACCAAGCCTGAGAAAGAATATACTGACAACAAAGAAGTGCAATGGACGTTCTCCAGATTCTTCCCTCAGTTGGCGAGATTGTGTGATGAGGAATGTCGGCCTTTGTTCTCTAGAATATCAAAGAATGAGATGTGGGTCACTGTGAAATTTATAAAATTCACAAAATATGTGACAAGTTGGAAATCAACAGGATGTTTCTCCGCCTGTCTAATACACATTCAATGCCAATAATGGCAGGATAAAGGACGACCACTTAAGACTGCCATAAGGAGGAAATTATGTACGAGTAGGGAACAAACTAACACAGGGGCGTGGAAACCTGCTGGCAGGGCAAGATTACGGAGAATTCTCAAATATTCGTCAAGTGTGCCCAGCAGAACAGAATAACTAGGGAACAGGTCAGACTCATCAGTGACTTGCCAAGTTGCATCAAAATGAACTTTCGTGGTAGGAGACAGAAGGTGGTGGTAGACGGCTGCTTGTGTGACTGGAGGGCAGAGTGCAATGGCATACCACAGGGATCAGTGCTGTGTCCCTTATCATTTGTGATTCGGATGTGCTGGTGTTGGACTGGGTGGACAATGGTATAAATCGCATAATATCAGGTTAGAGTCCAACAGGTTTATTCGGTGGCATTAGCTTTCGAAGCGCTGCTTCTTCATCAAAGCGCACAATCACCTAATGAAGAAGCGGCGCTTCGAAAGCTAGTAACTCCTAATAAACCTGTTCGACTGTAGCCTGATGTTGTGTGATTTTCCATTTTAATATTGGTGTTATTGATAAATGATGTAGCTGTGAATATGGACGAGGGGTAGGGAGTGTTATAAATAAGTTTATGTTTGATACGCAGATTGGTCGGTTGGTTGGCAGTGAGGAGGAAGGCCTTAAGTTACGGGAAGACACAAATGGAATGATCAGTTGGCAAGATCAATGGCAGATGGAATGTAACCCTGATAAATATGAGATGATACAGTTTGGAAGATGGAAACAGACAGGGGAGGATTCAATAAATGGCAGCATATGGGAACGCTCAGAGCGTGCTTCTCCAGACATCCCTGAATGTGACTGGAGAGGTTAATGCACAATTTGTGAAAGCATAGGGGACTGTAAGCATAACATTGATTCATTGAGGTACAGATTACAAGAGCTATGCAGAACTTTGTTGAGGCCGAGATGGAATACTGTGTGTAGTTCTGGGAACCACATTACAGGAAGGATATGATTGTACTGGAGGGGTGCAGAAGAGATTCACCAGGATGGTCCCTGGGATGGAGCATATCAGTTATAGAGAGAGGCTGGATCAGCTCGTGTGTTTAGTTTGGATCTAAGAAGGCTGAGGGAAACGTGATTCAGAAGGATAGCATTATGAGGAGCTTGCACAGGTTAATGGACAGCAGCTGTTCCTTGTAGTCAAATGGCCACTCATTAATAGTGAAGGGTTTGCGGTTTACCGAGGATTTGAGGATTGATTTTCACCCAGTGAGTGTTGGTGTCGGAAATGCACTTCTTGAGAGGGCAGTTGTCATGGTAAACTCAAAACCATTAGAAAATACACGGTTGTGCTCTTCAAAAGCCTTAAGATTCACGGCTGTGTTTATTGTGTCGGAAAGTGGGACTAACGTAGACCGTGCTGTATTTCTGATAGTACAAAGTCTTTGATTCTTTGATTGTATGGCTATGGAAGGCCAATCACTGAGTACATTAAAATAGGAATTGATAGGTTTCTGAAAAATATCTTAACAATGTTTATGAAACAGAACTTGTAATATTTTCTGAAAATATATCATTGGCAAAATTAAGAGAAAAAAATGTGCAACTTTGTTACAGTTTGATACCAGATAATTGCGGACCGGGAAATAGCAGAACGATGGAGCAAATAAATAAGTTATTCCTTCTCAGAAGAAAACAAAACCAAAAATAAATCTTCCGAGCAATACTAGGGAACATTATTTTGATGAGAAAAAATGGAATAGAATGAAATTAGCAACTAAATAGTTTAGAGAAAATACCGGACTGAAATTAATGGGCATAGACAAAGTCAACAGAGATTTATGAAATGGGAATCATATTTGAGAAATGTGATTTTTCTCAAAATTATGGAGAAGCTATCAATGCAATACTAGTGGAACCTCAGAAAAAAAATGTTTGATAAAGCCCCAAGCCTATTGTGCAAATTCGAATCCTGTGGGACTGGAGCTAATATATGGTCATGGTTTTCGAAGGACAGAGTTGGAAGGAAACACTGAGTGGGAATAAAACAATGATTTTTTTAAATGGAAGGCAAGGAAGATATAGCAAGGATCGTGGCTTGGGCCCCAGCTGTTCCCAATACACATCTTACATTTGATTGAGTGTCTCAAATGCAATATTCTCAAGTTTGTTGATAGCACTAAACGATGTCAGCTTTTGAGTGGGTGAGGAAGATGTAAAAATAGCTCCAAGATGACTCAGGCAAGTGAAATGGCTGGGCAAATACGTGGCAGATGGAGAGCAATGCGAGAGATGAGATGCTGTGTACTTTGATAGAAACAATAGAATGGCACCCTCTCATTTGAAAAGGAGTGGTTGAAAAATGTTGCTCTATTAGGTTGCGTTTTCGTTTATTTCTGCGCAGCCCTCCGAGTACATGCAGGACAGTTAGTTCTGAAGCCAGAAGTCAATGCTGGGAATGGCATTGGCACGCTGACAATTGTATATAGACCGAGCAAGTGGGGAGCTGTAACACTGAAAAGAATCTAGATCAACTTGTACACCAGTCGCTGAAAGCACTATTGCAGGAGCAGAAAGCAGGTAGGTAGATAAATGATGTATTCACCGTCATTTCAGGGGATTCGAGTACAAGAGTAAGAGTATCTTACTGCAGCTGTACAGGGCCTTGGTGAGACCCCATCTCGAACATTGTATAGTATTGCGTGTAGTTTTGGTCTTCTTACCCAATAAAGGACAAACCTGACCTATGAGGGAGAGCAGTGAAGTATGACCATACTGATCTCTGGGATGACAGGCTTTTTGTGGGAACAGAGTTTGGTGCGACTGGACCTTTACTACATGGGGTTGATGAAAATGAGTGGTGAACACATTGAAACATGCAAAACTCTACCAGGGCGAGTCAGATTGGAAGCAGGCTTGGATGTTTAAAACAAAGGGGCACAGCATTATGTATAGACAGGCCACTTTGCATTGAAATGAGAATAAATGTCCGCACTCAGACATTGGAGAACCAGGTGAACTCTATCCCAAATCAGGTTGTAGAAAGCAAGGCGCTGAATATAAATATAGATTTCTGGAAATTAGAGGAATAGGGAGAGAACAGGAGTATCTTGTGAAGATAAAAGGTCAGCTATCAGTCCAGGTTGTTCTCTAATAAATCAGTAACTGTGTTCTTGTGCAACACTGTGTTGTACAAAATCGTGCAATATTAAAAATGGGGTCTATGTGAAAAAGAGGGTAAGAGGCGAACCCCCCAAAATATCAGTAAAAGTGTTCCCCAGTATAGTGATGAACCATCTGAAAATCAAATCTCCAGCTGAACGAGCAAACTGACATCCAGAAGAAGCGCAATTTATCTCATCATCCCTTTAACTGAATCCTTCATTCCAGTTATCTTTCCGATTATTTTAAGGTTTTTTGTATTCTTCTGCAAAGTAATGTGGTGTGTGTGTGTGTGTGTGTGTGTGTGTGTGTGTGTGTGTGTGTGTGTGTGTGTGTGTGTGTGTGTGTGTGTGAGAGAGAGAGAGAGAGAGAGAGAGAGAGAGAGAGAGAGAGAGAGAGACAGACAGACAGACAGACAGAACAATCCTCTGTAATCTCTGGATTACTCCCCGTGCCATGTGGAAAAGAGGGAAGGATGAGGAAGACAGGATAGCTTAACATGTTGTGAAAAATCTAGTTCAGGGGTGAGGATTTCATAGTGTGGGATCATTGGGACAGATGGCGAACTGTATCTTAACTGGACGAGCACCAATCTTCTTGTGTGGAGGTTTGATCGTGCAAGTCAGACGGATTTGAATAAACCAGGAGAGTGAGAACCAAAGCAGAAGTTAGAGGTGAATAGGACATCAGGCACGGCCAATCTAATGATCATGCCGAGAGAGGGAATCAAATCAGTCCAAAATGTGAGTTGGGAGTTTGAATAAATTATCAAAATGAGGCGCAGGTTTTTCAGAGATTAACACATAAGGATGGAGTGTCTGGAGTTTGTGAGGGAATGAGGTGTGTGAGATCAGGGAGACAGTGCAGAAGAAAATGTTAAAGGGGAAAGAGGTTGGGGTGGGGAATTCTGTGATTAACAACTGGCAGCAAAACACAGGAAAACTTGCTGTTTGTCAAAGTGAATACCTGGGAAATAATTTATTGTGCGTCAGAGAAATAGCACCCTTCTTGCGAGAGGTTTACATTATCATGGAGGAAAAGCTGTGTTCATATTATGGCTGTAGCTATAATAATGGTGGTAAACAGCTAGAACAATATCGGTGTTGTTATTGGACCTTGCTTACACTCAACATATAAATTACCCTGGATGTTCCCAGAGGTGGCTGGGCTGCCTTTGGTTGAGTAAGTGCTGAAGCTGCGGGAGATGATGTTCTTTTGTAATATAGCCATTTACTTGAGTGCAGTCAAAGGAACAAAGCAGCAACTGCCATTGCTTATTGTTTCAGAATATATCAGAGTGTTCATGGCTGGCACTGCAAAAAATCATGCAATGAAAAACAGGCCGATCACGTCTGTGCCAGCCAGTGCATATCCAAAGGCTTTTTAAACGTTTGTGACGTTACCTGCCTCAACCACCCAGACAACGCATTCCAGATTCATAACACTCTCTCAGTTCGAAACACATTCCACGAGTCCTCTCTTAATCCCTGCCTTTCACTTTAAAAGTGTGTCCCTTCGTTTTTCATCCATTGACTAAGCGAAATAGCTGTTGTCTGTTCATCCTCTCCATACCCCTGACGCTCTTGTACACCTGTACCATATTACCTCCTTACTCTTCCCTGCTGTAAAGAAAAAACTAGCAAATTTGTTCCTCCTCTTTGATACTCACTTGTGAGTACTCTCTGGTCTTGTTATTTCTGACTTGCATTTTCCCAATTTATCGGTGTTAAATTTCATCAGGCCATTGATCCGACTATCTGAATAATTTGTTTATATCCTCCTGTAGCCGAACACTTTTCTCCTGACTGTGATCCACCCAGCTCATCTTTATGTCATCCATAACATTGATCATCATTCCACTGCTCCCGACCTTCCACATTCTCACAATCGTCATTTCTGAATATCACAAACAAACCGTGATTTCCTTTCTGTTCTCCAGATGTTATTCAGACGGTACTTTGACTATTCCAGTCTCTTGCTTTTTCTAATTTGGTGAATTTATCAGTGATATAGTTAACACATTTTATGAGGGAGCCACAAATAGCATTTTCGACGCAGAGTTGAATTCACCTTTTACACTCTGCCCCTCTGCATGATTTGTTTATAAACATTGTAAATAATTTAGAATAATCTAGGGTTTGGCACCTTGCGGTGGAACATTAGCATTATGCGTGGCACTGTTCTTTGTAACCATCCCTGAAATAGCCAGGGTTGAAGAATTTTTTTCGTCTGCAGGATGGACATGCACTCATTCATTGTTTGTTCAAATCAATGAGTATGATGAGGATAAATTTTCAATTAAATTTTATGCTGTGGGCAAACTGCACAAGATCAACTCATAATCTCATATCCACCTTGAATTGAAAGGAAATACATACTGTAAACAAAATCTCAAATATTGAAACAACACAGTAGGGGAGAAAAAAATGTCGTCTGCACTTGATGGAGATATAGAAATATATAGTACATGTACGACCTGTACAAAAATCAAGTGATAGAAGAGAAAGTACAAGAAATCCTTTCTTAATTTTGAAATGAATCCAGATCCCGATTTTCTTGAACAGTGATGTTTCCTCATTCAATCCCATTTCCTCAAAAACAAGCTTTTCCCTGTCACTACAGCTTCAACTGCCATTTTTTCCTCCTCCGTACTACTATTTTCTTACACTCCTACTTCCCTTGCACTACCCCTCCTGCTGCTACATACTCTTCCACTGATGATCTCCCTTCACACTCTTCTTCTGCCACTCCCACTGTAAGTTACACCAATTCCCCAGTTACTCCCACTTTCTCTGACCATTCCTTCCCCTTTTTGATTTCTAACTGGGTTGATTGGAGTCCCTGGCTTTTGTGCTGCTATTGATCATCAGTGAATCATGAGATTGAGATGATCAATGTCCGCTAGGAACAGACAATAGTGTGTTTCTGTCACTGTCTGATGTACCGTGAACAGGCTGGTTTTGTTCCCCGTGGTACAGAGTGGAGTGTCTTTCTGTCTCTGTCACAGCGCTTAACCAAACAGCCTTTTCACAAATAGGACAAAGCTCTCCTCACTGTCAGAAATCCATGCATCAGTCTTAAAATAAACATTGTAAGTAGAGTGAGCACATTGTTCAAACAGGCCGTGTGCCGCCTTTTGTTCTTTATTCATTTTACTGATCTTCGAATGTCAGTTGAGGAGAGGTCAGAGTAACTTGCGTTTCATCAAAGTTGTATTTGACTCATGTGACATCAGGGATCCTGAGTAAACTGTGGTCAATGAGAATCGTAGGAAATTCTGCACTGAACAATGACTCTTTCTCCAGAGCTACTGGGAATTACAAATAAACTCTGCCCTTGCTCGTGCCTTCCAAAACAATGGAAATTTTTTTCTTGTTAATAACATCAAGACGTATTATATTTTCACTGTTTGGTCTGAAGTCTCCGAAAAGGAAGACCTTGCTGCTTGGGTGTCACTCCATTGAAATCAGGACGTTACAATATGATTATCTTCCCAATTATTTTTAATCTGTTACTTTTTCAAGTCTGATCGTGCGATATCAATACCACTGAGGTCAACATTTTCTCTGTCCAGCAGAATCGCATCATATTGTCTCAAGGTTGCACCACTCCACAATTCTAATTTATTCACCGGCTAATTCGTCATGTTAAACGGATGTACTGGGCACACAATTTGAAATTACGTGAAGATGCCCTTGACCCTCTGGAAAATTCGTCCCATCCCATGCCTGCCCTCTGACTCCATGCCATCCCCCAACTCCTCCTCCTGCCGTTTATTCACCATCCCTCCTGAATTTCCACTCTATGATGCTGAATGTTCTGTACTAAACAAATATCTGAACAGAACCTCTCTGTGCCCCCACTTTTATGAATTTTAGGCATGACATTAAGTTGTGTTTTTCCGCTGTCTTCGCCTCAGTTCCCATTTCTTTCGGCAAGATTCCTCTCCCTGTCCCATATACCCCGTTACCCAGCTGCAATAGTCTCCCTCCATCTGGACCCTTCCCTCTAGCCTTTACCTGAACATATCGGTTAATTGAGAAATCTCAGCATAACATTGGTTGTTTTAATTTCTCTGCACTTCCCTCGCCAAATCAAACCTATCACTGTCCGAACAGCCTACACTCTGTGCGCTTAGGTCCAAACCTGACTGCGATATTCAGCCTGTCCCGATAAGGGTGGTGCTGCTATAGTCTGGTGGATTGACCTCGACATTGCAGAGGTTGAACGCCCACTCTGAGGTACCTCCTCTAATCTCCCCCGGTCCATGACCCTACCATGGCACATAAGACCATTGTATCAACCACCATAAGTGACCACATTTCGTCTGGAGATTTCTGCCCCACTTTCCCCACCTCCCTAATCACCCCCGAGCTGATGGTCATCGGATAACAGAGCTCTTTTCGAACTCCTCTCAAAAATTCACAAACAGAACTGCCCGGGCAGATCCAATGCTTCAGCCTGCTCTTGCCACACAGAGGAAGTGCATGGATACACACGTTGCCCCAGTTATGCCTGTTTATTCTTGGGGTACGTTGATCATTCCCTGTTCCAGTTCTATTCCAGCACCCATCCACAACTCTTTGTCCGATACATAGATGATATCATCGCTGCTGCTTCTATCTCTTGTCCGGAATTAGAACAGTTCATCGATTTCGCTTAGAATTGGAACCCTCCATCAATTTTACCAGGTCTATCTCTGACTCCTTCCTTCCTTTCCTCAACATCTCTGCTCCCATTTCTGAGGATAGAAAGGCCACTGATATCCAGTATTAACCCACCGACTCCTACAGCTTCCTGCAGTGTACGTCCTCATACCTGGTTTCCTGCATAGACTCAATTCCATCTCCCAGTTCATCCGTCTCCACCGCATTGCTTCTGATGATACTAACTTCTACAAGGAAGCCTTTCAAATGTCCACCTTGTTCCTCAATCAAGGGTTTCTCCATAACTGTTGTTAACAGGGTCGTCAACTGAATCTGACACATCTCCTGCGCTTCTAGCCTCCTCCTCCCCTTCACTCCAGAGTTTCCATTGTCCTTACCTACTATCCCAGCAGCATTCAGATGCAGAGGATCATCAGCCACATTTCCCCCAGCTCCAGCGAGATGCTCCCACCTGCACATATTCACCTCTCCTCCATTGTCCACCTTCTGGTGGTATAATACCCTCCAGGACACACTGGTCTAGTCTTCATTCACTTCCACTCCATGTCCACTTAACTTTCCCCTGCTGGAGGTGTGACACTTTCCCATTTACCTCGTTCCTCATCAGTATCCACGGGCACAACTATACCTTCCAACATTTCCCACAATCCTATTTACTACATGCGCTGCTCACAATGTGGTCTCCTCTAAATTGGGGAACTGAAGAGTAGACTGGGTGCCTGCTTCACAGAACACCCGTGTTGAACCTCTGCAAAAGACCCTGAGCTTTCAGTTGCCTGCCAGTTTAAATGTTACGCTTTAAATGTAAGGGAATGGGTCTGGATAGGTTGCTCTTCGATGGGTCGGTGAGGACTTGTTGGGCTGAAGGGCCTGTTTCCACATTGTAGCGAATCTAAAGTAAAGTGAAAATATTCACATGACGTTGTCTGTAAGATTTCTTCCTGTCTGGAGTCCTGACCAAGCAGTTTGCCTTACTCGATTTCCTCTCAGTTTGTACAGTACACTAAACCCTGCATTTAATGGCTCGTCTCTTATTGCAGCTCACACCAATACATCATCCCCGATTGCAAAATCGCAAATTTATGATTTCTTATCCGCCTCCTGTTCCATTGCATGTTGTGATGCATTTAAATGCAGTCTGGCCAACTCTCCAGCTGTATTTAATTGTTCTGTAAAATCTGACACATAGTACAAATGGGTTGTCTTTAGATTCCGAACTATTAATTTCTCCATAATCAATTTTAAAGGTCATATTTTTCATGCCCCAAAATTAATTCAAATGAACGGAATATGGTCGATCCATTCCGTACACCTCTGATTGCAAAGAAAGTAAAGATGGAACTCCTTTATCCTAATCATCTGGCTAATACTGACCATAAGCCTTCAACATCATCTTTAGTGTTTCATGCCATCAATCTGGTGCTCCAAGCGAATCTGGATGTCACACACGAGATTATAATTGTTTTAATCCCAAGTTATCCCTCACATCCTTAACTATTTTGTATGTGAAGTTTGATCCTTTGACCTGACTGGATCTCCAGGTAATCCGTATCTCGTATAAAAAAATAATTGATTAGTCAACAAAATGTTTACCTGTCTTGTTTCATAACGGGATTGACTCTGGAAAGCTTGTTAACATATCGATTGTTGTTGGTAAATGCTTATTCCCACATTTTGTTTGAGGTAAGGGATCTACACACACACAATCACGATTCTTGTGAATGCTTCCTCAAATGCAGCAATAGATATGAAAGGCGCAGGTTTTGTTACTGCCTGTGGGCGACAGATTAGCTGACAGGTATGTCATGTCTGCCAAAAGTCAGCGAAATAAGACTATAAGACATTGGAGTGGAAGTAAGGTCATTCAGTCCATCGAGTCCGCTCCGCCACCAATCATGGCTGATGGGCATTTCAACTCCACTTACTAGTGTTCTCACAATAGCCCTTAATTCCTCAAGACAACAAGAATCTATCAATCTCTGCGTTGAAGACATTTAGCGTCCCGGCCTCCACTGCACTCCATGGCAATGAATTCCACAGGCTCAGCACCGTCTGGCTGAAGAAATGTCTCCGCATTTCTGTTCTGAATTGACCCCCTCTAATTGTAAGTCTGTGTCCACGGGTCCTGGTCTCCTCGCCTAATGGAAACAATTTCCTAGCATCCACCCTTTCCAAGCCATGTATTATCTTGTACGTCGCTATTAAGTCTCCCCTTAATCTTCTAAACTCCAATGAATACAATCCCAGGATCCTCATCCGTTCCTCAAATGTTAGACCTACCATTCTAGGGATCATCCGTGTGAATCCCCGCTGGACACTTTCCAGTGCCAGTATGTCCTTTCTGAGGTGTGGGGACCAAAACTGGGCACAGTACTCCAAATGGGGCCTAACCAGAGCTTTATAAAGTCTCAGTAGCACATCTCTGCTTTTATATTCAACCCTCTTGAGATAAGTGACAACATTGCATTCGCTTTCTTAATCACGGACTCAACCTGCATGTTTACCTTTAGAGAATCCTCGACTAGCACTCCCAGATCCCATTGTACTTTGGCTTTGCTAATTTTCTCACCATTTTGAAAGTAGTCTATGCTTTTATTCTTTTTGCCAAAGTGGAAGACCTCGCATTTGCTCACGTTGAATTCCATCAGCCATTTCCTGGACCACTCTCCCAAACTGTCTAGATCCTTCTGTAGCCTCCCCACTTCCTCAGTACGACCTGCCTATCCACCTAACTTTGCATCATCTGCAAACTTCGCTAGAATGCCCTCAGTCCCTTCATCCACATCATTAATATATAATGCGAATACCTGTAGTCCCAACACTGAACCTTGCAGGACACCACTCGTCATCGGCTGCCTTTCCAAAAAAGAAACTTTTATCCTAACATTCTGCCCTCTGTCAGACAGCCAATCGTTGTGGTTCTGTTCGCGGAGCTGGAAGTTTTTGCTGCAAACGTTTCGTTCCCTGGCTAGGGAACATCATCAGTGCTATTGGAGCCACGTGTGAAGCGCTGCTTTGATGTTTCTTCCGGTATTTATAGTGGTTTGTTCTTGCCGCTTCCGGGTGTCAGTTTCAGCTGTAGTAGTTTGTATGTGGGGTCCAGGTCGATGTGTCTGTTGATGGATGTTCATGCCGCTTCCGGGTGTCAGTTTCAGCTGTAGTGGTTTGTATATGGGGTCCAGGTCCATGTGTCTGTTGATGGAGTTTGTCTCGGAACTGACAGCCAGACTACTGCGACCCTTAGGACTCATAACAGCACACAAGCCAACTTCCACACTCAGACAACAACTCACTAAAACAAAGGACCCAATAGCCAGCACGAGCCAAACTAACGTAGTTTACAAAATACCATGCAAGGACTGCACAAAACACTATATAGGACAAATAGGAAGACAGCTAACAATCCGCATCCATGAACATCAGCTAGCCACAAAACGACACGACCAGCTATCCCTAGTAGCCATACACTCAGACAACCAGGAACATGAATTTGACTGGGAAAACACTACCATCATAGGACAAGCCAGACAGAGAACAGCCAGGGAATTCCTAGAGGCATGGCATTCATCCACAAACTCCATCAACAGACACATGGACCTGGACCCCACATACAAACTCCTACAGCTGAAACTGACACCCGGAAGCGGCAAGAACAAACCACTATAAATACCGAAGAAACATCAAAGCAGCGCTTCACAGGAGGCTCCAATAGCACTGATGATGTTCCCTAGCCAGGGAACGAAACGTTTGCAGCAAAAACTTCCAGCTCGGCGAACAGAACCACAACAACGGACACCCGAGCTACAAATCTTCAATCAGACTTTAGACAGCCAATCCTCAATCCATCCCAGCATCTCACCTCGAACACCATGGGCCCTCACCTTGCTCAGCAGCCTCCGTTGTGGCACCTTCTCAAAGGACTTTTGAAAGTCTAGATAGACCACATCCACTGTGTTTCCCTGGTCTAACCTACTTGTCACCTCTTCAAAGAATTCCATCTGGTTTGTCAGGCATGACCTCCCTTAACTAAATCCATGTTGACTTGTTCTAATCAGACTCCGCTCTTCTAAGAAATTAGAAACCTCATCCTTAATGGTGGATTCTAGAATTTTACCAACCTCCGAGGTTAAGCTAATTAGCCTATAATTTTCCATCTTTTGTCTTGATCTTTTCTTGAACAAAGAGGTTACAACAGCCATCTTCCAATCATTCGGAACCTTTCCTGACTTCAGTGACTCTTGAAAGATCTCAACCAATGCCTCTGCTATTTCTTCAGCCACCTCTCTCAGAACTCTAGGGTGTATCCCATTGGGGCGAGTAGATTTATCAATTTTAAGACTTTTTAACTTTTCTAGCACTATCTCTTTTGTAATGGCAACCATACTAAACTCAGCCCGCTGACTCTCGTTATTTGTTGGGATATTACTCAGGTCGTCCACTGTGAAAATTGACGCAAAGTATTTATTAAGTTCTCCTGCTATTTTCTTATCTCCCACCACTATGCTTCCTGCATCAGTTTGAAGTGGCCCAATGTCTACTTTTGCATTTCGTTTGTTTCATATGTACTGGAAGATTTTTTTTACTATCATTTCTAACATTACTGGCTAGCCTACCTTCATATTTGATCCTCTCATTTCTTATTACACTCTTTGTTATCCTCTGTATGTTTTTGTAGCCTTCCCAATCTTCTGATTTACCACTGTCCTTGGCCACTTTATAGGATCTCTCTTTTTCTTAATACATTTCCTGACTTCCTTTGTCAGCCATGGTTGTCTACTCGCTCCCCGGATAATCTTTCTTTTCTTGGGGATGAACCACTGTATAGTGTCCTCAATTATACCCACAAACTACTGCCATTTTTGCTCTACTGTCTTCCCGATTAGCCTCTGCTTCCAGTCTATTTTTGTCAGTTCCTCTCTCATGCCCTCATAATTACCATTATTTAACTGTAACACCATTACATTAGATTTTGCCTTCTCTCTTTAATTCTCCAGACTGAACTCTACTATGTTATGATCGCTACTTCCTAAGGGTTCCCTTACTTTAGAATCTTTTATAGAGTCTGGTTCATTGCAAAGCACTAGGTCCATAATTGTCTGCTCCCTTGTGGGCTCCATTACAAGCTGTTCCCAAAAGCCATCATGTAATCATTCCATGAATTCCATTTCTTTGGATTCACTAGCGACATTATTTACCCAGTCCACCTGCATATTGAAGTCTCCCATGATCAGTGTGACCTTGCCTTTCTGACATGCCTTCTCTATTTCCCGGTACATGTTGTGTCCCTGGTCCTGACCACAGTTAGGAGGTCTTTACACAACTCCAATTATGTTTTTTTTTGCTTTTGTGATTCCTCAATTCCACCCACACGGACTCCACATCATCTGACGCTATGTCATTCAATGCCATAGATTTAATTTTGTTCTTAACTAACAAGGCAACCCCACCCCCTCTGCTCACCTCCCTGTCTTTTCGATCAGTTGAAAAACCATGGAGGTTTAACTGCCAGTCCTGACCCCCCTGGAACCAAGTCTCTATGATGCCTACCACATCATAATCATTCACTATTATCTGTGCCATTAGTTCATCTGCTTTGTTATGAATGCTACGAGCATTCAGGTAAAGTGCCTTAATGCTAACTTTCTTATCATTAGAGATATTGGACGTCATATGATGTCCTAAGTTATCCTTGCTTTTTTCTGCATTCCCAGTCTGCCTCGAGTTTATATCCGCCTGCACATATGCTATCCTGCTGCTTATCTTTCCATTTAACGCCATACTCCTTGTCGCTTTCACTTTCCCTTCCCCCCAACTCAGAATTTTAAAGTCCTACTGACCACACTATTTATCCTCTTCGCTAGAACATTGGTAACTGATCGGTTCATTTGGAGACTGTCCCAACGGTACAGATCCCCCCTCTTCCAAAACTGATGCCAATGTCCCATGAAGTGGAATCCCTCTTTCCCACACCAATCCCTTAGCCACGTGTTTACTTGACTAATTTTCTTGACCCTCTGCCAATTGGCACGTGGCTCGGGCAGTAATCCGGAAATTATGACCCTTGAGGAGCTGTGCTTCAATTTCCTGCCTAGTGCTTCATAATCCCCAAACAGGTCCTCCACCCTAATCTTGCCTATGTTGTTAGTACCAACGTGGACCACAACAACTGGATCCTCCCCCGCCCGCTCCAATATACTTTCAAGTCAGTCGGAGATGTCCCGCACCCTGGCACCGGGCAGGCAACACACCATACGAGACTCCCGATCCGGCTTGCAAAGGATACTCTCTGTCCCCCTAATTATAGAATCCCCTATAGCCACTACTTGTCTATTAGTTCTCCTCTCTTGAATGCCCTTCTGCACCATGGTGCCTTGGACAGTTGGCTCATCCTGTCCGGAGCCCTTTTCCTCATCCGAACAGGGAGCAAGAATTTCGTCCCTGTTGGACAAGGTCAAGGGCTGAGGCTCCTCCACTCCTGAACTCAGGTTCCCCCTACCTGCCTCACTTACAGTCACACTCTGATGTGCCTGATCACTACCTGAATGTGGATTACTTAATCTCCCAGGTGTGACTGCCTCCTGAAGCAAAGCCTGCAGGTAACACTCCCCCTCCCGGATGTGCCGCAGTGTTTGAACCTGAGATTCCAGATCATCAACACTGATCCGGAGTTCTTCCAGCAACCAACACTTGCTGCAGATGTGGTCACTGCCGTTCACAATGGGATCAGCCAGCTCCCGTATCATACAGCTACAACACATTACCTGCCCAGCCATCTCTGCTTAGTTAGTTCAGTACTTAGTTACTTTGTACAAGTTTGAGTTAGAATACTTTCTGATACCTCTCTGCTATAGTCTTTTCCTAAAAAAAGGAATTAATATATATACACACAAAAACGAAGTAAATTTTGAACCAGTCACTGGTAAAGAAATAAAAAATCCTTACCTTAAAAAAACAGAGTCGTTAAGTAGGTTAGGGGAGGAGGGTGGATGGGAGATACTACAGGTGTAGAATCTCGGGTTTAGCCGCCTTCCTGAGTTATATACTCACTGTTTTACTTCCCGGCTGCCCCTCTGGTCGCCGTCGCTTCCTCTGCTGCTCTCGCTCTTTCTTTGAAGAGAGAAAAAAAAAAGCACCGCTGCTAGCTACAGGTAAGTAATTTTAAAACAAACTGTCTTACCTTAGCTCTAGTCTCCCGGGTTCGTTGTTCTCAGCCGCTGCTCCCACTCAAATGACCGTTGGTGTCGAAGGGTGAGTATTTATACTCACTGTTTTCCTTCCCGGCTGCCCCTCTGCTCGCCGTCACTTCCCCTGCTGCTCCCGCTCTTTCTGTGAAGAGAGAAAGAAAAGACCGCTGCCGGCTACAGTTAAGTAATTTTAAAACAAACTGTCTTATCTTAGCTGTAATCTCCCTGGTTCGCTTTTACTCAGCCGCTGCTCCACCCAAATACTTGTGTACTCAAAACTTGTGTAGTCCAGGCCAGTAAAAATGTCTAAGTATTTTTGCCTTAAATTTCCTCACTCCTCAATGACCTCTAATTGGTAACTCATGTGCCACTCATAGCACCTCGTTTCTCTACAATAGCAGCAAAACAATTTGCTGAATCTCTGCACATTTCACACCTGCTTGAATGTGAAGGGATCTCAATTTCCGAATTAACACATCGTTCGTTAAGTGATAACACAGAGGGATGCATTCACTCTCCTTCTCTCTGAATGATTTTGATAGAATTGTTTTAAGTTCTCAAGTTTCTGTTGTAATCAAAAATCTTAGCAGAGCTAAAGATAAATGCATGCTTAACTATTTTTTCCCGCTCCGAATCACGTATCTGATTAAGAAAGTTCTCAGAAAAATCCGTCAGTTTCCTTTCCTGCGACTTTTGATGTGTCCTCCTTCTGCTTGTGCGTCTGTGATCTTGTAACCACACAATCACTGGACATTCGTGGCTAACATACTCCACGACTTCAGTTGCGTCTCCACTGGTTTTTCAACCTGAGTAAGCAGCACGTCTATCGGTGAATCAGCCATATCATTTGTAAGCACAAAGTACATTCCAGGAGCTGAGAGATGGTCCAGTAAACCTACCTCAAATTCTCTATTCTTGTCTGGACTGTCTCGTCTCACTTTTGACGATTGAGTACTTTTTTCACTCTCCATGAACATCTGTTACCAATACCTTCTCTGGTCCTCAGGAGTATATACCTCCTCATCCTTCAGCATTACAAGCTTAGAGGATACTGTGTCCCTTAATGTAGTAAATCCTTATCTGCTACTCCTGCACGACCATATTTAACTTTACACAAGCATGAGTTTTTCTTACACTTACAACTTCATCAACCTTCCTCATCTTGTCCACTCTGAAGCAGTTGTCAATCTTCCCTTGAACTTTTTGTTCCTAGTCCAACAAAGCTTCAAGGCTTGTCTGTTTGTTTGACATCTAGCTTTGTCCTACCCCATTAACACTGTGATTTCCAGTGGCCCCCTTTATTAAGATGGGAAAATTGGAACATTGTATTTTCTTTGGCCCTTTCACGGGTTTTATTTTTACGCTGGCGTATGTTAATCTACATTGAAATCTACTTGTCCGTTTGAACATGAGCCTTTCTCTTTACCCCAATTTCTATCCGCCATAGACTGAACTTGATTTTGGGAGACAACCCGAGTTTCACGGACCAGCTCATAATCATCAACCGCTCCAGCTGCGCGTCTTGCCAGTTTACCTCTCTTTTCTTTAATGAGTTCACCTTAATGTTTCGCTCAGGTTACCTTCAGTCTTTACCTAATGCTGCTTCAGCTGACTTTACTTTTTCAGTGTCAGTTCTTTTCAGGTTCGATAGCTCTATCTTGTTTTCTTTCTCTGCTCTCTCTTTGGCCCTTGCGTCTGCTGCTCTCTCTGTTTTTTTTTCTCTTCTGCTGTTCACTCGTTTTTGTCCCCTCTGTTCTGCTTTGAATAGTAACTCAAAGTGTCGCATTCCTGGTGCTTTTTCTGTATCTCTCGCCTCTAACACAACAGGCTTCATTTGCAATCTGTGTAGTTTCTGATGATTTTTTCAACAAGTTTAAATGCTGAGCTATTGTTGCAATTATCTCTCATTTCCTCACAGAAACAGGCAGATCCAATCCCAATTGGTCTGCCAAATCCTGTCAGCTTCTTCTTATTCACGTTTTGAAATAATTTCGAAGTCAACGATTGCACTTCCAGCAAACTTTAGCGACTGAAAGTACCATTACTTTCCAAAGCTGTGTCTCCCCGGATCAAACCAATACACGAAATACAGGCACTAGGATGTTCCACTCGCTGTTCAGAATTCTGAAAAGAGCCTCCAATCTGTTATGGACGAGGTCAGACCACTTAAAACATCAGGCAGTCCAGACAAGAACATTTCAAAGTGTTTCGGTAACTGTACCATGCAATTTACCCAGAGTAAGTTTGTGAGATTGTCTGTCAGATGTTACAACAGGCAAAAATGCATTCACAGTATTACACAATGATATACAGACCACAGAATAAAGATCCCCTACAGAACTCCGTCTCACCAAACTAGACTGAATTATGCTGTTTTTGAACATACACAAGAGATCCAATAACCAACCCCCTTTAAAAACCAGAATATTGGAACACATGCTGACAGTTGAAGGTGAGAAGGGCAGAAGTAGAGAAAGGGAGAGTTTTCACACAGCTAACTGTTGAACTCCTATACATTTCTGTAACTTACGACACTGCATCCTGCATGTTCGGCAAGATGTTCACATGAACTTCGCTGCTGATACCTTACAGATACCTCCTTTTTTTCTCGAACACAGACGCAGTATCTCCGATCATGTTTTGCTGCATAATCCTTCTAGCATTGCCAATTAAATTTTACTGGAATAGGCTGATTCACAGAATGTTCCAGGCTCACTCTTCAGATAGTGCCGGATGAGTCTTGAAACCGCACCGGGTCCAGTTTCCAGATTACAATGGTCTCACTCTGCAGATTGCAAAAAGGCAAAACCTCCAGACTGCAGCAGGCCGAAACCCAGACCACAGCGGGTCCAGTCTCCAGACCGCGCCAGCCTGTGTCTCAAGGCTGCACAGTGCCATGTCAGGTACAGGACAATATTTCCAAAGAGCACTGGGCAGAATCACCAGACCTCACCGAGCCCAATCTACAGACACACCGGTCCAAATCTTGAAACTGCAATGGCGTGATGCTTCAGACCGCACTGGGCCCCGTCTCAAGAGCACACAGAACCGAGTCTCCAGACCGCACGGGGCCGCATCTCCAGACTGCACCATACCGATTCTCCCTCCATACAGGGCCGAGAGATCAAAGACAGGACTGGGCTGACGCTTCAGACACCACCGAGCCGAGTCTACAAAGAATGGAACTGGTCCGATTCTCCAGACAGCACAGAGCCCAGTCTTCAGAGCGCAATTATCACAATCTCCAAATAGCGCCAGGCCATGTCTTCAGTCTGGACTGGACCAGTCCCCAGACCACATATAGCCATGTTTCCACACAACCCTGGGCTGAGCCTCCAGACTGCAAACAGTTGACTGTCTGGGCAGCTCCAGGCCAAATCTCCTAACCAACCAGGCTGACTCCAGACCAAACCACGCACAGTCTTCACAGAGGGCCAAAGCTCCAGACCGTAGAGGATGCAGTGCCCAGACCATACCGGGCTAAGTCTCCAATCTGCACTCGTCCAGTCTCAACACGACAGCAGGCCGAATATCCAAACCAAAACTCCCCAAATCTAGAACCCACTGGGTTCAATCTCCAGACCACACCAGACCTAAACTCCGACCGCACCAGGCCCAGTCGTCAGACCATATCAGGGCAATCTTCCAGACATACCAGACTGATTCTCCAGAAGGCACCATGACCTGTTCCCAGAACACAACGGGTCCAGTCCACAGACAGCACTGAGCAAGACTCCAAACCGCACCAAGTCTATCGAACGCAATGGACTGAGTCACAAGACCAGACTTGGTCCAATCTTGAGGCTGCACAGGTCCACGTCTTGGGACCTCACTGAATATGTAGGAGCCATCGCGATGAGTCTGCTGAATACAATCGACCTTGTCTGCAGGTTGACTAAAGCGGGTCACAAGACTGCACCACATCTACAGAATGCACTGTGCAGAGTCACCAGATCACACTGGAGCCAGTCTCCAGACCACACAGGACTGAAAATTCACACCCGCAAGGTGGAGTCTTGATACTGCTCTGGGCTCAGTCTGCAGACTGCACTGAGTTTCCCAATCGCAATTAGCTACACCTGTAGACTGCAATCGCCCAATCTTCAGACTGCACTGGACATTGTCTCCAGACAAAAGGATCAAACATCCAGGCCCTTTCTTCGGACAAAACCGAGCGCCGTCTCGACATCACATTGGGCCCAGTATCCAGTCCAAATGTGGTCCAGTCCACAGACTGCACCAGTCCAAGTCTCCAGACTGCTGCATGCCAAAACTCCAAACCGCACCTGACCCAGTCTCCTGACCCACAAGGCTGAGTCACCAGACCATTCTAGGCCGAGTCTCAGGCTAAACTGCATTGTGTCTCCAGGTCGCACTTGACCCAGTCTTCAAACTGCCCTGGACCCAGTCTCCAATCTGCAGCAGACCGTGTCTGCAGATCAAAACAGGCCTAGTTTCCAGACTGCATTAGGCCCTGTCTCCAATTCTGCAGAGGCCCTGCTTGCAGCTCGCTCTATGCCCCGTTTCCAGACTGCACTGGACTCAGTCTGCAGATTGCACCAACACATAGCAAACCATTTCGAAGAATGGACAGGGCCCAGTCTCCAGGCTGCAGCAGCCTCAATGTCCACACTGCAGCGGGCTGAGTCTCCAAATGGCACCAGGCCAAATCTCTGGACTTCCTTAGGCCGCGTTACTGGATTGCATGGGGCCGTATCGGCAAAAGGCACCTGGCCGACACTCCAAACTGCACACTACTACATCTCCACTGGACCCAGGCTCCAGATCGCACCGGTTAACGCTCCAAAACGCACCAAGCCGAGTCTGCAGGCCACACTGCGAAGAGTGTCCAAACTGCATTAGGCCCAGGCGCCAGAACACACCGGAACCTGTCTGCAGATTGCACTGGGCACAGTCTTCAGACTGCACTGGTGTCAGGCTCCACAACACACCGAATCTCCAGACCAAACGTGGACGACTCTGCAGACTGCACAAGGCCGAGACTCCATATTGCAACGGGCCATTTGTCAAGAACACACTGGGCCCAGCGTTGACAGCACAACAGACTGAGTCGACAATGACTAAGTATGCGCACCATACTGGGCCCAGTCTCCAGGCTGGGCCATGCTGAGTCTCCAGATTCCAGCAGGCTCTGTCTGCAGACAGCTACTGGCTCAGATTGCAGACTGCACTGGAACGTGTCTCCAGATTGCACCAGGTGGAATCCCCAGAATGCATTAGAATGAGTCTCTGGACTGCACCCGACCCGGTACACAGACTGCACCAGGTCTACTCTCCATACCACACCAGGCACAGTCTCCCGACAACACTGTCCCCAGACTCCAGTCCAAATGCATCCCAGTCTCCTGACCGCACTGGGTCCAGTTCCCAGACTGCAGTACGAAAAGAATCCAGACTGCACCAGCGAAGTCTCCGGACTAGAACGGGCTGAGACTACAGATCACACTGACGAGTCTCCAGACCACACAAGGTCGAATTTCCAAAGACACCAGATGTAGATTCTGAGCTGAATCCAAGTTTCTGGGACGTGCTTCGTGACGAAACCATTTCGAGTCTTCAGACTGCACTGGGCCGAGTCTCCAGGCCACAATGAGCTGGGTCTCCTGATTGCGCCTGGCCGAGTCTCCAATCCACATTGGGTCAGATTTCCAGATAACACTGGACCAAGTCTCTGGACCCGACAGGGCGTAGTCCCAAGACCGCACTGAACCCAATTTCTGACGAAAGACTGCACTGTTCTTCGTCTCCAGACCACATTTACCCGATCTGCAGATCGCACCAGGTCTAGTTTCAACACTGCGTCGGACCCGGTCTACAGTTAGAACCAAGTCTCCAAACCACCCCATGCATAGTCTGCAGACATCACAGAATCTCCATACGGGACCCTGCCGAATCCAGACTGCATTGTGTTTTAAATTTTGTGACATCGCCTTCTCATGCCAGCCTCCAGTCGTTGACTCCACACTGGACTCTTCTCCCTGTACCAAAGTCCAGTCTGGGAGTCATCCTTCCATTCCTGTCCAAATAATATGAAAAAGTTAAAAGTTTGGGACAATATCAGTTCATAAAAGAGATTGTAAAATGACAATCTGGAAAGGCAGATGGAGCAGTGAAGGTCAAGCTGTAACATTGCGATTCTGCTGCCATCATTAGGGCAATTCTGCTGCTTTCCTCTTCTAACATTATCTTTAGAGATTCAGAGTCGTTTTGTCCGGTTTCATACAATGCTGTTCCTGAAATATTAACAGAAGAAGATGAAATTGCCTCTTTGACCTGTATTCTGAAATTGGTTTATCTTCAGAAATTTACAATCCAATCTCACTATAAGTTGGAAGAATATCATAAAAAAAACAGAAGACGCAGTTAAATACTTCTACTCCTCTTTTAAAATAGCCTGGATAAAACAGTAATTTAGTGGTCGGAACAAATCCCTGTGCTGGACAGATACATTGGTTGGGTTTACAGATCATTGCACTGCTGTGACCTGCATAGCTCATTGTGCTCGACAGATATACGGAATAATGTGAGGACTGGAGATTCTGTAGATCTTAATCGAGAGTGTGCTGTTTGAAAAGGAAAGCAGGTCAGGCAACATTCGAGAAGCAGGAGAATTAAATGTTCGGGCTTATGTACGTAATGTCGATTCTCCTCCTCATCGGATGCTGCCTGACCTGCTGTGCTTTTCCAGCACCATACTCTGAAAAGATATGTACTCTGGGTTTGCAGATCAATGCACTACTGTGGTCTCCATAACTGCTGGTTAGGATAGATATTTAGTCCGGTTAAGAGATTCATGCGCTGCTGTGTCCTGCATAACTCCGAGTGCTCGACAGATATCTAGTCCATGTTTGAAAATCAATTCACTGCTGTTGTCTGACAGCTCCAGGTGGAGTTCAGATGGACTGCTATGTTCTACACAGTTTCCCACACTCTGCAGATTGCCAAGTTGTTCCGAGCAGAACTTTCCTGAGCAGTGCTTTGTCCTGAGCAGATATCTCCCCTAGCCTCCTGGTTCTGCGAAGTGACATGAGAAAGTGATATAACTAACCATGGCAACAGATCTGGCATGGCTTTTACGTTCTCATTTCATGACTAAGCCCTCTATATCTCATCCAATTCATTCTGCTGGGTGAACTTACAGGCTACATCTTGTTGGTGAATATCCTCTGTCCTGGCAGGAGTCAGAGCCTCTTCAGTCAGAAGCAGGGACTCATTCCCATCGTTTTCACTTCTCCACGTACAAAACTGAATGGTCTCTCGGGTAAGAACAGTCCCCTTTTGTGCATGGTGCAATACAAGCACGCTCTGATCGCGCCCATAGCCAGCCATCAACATCAACATATCCCGTAGTGAAGCAGTGCGGCCACTGGGAACTTCAGGGAGCAGGCTATCAGAGAGATGAAGAAAATTCTGTCCCTATATTACCAGAAAGTTTCATACTCTTTGGAATATTCTAACCTGACAGTTAATGGAATGCCGTGACAGTCCCGGTAACATTCTACATCCCACATTCTCTGGAACAATTGGGAATGATAAACTCTGAGAAAATTCCACACGCAAACCTGCTCAGAACATTCAATGCCCGACATTCCTGTACATTCCACGAAAATTCTGAGCACGACAAATCCTTAAAAAATCTATTCCTGACACTACAAAGAACATTCTATAATGTAAATTAACAGAACAGTGTCTACCTCATATTCTACCGTATGTTCTATACTCTCCATTCTTCAGAACATTCTTTACATGACATTTCCTGAACTTTTCTGTACCTGATATTCTACAGAACATTGTATCCCCGAAATTATCCAAAATATTCTAAATCCGATAGTCTCAGCAAGATTCTTCATCAACCATTCCTCCGGACACTTTGTACCGGGCATTTTGCAGAGCAATCTACACTTGAAATTCTGTGGATCGTTCTTTATGCAACATATTATGGTACTTTTTTATATCTGACATCATTCAGAATCGTCTGTACACAACATTTCCCGAAATATTCTATGCCTGACATTCACCAAAACGTTCTGTCCCCGAATTTATCCTTAATATTCTACACCAGAATATTTCGTATCCGATAATCCCTGAAAAACTATTTACCTGACCTGCCCAGGAACATTTTGCATCTTACCTTTACCTGTACATTCTGCACCTGGCAGTCTGTGGAACATTCTGTGTCTGACATGCGCGGAACATTCCAGACCAGAAGTGCCCTGGAACATTCTATAACCGACTTTTTGTGCATCATTCTGTACCAAGACTCTCCTGGACATTCTACATCCGACATTCCCGGGTGTATTTCCATCACTGGCACCTCCCCGAACATTCAGCATCTGAGATTCTCTGGAAAATTCTATTTCTGAACTGTAAAGGAGCAATACGTAACCGATATTCCCTCGAACATTCTATACTCAATTTTTTCCACAACATTTAACAACCGGCATTTCTCTAAACCTGACATTCTGTGGAACATTCTGTTCCTGACATTCCATGGAGAATCGTATATCCAAAAATTGTGAAAAATATCTACATCCGAAATCTCTGGAATATATTGAAATAGTGTTTCCCTCCTGCATTCTATACTGGACGTTCCCCAGAAAGTGTATGTGTAGAAAGTGAGGACCTGAGAACCTGGAGATCAGAGCGAACGTTGTGCTGCTGGAAAATGTCTTCCCATGCTGCCTGACATTCTGTGCTTTTCCAACAGAGCACTCTCACCCAGAGATTTCTGTATCTGACATCACCTAAAACATTCTATTTACCGACACTTTCGAGTACCTTTTGCACACAGCATTCCCCTCTACATTCTGTTGCCAACAGTCCATCGAAAATTCTATATCTGAAACTCCCAAGAACTTCCAGTACCCGATGTGCACAGTAACGTTTTACAAACAACATTCCGCAGATCACTCTGTACACGACATTCTCTGGGACATTCTATACACTACTTTTTATGGAACAACCCTTAATCCGGAACATAGAACATAGAAAAATACAGCGCAGTACAGGCCCTTCAGCCCTCAATGTTGCACCGAGCAAAGCCTACCTAACCTACACTAGCCCAATATCCTCCATGTGCTTATCCAATGCCCGCTTAAATGACCATAAAGAGAGAAAGTCCACCACTGCTACTGGCAGGGCATTCCATGAACTCACATTCCTTACCAGAATTTCCTTGGACATTTTATACTCGAAATTCTCTGGAGCGTTCTGTACCGACGTTATCTGAAACATCCTGCAAGTGATATTCCCCAGAAAATTCCATACCCAACGTTGCCCGGAGCATTTTATGCCTGATATCCCTCAGGAGAGGTTGTAATCGAAATTCCCTGGAACATAATGGATATGAAAATGCCTTAAACATTTTATACGTGGTATTCCACGGAACATTCCATAAATGCCATTGCTCGGAATATTCTCGACCTGACAGCTCCGCAATGTTCTGTACCCTCCACTAACCAGAGTATTAAATACTCGACATTCTCTGAAATATTGTGTACCCAATATTCTATGGAACATTGTATACATGACATTCTGCAGAACCTTCTATACCCAATATCCTCAATAACAGTGTCCATCGGACGTTCCCGGAGCACTTTGTACCAGGCGTTCCATGGAGAAGCCGATGCATGGCAGTGTACGGACCATCCCATGGAATATTTTATATCTGACATTCCATGAATAATTCCATAACTCATTCCCCGGAATGTTGTTTAATTGTATTTGACCTGAAAATTCATCATCCAGCATTGACATGACCATTCCATACCCCGAAAAAATGTATATGGGCAGTCGCAACAACAATCCATACCTAAGATCCCTGAAGCATTCCGGACGTATATAACGCTGAACATTGCATTCCCAACATTTCTCTGGACATTTCTTTGTCAAAATTGTCTAAAACTTTTGCAACCGACATTTCCCAGAACATCTACATCCGAGTTAGTCCAGTAGTTTGTATCCAGACATTCCTTGGAACATTCTATGAAGGACATTTCACGTAACATACGAAGTCTGACATTACCCCGAACATTCTCTACCCGACATTGGCCAGAAGGTTCTGTATCACACATTTCCCAGAACATTCTGTATATCTCCTTCTGCCGAAACATTCTATTAGATGACATTCCCTGGACCATTTGCTACTCTACATTGCCCAGTTCATTCTGTATCTGACATTTCCAGTAACATTCCAAGACGGAAATTGTACAGGACATTCGCCAATGCAATTCGCCGCACCTGACATTGGCTGGAGCATTCCACACTCGGCATTCTTCAGAACATTCTATACCCTCCACTCTCCGGATCTTTCCGCACCTGACATTGGCCCAAACAGTCCGCACCAGCATTCCATGGAATAGAATACTCAACATTCTCCAGAACATTCTCTGCCCTACATTCTCTGCCACATTCTGCACACAGCATTGCCCGGAACAGTCTGCACACGACATTCTCAGGAACAGTCGCCACCAGACTTTCTACAGAAAATTCTTTTCCCCACATTCTCCAGAATTTTCCACATCCTTATTTTGCCAGATAATTCGATACTCGACCTTCTCTAAAAACCTCCTTAACAGATATTCTCTGGAAAATTCTGCAAATAACATTCTCAGGATTATTTTATACTAGACATGTTCCGGTATGTTCTCTCCCACTCAATCTCTCAAATATTCTCTTCTCAATATTTTCTGAAACGCTCTGTCCATGTTCTTCTCCATAACATTGTGGACCCGACATTCTCCAGAATATTCTGGACGCCAATTCCTCAGCAACATTTTGTACCCGACATTCCCCGGGACGTATTCTACTGGCATTCGATGGAGCAGTCTATACCTGGCATTCCATGGACAATCTGTAACCGATATTGTGTGCAACATTTTATATCCGATATTCCTCACAACACTCTGTAATTAACATTCCTCTGAAAATTTTGCAATCGACATTCTCTGAAGCATTCTATCCAAAACATTTCCTCAAATTTTCTATACCCGATATCCCTGGAATATTCCACAACAATCTTTCTGCGGTACATTCTGTACCAGACAGTTTCCAAATATTTCTATGGGGTGTAAGTGAGGACTGCACTAGCTGGCGATCAGATTTTCGAGTGTGGCTGAAATAGCACAGCAACACACTCTCTCACCCGAATTTTCAAACAGGACTTTCCCTGAAATATTCTATACCCTACATTCTCCAGAATATTTTGCACCCGACATTTGCCTGTATATTCTGCACCCGACAGTCCAATATTATATGCCTGACACTCGCTAGAACATTCTGTACACGACGTATCCTGAAACGTTCAAAAACAAGCTTACCTGGATCATTCTGTAACGGAACGTCCCCAGAATATCCAATACCCAAGACTGACTGGAACATTCTATACTTGACATTCTCTGAAAACATTCTGTGTCGAAATTCTCCACAACAATGCATGGCCTGCATTTCCTGAAACATTCTGCAAATGATATCTCCCATAACATTGTGTATGTGACATTTGCCAGATTTGGTTCGCACTGCTGCCTCACAGCGCCAGAGACTCTGGTTCATTTCCCGACTCAGGCGACTGACTGTGTGGAGTTTGCACATTCTCCCCATGTCTGCTTGGGTTTCCTCCGCATGTTCCGGTTTCCTCCCACAGTCCAAAGATGTGCAGGTCAGGTGAATTGGCCATGCTAAATTGCCCATCGTGTTAGGTGAGGGGTAAATGTAGGGGAATAAGTGGGTTGCACTTTGGTAGGTCGGTGTGGACTTGTTGGGCCGAAGGGCCTGTTTCCACACTGTAAGTAATCTAATCTAATCTAATCTAAAACCCCCAATACCCGGCATTGTATGAAACGTTCACAATCCACAATACCCAAAATATCTCCAACTGAGATTTCCCGTATCATTACATACCAGACATTCCCTGGAACATACTATTCATGGTCTTGCATGGAGCAAACAATACCGGATATTCCCCTGAACATTCTGCACCCAACATTCGCCTGAAAATTCGTCACATACAAACAGACCCACCACCAGGATATATTTTCCTACAAACCCTATCCGCTTTTCACAAAGACTTTCCCCTCTGCAACTGTCTGGTCACTTTGACGGCCCCTAACAACTCATCGTCCTCTCCTGGCAACTTCTCCGACCACCTCAGGAATTGCATAAGCAGGGCCAACACTTCCCCCTTCACCTTCATCCAAGGTCTCAAAGGAGCCTTCCACATCGATCAAAGTTCCGCGTGCACTTACATACATCATTTATTGATCTGTTGTTCACGGTGTGGTCTCTTCTACATTGGGGAGACCAAACGACTTCTTGCAGAAAGCTTCAGAGAACATATCTGGCACAGCCGCACCAATCAACCCAATCATCTTGTGGCCGAACATTTCAACTCCCCCTCCTACTCTGCCGAGGATATGCAGGTCCTGCACCTCATCCACGCCACTATGGTTCCATCTGAAGCCTGGATGAAGAACGATTCATCTTCTGGTTCAAGGCCATTAAAGCCTATTCCGTCAATGAGGACTTTATCAGTTTCCACATTTCCATTTCCCCCACCTTAGCCAAGTCCTAAACTTCCAGCTCAACACTGTCCACATGACCTGTCCCACCTGTCAGTCTTCCTTCCCACCTATCCACTCCACCCTCTTATCTGATCTATCACCTTCACCGCCACCTCCATCCATCTATTGGTACTTTGAGCTAACTTCTCCCCAGCCCAACCTCCTCTCATTTATCTTTCTCACTGCGAGGTTCCGTGCATCATTCCTGATGAAGGTCTTTTGCCAAAAACGTCGATTTTCGGATCATCGGATGTTGCCTGAACTGCTCTGCCTTTCCAGCAACATTCTCATCTTTACTCAAATCTCCAGCATCAGCAGTACCCACTTCTGCCTTGAAAATTGTACAAGCAAATTCTCCAGACTAGTCGATGCCCTACATTCCCTGGACCGTTTTGCAAAGGATATTTACCAGAATATTTTGGAAATATTCTGCAGCTGACATTTCCCGGAGCATTTGATCTCCCACATTCCCCAGATTTATCTTCAGCCGAAATTTTGCATAACATGCCATAACGAAATTCTCCATAACAGTGTCTACTCGAACTTTCCTGAAATATTCTATGCCGACATACTATGAAGCATTCTGCAAACAATTCTCCCAAGAAAATTCCATACTCATTATTGCCTAGAACATTCTATGTCCGATATTCCTCAGAACATTGTATTATCAACATTCCCCGGAACATACTGCACATGAAAATGCTTTAAACAGTCAATTCCTAACACTCCACACAACATTCCATACCCGACATTCCCCATAACATTCCCTACCAAAGATTCTACAGTATCTTCTAAACCCTCAATTCTTCAGAACATTTTTTACTCGACATTCTCTGAAATATTCTGTATTCGATATTCGACAGAACATTGTATATTCGACATTCTCTCGAATATTCTCTGTTTGATATTCTCAGCAACATTCTGTAACTGGCATTCCCTGGAAAACTTAGTACCTGGAATTCTGGGCAGAAATCTATAGATGACATTCTGTGGAGCATTCTGTAACCATTATTCGATAGAACATTTTATACCAGCAGTGCTTGGAACACACTGTGGTTAACATTTCCCAGAGCATTTTGTAACTGATATGCAGTGGAACATTGTACATCCAACATTCGCCAGAATACTCTGTACTGGATACTCTCCAGAACTTTGTGCAACTGACATTCCCTGGATCATTCGGTACCCGAGATCTCTGCAACATTGTGTTCACGACTTTTCTTGGGAAATACTATCACTGACAATCCACAGAACATTGTGGGTCTGACATTCTCTGCGCAATTCTATTCAGACCTCATTCGGAATATTCTGTAACTGATATTGCCTCGCATAATGTGTGATCAGTATTCCACAGACCACTACATTACTGGCTTTCCCAGATCATTGATTACCCAACTTTGCTCGGAACATTCTACACCCAACATTCCCCCAAAAAAGTTTATAATTGGCATGCTCTGGAACATACTTTACCTGAATTTCCCCAAAACATTCAATATTCAACATTGGCTGGAACATTCTATGCACAATACTTTGCAAAACAAACTGTATGAATTTTCAATTTTCAACAACAATCCAGACTCAACATGTCCTGGAGCATTCTATACCCAATATTTACCTGTAATCAACATTTCCCTGAACGATCTATCTCCGAAATTGTCGGAAACGTTTGAAACCGCGATTCCCCAGAATATTGCATACTTGTAATATTCACTTGAATATTCTGTACGTAACATTCCACAGAAAATTCCCGACCGAACGTTCCCCCAACCATTCTCTGCCCGATATTCGCTGGACAATTTTGCAAGCCATGTTCCATAAAGCATTCTATACCTGTCATATGCCGCATCATTCTTTAGATGACATGCCCCGGAGGATTTGGTACTCGATATCCCCACATCATACTGTTTCGGACATTACCAAGAAACGTCTATGCACAACCTTCCATGGAACATTTGATGCTTGACATTCTCCAAAACATTCCCTACGTGACGTTCTCCAGAAGGACATTCGCCAAAACTTCTGTTTTGTCATTCCCTGGAACAATCCATCCTGGCCATTCTCCAGAACATTTCATTCCTTACATTCTTAGGAATACTGAGAATGAAAACTGAACACTGCAGCCGACTTTTTACAAAGTATTGTCTCCCCGACGTTTACCACATGCTTGATATTCCATGGAAAATCCTAGACCAGATATTGAACAGAACATTCCATACCGGACATTCCCTGCAATTGATTGACCCTACAATTCCAGGAACATTCTATCATCGACATTCCCTGGAATACTCTGCGCACGACAATCCTCGGAACATTCTGTACCTGATATTCCCCGGAACATTCTCTTCCTAACGTTTCCTGGATAATTCTGAAACCTGAATCCCAATACCTGGAAACATTCTGTACCCGACATTCTCTGGAACATTCGATGCCCGACATGCCCCTGCACATTCTACCCCGGGCGTTTTGCAGAACATTCTGTGCCTGACATTTTCTGAAATATTCCATAGACCACTTTTTGTGAAACATTCTGAAACTTACATTCCCTGGAACATTCCATACCCCATAAATTCCCTGGCCATTCATGAACCGAAATTCCCATGAACATTCTGTACACGAATTTCTGCAGAAAATCCTATCCTCGAACATTCAGTGGAACATTCTATACCAGTCATTCTCCAGTACATTCTATACTCAAAATTCCCAGGAAACATCTGTAGCTGACATTTGTTCGAACATTCTGGAACTTATAATCTCCACATCCATCTATAACACGCATTCTCCACTACGTTCTACACCATATATTTTCCAAAACATTCTATATTCGACGTTCCCTGAAAAAGTCTGTACAAGACTTTTTCCATAATTGCTCAGCAACACATTGTACCTGACATGCTTCGGAGCAATCCATGCCTGACATTCATTAGGCCATTCTGAAACTGACATTCCATGGAACACAGTGTACAAAACATTCATTGGAACACTCTCTACCCATCATTTCCCAGAAAATGGCGTAAGAGACATTCCCCTGAGCATTCTTAACCCAACATTTTCCAAAGCATTCTGGTCCCGATATCTCTGGATTATACTTCAACAGTCTCTCCCGGTACATTCTGTACCGTTTATTCCAAAGAAAATTTTAGGGGATGAAAGTGAGGACTGCTGAAGCTGGATATCAGATTCCAAACAGGTGCTGGAAAAGCACAGTCGGTCAGGCCCTCGGATTTTACCTGTCCTGCTATGCTTTTCCAGCAACGAAATCTCGATCCAACAATATCTATAATCGACATTCCCTGAAACATTCTTTATCTGACATTCCTCAAAACATTTTGGGCCATACATTCCATCGATCATTCTACACGTGACCCAGCCGAGAACATTCTTTCTGCGACGTGCCCTGTAAAGTTCTATATCTGACATTCCCCGAATCATTTTTTCTGAATATACTTACAAAATTCTATATCTGACATTGCCCGTGGCATTCTTGACTCGTCATTCACCAGGGCATTCTATGCCTAACACTATCTGGAAAATTACTTTTTCGACCTTATTTCGAATGTTCCACTTTCGTCAATCTCTGGAGCATTTTATACCCAATATTAGCCATATACTTCTGTCACCGACATTCCCTGAAACATTCTACACTCAACATTGCCCAGAACGTTCTCTAACCGACATTGAAAGAACAATGCTATTGCTGTCATTCCCTGGAACATTCCGGAACTGGACTCCTCCAGATCGTTCAATACACAATATTGAGAAAAGCATTCTATATCCGACATTCCTTGAAACCTTCTATCGCGAAATTCTTCAGAACAATCCATACCCAACATTCCCTGAAGCATTCTGTATCCGATATTCAACGGACCATTTTGTATCTGACATCTCCTAGAACCCTCTATACCCGACCTTTCCTGAAACATTTGTGCCAGACATGCCCCAGAACATCTACTCCCGAGAGTCTTCAGAATATTGGAAACCTGACATTTATGGAACATTCTGCACATGGCATTGCATGGAGCATTGCAGACCTGACGTTCCCCAAAACATTCTTTGTCCAACGTTGGAAGTAAAATTCTGCGCACCATGTTCCCACATTATTCCATACCCATCCATCCCTACAACAGTCTGCAACCGATACTCACGAGAAAATTCTATGTCACTCATTCCACGAAACATTTTTGCAGCTGACATTCCCCGGAACATTTGTTCCCCACAATTCCCAAGTCATTAGCTACCCGAAATTAAGTTGAATATTCTATTCCTCAGAACTTTCTGTGCCTGACATTCCCCGCAAAAATTTATACCTGCCATTACACAGAACATTCTCTAACTGACATTTCCCTGAACATTCCGTGCCCGAAATTCGAGGGATCATTGTTTTACCCGAAAAATTCCCTGGAAAATTCTGCATCCAAATTTCTGCTCAACCGTTTGTCACTGACATTCCCCAGAGCATTCTATACCCGACATTCATTCAAACACTCCATGCCCGATATTCCCCAAAACATTCTAAACACGACACTCTATGGAACATCACATATCCAACAATTCCCGATACGTTCTATACCCACGATATCTGGAATATTCTATATCGAACATTCTACAAAATATTCTGTACCAGACATTGGCTGAAATCTTCTACAACCGTCATTCCCAAGAAAAGTCAATAAGAGACATTTACTCAAACATTCCATTCCTGATATGCCCGGGAACATTCTGCACTCGAAAATATTGGAATATTCTGCACATGGCATTACTTACAACATTCCGGATCCAACTTTCCGTGAAACATTCTGGACCAAATCTTCTTACAAAAGTGTACACATGAAATTCACCGGATCGGTCTGGACCTGTTAAACAACGGAAGTTTCAGAACCTGATATTCAATGGAACATTTCATAGCAGATGTTCCCTGTGACTTATTGTACTGTACAATCAATGAAATATTCAGGAACATTCTACACTGAACACTCCCTTGAAGATTCTGAACACAACAATGCCCGCATCATGCTGTACCTGATATTTTCTGCCCAAAACATTCTGTAGACCACTATATAACTGACATCCCACTCAGAACATTCTGCACCCAACATACTCTGAAACAATGTGCGCCCGAGATATTCCTGTACATTTTATCCTCAGTATTGCTCGGAAAATTCTATGCCTGATATTCTCTGGAGTATTTCATGTATGACTTTCTGTGTAACATTCTGCAACTAACATTCCCTGGAACATTTCCAACAAATTCCCAGCGCATTCACTCATTGACATTCCCAGGAATGTTCTGTACTCGAAATTCACTGGAATAGTCCATACCTGACCTTCTATGGAACAGTTCATATCTGACATTCCATGGAACTTTCGATATCGGAAATTCTCGGGCAAATTATATAACTGATATTCCCCCAGATCATTTAGTACGAAGTATTGCCTGGAATATTCCATACCCGAAATTCCATGGGACCCTTTTGACCTGAAATTTTCTGGAGCATCTGTTCCTGGATATTTGCCGGAATATTCTCCACTCTGAGCTTCGCCAGGACACTCCACAACCATTATTCTCTGGAACATTCTCTACAGGATGTTACCCAGGACAATCCATCGTTGCTATGTCTAGCAATATTCCATATACGACGACCTCTAAAACATTCTATAGCTGACACTTACTGGAACATTCGGTGCCCGGCATTCCCAAGGTTATTCTAGAGCTGACATTCTCCGGAACATTCTGGATCCAACATTGATCACACGTTCGTGACTGAACATTAACTGGAAAATTCTGGACCTGACTTTCCTTGGAACATTCATCACCCATCATTCACCAGAACATTCTACTTATGACATTCCTTGGAACGTTCTGCAACGAACACTCCATGGAAAAATTATTACTCGATATTCCCAAGGACATTCTGTACAATGCATGCCCTGGAAAATTCTGTACTTAACACTCCTCGAAGCATTCCATATCCCAGGTTTCCCAGAGCTTTCTTTATTGGAGGTCCTGTGTGATAATCAATACCTCACATTCCCTGGAATATTCTTTGACCAGCATTGCCAGAAAGGTTATATAGACACTTGCAATACTCTATACACGAACAATTCCAGATTGATTTATACTCAAAATTCCCTAAAGCTTTTTGTGTCCATTCTTCTTCAGAACATTCATTACTCGACGTTTACCTGAACATAATGTAGACTATATTGACTAAAATATTCTGCAACTGACATTCACCAGAACATGGTACACCTAACATTCCCCACAACATTCTGTGCCTGACGTTCCTAAAAACTCCGTACACTCGACATTCGATTGAAAATCTTAGTCCTGACATTCTTTGGAACATTCTGTTCATGAAATTCTAGGGCATATTCTGCAACGGGCATTCGTCACAATATTCTATACCTGACATTCATCGCAGCATTCCATATGTGGCATTTGCTGAAACATTCTGCAGACGACATTCTCCGGAACACTCCGACACACCCTATATCATTCTAAAGCTGATATTCTCTGCAACTTACTGCGCTCGACATTTACTGGAACTCTCTGTCCCCGATATTACCCGCAATTCTGTGCTCAACATTCCTTGGATCATTCTTTCTCGAATTTCTCCTGAATATTATGTATCCAATTTCGTTGGAACATTCTCGAACAGGCATTCCATGAAACATTCTATCTCCGATATTACGCAGAACAGTATGTACACGATGTTGCCTGAAACATTCTGTATCTGACAAACCGGAATCTTCTGTATCGGACGTTTCTTAAAATATTCCATACCACAGATTCTGCGTGACATTTTGTACCTGACATTCCTGGAAACATTGATAAGCCGACATTCTGAAGAAAATTATTTAGTCTTGTAACTTTCTGTCATAGGCATTATCTGGTGTATTTTCTATCTAACATTATCCAGAACACTATATACACACTATTCCCCAGAATCCGTGGTACCTGATGTTCCCTGCAAACCTCCTTGCCCAAAATTCCCTGCAACATTCTTTTCCAGACATTGCCCAGAACATTGTACACACAACATTCTCTATAATAGTTAAAAAGCGTTTGTGAATGGCAGAATGTCAATGAATTATAGCAAAGATAATATCCAGAAGGCAAAGTGCCATTCCAGAGAGAAGGAGACATTGTTCAGAAGACCACTCTGCAAGTTAGTGCGGTAAATGTAGTTTTTCCCCTGCACTTACATTTATTCACAACAGAGCATCGACCACCAGTGAGTATGAATGGTAGATAATACTAACCTCCGTTAGTCTGAAAGGTACTGGGAGAGGATCATTCAGGAAGGAAAAGTTTTTACCTTCCATACTGAGAACTGCAAAGACGTGACCTGTGCCTGCTCACGAGTGATCGTTTGTGTGGGAATGTTCAGGAAACTATTCAGTCTTATGGATTTCTGTCTGGGTGTTTGTGTGGGAGGGTTTATTTTGGTTTATGAGACGTGTTGTCAGTAATTCAGAACTATGTAGTTTTTATTTTGGCTCTAGTTATATTAATAAATCTCTGATTACTGGGACACATTTAAAAATCTCACTGGGTCATCAATCCAACTGGTCACTTTGCCTACAGGCTGATGTATAATTTGTTGGTTTCTTTCCTCATAGGTAACATAGTGACGATCTATGTCCTGTTTGAGAAAGATTGTGGATTGTCTCCATGTGTCAGACGTTACCTAGGTGCCATGGCAGTAGGGGATTTACTTGTCATGATACTCGATCTGATATTGCGACACATTCCCATTGTTTATTGGGAACAGTTTTATTTCCTGGAATCCATCCCTGTATGTAACATCCACGCTGTCTTGCTTTATGCAGCCGCTGACTGCTCTGTCTGGTTCACCGTCGCTTTCACCTTTGACCGATGTGTGGCCATCTGTTGTCAGAAGCTGAAAAGTAAATATTGCAGTGAGAAAATGGCAGCTGTGGTTCTGGGAACAGTGACTGTGCTGAGCTGTTTAAAGAATATTTTCTGGTATTTCATGTTCACAGATTGGTATTGGGGGATGAACATTCCCTGGTTTTGTGAGGAAAATGATAGTGTTGTACTCTCTCATGTCTGGGTCACAATCGAGTTCCTCCACCACATTCTCACCCCAGCGCTCCCATTTCTCCTTATTCTACTGCTCAATGTTTTCACCGTGAGACACATTTTAGTGAGCAGCAGAGTCCGCACGAGACTCCGGGTGCAGACGAATTGGGAGACTCAGCCTGATGCAGAAATGAGAAACCGAAAAAAATCCATTGTTTTGCTGTTTGTGATCTCGGCTAATTTCATCCTGTTATGGTCAACGTTAATGGTTTATTTTATATGGTACCGGATGTATTTTATTGTGGATACCCCTATGTTCCTCCATCGCTTTGTGCAGGAATTGGGCTTCATGCTGCAGCTTCTGAGTTGCTGTACAAACACTGCGATTTATGCTGTGACACAGACTAAGTTCAGGCAGCAGCTGAAGATTGTGCTGAAATATCCCATTACCAAAATTCATCAATCAATCAAATTCATTCATTAATCAATCCATCCGGGATTTTCTCATTTCAGTTCAGTGTTTCCGTAATGAAGCAGTCTGTAGTTATCAGAATAGGCTGGGAGTTGTCATGTTTTGTCAAACATCATTACAAAGGGTTGAGGGGAAAACATTTAAATATTTCTCTGAAATATATCTACCACTTTACGTTGTAAGAAATAAAAATAATTCATGAAAAAAAGAAAAGTGAACTGCGTTGTTTATCTTTGTGTTGAAGAAGCTGAGTTGGAGACAGACAGACTGAGACTTGGTCTTTACAATCGGGAGGGTGCTGCAGCGCTGAGCATCGGAGTTAGGTGCAATTCAGTCTGGACATGCTTTCAAATCTTGGTCAAGCACTTTGACAAGGTTTGAGCAGAATTTGTTTCTTGCACTTGTCCGTTCTCCCGCTATATCTCCCTCGCACTCTCACACTGTCCCGCTCTCTCTCTCTCTTCCTCCCTTTTATATAGCTCATTTCACTGACCTTCCCTTCCCAATTCTCATTCACTCTCTTCCTGTCTCCACTGTCTAACCACCCATCTCCTCCTTCTGGCCAATCCTCTCTTCACTGAATTCTCTCTCTCACCTCCCGTGATAAAGGAAGATAGTGGACCATGGAGATTCAGGCTTTTGTTTGGGGAACAGAGTGGGAGTGGGGAGCTTTTCGCTGTTGCTCGGGTAAAATTATGGGGCTGGGCCAAATACCATTTACTCGGGGATGCAGTGGGTTTGAGAATACTATCCATTACTAGAGGTCAATTTTAGGGATGGCAACGTATGCTGCGGATAAGGAAAAAGATCGATGGTGTGACAGCAGGCGATTTACACACACAAATGTTGTTGTGGCACACAGTATCGTCAGGGAGTACGGTGGGGTTAGGATCAAAGGCGATTTCTGGTGGATTCACTGAGGGTGGAATTGCAGGCCAGTTCATGGATAAAGAATGTGTGGGGTAGTTAACTTGTCAATGTGTCTGTGTGCGGAGAGTGAATATGATGGGTTTGTGCGAGTGAATTAGCATCATGGTCGTGGGTCTGTGGGCGGAGTAGCATAATGGGGGAGTGTGTGTTCGTATGAGTAAGTGTGATGGTTGATGAGTGTCCGGAACAAAGAGCATGTTGGTGAGGAAGATTGTGGGGGGTTTAGCATGACTGTGGGGAAGTGTTCAATTGTTTGTGCATAACGGTGGGGGAGCATGTGATGCAGTGTAAATGACTGCATGGGAGTGTGCTTGGGAGTGAGCATGATGCTTGTGGTGAGTGTGGTAGAGTGAGGAGATCGGTAAGGTAAATAAGGATAACAGTGAGGGAGAGTGCAATGACTGAGCATTTCGTTGTGTTGTTGCATGGGTAATTGAACGAAAATTGGGAGAATGTGCGGAGAGAGAGTGTGATGATGGGGGAGTGAAATTAATGTTGGGTGAAGGTGCGCGGGAGTGTGACCCTGCGGCAGTGTGCAGGCTAGGAAGTCTGACGGCGTGGGAGTGACAGTGACATTAAGTGGCACAATGGGGATTCTGTGGGGCAGTGAGCATGCTGGTTGTGGAGTCTGTGTGGTTGAGTGTGTTATGATGGAGCCTTGTTCGGTAGACCATGTGTGATGGTGGTGGAGAGTGCAGTCAAGTGAAGGAGAAGATAGGAGACAAAGAGTGAGTGAACGTGACGGTTAGGGAGAGTGAAAGGCAGTGTGCACTAACCATACAGGAGTGTGCTGTAGAATAATGGTTACGATACGGGACTGTGTTGGAGAGTGAGGGGGACCGTGGGGGATTGTGTGGGTGTGGGGTTTCGTACATTGGTGGAAGAGTTTGCAGAGTAGTGCTTGTGACGGTTTAGGAACATGTGTTGGCAGTTGCTTGAAGGTGTGGGTATGTGCAGCATAATGATCCTGAAGGTGGGGATTGCACGGGTAGGAAATGTGTTACTGGGCGAGTGTGTGGAGAATTGTTTGTGATGCTGGCCGAGTGTGAGGTGTGTGTACATGATGGTGAGGGAAAGTAGGATGAGGGGAGCGTACTGGTGGAAGATTTTGCTAGTGAGTGAGCATGACTGTGGTGGACAGTGCAGAGGTGTCAGCATGATGATGCAGAATAATATGAGTTGGTCGAAAGGTTTGCTCGGGAGTGAGGGTGACAGGGGGGAAGTGAATGGAAATGTAAGCATGACGGTGGGTGATGTGAGGGACAGTGAGCGGGATGGTGGGAGCGAACGTGCCGTGTCAATAAATGTGATGATGGTAGAGTGTGCGGTGATGTGAATGTGACTAGGGGTGTGTGAAGTGGGGGTATGTGTGGGTGAACGAGCAAGCTGTTGGATGCGTGTGCTGGTACCGGAGTGTGATTGGATGTGAGTGCACGAGGTAGTGAGTGTGACGGTTTTGCGAACGTGTACGACAGTGAGCTGGCTTTGGGGAGTGTGTGGGGAGTGATTCTGGCAGTGGGACAGTAAGTGAGGGAGTGAGGGTGACAATAACGGAGTGTGAGGAGGAGTGAGTATGATGATATGGGAGGGTGTGACAGAGTCAGCTAGACAGTAGTAGAGTGCCGTGGAAATGAGCATAATGATGGGAGATTGTGTTGGGCAATGAGTCTAAAAGTGGTGGAAAGTGAGAGGCAGTCATCATGACATTGTAGGTGTTGGTGGCGAACTGAGCGTAATGGTGGGGTAATGAGATGGGGAGGCAGCTTGACTTTTCAGAATTACTTGGAGGAGTGACTTTCACTGTGGGGAATGGTAATGTGTCGTCTCTAGCAGGGTGGGACAGTGTTTAGGAACTTTAATGGGACATTTGGAAACATGCTGAGCAGACAGCGTATGAATGGGCACTTGGGTATGTCAATGGGAATGAAACTGGGTTACTGTGCTTGACAATGATAGTGAATATGGCAAATTAAGTGGGGTTTTGAGCGTGATGGTCATGGCTGTGTGGAGTATTCAGCGTGATGGTGAGACAATAAGTGGAGGAGTGCTCATGACGGTAGCAATGAGCGAGGGGGAGTACGCATGATGTTTGCGGATTGTACCCGGGAGTCAGTATTAGAGTGGGGATGAACATAACAGTGGGAAGTGTGCAGGAATGTGAGTGTAATGTAGGGGGTGTGGTCAAAGATTAAGGGTGACTTTGAGGGACTGTGCACGGTTGTGCGGGAGTCAGCAAGGAAGTGTGTGACTGTGCTGGAGTGTGCGTGGTAGTGACTGTGACGGTGGGTTAATGTGTCCATGGGATATGCACTCAGGAGTGAGAGTGACGATGGGTAGCAAGCATGAAAGTGGCATCAGGCTAGGCAGATTTACTGTCACGTTTGAGGTGTTTAGGGAAAGGGTGAGATGGTGGAAGAGATTGTGGGCAACTTGGTGTGGTCATGGGGGAGTGTGCGGGTGAGAGACAGTGACACTGAGCGAGTTGTTGGAGGAATGAGCGTGACGTGCTGGAGTCCACGTGGTGTTGGCCATGATAGTGGCGCTGTGGTGAGCTGGATCTTGCGAAAGTTAGAATGACAATTGATTAGTGTGTGAGGGAGTGAAGTTCATGGTGCTGTAGTGTTGTGAATTGAGCGTGAATGCAGCGGAGTGTGTGGGTGAGTGATTGTAATGGTTGGGAAAAGTGCAGGGGAGTGTGCATGACAGTGGTGGATACGACGCGCAGAGGGCATATTGTAGGGCAGTTTGAGCCACGGTGTGAGCATGATTATGGAAAGTGTGTGGGGTGTGAGTTTCACAGGGTGGACATTCGCGAGAGAGTTACTGAAGGAGGAGTGTTTGAGGGAGTGCCTAAAGCAGTGGGGGAGTGTGTGGGGATTTTCTTGTGACAGTGGGAAAGTGAGTAGGAGAGTGAGTGTGACAGTAGGTGAGTCTGTGGGGTTTTGCCCGTGAGGGAGGGGCATTGTGTCTTTGAGTTCGTTTGAGGTGGGGAGTGAGTGGGAAAGTGAGGGGGACAGTTAGGGATTTGGCATGGGATTGACCATGACAGTGCGTGAGTCAGCAGAGAAGTTACTGTGCAGTTGGGATGTTTGCTCGGGTCTGAGCATGTTTATGGAGTGTACTGAGGGAGTGAATGCAATGCTGGAGGAATGTATGAGTGAGTCACTGTGAGCTTGATGAGTGACTGTGGTAGTGACCTTCACAGCGGACGAGTGACCATGATGGTGTGGTCGGGTGTGGGGGAGTGAGCATCATGGTAGCAGTTTGTGCAGGGAACTGAGTATGACAGTAGGGGCGCTTGTGGGACCATTCGTCTGACGATTGGGGAGTGTGCATGTGACTGATCAAAACGGTGATATGTGTGTATGTGATTGAGAGGGATGCTGTGGGAGAAAGCATCATGGTGGGCTATTGGGTGGGGAAGTGAGCGTGATGGTCGTGGAGTGTGCGAGCGAGTGAGCATGACAGTGTGGCAGTGGCTGTAGGAGTGAACCTAATATTGGTGTGTGTGGAGGAGTGAGCATTAGTGTGGTAGATGCACTCCGAATTGAGTATGGCATTGGGAGAGTTTTTAGGGAACGAGTGGTACAATGGAGGAGTATGTGGAGCTTTGAGTGTGACTTTTGAATAATGGGTGTCAGAGATGGCATGACAATGGCGTATGTGCAGTGGACTGAGACTGAGGTGGAGAACTGTATGAGGGAGTGAGCGTGAGGGTGGAGGAGTGAGTGTGGAAATCTGCATTTTGATGGGAGGGTGAGCGTAATGGTGCGGGAGTGTTGTGATGTTAGTGTGATGGTGGTGGAGTGCATGGGTGAGTTCGGTTGACAGTGTAGCTGTATGTGCGGAAGTGAGATTGACATTGTAGGAGTCGGCAGATGAGTAAGCGTATCGGTGCGTTCGTGGAAGGGGGAATGAAAGTGACAGTGGGACTGTGAGTGAGGGACTGAGAGAGACAGTGAGGGAGTGGGTGATGGAGCGACTGTGACTCAGGCGGGGTGTGTGGAGCAGGGAGCGATGCAGTGGGGGAGTTTGTAGGAAAGTGACAGTATGACGGTAGTGTAGTGTGTCTCAGAATAAAATGACAGTTCTGTATGGACAGTGGCGTGACCAAACGTTGCAGAACTATATGGGGAAGTGAGCCTGATGAACGATGAGTGTGTGGGGTGAGAGCCGCATGGAAGGAGGGAGTGTTGGGAGTAAGAATGATGGTGAGGAGGTGTGTGGGGAAGTTAGTGTGAAGGTGATAAAGTGTGTGTGGCAGTGAGCATGACAATGTAGAAGTCTTTGCCAGTATCAGCACGACAGTGGAGGAGTGTATGTCGGAGTATGCATGACAGTGAGGTATGTGCAGTGGAGTGAGCTTGATCTGTAGCACTGTACGATGGAGTGAGCGTGATCGTGCATGAATGTGCGGGGAAGCGAGAATAATGGTGACTGAGTCTGAGGGGTCACATCATGTTGCTGCAAGTGTGTGTGCAGCAGTGAGTGACGACAGCGAATATGCAGAGGATGATGTTGACGGTGTGGGAGTGTGTGAAGCATTAGGTGTCAGGTCGTGGAATATGCTAACAATGAGGGTGACAGTGGGTGATTGTGCGAAGCAGTAAGAATGACAGTGTGGGTATATGCAGGCGAGCGTGCGTGAGATTGGAGAATGCGTTTGACAGAGCATGCTCGTGCAATATTTTGCAGAGAAGTGATCGTGACTGTGGGGTCATTTCAGGGCAGTGAGAATGAGCTTGTAGAATAGTGAGGAGGAGTGTCCGTGGTGCTGGGTGAGTGTGAGGGAATGTGAATGTACAAGTGGGCGAATTTGTCCCGTCAATGAACGTGATGATGGGGAGTTGCGTTGGAGAGAGCGTGGCAGTGAGGGAGTGTATAACTGAGTGTGTAAGATTATGGTTGTGTATGCAGGTCAGTGAACGTAAAGGTGGGTGCGTGTGCGTGTACGTAAGCGTGATGTTGGAACAGGCAGAAGTGAGCATGATGGCATGGGAAAGTATGGGCAGTGGGATGACTTTGGAGGAGTGTGCGGGAAGTGAGTCTGGCAGTGGGGGAGCAGTGAGGGATTTAGCATGTTAATGACAGAGTGTACGGCAGACTTAGCATGATGATATGGGAGTACTCAATGAAGCGAGCGAGGAGGTGGAGAAACGTGTGTGTGTAAGCGAGTAAGATGGAAGATGATGGGGGTGTGTGGGTCTGTGAATGTGATGATAGGAAGTATGCAGGTACGTAAGCAGGATTGTGGGAAGTGAGCGTAACAGTGGGATGTTAAGGTGATGTGAGCATGATCGTGGGCTGTGCGAGGTAGTGAGCAAACGTTTGAGAAGTGGACAGACAGTGAGTTCAGCAGTGGGGGAGTCACTGAGAATATCAACAAGATGGTGACAGAATGTGCAGAAGAATGAGCCTTATAATATGGGAATATGCGGTGGTGAGTGAGTGACAGTGGCAGAATGTGCATTAGGATAAGTGTGATGGCGAGTGTGCTGGATTGTGAATGTGATGGTGGAGAAGTGTGCTGGCATGTGCGTGATGTTGAGACAGAGCCCCGGGAATAAGGGTAGCAGTGGGCTGCATGTGAAGCAGTCATAGTGATGGTGCAGTCGTGTGTGGAGTCTGTGTATGACTTTACGGGAGTGCGCGTTGAATGAATTTAGTCATGGGACATTGAGTGAAGGAGTGAGTGTGACGGGGATGGACTATGCGGGAGTGTGAGCGTGCTGATACGGGAGCGTTTGTTTTTTATGAGAGTGACAGTAGTGAAGTATGCATTGGAACAAGCATGATGGTGGGTGATTGTACCAGACAGTGAGTGTGATGGTGGCGGAGCATGTGGTCAGCTTCTGTGACGTTGCAAGAGCGTGTGGGTGAATCAGAAGAATGGGGGTGGGTGAATCTGCTGTGGTCTGAGTTTGATGGTACGCAAGTGAATGGAGGAGTGAGTGTCACTCTGGGGAGATGTATTTGGGAGTATACTTGAGGGAGGGGTAGACTGTGCGGGAGCTAGTGTGACACTGGTTAAGTGTGAGTGTGAAGGAGATGTAGTGTCCGTTGCAGTGATTATGATGGTGGAGTGTGAGTGATTTAGTATGCAAGATGATGAGGGAGGGAGAGCAGTGGAGTGAGAGTTACAATGAATGAGTGAACGGGTGAGTGAGTGTAATGATGTGGGTGTGTGCAGTGGCGAGAGTGTGTCGGTGGTGATTTGTGCAAGCGAGCCAGGATGACGATGGGGAGAGTGCGGGGTAGTGAGTGTGACATTAGGAAAATGTGTGGCGGAGTGACACCAATGTTGATGTTGTGTGGGGGAGTGAGCCTAATATGGTGGGATGGACTGAATGTCACCTTGGGGGGTGTGCGAGGTGTGAGCATCTCGGTGGCAGAGTGTTGGGCAGTGAGAGTGAGATGAGGCGTGAGTGTCTTGGTGAGGGAGTGGGTGGGGGTGTAACTGTTATGGTGAGGTAGAGGCAGAGCTGGTGAGGTAACAGAAAATGCGGGAGATGAGCATGATGGCTGAATGTGTAAACGCGTGAGTGTGAGATACTAGGGTTTGAGTGAAGTGACCATGATGATGGAGGAATCCGGATGACAGTGTGGGAGAGTGTGCAAGTAAGCAAGAATGATGATGAGTGAGTGGGGAGTGAGCATGAAGATGGGGTCATGTCAGAGCATGGGCGTCATTGTGAGTGCGTGTGTGGAGAATGAGGAGGACAGCGAGCATGATGGTAGATGAACGTGTGGGGTAGTGACCCTGATGTTGCATAGCGTGAGGTGGGGGAGTGAGTACAGATTGAACGTTGCACAGAATTTCTAGGGATGTGAGCATGATGATCGGAGAGTGAATATTGGATGAGCGTGAGGTGAGGGAGATTTCTGTGGAGTGATCTTGACTGTGGTATCTGTGTGAGGGAATGAATGTGACGCCGGGTGATTGTGCAGGGAGCGAATGTGATAGAGGAGGAGTATTTGAGGATAGACTCTGTGGGTGGGAGAACATGTCTGGGAGTGACCATGCCGATGGGAGAGTGAGCCTGATGATGTGATCATGTGTGGGAGAGGGAGGGTCATGATGGGGGTCTACACAGGGCAGTGAGTGTGGTGGTGGGTAAGATTAAGGGGCAATTTTCATGACATGAGCATGATGACAGGATGTGGACAAAATAGAGAGTGGGACCATGGGGGACACAGTGTCATGGTGGGGTTGTGCATCGGGGTGTGAGAAAGATGGTGGAGGAGTATTCGGAGTAAAGGTGATGGTGCAGTAGTGCATTGGGGAGTTCGCGTGATGGTGGTGAAGTATGCAATGGACTGAGCATGACAGCCCAGCAATGCTTACGGGACTGAGCATGAAATGGGTAGCGTGAGGTGTGGGTGTAACAGTGGGGGAGTGCATGGGGGAGTAAGCTCGACAGTGGGTGACAAGGGACTATCTCATCGTGTGAATGTGATGAAAGTAGAATATGCGGTTAAGTGTGCATGAAGTTGAGGTAGTGTGCATGGGAGTGAGCGTGATGGAGTGTGACTGTATGGGGAGTGTGTGTATTAGTGAACGAATACGTGTGGGGAAGTCAGCATGATGATGGGAGAGAGTGTGAAGGTGGCGGAGTGTTGGGGAGAGTGAGCGTGACAGTACAGGAGTGAGTGGGTGAAAGAACATGATACTGGAGAACGTGTGCAGGGGTGTGTTCATGATGCTGAGGTGTGCGCAGGTGAGTCAAAGTGACAGGGGAGTGAGTATGATGATGGGAGAGTGTGGGGGGAGTGGCCGTGAGGCTGGCGGAGTGCACGGTGGAGACATTGTGATGGTGATGGATTGTGAGTCTCTAAAACGTTGATAGTGGGGGAGTGGGCAGGCTCGGTAGACAGAAGGTGAAAGAGTGCGCAGGGAATGAATGCAATCTTGAGATTGTACGTGGGATGTAAGTGGGTCAGTGGGCAACAGTGAGGTGGAGTTAGACTGAGGGTGGAGGACTGTGCGGGGTAATGAGAGATAGTATTCTGTATGCACAGGAGATTGAGCATGATGAAGCAGAAGTGTGGGAGGAGTGGGCATGAGCTTGGGGGAGATCGCAGTATTGTAAGTGTGACAGTGAAGGAGTGTGTGAGGGAGAGGGCACGATGGTAGGGGACTCCGACGGGGATGGATTGTGCAGCGGAGTGAGTGTGAAGTTAAAAGCGCGTTTGGGGGAATGAGCGTGACCATCATAGAGTGTGCAGGGAAGGGGGTGTGACATTGGGTTTGTTTGTGGAGGAGTATTTGGTGTATTATGTATTGTGTGGGTGAGTTAGCATGATTTTGGCAGTGTGCGCGATGGAGAGAGTGTGACAGTCTCGGAGTTTGTGGTAACGTGTAAATGACAGTGGGGTAGTGTGCGAAGAACTGAGGATGATGGTGGAGCAGTGTTCAGGGGAGTGTATTCTTTGTCAGTGAAAGAGATCTGAGAGTGTGTTCTTTACCAGTGACAGAGTGCTGGGAGTTTGTTCTTTATCAGTGAATGAGATTTGAGAATGTGTTCATTATGTCTGACAGGTGCCTGTGAGTCTGAACTTTATCAGTGCCAGAGAGCTGTGACCGAATTCTTTATCCGTGACAGAGAGTTGGGAGTGTGTACTGTATCAGTAACAGAGAGCTGGGAGGGTGTTCTTTATCAGTAACAGAGATGAGAGTATGTTCTTTATCAGTGATAGAGAGCTGTGAGTGTGTTCTCCATCAGTGGCAGAGAGCTGGGAGTGTGTTCTTGATTAGGGACAGGAAGCTGGACGTGTGTTATTTATCAGTGGCTGGGTGCTGGGAATGTGTTCTTAGTCAGTGATTTGGTCTAGGAGTCGGTTCTTCGTCAGTGAAAGATATCTGAGAGTGTGTTCCTCCTCAGTGACAGAGAGCTGGGAGTTTGCTCTTTATTAGTAACAGAGTTGAGAGTATGTTCGTGATCCATGACAGAGAGCTGTAGTGTGTATTAAATCATTGACAGAGAGATGAGACTGTGTTCCTGAAGCATGACAGAGAACTGTGTGTGTACTCAATCAGTGACAGAGAGATGAGAGTGTATCCTTTATCAGTGACTGAGAGCTGAGCGTGTGTTATTTAACACTGAAAGACAGCTGCAAGTAGTCAGTGACACAAAGCTGGGAGTGTGTTCTTTATTAGTGACAGAGTTGGATGTATGTTCTATATCAGTGACCAGGAGCTGAGAGTGTGTTCTTGATCAGTGACAGGAAGCTGGAAGCATGTTCTTTATCAGTGCCAGCGAGCTGTGAGTGTGTTGTTTATCAGTTAAAAAGCACACAACACCAGGTTATAGTCCAACAGGTTAAATTGGAAGCACACTAGCTTTCAGCGCGAGGTTCCTTCATCAGGTGGACTATCACTTGATGAAGGAGTGTCGCTCCTAAAGCTAGTGTGTTTCCAATTAAACCTGTTGGACTATAACCTGATGTTGTGTGATTTTTAACATTGTACACCCCAGTCCAACACCGGCATTTCCAAATCTTGTTTATCAGTGGCAGAGTTGGGAGTGTATTGTTTATTAGTAGCATAGAGCAGGGAAACTGCTAATCATTGATTTCATTCAGAACCCGAATATCAGTTTTCAGATAAACGCAGAGAACTTGCATCTCACCGCCTCGATGCCTCCCTTTTTTTTAAACAAGGCACCTGCCAACCCAACGACGACCTCTTTTCTGTAAGACACTCCATCCTCCGGGACACCTCGTGCTGGTCTTATACCGCCCTTAACCACTTCATTTCAAACTGTAGTTGTGACATTGATTGCCTCAACATGTCCAACCGCCTCATTCATTCTAACCTCCCGCCCTCACAAAGCGCAGCACTTCAATCCGCTTGCTATAATCCCAATGTCACCATCAAACCCGCAAATCTGATATGCAGTAGTAGTGCGGCGTACTGCCCTCTACACTGCTGGAGTCAGGCACAAACTCGCAGACGCCGCCTGCTACTGTTCCCTTGATGACAACCTGAACTCCCATCAATGAAGCATCATCTCGCAGAACATTCGCAATCTCATCATCTCGGGGGATCTCCTAATCATAACCTCCAACCTCATTGTCTGTGAACCCCGCACTGACCAATTCTAAATCCTTCTTACGACTCACAAACATGACTGCCCCAATAGAACCAATGTCTCAACCTGCACCAGTCCCATCCTACTTCAACACCATTCTCTCCCCTTCAGTCCAGAAACTCTCCACCTACCTTTGCGACACAACCGATACACTTCACCTCATCCAATCGTTTCGTTTCCCCTGCCCCAATGCCTCATCTTCACCATTGCGATCTCGTCCGTGTCAACATCAATTTACCACTCCGAGGGTCTCCAAGACCCCTCTGTTTCTTCCTCTCATGCCTTCCCAATCAGGCCTCTCCCACTGATGCCCTCATTTGCCTGGCTGAACTGGACATCACGCTCAACAACTTCTGCTTCCAATACTCCCACTTGCTCCAAACCAAACGAGGGAGCCATCGGCACCTGAATGGAACCCAGCTATGCCTGCTACTTTGTCTTAATGTGGAACAGTCTATCATGCGCAGTTAATCTGACACCACACCCCACCTGTTCCTTCACTATATTAATGACTTATTGGTGCCGCATCATGCTCCCACAATGAGTTTTACCATTTCGTACACTTTTCCAGCATTTTCGCACCCACGTCAAATGCACCTGGACCTTCTCAGAAAGCTCCTCCCGACCTTCCTGGACCACTACATCACGTTCCTTGGCGACCAACTAACCGTACACAGCGACTTCAAGCCCACCAACTCCCACAACTAAATAGACTATGCTTCCTCCCACCATACCTCCTGTGAGAACGTCATCTCTTATTTCCAATTCATCCAATACCGCCTCATCTGTTCCCAGGATGACCAATTTAACCGCATCAAGTCCCAAATGGACTCACTTTTTCACGATCACAACTTTCCTTCTCATGTGGTTGTCGACGTTCTCCATTACGCCTCCTTCACTTCACTCACCACTGCCCATGAACACCACCCCTCCCAACACAACAAGGACAAAATCACCCTGTCCTCAACTTCCAACCAACTAAGCTCTACATACACTGCTTCATCCTCCACCACTTCCACCACATCCAAACGGACGCCTCGACGAGAGATATACTTCCTTCCCGAGCAGCTTTCTGAAAATACTATGACCTCCGTGACTCCCTCGTCAGATCCACATTCCCCCACCAGCCAACACCTCAGTCCTGGAACCTTTCCCTGACACCTGCGCCAGCCCCAGTCCCTGTACCTATGTCAACGGCCTGAAGTGATCATTCTAATTGTGTCAGAAATTAACCTGCACCTCTCTCAATGTTGTCTCCTGCATTCCTTGCAGTAGACCTTCGGTGTGGTCTACTCTACATCGGGAAGACAGGCCGCCTTCTTATGGATTGTTTCAGAGAACACCTCAGAGAAGCCTGCACCGGTCAACCGGACCGCCCCGTGGCTTAACAGTTAACCTCCCCCTCGAACTCCATCAAGGACATGCAGCCCCTTCGGCTCCATTACCACCGGATGCCTGGAGGCAGAACGCCTCATATTCCGCCTTGGGACCCTGCAACCACAAGGAATAAATATGGATTTCCTCAGCTTCCTAATTTCTCCTCCTCCCCACACTATCCCAATCCCAAGCGTACAAATTGACACCACCCTCCAGAAACGTCCATCACTGCCCACTCTGACCTATCAAATTTTCCCTGACGTTCATCCAGCTGTTGCTTTCCCAGCTACCTCCCACGTAACCCACACCTTCCCTTATATCTCTCTGCCCAGGCCCAAAAACCTCATTTCTGCTGAAGGGCTGATGACCAAAACGTAGATTCTCCTACTCCACGAAGGTGCTGATTGGGCGTGGTTTTCCAGCACGACACTCTGGACTCTGATCTCAACATTTGCAGTACTCATTTTCTCTTATGACATCCATCTCTGCCTCATTGCCATTCGTGTTCCTATAAACCGTGTGGGGCTGAACCACCCTGTTCACAATTTTACTAACAATATGGATATTAAAATGATTTTCCAATCACCAATACAAATTATCACGAAATCATAAACTCGAGTTTTCTTTCCAAGTTAGTCCATAATATCAGTTGCTGAGACTCTCACCAATGCCACTTTTGCCTTGAAATCTGACAATTCTATTGCAGTCCTGACCAGCCTCTCACATTCAGTTCACTCTCACCTAGCACAGTGAGATCATCTAAAACTCTGCTGCGCAAGTACTTTCGTAAATATCTCCCTTCTCTCTTTTTGGAAAATGTTGATGAGAATCTGACTTTTCGATTTGCGACTGACCAGTCAGTTCGAAGCGTTGCCTGACATGTGTGAGCTTCCATTAAATTTCTGTTTTTGCTGTTGGTGGGCGTGCCCTAATGGACTGGGCTCTGAGACCCCACTGGTGCTGCCATGCCAGCCTGTGAGAGGGAAAGTTTTTATTTCTTATTAGAGACAGCTTTTATTTCAATAATCAGAAACTTATTGACTTTATGAGCAGAATCGTAACATGTGGATGACCATGATTCAGTTCGTTTAACATTCCAATACTGTTGTGTCAGTAAAGAGGATCTTATTACTTCAATGCTCAAAGCCCAATCATGTTACCATTCAGCTTCCTATTAGATTGGTAATAGGATTCCAATTACTCTAAGATTCAGGAGACGAAAACATTAATTATCAAAGCACGATAACGTCAATAATCTAGTACCGATGGCAGCAACATTCAGCATCTCTCATATCAATAATAAGTACCCAGCGACATTCATCGTCACATCTGATGATTTACTCAATTAATGTTGCATTACCAATCACCTGTCTACAACATCTTAAATAATAAAAGGTTTACAACGATAATCAGGATGCTGAAGCGAATTAATTTATAATTATTCTGACTTATAATCAGAATTATGTTTCATTAATAATCAGAATCGTAGTAATCAGACAATTCTTGACTTTATGAAATGAATAACTTGGAAATTTCTTCATTTATATTGTATCCAAGTACATGAAGATTCTAATTATAGGCCGACCTGTCTTGCACTCCCCAACACTCAAGAAAACTGTTACCAATCCATCAAAACCTCCTCTAGGATCACACAAATTCTGAGTCTTCCAAACATATTCGCATCTCAAAATCTTTTGGTAAAAGAAAAGTTTCGATATAAAGCCATCTGAAAATTCAGTTCAGCATCTCACTATTGCCATCATATCTCCCTGTTCTGTTTCCCTGAGGAAAGTTAATATTCTCTGTGGCTTTCAGGGGAAATAATGGACTGTTGCTTTGGTGTTGGTGTCTGTTTCACTTCTTTAACGCTGACAGACATTGTGTTGTAAGACTGTAGAGTGCAGGGTTTATAGTTTTGAAAGTAATATCCCATCGCGTGGCAGACGTCAACAGCAGAGAAAAAGACAGTGAGACCCAGAACTTTCTGTTTGTTAAGTAATTCATGTTCTTTCCAACCCTTAGTCATCATCTTCCAAGTGGATGGCCAAAATAGATTCGTTGGTTCATCGTCTCCATGCCGATCCAGATTTCCCAACCTCATCTAGTCTCACTTGCCAGCATCCGCCTCATATCTCACAAAACTTTACCTATTCATATGCCCATTCAGTTGCCTTTTAGATATCGCAATTGTCCAACCTTCACCCTTTCCACTGTCAGCACATTCCATACACGCACCAACCTCTACATGAAAATGTTGACCCTAAGTACTCTTTTGTATCGTTCCACCCTCGAGCTCTTAACTCCCATAAATCAGGTAACAGACTTTGTATATTAATTCTAACCATGCCCCTCAGGATTTTCTAAAGCTCTATAACATTACGCCGTCAGCCTCTTACGCTCCTGGATAAATACCCCCAACTTGTTTAATCTCTCCTTATAACTCAAATCCTCCAACCTTGGCAACATCCTTGTAATTTTTTTTCTGAACTCTTTTAATTTTCACAGCATCCTTCCTGTACGAATAACACCAGAATTGTATGAAACACTCGAAAATTGCCCGAACTAGTGTTCTGTAAGCCGCAACATGTCCTCCCAACTTCTGCACTCAATACTCTGAGCATTAAAGGAAAACATACCAAACGCTTTCTTCACTATAATGTCCACCTACCATGCTAAGGAGCTATTTATCTCCACTCCAAGGTCTCTTTGTTCAGCAATACTCACAATCATCTCACTATTAAGTGTATAAGACATGCTAAGACTTGCTTTCGCAAAATGCAGCAACTCACATATATCTCAATTAAACTCCATCTGCCACTCCTTATCCCATTGGCCCATTTGAGCAAGATCCCTTTGTAATCTGAGGTACCCTTCTAAAGGAGCGTGTGAAATATCCAACTAATATGTGCACAGCTCACAGTCGTAATCAACCCAGCAGGACATGCGTGTACTCTGTTAGTGGCTAAGTCACCATCTACTGATTTCAGCAGGCAACATCTTTCATTGTTGGGCCAAGTTCCCTCTTCATCCCAACACAAATTGCACATCGATTTTCACAGCTATTTGAACTTATTTTGGACGTAGCACATATGTAATGAGGAAGAAGAAAGTTAAGATCTTTGAAGCTATTCTGCATATTTAACATCATAATATTTAATTTCATCTTGGGCACAAGTCCACTTCCTGCCTATTCTCCACTCAGCTCTACTCCAAATATATTTAAAAATTGTCTTGATCATTGTGTCCGTTCATCTGACCTGTATTTGCACAGGATCTCCATGCCTTTTGCATAAAGTCTTGGCAACTTGAATGTCATGCAGTCTCCTCGTGGTTGGGTTTACGCTGTATATCTCCTCAGTTTCACTTGCTGCTTTACTGACAGGACGTACCTCTTCTGAGTTGGTCACAAACCAATCTATCGTGTGGTTGCTGTCTTTCTCGGAATTTCCTACTGCAGTCTCAAAAATGATTTGACTCAGCAACTCTTAAAATTCACAGGTGTCAATGTTGATTGATGAAACATCCCTCTGATTCAGAATAAACCGTTGTCTTGTTTCATGTTCTTTGACAATTATATTTCAGAATGAAGTTGAGAATGTGATGAATGTGCAAGTCAACAAGAATAATCAGCAACGACCTGTTTTTTTTTAGTTGAGATGCTAATCTCTGGAACGTTGCAGGAATTGAATTGGAGACATTAAATAATTTCCTGTGAGGAGCTCTCACTGGGGAAACATGACAGGTAGGATTTCTAAAAGAGCTATTGCAGCCTTCAAAGCAGTGATAAACTGAGAATATTAAAAACCGATAGGTATAAGGGCTTTCAACATGAGTGGAAAATGGGAAAAATGATGTCAGATTAACAAATATACAATTAATCACCGGCAGAATCAAGCATTGCTCTTATTTCACCAGTTCAAGTAACTTGGTGGTTTCTTCACATACAGGGCGGAGTTGAATTGTGTCTCTCATGTGTAAGGTCGTTGCTGTGCTGGGTGGAAGGAAGGGTAGCTGAATTTTGCCCACACCTTGAGCAGGTGAGTGGTAACTCCCCTGTGTGAACTTCTTCTATGCATTGAGAATGCAAGTGAGACTCTATCTCATTCTACATTGTGAAGGGGGACAGACTTAAGAAGGACAAAAAGGGTAACGTTAAATGTAAAGGCTGGTGCAAGTATCGATTGTGCATTTTGGAACGGACGAAGTGCACTGCAGTGTTTGTTTCCATGCTGCACATCTTCATGACTCGAAGACAGACATGGACAAATGCAGTCATGGAGACATACAGCACAGAAACAGATCATTTGATTTGACTCGTCCACGCTGACCAGATATCAAAACCTAATCTAGTCCAATTTAGCAGCATTTGGTTGGTATCCCTTTAAACCTTTCTTATTCGTACACCCATCCAGATTACTATAAATTTTGCAATTGTACCAGCCCCCACTACTTTCTTTGGCAGCTCATTCGATACTTTGTATCATTGTTATCCCTCAGCTCACTTTTATATTTCCCCCCTCACGCTAAATCGCTGTTCTCAAGCTCGGGTCTGTGTCACCCCAGAGAAAACGTTTTGTCCATTTATCCCATCCATGCACATCATGATTCCATACACCTTTCAGATGTTACGACATCCGTCTTCGTCACTCCAGTGAAGGCAGCCCCAATCTATTCAGGCTCTCCATATCGCTCAAATCCTTCAACCCTGGTGACATCCTAGTAAATCTTTTATAAACCCTTTCATGTTTCAAAACATCCTTCTGATAGGAAGTAGATCAGAATTGCACGCAATCAAAGTGGCCGAATCAATGTCCTGCACAGCCGTAAGTGACCTCCCAACTCCTATCCTCAATGTCCTGACCAATAAATGAAGGTATTCTGAACATCTTCTTCACTATCCTACTTGCCCACGACTCCAATTTCAAACGGGTATCACCTTGCACTACAAGACCTCTTTGTTCAACAACACTGCCGAAGACATTTCTATTTAGAGTATATCCCCCGCCAAGATTTGATTTCCCTAATTGCAGTTCATTACATTTATCTAAATTAAACTTCATCTTCCACTCCTCAGTCCATTCTCCCACTTGTTCCAGATTCCGATGAAATCTGAGGTAACCTTTTCACTGTCCACTACACCTCCCATTTTGGTGCCATGTGCAAAATCCCGAGCTCTGCTCCCTGTGTTCAAATACAAATCATTTATATAAGTGACCAAAAATGTGAACCCAACACCGGTCCTTGAAATTGATCAAGAAAAATTGTTGATATATAAAAGTAAAACAGAACAAAAAGTAGACACGCAACAGGTCTGACAGTATCTGAAATTGTGAAAAATGTAGCAACCATTGGAAACTTGCAGAAAAGTTCAGACGATTGTACAAGAGACGATCATGTATATTAGACACTGAGTGTTGGAAGATGGCATTAATATAAATAAATGCATCATGACCAGCAGGGATACAACAAGAACATCGTGTTCAACAATTTTATATCTGAGACTGACTTCATTATTCTTCGTTTTTTCTCTGTGCTTCAGTATTTTCAGAAACAGGCAGGAGTGCCACACAAATAAGAATGTAAATAATATGTTGGACGTCATACTGAGACAATTTGAGCCCTAGGAGCAGGGATATCTTTGTGTAAGGGCTTTAGTGCGACAACTTTGGCGATGCTATGTGCACCTTTGTTCTACTTTCCGAAGGAAGGATGCCCTGGCTGTTGAGAAAGTGCAGAGGTTAATCAGAACTGACATATGGGGAGAGACTGAATCTTGATTTAGTCCTTTCATTTGTCGTTCTGATGCACTGGCTGCGTCACTCAGCAGTATACAACCTCCCATTTTCTGACTTGAAGCTGACGAGTGAGAGAACATTCCAAGATTAGTCGAACAATGGCTCTGCAGTGCTGCAACCTAACCCCGCTGCTCCTAAATCTCAATCCCCCTGCTATTTGGCTCGCTTGCCGGACAGAGCAGAGTAGAGGAGTGAGAGTGTGTTGGATGTTTAATCCAAAAGACATGGATCAAAAGCATGATCTGTTGTATACGGTGCGCAAGGTCAAAGACCAGAACGCTGCTGAGAATGGGAACAAACCCTTTCTATTCCTCACCGTGGGAGCCTGCGTCCTCTATTCCAACTGTAGAAAAAACGAGAACCAGGGGCTGCACGGTAGGTAAATAAACCATTCAAAAAGCTTACCTCTGGAGTATCCGTTTTAATTGCGGAGGGAAAAGAACGAGAGAAAAGAGGCACACATTAAGTTATTGTGCAGATACAGTGCAGGAAAGATGGATGCATGATCTCCACCTGAACATTCAGTGATGCTGAGTGAAATCACAGTTAAACCAACAGAATGTGGGAATTGTGGCAAAGTTTATATTGACTCATTCACGGACACATATTATACAACAGCAGTGGCGATCCTTTCAAATCATTCACAAACATGCTTACCACACGCCAAAGAACTGGATTCCGGGCTGAGCTAGTCTGATCTGGTTCAGCGGTGGCGAAATTTTCAGCCCTGTCTCTTTTTGGCCAAGAGCTGTGATTCTCTCTAAGAGCATAATAGAAATTCGAGATGCTAGGCGTCTGCCTATCAAAACCCCTAAGATTCCATAGTTCACGTCTACACTCTTCCAAAGCTATCATATCAAAACGCTCTATTGATGACCAAGATTGGCCTGCTAGAATTACTGATGCAGAGAACACGCAAAAGGGAGTTGCATGTCGGAGACAGCATCTCAACACAGACACAGTCCTCCGTTTTTAGGACAGTTATCAACGACTGTTAATTAGTTTGGAGACATACAAGTGACAGAGAGTCGACATGGATTGGATGGGCTGAAAGGCTTTTGAATGAGCAGGAATAACACTGGGAGAGAGTGGCTGAGGGTGAAGCAATGGCTGTATTTTCACCCTCCCTTTTGCTTTGTCTACTTTGCAGCCTCTCATCCCACAGCTCGGGGCTTTGCGGATGTTTCTCGATAAGCGAGTTTTTCAGTCAAATGCGCTCAATTCAGAGCAGTTGAGAGTCCGACGTTACCGTTTGCCCTCTCTCAGCCAAGAAACAGAGGTGGTGTTGCAAAAGACTTTCTGCAGCATTGGGAGACGAATTCTGAACACCAAAAAGTCTGATCCCCAAAAACGCGTGCTAACTAACCTGAGAGAGTCATTTTTGGTGTCCATTCCTCTCTTTCCATCTCTCTGATAACAGACATTTGGAACAAGTTCATCTCAAGTTTGCTCATTTTCTGCGATATTGTGGCACTGGCTTCTCCCAAACTAAATGATTGCGACCGAGCAGAAGAGCCTGTGGATTCTGCCCTCCCCTAGCATATCTTGCAATTAGAAACAAAATGTTTTAATTATCCGCAGTAGATCCAGCACAGCCCCCGTGGCCTGGGCAACCAGCAGCACACAGGAGCCGCGAGACAGAATGAGACACAGAGTCCTGGAAACTCTTTGCTGCTTCAAAATCTGGAAGCAATGTGGAATGTATTCCAGTTTGAGAGAATCTCAGTGGTTCACCAGTGGCTGGCTCGTTAGTCTAGTTTTATGATTCTCGCTTAATGCTTATAATAGCGTCGAGATGTGAAAAGACTCAGGTTCAAACTTTTGACGAACCTTCCTTTCATGCCTTCACTTTTACAATACTGCAAGCTCAATCAGTTGAAAACGCAGCTTCGGTGAAGGAAATTGGACTGCTAGAGCGACCATTACAGCAAACACGGCAAAGATAAACAATTGTTCAAAACGAAAACTTTACTTTTAGATGGTTCACCTAAGCAATCCGACTACATCTGAATACTCCAGCTGCATTATTACTCAACCCTGAGTGCAAAACTTCAGAAAGCGGGGTAATGAAGTGATTGAAGTCAGTTCTGAACACTATATGAGGAATGTCAGAAATGGAAGTAGTTTGACAAGTTGTGGTTATTCTCCTTGGAGAGTAGAAGGTTGAAGCTAGTCTGATTGAAGATTTTTAATTAATCAGGGGTCTAGCCAGAGGAAATAAGGGAGTGAAAATTCTCCCACGGTAAAAAGGGTGAGGTCGACATTAAAATTTGTGAGTAATGTGGGAATTTACACAGCCGCTGCTCGTCTGTCCAACCATATATTACACAACAGCAGTGGAAATCTTTTCTCATAATTCGAAATTCCAGTTGGTACTGGTAATTTTGGTGGAAGCGGCTAGGGTGGGGAAATTTTGCAAACGTTATGGCTTACCTGTTGGTTGATAATACCCCTCTCATTCATCATTTGCACTTTCTCGACTTCTCTCTTCTTCCTGACCCCGCAGTCCCCACCATCACATGGAGGTTGGATTATTTATGATTAGACCAGTTGACACATTCTGTCTCTGAAGGAGATTTGTGCACCATTTCGTTTTTTATGCCAAATGGTAGTTTCATGGTCCCCTTTTGTGAATGAACAGCCCAACAAATTCAGTTCAACTTGACAACCGACACTGTCATTGGGAAAATGTTAGAATCTATCATTAAAGTTGGAATAACATAGCATTTAGAATTATATAATTAAATCAAATCTCGTCCGCACAATTTTCTTAAGGGGAAGTCATAGCTCCCACGATTATGAAAGTAATTTTAGGCGGTAATGAGCAAGATTGATAATGGGAAAAACAACAGACAAATTATGTTTGGATTTCTGAAAAGTTATCCGTCTGGCGTTTTATATGAGACTACTTCATAACAAAAGAACCATTAACCCACACTGTTGGATGTATGTATTGGTCAAGCCTATTAACCAAGAATTGTATAATGTATTCAGGGCAGTTACATGAGGTAAAGAGGGCATTTTTGTGCTGGCAAATTTTCAGTTATGGAGTCCGAGAATCTTCAATAGTGAGGACACATTTTAAATAATATATACCAATCACCTAGATGACAGATGTGAATATATGTTTGCTAAGTTTGGAGGTGATATAACGTCGATGGGGAAACAAGTAGTGAGGCGTGCACAATGAAATTACAGATGGACAGAAAGAGAAAACGCAAGTGGACAAAACCCAGCAGTATGTAACGTGGAAAAAAAAATGCGATTTCTGCATGATGGTAGGAAGAGTATGAGATGCAAATATTCTTTAACGAGTTAACACCACAGCAGAAAGCTGCAGAGCAGAGAGAATTGAGGGTCCTTGTGTTTGAAAATCGACAATTGAGCATTCAGGTTCAGTAGTAATCAGGAAGGGAAAATGTCTGCTGGCCTTGATTTAAAGGGAATTGGGATGTGTTGCTAAAGGATACATGGTGCGGGTCAGATTACAGTTGGAATACTGCAAACAGTCTTCTGTCCCCGGATTTGAGGAAAAGCTCTCCAGGTAATTTTAACATGTTTGATACTGGACAAGGGAGGATTTTCACGGGAGATGAGATTGAGCAGATATTCAATGGAGTTTAGAAGAATGAAACAAGACTTCGCTGAGAGACTTTAGATTCTAATGGGGCTTTAGTGGATAAAGTCAGGGGAACGATTTTCCTTTGGTGAGAGTCAAGTACCAGAAGATATAATCTCAGAGTAAGGAGACACCTGAATCAGACAGATGTGGAGAAATTCCGTCTCGAGTTTGTACTGAATATGTGGAATCCTTTACTGTAGAGACCTGAAGACACTGGCTGGTCCACGTATCCAAGGCAGAGATGAACAGATTGTCGTCGGTAAGGGAATCAAGGATCAAGGGATAAAACAAGAAAGTGAATCTAAGGATTGTCAGATCAACCCTGAACTTATTGTATGGTAAGACAGACTCGATGCGTTGAATTGCGTACTTCTACTCTGACATGTTATTGTCTTTTTTTTCTTTTTCTAGGCTCTCATTTACTCTTGTTTTCCGTTTGTTTTCAAATAATTTCACAGGGCATTACAAGCGAAAGGCTTGCAGTGGAACATTAAAAACCAGACATCAGTTCAGGATCTGATGGCATTTCCCAGTATATTAACGCCTGGATATGATTGGATTTTGAACATGGAAGGGAAAAGCATCATTCATAGTGGAAAGAAACCGTACACACGTTGTACGTGCTGACAATGCTTCACCAGGTCATTTGTCCTGTCAGATGTAAATGCAGTCACACAGGGAGAGACAACTTCTTTGTTCCGAGTTTGGGATAGGATTGACTTGATCAGCTAACCTGTTGAAACACGAACGATTTCATACAGAGGACACACCTTTTAAACTACCTGATTTTGGGAAATGATTTCAAATCTCCGCGGATCTGGGTAAACATCAACATATTCACACTGAGAAGAAACAGTTCAGGTGCATTCACTGCAGAGCTGAGTTCAAGTGGTTAACCCGACTCAGTGTACACCTCAGAAGAGGGCTGTGTTAGAAGGGATTTCCTGTGAAGGACAAACTGATGCAACACCAACATGTTCTTGAGTAATGTTTTTACCTGGATATATTAAAGCCCATCATGCAAATTAATCCATGTCACCAGAAACTAGTCCTGTGTATGGGTACACACAAAGTGATTCTGCAGACAGTCTACCATTTTCTCCATTTTGATTGCAGTGTCACTTGTGTCTCCCTTTAGTAACACGAACAGACGAAGCCGAATTAAGTATTTTTCTGCTGTAATCAGGCCTATGGTTTTATGGCAGATTAAGTATTGGTCGAGTAGTGCAGGCTCTCATTGAAGGCCAATGGCGACAAATCTTGATGACATTGTTTGTCGCCATGTTCAAACTTCAAGCAATTGTTTAACGAAATAATTAGCCAAAATTTGCAAGAAATTCTATCAAATATTTTGAGGACTTTCGAAGTGATGGCAATTGAAATTTAAGTAGAAACAAGGACAATTTGCCTTGAGACGGTTTAATGTGGAAATGTGCCCCCACGTTGTTGGCCTTTCCAAAGATTCCCGTCCATCAGCGTGGTTTACTTCATAAACTGCTTGACAGTGTCCCTCCCACTCAGCTGTAAGGTCTGATTTCAAGTCCCATCCAAATGTTACCCAGCGCTAAAGTGTTTACATATTTTTTATTGATGTTCAAATGATATGCATTAAGACCAATATTTGCCGAAGTTAGTGAAGTCCAGATGCTAAGTCGTAGTAATACATTCTTCCAACAGCAATAAGAGCAATGACTGATTTTATCCACAGATTTAGGACGTAAAATGCTTGTGTGACTGAGGAGTGCAAACTAATGCTAAGTTTTGCATAATCAAGAACGGCATGGTCGTTTAGTGGCTGGCACTGATGCCTCACAATGCCAGAGACCTTGGTGTAATTACAGACTTCGCTATCTCTCTGTCTGGAGTTTGCACATTCTCCCTGTGTCTGTGTGGGATTTCTCCTATGTTCCAAAACGTTAAGTTTAGGATGATTTACCATTCAAAATTGTCCAATGCTGTGTCGGTTGGATGTTTAGCCATGGGAGATCTGCATGACTAGTCTGCATGAGAGGTGAACAGAGGGTGGGTGTAGACTTCTTGAGCCGAATAGCCTGTTTCTACATCGATTGGATTCTATGAATGTGATAATCAACTCTGATATTACTCTTGAACAAAAGTTCATGAAGCAGATCAGAATAGTCTGGCCTGTGTCTCAAACCTCAGAACCTCCTGCAGTGTTGTGATGGTATTGGATGATTAACCTCCAAGAGCTTGGAATATAGCTGATTATACCCAATGTAGAATGTTATTTAGTCGAAAGCATCCATGTCCAATTTAAAATGCAGAGGATTTCCCGAATCGAAGGAAAGGTAAGGTGCAGGTTCACCTCACAGAAGAAAAGACTGGGAGACAATATGTTCCATAACAGATACATGAAACGACGAGCACTTAAATGGATTCCTGATTTTTGCTTGCAGTTTTGACAACAGTTCAAACTTAATGAATGATTTTTATTTATGCCAAGTATCCAAGTAGCCAAAGGAATTACAGTTTTATTGATTTGCAATCTGGAACCAAATTATAATGCATGCATTTAATATGTCATAGCGGTGGATATAAAGCTGGCAGTTTGAAAATTGGAATGACAGCAACTGCTGGAGAGCTAACTGGCCATCTAAAGTCTTGTTCTCAAGTAAAGTAGAAGGGATGCTACCTGCAAAGTATACTTTCTGTACAAGGAAAGAAGTTGATCCAGGGAGATCATCTCACAACAGCACGAAGGGAAGTGAGAAGAGATAGATTGTGTGGACTTTAGATTAAGTTAATCTCATGTTTACAAATTGTGGTATTGGAATAGCATAGTAATAGGTTGGTGTTCGGCCTGCTCATTGTTTCATAATCACAAATAGCGTTCGGAAAAAAAAAATTGCAGTTTTTCTTTGAAAAAAGACAAATGTGATTGCTCTGTTAGTCAGTCACATTTAAACAGATACAGAGTTGAGGAGTGATTTTCTGAATGTTTGCTTTTAATGAAAAGAGGGTTTCGATCTGCTCATTCGAACACAAGTTGCCTTTGAGTCCGGTTGAAACCAGTTTCTTAGAAGCTTTCAATGGCTGAGTCAGACAGATGCTGCCCTCATGTCTCGTTTCGTCAGTCTCACCTTGCCACTGAAATTCAATGATTTATCCATGTTGTCTAATTCTTTAAAGAGAATAAAGGCTGAGTGGGTCTGATATAAAACACAGGAACAGTGAGCTGCTTTTTTATTTGAGTGAGTCAAACCTGTTACTCCATTTCATTACTTTGATGGCGATGGAGCATTACTTAACAGGAGTTAGGTCATGCCTGTGTTTTTATTTTTATTTTGAAAATGAAAACTTCAACCGAAATAATCTGGTTACACTGGACAGTTTGTCTGATGTGAAAGAGGAAGCTGGGCACTGAGCATGCTGACCGTCCAACATTATATTCTGTGACAGGGCACGCTAGAAAATACCGCCTGCATTTTCGACATGTCTATGCAGGTGACTTTCCGAGTAGACTGATATAAAACCTCCCAGACTAGACTTGCATTGGAAAAGCAGAGCAGGTCAGGCAGAATCTGAGGAGCAGAAAAATCGACTTTTGGCAAAAGTCCTTGTTCAGGAATGAAGCCTCATTCCAGGCAAAGGGCTTTTGACTGAAACATCAACTTTCCTCGGAGGCTACCTGACCTGCTGAGCTTTTCAGCACCACTTTAATCTTGACTCTGATCTCCCGCATCTGCAGTCCTCACTTTCACATAGGACTTCCCATGCCTACATCCGTTCGCACATGAGTCTCAAGGTTATTGGCAATGCTTCAGTCTTACTTCCCACACGAATTATTGTCGATTCATCCATCTGCCACATGGCAGAGACAGCACTGCATCTTTTCCAGTTACAGTTGAAGGAACCTGGTTTTTGGGGTATCTTTGGGGAGATTAGCGCAAATGAACTACTATCTAAAGGAACGTTCGTTGCAGAAGGCATAAAGGGATGGGCAGGAGAAGATGTTCTTGGTGATGGGCTCTAGTTTCAGTTGGTATAAGTATTTAATGATGTGTTAGATGCAGGGAAACGGCACAAAGTCAGAAAGCGTACTTCCAGCACTGTACTGATTTAGTGCATAGAATGGTTGTTCTGTGCTGAAACAATTCTGCGATTTATACCTGTTCACTTGATTCTCGAATTCGGATCTTCTGTATGATCAGTCAAACATGAACAGATAAATGATTAGATCAGATTCCAGACATCGTGGGAAGAGTCTCTTCGGTCCATCAAGACCACATGGATCCTCATGAGAATGACACACCGAGATTCATTTCTCTGTGACCAATGCACCCAATGCTCTTGGCAACTTAGCATGAACAATGTTTCTAACCTGCGCATCTTTAGAAAGTGGGAGGAAACTCGTACAAACACAGAAAGTATGTGCTGAATCCAAACAGTTAACCGAGGCTGAAAATAAATCTTAGTCTCTGGCACCGAGAGGCAGCAGTACTGACTGATGATTCACTGTGCCACTTTGTGATAATGATTGATAAGTAATTATCAGGCACATCAAGATACAACTTTAAGTAAAAAAGCTTCAGAAAGAATATGCAAAGCAGAATTTGTATTTTACCAGAAAGCGGAGTAAGAATGAAGAACATGGATTTAGAACTGACACAAAAATAAAGGAAAATATGTGAAAGAAACTGGGTTTGCATGGAAAAAATTCTATTCTGTATTGATGGAGCTAAATTTTACATTTTTAAAGTGTTAGATAGGGAAGATTTGCTGATGAGACACTGAGATCAAACATCATTCTGATATCCGAGAGCATCACTCTATTTTTCAAGAAATGAATGTTACTATTCACAGAATACACAGAGTCATAGAGATGTACAGCATAGGTACAGACCATTCCATCCAATCCAACCATGCAGACCAGATATCCAAACCCATCTCGTCCCACCTGCCAGCACCTGTCAATATACCTCCAAACCCTTCCTATTCATATACCCTTCTAGATGCGATTTAAATGTTGCAGTTGTGCCAGCCTCCACCACTTCCTTTGGCAGCACTTTCCAAATACGTACGACACTCTGCGTGAAAACATTGCCCTTGGATCTCTTTTATATCTTCCCCCCTCACCCTGAACCTATGCCCTCTAGTTCTGGATTCCCCCACCCAAGTGAATTTTTTTTTTCTGCTTAGCCTATGCCCCTTACGGTTTTATAAATCTCTGTAACATCACCCTCAGCCTCCAACGCACCAAAGAAAACAGCCCCAGCCTGTTCAGCCTCTCCTTATTGTTCAATTCCTACAAAACCTGCAACATCCTTGTAAATCTTTTCTGAACACTTTCAAGATTCACAACATCTTTCCAATAGGAAGGTGACCAGAATTGCACACAATCCTTCATCAGTGGCCAAACCAATGACCTGTACATCAGCAACATGACCTCCTAACTCCTGTACTCAACACTCTGACCAATAAACGAAAGCATATAAAACGCCACCTTCACTATCCTGTCTATTTCTGACTCCCCTTACAAGGAGGTATGACATTGCACTCCAAGGTCTCTTTGTTGAACAATATCCTTATGACCTTTCCATTAAGTGTGTAGGCCCTGCTTAGATTTGCTTTCCCAAAATTCAGTACCTTACATTTATTTGAATTAAACTCCATCTGCCACTTCTCAGCCAATTGGACCATCTGATAAAAATTTTGTTGTAATTTGAGTTAACCTTCTTCGCTGTCCACCACATCTCCAACATTGTTATCATCTGCAAACTTACTAACCAATCATCTTATGCTCTCATCCAAATCATTTTCATTAATGACGAAAAGTACAGGCCCCAGCACCGATCCTTGTGGTCCTCCACTGGTGACAGGCCTCCAGTTTGAAAAATAACCCTCCACCACAACCCTCTCACTTCTACCAGCTAATCCTGCTCACCAGTTTCCCATGTAGAACCTTGTCGAACGCCTTACTGAAGTCCATATCGATCACATTTACCGCTCTGCCCTCATCAATCCTCTTTGTTGCTTTTTCAAAAAGCTCGATCAACTTCGTGCGACATGATTTCTTCCGCACAAAGTTATGCTGACTATCCCTAATCAGTCATTGGCTTTCGAAGTACATGTTCATCCTGTCCCTCAGGATTCTCTCCAACAACTTGCCCACCAACGACTTCAGGCACACTGGTCTATAGTTCCCGGGCTTATCCTTACCATCCTTCTTAAACAGAGGCACCACGTTAGACAACCTCCAATCTTCCATCACCTCAGCTGTGACGACTGATGATTCAAAAATCTCACCAAAAAGCCCAACAATCACTTCTCTAGCTTCCCATATTGATCCAGGTTACACCTGATCAGGTCCTGGAGATTTATCCACCTTTATGCGTTTTCAGATCTGAAAATATTTCAGATATCAGTATTATAGAATCCCTACGGGGTGGAAGAAGACCATTGTCCCAACTCTCTGAACAGCATCCCACCAAGACTCATTCCTCTACCTTATGAAGCTTCATTAGCCATGTTGGGCCCAAACATCCCTGGACACTATGAGCAATCCAACAAACTAATACATCTTTGGACAATGGGAGGAAATACACACGTGCACATGGGAGGACAGTCCGACAGACAGTCACGAATATCTGATCTTGAACTCACGTCCTTGGTGATTTGAGGCAGCAGTGCTCACCACCATGCCAGTGTATTTGAAATGTTCGGATATGTTGACACGGAGTGACACTTACATTTAACAAACTGTGGAGATCTTGAGTCAGTAAAGCAGCGTTAAAGGTGATTGTTCCCAAAATATGTGCTTTATGCACAACCAAATTTTGTGGGGTTTTTTTGTTGTTTGCAAAGAAGAAACTATTTTAACAGTGAGTTGACTGAAATGCAAGGAATTCTTTTCAACTTAGTAAAGGACCTCCTTCGTCCAGTCAGTGCAAAGACAGTGCATATTTTAGGTGGAGAGGTGGACGACAATTAATATTATTTTGAAATGGGCACGATCATTGCCATTCCCCTTTTCCCCATGTCGGTCAAACTGAAAGAGCTATGAAATCTGTTTGTGAATTAACTTGGGCTTTTCATTTGACCTGTTTGTTTTCTGATGTGTTTGGAGGTAGTACTGATATTCTCGTCCTCCAGAGGCTCGATGTCAATGGGGGAAGGGACATTGCAGAGTTTGTGAGATTCGCCCTGACCATGATGGACAGATGTGCATCACGCATTTAAATCCCTGATGTTATCTATCTTCTGGCTTGAGCTCCTGTAACCACACACGTTTGCACTCATTTATCACATTGGGGAGGCAGAGCAGAGATGAAACAGAGTCATCTCTTTTGAGTATTCTTTGGTGCTTCCTTGTATTTTGATTGCGCGAACACGCGGACATTCGAATTCTGTGATTAACTCACTTATTGGTGTCGGGATATGAATAGAACTTCTCAACGTTAAAGTGTCACACCTACAAAGTAGTTCTCATTCGTTTCAAATTTCATGAGTAAGAAAGCAACTGGGTCATAAATAATCCGAACAGGAGAGAAACCAACTACGACTGTGATGACACTGCTTGCGGAATGAAGGTTTCAAAGGAATATTGTCCAATGAGTTTGTCAAACACAGCACTCCACGAACAGTCTATCAATACATAGCTGATTGGGGTCAGGCAACTGCTGAAAAGACATGGAATGTATGACATTGACCACCTATGGTGCCAATGCTTTCCACTGAAAAGTTAGTGAAGACATTGTGATTCTACATCATTTTTGCTTCGTTTTTAACATTAACCTCGAGTTTCATCTGCATTTCTTCCTGAATTTAAAATAGCATATTTTTTGCCTTTATTTTGAAATCTAAATCGCATCATAATCAGCAAAATGGACAATCGAAAAACAGAAAATGAAACACTCGCTAACATACATTCTCAGTCTTTGCATTCAGATTTACAAAGGAAAGTCTTTAAATCAAGCAAAGGCACTAAGCACGTGAGAAGGTTCAGAAATTTGGACATTGATGTTTATCAGTGATTTGCTCGAACTTTGGAAAAGTTGACCTTCCGTTAAATTAAACTCCCTACAGTGTAGAAACAGGCCGTTCAGCACAACACGCCCACACCAAAGAGTCATGCAGATAGACCCATTTCCCTCTAACGCTTGTATCCAACATTAAGAGCAATGTAGAATGGCCAATTTACCTGGCCTGTTGGTCTTTTCAAAAATTGAAGGCAAACTGGAGGGCAAATCTACAATCTCTACACAGTTAATCGTTCAAGCCTGGAATTCAATTGTGGTTCATGACGCCACGGGACAGCACAGCTTACCACTGGACTACGGGATCAGCATGTCATTTCTCTTTAGCGGTTTCATGGGCCGGACATAAAACCTCTCGGCTTTTCTGAGCACGTACTCTCTGTATTGGGAGATCTGGCTGAGGTTGCAGAATCTCACATTCCAAGGATTTGCAATGGGCTCCGACTGAACCTGCATTGTTGCTTTTCACAGACAGCAAAGGAATGGAGAATGTAGGACTGAAAGGTGGTTGTTTCTCGGTTTTGGACAGGTTGGTTGAGTGCATCTGAAATAGATATTGCCAGAACAGTCAATAATTGGACAATCTTTCCTTGCGGAGGTGTCCCCATTGATAGGCTGGAAATATGCAACAATGACACAGTAAAGATTATGGAACATAGGAACAGGTGTTGATCATTCAGTCCCTCGAGCCTTTTCTGAGATTTCAAGAATCCATGGCTGATCTGAGGGAAAATTCCATTTAACTGCCTTTGGACCATATTGATTAATATATCTGCTGTCGATTGTATAAGCGAGTTCCAAACATCTGACAAATTCTGTTTTGGAGAATTACTTCGAAAATGAACCTTCAATTGTCTGTTTCTAATTCTGAGATGATGGACCATATCGGCTCACAAATACTTTGTTGAACAGCCGAACGTACCCGAGTAAATGTAACAGGGAGATTGAGGTGCTAAAAAAAGAAGATAAGTTCCCGAGACCCAGTGGTCATCAAGTTCAGGCGTCAGCCTTTAGCTCCTGAAATAACCATTGTTAGTGTCAGTTTTACTCTTCCAAATTATAGGCTGGGATTTCTATTGTGAAGAGAAATGGGGAGAATGTGATACTAGCCACTGCGAATGCATCTATGTCACCATTAACCAGTCCTGTATAGGGCTACATACAAAGTGAGTCGGCAGCCTGTCTGCCATTATTTTTTCCGCAGGAATTCCAATGTCACTTCTGTCTCGCTTTAGAATCAAGTAGAGATGGAGCTGAATCAAGTGTTTCTCTGTTGTAAAAAGAGCCGTGCTGTAATAGCACGTTATGGCTTTAAGTGTTGTTCGAGTTGTTCAGACTCTGTGTTTAAAGGACAATGGGTACAAATCTTGCCGACATTGTTTCTCACTATGTTCTAACATTAACCAATTGTCTGCAGAAATAACTCGCCATAAGAAACGCTTCACATCATTCTTGACAAATTTCGATTTGATGGCTCTTGAACTTTAAATACAAGGAAGGGTAGTGCTCCTTGAGGCTGTTTAATGTGGAGGTATGTTACCTATTTAAACTGACAGTCGTTGGCCATCCATATACTTCCCGGTGGCGGGCTGTCTAAGCCTCAAGACGATTTCTTTAATAAACTGACCTCGGGGCTATCAACTGCTTTGTGACTTTATGAGGTTTGCGTCGTGATGACCTGCAGCTGTTGTGACGTCATACTGCTGCTCGCCCCTGGAATATGAATATGAATTAATCATGACTCACGTAGGACTGAATCACTAAATGGAATGTGATTCATCTCCAGGGATTTACATTTGAACATTACAATAACAGGCACTCAGTGTCTGGCTTTATGTTAAATAATTATTCTTCGACTTTTTTTTAAATTTCTGATATTTATATTGCTTCGTTTTGGTTAAGTTCGTGAAATATTGTGCCTTGCTGGTTGAATTCACTGATCAGTAATCGGAAAATTGTCATGGAACTTGCTGCGTGATTGTTGTACCCCTTGGATTCATTATCTCCTATTGCCTGTGTCTCAGATCTGCCGTGTGACCTATCGACTAGAATCAGCCAACACAGAGACATGTTTAGAGTCAACGTATGGGAAGGCAGGGAAAGGTCGAGGAGAGAGAATTTGAAAAAATGAAATGGGGAAAGGAGGAATGAGACTGAGAAACTGAGGAAATTCCGCTGCGAGTCATAATTTGAAATAATTGCAATAGAATCTCTAGTTATCCTGGTTGGGTTGTTGTGTCACAATAGCTTCATGTTTGATTTCCCGTTAGAGGCTTGTTTGTTTAAGGTTCAGGATACTTAATGAATGTTCAACTTCACTGGCTTTATATCGTAACAGGGGTTGTTTTATGTGGATGTTTATTGATCAAAATCTTCTTTCTGGCTATTTTCGATCACATTGCAACGTTCCTGTCCTTTGCCTTTAGGCACAACGTGTCAGGGATATAGTGTGATTATCATATGAGCAAATGCTCCACGCTCCAGTGTGAGAAGTATAACACAATCTGAGCGTCATGTTGTTCAACACACTGATGGCTCTCTCTGGCAAGCCGCTTCATTCAATTGGTGATATCGCAGTGTTATAACGTTACCTGAATTTGTCACACCTTAATACATAAACACGCAATTTTATTCTTCAATCTATCTGGAAATTCCAGTGGAGGAACACTTTGGGCCCAATGACTGTAAGTCTGTTCGTTTCAACGTCGTGATGGGCAAAGATAGACTGTATCGAAATTCGAAATTTCTGAATTGGAGGAAGGCCAATTTTAACTGTATTAGACAATAACGTTCAAATTTGAGTTGGAACGGATCATCGCAGTTAAAGGGAAGAAGGGGAAATGGAAAGCCTTTAAGAATAAAATAATTTGTGAGTCGAGAGACAGGGTGCCCCTTTCAAGTGAAAGTGAGTTCCGCAGATGCTGAGATCAGAGTCGAAGAGTGTGGTCCTGGAAAACCAAAGCCAGTTTGTCAACATTCCAGGAACAGGAAAATGTTCGAGCATCAGCTCATCATCAGGGATGGCTAGAGGACAGGCGGCGGGAAAAAGTTGCTCAGCGCTGTCTCCGATCAATTCAGTTTCCCACTTGCAGTGGTAAAACATCGAAATTGCACCATATGCAGTTGGGGGGACATTCCGAAATCACTGTGGACAAAATATTCGCATTGTTGTGCTCACTGCAATTGTAACACTGCCCGATCTTTAATTAATGTAGACCGGTCACATTTAACGAAGTTTCTTTGTGAGAAAATGAAAAGGGCTTTTTTGCCAATGTATTGACAGGAAGAGACAGTTGTCATGCTTTGAACACGGGTCCGCGCGTACATTTTCATTGTACAAGGCCCCAAATGAAGGATATACTGCAAGACCAACGAAACACAGAGAAACCTCAGCTGTCACTGTTGAAGCAGTTGTGACTCACTACCCGCGAAATTCATTTCACACTTTTTCAGGAATTCCATGCAGCAAGGAGTTTCCAGAATATTGATAAAAATCACACAGCACAAGGTTATAGTCCAACAGATTTATTTGGAATCTTTAACTTTCGGAGAACTTCTCACACTTCGGTGTGGGGAGGCGGAGCACTTACTCAACCACGTGATGAAGGAGCAATGCTCCAAAAGGTAGTGCTTCCAAATATACCGTTTGAATTGCACCCTGGTGTTGTGTGATTTTTTAAACTATGTACAGCCCAGTGCAACACCGGCATCTCCAAGTCATCTTTTCCAGAACATATGATTCTTATTCTGCCTCCCTGATCCCGGACGCTGCTCTTTGATCCATCCCCACAGACCGGGTTGGCTCCATTGGCCGTTAATTTTGTTTTGACGTGCGAACATTGCCGGAGGAGTGCAGAGCCCAGTCGCTCTTCTGCACTCTCTCATTGACTTGGTTTTGGGAGTAGTCAGTTGGACGAATGAACAGGAAATGGATTTCCTCTAAACTTCTGTTCGCCAAAATGTAGAATGTTGCTGAGCTGGCGGGAAACAGAGAAGTGGACACTTGGGGCACTTCCCTCAGGTACGTTAATATGAGTTGTCTTGTGTGCAGGTTGTTTGGCATTCCGAATTCGTCTTCACAGCAATCAAGAAGTAAGTCTTTTGTAAAATGAGCGTCACTTTCTTGATTGTCAGAGGGCAAACGTTAACATCTAACCCCAGATTTCAAGAGTCCGAGTGAAACCCTCACCCTCTGATAGTCCTCACCACGGCCCTGAGCTGCGGGGTTGCAGACAGTCAATGGCAGAGGGCGAGTTAAAAATGAGCCATTGTTTCTCCCTCCGCCACTCAGTCTCAGAGACAGGGTAAGGGTCGGCATGAACGTGGCCTAATTCCCATGCAGAAAAAGCCATTTTGCCCAACGAGTCCATGGTGACTCTCTGTCACCTGTATCTCTGAGGTTAATCACAATCGGTGATATCTGTATTAAACATGGGAAACCGTGTCCGTGTCGTGATGTTTTCTCTAATATGCTGACGCTCTTGCAATGTTCGTCTGAACTGGCGTGCGAAATTACTGCAGGGAATTCACAAAACCGCAAGTAATGTTTGTCAACTTCACCAGCTCATCTCCATCTCAGAGATGTTTGTGATTGCACTCAGAGTAGGCTGAAAGTGAAACAGAGAACACCATTCAGACGAGCAGACGTGTGACACCTCCCCTCTGTAAATTTGGCCAGTGTACCTTTATGCAATATTTATTTTAGGTACATGAAGAAAAAGCTGATCAAAAACCTGGGCGCAGAACAAAGGACTGGTTCAAGCCACATGGACTTGCGCATGTTTGATGGTAGTGATCCATTCATCATGAGGTGATGAAACATCATGGGCTCGTTGCGTGACTCTTCTCGCCAGCAAGGTAGTATTTCCAGGCAGATTCAGGCAGATCATAGTATTTCTTTGTTCTTCCTCCCCACAACTTATACCATTTTTTTTATTTTCGTGACACGAATTTTGTTTCTAAAACGTTCCAAGAAAAGGAAAACATTTCTGAATCCGTTACCAATTTAAAGTTGAGTTTTTGAACTTTGCACACGAGAACAGTCATTCCTGAGGAAGGTATTTCCATGAGTTGTGTCCCAGGGCTGGGCATAAAGCCGTTGATTGAAGCTGCAGAGACTGATTTCTGTTGGAGAGCGTGGTGGCACACTCTGCTGCGTCTCACTTACTGCATACTCGAAGTGAATCATGAATGAGATCACCTCTTTGCAATGTCGGTACATGGTTGGCCGCAGTGTTTGAACTGAAATATTTGAGGTTCCGTGCCCTGCGTGCGCTCGAGCCACCAAACTTTCAGCCAAATGCGCTGACCATTTGAGACACAGAACCTGGTACCAAAATTGACCACGTACATATCCAGAAGCAGAGTGATCGATCGGCTTTCAGGCAGCTTTGGACAACAGGACCTCTGACTGTTTTCCGAGTCAGTCGTTAAACTTCCCATCTTTATCACAGAGAGCATAAGAAGCCTGAGGAGCCAAAATCACTCAACAATAAACCAGAGCCAACATTGTTCTGCCGACATCAGTTGACACGTAACATTGGGGTTCGAACACAGGGCTCAACTGAGTCTGGTATTTGAAGCTAGCGATTTAAACCACTTGGCTACGCTACCACGCAAAAGCAATGGCTTAAATTTGCCTTGACTAATGTTTCAGCATCGCTTCACTTCGGAATCTTAACACTGGCGCATTCAACGACTTACTTGCCATAATTTAGATAATATTTGCATGGATTTGCAAGTTTTGTACGGTTTGGACACGAATGTGAGGCGGAACTGTCCTTGGTCGTGTAGGGTTTGATATCCTCACTTCTTTGCTGCAAAGTATCGTGGTGTTTTGAAGCAGAGAAATGTGGAGATCAGGTGCCTCTGGAGTTGTTGTTGGAATACTCGGTGGAGCTGTTAAGAGGATAGTCTTTTCCTCACCTTTCTGTATGACATTCTCAGGGCTGCAGACGATTCTGCGATGCGCTGTTGTTCTGTGGTGGCTGGAATTGATTTGGTTTTGGTCCCGCAACTTCCAGTTGTTGAAGTTACAGATTAAGTCCAGATAAATATGTTAATTGATGGAATCCGTGGATGACTGCCCTCATTCCAGAAATGATTTGGCTGCCTTCAATTTGACCTGTCCTATTATTGTTGTGCTGTTCTCGTCGACTTTGTGTTTCTTGCCGTCTGTGTATGTATTGCTACGAGGGACGGCTGGTTGTGGCAATGAGTGACTGCCACACAATTTATTTGCCAAAAATGTATATCCCTGCAACTTCTTTCCCAGATGGCTGGCACACTAACTTCGCAACAAGGATATGTCACAGGCAATTTAAACTGTTTGGCTTCATTGAAATAAATTTCTGGGAACTGGCCCTCGCTCCGCTCCGAAGACTCGGATTTACAACAGCACGTAAACCGACAGCCTTGCTCAGACAAAACCCACCACAACACAGGATCCAATACCCATCATGTGCAGGAGAAACGTGGTAGGCATGATTCCACGTAGGGACTGCATGAAACCCGACAAAGAGAAGCAAGTTGACGACTGGTGAGCTGCATTCATAACATTGAACTATCCCGTTAACGCCATGGGCAGCTGCTCCTTGTAGCTTTACGCAGAACACTAACTGTTTCTGATTCTAGGTTTGGAACTGGGATTATATGACAGTCTGCGGCAGTGGTTACTTCCATGTGTGAGTTGACCACTGATGGGACACATAAAAAGTCGTTTGATCAATGAGAAATACATCCAAAACAGTTGCTCAGAGAAGTATTTCTGTTGTGTTTCTACTGCTGTTTTTGACAGGCCATCCGGCACTGGCCTAATTCTGAGCTTCCTGATTCAGGAGATAAGGATGGAAAATGGGTTTGGGCAATGATGCGGAACAGAGTGGAAAGAATTCACCAGCAGGTATAGCTTGCAAGTTCAATCACAGTAACCACTATGTAAAATAAAAATGTACAAGAAAAATTACTGTGTGTGAGTGATAAAATATGGTAATAATTAGGGCTGACCTTAATTTCCCCTCTCCCAATCCCGGTTGAATTGTAAACAAAGTTTGGAAAACAATAATCAATTACTCATATGCGTCCCAGTGAAACACGCATGCCATATCTTAGTCATCAATTACTTCACTGACTTAGTCGCTGTCTTTTATTGGGAAACTTCTCTTTCAGTGTGAGAATCAGGAAAGGCAATTCCTTTTGCCAGAAAAAGAAATGAATATGTCACTAATCTTTGTTTATTTCATGTCCAAGAACACTCAGCTCAACAGTTCCCTGGATCAAATCTGCTAGTTATGTCTGCAAAGAGATCTGGCAAATTGCTCACTGTGGTCTTCCTTTCAATGAGTAATTTTGACTCAGTTTGTGTTCCAATTATCTTTTCCTAACTTTGTGCTTTCTTCTTTTGAAATGACGTTTAGCATCTTCAAAATATTAGATCAGCTTGCTGAGGGTGTGGAAACAGTCCCTTCGGCCCAACAAGTCCACACCAACCTTCCGAAGCGCTACCCACACAGACCCCTGCAATGAATTGAGGGGTTATTTTATTCTATTTTATCTTCGAATTTATCCTGGGTAAGATCATAGGCCAATGTGCCCGTTCTGTGCTGCATATTATATTTCTGTGTTGTAGTGAAAGGGGTTAAGTTGAGCTGTTTGTTCACTGACTGTGTTCCAAGAGCATTTACCTTTTATACCAAAAGGGGCTTTTTAAAAATTGTGTTATCGCAGCAGACGTGCAGCAGTGTCATCCCCAACGCCATTGATATCAGCAGGTCCATTTGGACGGAACGAACAAAATGTAAGAGAAATAGATAGAAATGTTCCAACAATGGATAACAATCTGAGAATATTCGACTGCAATGTTCCAAGAATGAAAAGGAGTTTGTCCTGTGGGTTTACTATCATTTTAAGGACCAGATATGGTTAACATGGTGGATAGAATGCGTACTGATGATTATTCAGGGTGATTACTATCCCATCCTTGCTATTGTTTTTTTTTTGTTCAGCAATCGCTGTCCATTGATTTTTTTGTGTAAATTATTTTACACGACATCCCTATTTCTGTTGTCTATATTTGGCAAAGATATCAACTTTTGTATTCAGTTTTGATCACAAACTCCATTCCTATTCTAGGTATTTCTTAGACCTTCTTACAAACAATTGAGGAAGATCAAACATGTTTATAACCGCGACAGCCCCATTTTGCCAAGAGGTGATTGAAATGATAATATTCCCTTTATCACTTGAGGGCAACCCGGTTGTTCAGTGGTTCAGACTATTGCCTTACAGCGTCAAGAACATGTGTTCAATTCCCGCCTCGGGTGACTCTCTGTCGAGTTTGCATGTTCTCCCTGTGTCTGTGCGGGTTTCCTCTGGTTTTCTACAACAACCCAAATATGTGGAGGTCAGCTGAATTGGCCATGCTAAATTTCCCAGAGTATTACGTGCATTAGTCAAGGTAAATATAGGCAGGGGAATGACTGTGTGTGAGTTACTCATCGTAGGGTCAGTTTGGACTTGTTAGGCCTGTTTCCATACTGTAGGGAATCTCGGCCGAACACAACCACCTCCATAATATTCCCAGTCTTCACTTTAGTCTCAGTGATTTTGTTTTCTGAATAAACCATCATCTACACGTTTTAGGTTGAAGTACTCTTCTAATCACGATTCCAGGTACAAGTATTTTGATCATAAATGTATTCTTGTATCTCCCTGGTCCTATTCCGGGTGCATAGTGTATTGCTAGTTTTAGTCCAAAGTGAGAAGGCCACAGCTTTGTGTCACCTGTTTCAGCATAAGCTGTAACATCAGTCAAGGGAGAAGTCTGTTCTTTTAGTGAAAACGAAGTGACAGTTTCATTGAATTGTTTTGATTGTAGTACATTCGGAGCAGGAATGGGCACTATGTCCCAAACGCACGACTCCAATGTATTCACTCAGTGACGGTGGCTCTCTCTGATCCACCAAAGAAGAGACGTAAAATCCACCAGAAATGCACAGAGTGACTGTTGAAAATTAGAAACTTAACATACTCATATAAGTGAGGCTTTGGAAGTAACTGCATTAGGTTAGCCCCACCCCACCCATCCCAAAGTATTCAGGGAGGCGGCCAGACAGCTCGTCTAAACAGTCTGTGATTACCATAATCCCAAACCAACCTGGTCTCCCCAGTCTACGATTGGTGCATAAACCTCCAAAACCTTTCCTATTCATGTCTTTGAAATGACATAACTTCTCGAAATATTTATTGAATGTCTTCCAAATTGCTGAGACTGCCGAAAGGAGCTTAGCTCTTGTATCCCTAAATTGTTAAAACAGAAATGGAAAGAAAACAAGTAAAGTGTAAATATTGGCCAACAAGATTTCATCACTGCGGAATATGCTTGACTCTTTTACAAGGAATGTGATAACTAGCCACTTGGGGAATCATAATACAACTTTCAGCGTGAAATTAGCTTCAGAAAAGGGAAATAATCTTTGAGAAACCTGTGGATTGTTTGTTAGTTGTGACATGCACAAATAAGAATTAGTGGAGCTGCGGATTTGAATTTGCAGAAAACATTTGACAAGTTTGGGAAGGGGGAGATATACAATATTGATTGAGAATTCGTTAGGAGAGACAATGCAGGGAGCTGCGCCCGTTTCTGGACTGAAGACCTTTACTCACGGGATATAACATGCATCAGAGTTCGCATCACAAAACTTCACAAGGCAGAAAAATGGTCTGTATGTGTGTCCCAGATTGAATTGATTAAATCTGAAGTTGGGAAATGGTGTTGTCCGACAGGACCTGTATGAACATGAATATGAGTCACCAAAGCAGTACATTCAGGGGTCATAGAGTCATGGAGACTTACTGGAAGGAGACAGACTGTTTGGCTGAAGCTGGACCGTGCCGACCTGGAATGAAGTCCATAGAAATTTTACTCATTTTATGACAAGAAGTGTTTTCCTATCTTTAAAGGACAGCCACATCTGCCAGATAAAGGTCAGTCTGTTCCAAACATAACAATAGATCATTGTGTTTGGTTGCTGTTTTATCAGCAATTCGATTATAAACAATTAGTTTAAATTCTGCCCAAGATATGAGAAGACAATGGAATTTGAATTTTGTTGTTTTGACACCTGAAAACGAATCGCGATTTAAGAATTTCATGTCTCATGGGCTTATAAAAAACTGTATTTTCAAAGTTAGAGGGAGAGCAACTGCCATCAAACAGCAGAGCATCGAACATCTTAGTCTCAAGTAAGTTAGAAAACATTTGTATCAAAGATGCCTTTTCATGTAAAGCCAACTCGCAAATAAATAAAAAGCAGACCCAGGGAAACTGAAGTCAGAAGAGAAGACAGAGACTGTGTGGTCTTGAAATTAATTCAACAAAACTCTTAATAAGGGAGTTAGTGGAACTGCATATTTTTATCGAGGTGAAGTTAACGACGTAGTCATGGAGATAATGGGGGCTTTCATTCAGTATTCGATGCCAGAGTCAAGAAAATGAATTGCTAATTTTCATTAAATAATGAAATGTGGGATTCTCTGTCACTTATATTTTCATAGATTATGAGGCTAAATCAGCTTTTCTAGGTTTTTGGTTTAATTAACATTGGAGTTCGACCACGCTGTTGTGAATGTCCATACATTAACCCAATTTCCATGCACTTTGTCCATATTCTTCGAATTCTTTCCTATCCAAGTACTTGCCAAAATTCCATTTGTATCTTGATAATGTGTTCACCGTAACGACTTTCCGGGCAACTCAATCCTATGCATACCAGCCTCTGTATAAAGAATTGCCCACAAGTTTCCTTTTATTCTTTCAACTCTAACATTAAACTGATTTCATCTTGTCCTCGACTCTCCAACCCTTGGAAAAAAAAGACTGAGTGCGTTCACAACATCCAGGCTTCTCATGATCTTATACACTTCTTTCATACCCATCCCAGCACTTTACTCTTTTCTGAAGAATAAGTTTAGATTAGATTATTTACAGTGTGGAAACACGCCTTTCGGCCCAACAAGTTCACACCTACCCAACGAAGTGCACCCACCCAGACCCATTTCCCTACATTTACCCCATGCATCTCACACTATGGGCAATTTAACATGACCAATTCACCTTACCTGCACATTTTTTTGGACTGTGGGAGGAAACCGGAGCACCCGGAGGAAACCCACACAGACACGGGGAGAATGTACAAACTTCACACAGTCAGTCGCCTGAGGCGCGAATTGAACCCGGGTCTCTGGCACTATGAGGCAGCAGTGCTAAACACTGCCACCGTGCCACCCACCCAAGTCCTAGCTTGTCCAATCTCTCCATGTAACTCAGTCAATTAAGTCCTACCAACATCGTTCTAAAGTTATTCGGCATTCTTTCGAATTTAATAACATCTTACCAACAGCAAGGTGACCAATACTGAAAACAATTCTCCAAGTATGGCCACGCCAAAGTCTTGTATAATTGCAATATAACTTCCCAACTTCTATAGTCAATGCCAGTGTGCCAAAAATATTCTTCACTGCCCTGACTACCTGTGACCCCAATTTCAGAAAATCGTGTATCAGATCTCCAAGATACTATTTTTCCACTCCTTGATCACCTGCTTTCACCATGAAACTCCTAGTTTGATTTTACTTGCCAGAATTCAAAACCTCACACTTGTCTGCATTAAAATCCATTAGCTATTTCTCGGGCAACCACGGCCGCTGATCAAGATCCTTTTGCAATTTCTGATAACGTTCCTCAATGTCCATGATACCATCTAATTTTGTGTCTTCCGCCAGTTTACTAATCAATTATTGTACATTCTCCTTGAAATCGTGAATGTACATAAGAAACAGAAATGGGCTCAGCACCGAACCCTGAGATGACCCACTAGTCACAGGCCTCCAATCCGACAAGGAAGCTTCCACTATTACCCTCTGCTTCCTACCATCAAGCCAACTGTGCGTCAAATTTTCCACCTCCGCCTCATCTCCATGTGAGCTAACCTTCCAGAGCAGCCTACCATGTGAAGTTTCATCAAAGGCCTTACTGAAATCCATATAGACGACGCCCACCGCCCTGCCCTAGCCAACCTTCTTGGTCAGTTTATCAAACAACACGAACAAATTTGCGGGAATGATCTTCCTCTCAGAAAATCATGCTGACTACTCTTCATGAAACCTTGTGCAAATACTGTGGGGGAGATAACGGTATGTTTTCCTGCATTTTAAGATGATTCCACTATCTTAGTAAAGTCATGTCCCAGCAATTGTGGATTCTTGGTGAAAGACTATTTGAGACACTGTGCACGGATTTGACCTCTTTCGAATATTAATGATATCCTAAGGACAGACATGATGGAACCATGACGAGAGAGTGAAGAAACTGAAAAGTTTAATCTATAGGCAGTCCGAGAAGAAGAGACACATGAGCCGAAACTTGAGGGTTAAGCACGATTACTTATTTCCAAATTATTTGTTGATACGGTGAGAAATTCGATACTTGACTGATTGATACCATTTGTTGTTCCGTGTACCTAAGTGCAGTGAGAAGCTTTGTATCATAATAAACAAAGATGTACAGTGAAAATAAATGTTAACATTGTAAGACATACACATGGCACAATGCAAGATGCGTACAAGACAAGATTAATTTGAGCATGATCAGCATTATTTGAAGTTAGCCAGTCCATTCGTCTGCCTAATCGTGCATCTCGAATAATTTCGAGACCTCAATGAACTCTTCCCATATAATTGTGCAATCGGCGTGTGATTAGGCAAGTAAAGTCATGTTGTTCTCAATCCCTGACAGCAGGCACAATACCTTGCTTCTGAAAGTTAGCAACTCCCACCAACTTGCGACTTTAATGAAAAACAGCAGGCTCTCTTAGCAGAGATGGAAGATGCCATTTTGCAACTTTACACAAAACATTTGTCTTCCTTCCTGACTGCTAGAAAACCACATTAATATCCTACGTGAGTACCAAGAACAACGGTGGCATGAGGAACAACGTCGAGTAGTCTATCTGCACAGCCTCTAATGCATTCGTTTTTCACGTTGTAATAGAATTACTTCATTCTGTCCCTACACATGTGATTGGAGGAGCTAAATGCCTCCTCAGTTGCTGTGCATGGGATTCAAGTTCCTGGTTCCTCAACTGACTGGAAAGAGTCCTAATTTTCTTGCCGCTGGAACCTATTTAACAGTTCGATGTGGTGATTTGTGTGATGCTGCTGTAACTTGTCATTTTCTGCTGGCCTATGTTAAGAGAGAGAGATTGTACGAGAGGCGCAGTCTGGCTAGTTGACACCCCTTCAGTAAACAGCTTTGCAGGCCTTAGGTTTATTTTAATACAGCCTGAATGTGGGTGGCGAGAGCTCACATATTAGGATTTCTAGGTTTCGGTTTCTCAGTAATATAAAAGTCTGTTGGGGTCGCAACAGGTTTGGAAACTTCAGTGAATGTCGCCTGGCTGTTATTATCTCCGAAGTTTCTCTAGATTCTGTTATTTTACTCTTGAGAACTGCAGGGTGGAATTTGTCTGAATTCGTCTTTTTGCCAAGTGGATGTCATTATGGGATTTCGCTATGTTGGTACAGTCAGTTAATAATAATCACAGTCTCAGCTATTCTGTTATGTTTTCTCGTACTGTTAAGTTAGATTTCTCTTGGTTTGATTGTACTTTAATGATAGGGTTCAAGTAAACTGTATTTTTCTTCACATCGAGTAGTTTCATCAATCACATTGAATCTGAACGAGTTACGTTACATTTTCCTGTAGAATAAGAAAATGATTGGATTTTACCTCCTGACTTAAAATATTTTAACGGGCTCTGGTCTAGTCCATAAAAAATAAGCTAATTCAATTTCTTTGGAACAGGCGAGAGGGACTTAATGAGCTATCCCTCTTCCTGTTTAATAGGTTCAATGGTCTGAATGGCGTCATTATGTTTCTGTGAAGAGAGCTTGAGGTGCTGAACGAGCTCTTCCTTTCTCTGAGAATTACACAGTATCCAGCAGTAATGTTACTTGAATGCTACACGTACTTTAACAGCATAAGCCTGAATGATACCAGGTCTTGCTGCACATGGGCACAAACTGCTTCAGGTGCTGAGTGGTTGAGCGGTGACACATTTTCCTGAACTTTGTGCAATCTTCAAGGTATACTCCGCACTTCTTATACTATGATAGGGGAATGACATTGTGAACATGTTTGTGCCGAGGATGCTACCCTGAAGATCTCCTACAGTGATATCCTGGGAGTGAATCATCATCTTTTGAGTTATGATTGACTCCAACCATTAGGGAGTTTACACTGATACCCAAATAAATCCGATTTAGTTAAGCACCTTGACATCGTGCTCAGTCAAGCACTGGCTTGATATCAGGGCACGTCACTTTTACCCGAGTCCTTCTGTTCACCTCTTTTATTCATAGCAATATGTAATGGTACAGTAGCAGAGAATGTTTTCTTCAAACAAAGAATTGAATATCAGCAATCCTCTTTTTCTAGTGTGAGAGGAGCTAGATCTCCATAAATATTTGAAGAGAAAGTAGACGGATTTTGACGCGTCAGAGAGTTGAGAGCGATGAATAATTGGATATGAAAGAGGATTTGAGACCTTGAGCAGATCAGCCATGAACTGAGTGAAGGGCAAGGTAGGTTTGAAGGGTGAAATTCATGCTCCTTTTGTGACGTTCTCACATTTTATTATTGGAAGAAAGCGGGTGTTGGTTTTCCCTCAACTTCTTTATTGAATGTTGGAGACATGGAGACCAGAGGATATTGTAAGGCAACTCTGGGTGAGTTATTGGGACTGTATCCACAGCGAATCCACGTCAAAAGCATGATCAACAAATGAAACACATGTTGCCGAGAGGTGAAGCTCTGTAAAGATACCCAGCCTGGGTTTTCCAATTACATTTTCCAAATGACCCCAAACCATTTACAACAGTCTTTCAGGGCTTAATGGTCCCCTCTGTTTCTGTGCGTCAGGTTACAGGGGTAAGCAGCCTCCAACTGCTCCTGCCTAGCAGGTTTGAGGGACTAAATGCAGCAATAGAACGATGGGCCGAAGCGTAAGAGTGGGCCATTATATACTTTGAGTCTTCTCTACCACGCATTAAGGTTATGGCTGTTCAGGTTGTGGTCTCAGTCACACTGTTCTATTTGTATCACATTTTCAGTGACTCACTTGACAGTCAAATATTTAATCTAAATCAGGTTTGAAAAAACAGAGAGGCAGGAAAGCCGTTATGAGAAGAGAATTCCACTGGAAAGGTCATTTTAGAATATTTCCTCATTCCTCTTACGCTATCAATGCAGGCCAGATATCGTCTTCTGATCAAATCATATGTACCAGCACTTAGTCCATATCCCTCTAAATCATTCTCATTTGTGTACCATTCCAGATACATTTTAAACATGGAAGAGTACCCACCTTCACCGATTCCTCCGATAGAACTTTCTGTACATCCTTTACTCTCTGTATGAAATAGCATTTACTAAGATCTCTTATAGGTTTCATCTTCTCACCTACAAACTATGCACTCTAGTTTTTGGACTCCTACATGCTAATAAAATTACCTTGACCATTCAGGCTATCCATGCCCCTCCTGATTCTGTAAATATGTACAACATCCTGTCAACTTCTGACACTCCATCAGAAAACAAAGTCTGAACCGATTCAGTCCTCTCCCTTTGACTCTAACCCTCTCATCCGGGAACATCATTTTAATTTTTTTTTTGCAGCCTGTCAAGCTTAATAATAGCTTTCCTTTGACAGAGCGAACCGAATTGTATGCAGTATTCATTAAAATGCCTCACCTCCGCCATTTTCAGGTGAACATGTCGCTCCAAACTTGACACTCACTGCTCTGAACCATTAAGGCAAGCATGCCGATTCATCACCGCCTGCACCTGCAAGTTAACATTAAAGAAACTCTGTTCCTGCAGCCGTATTCTCTTATTTCAGCATCCACCCCACTCCACAAGGACACTACCATTAAGTGTGTATTTCCTTCCCTTCCTTACCTTAACAAAATGCAAAATTTAACATTCATAGAAATTAAACACACTCTGCCGCTGATTGGCCGAATCCCCCATCTCATTTTGTTCCCGTTGTACTCTACAATAATATTTTTCATTGGCCACTACGCCACCTCTTTGGTGGCACCTATGAACTTACTCGCATGTCTCCGATAAAAAGAAACACCACAGTCCTTCATATCAATACAAAACGCAGTGAACACAGTGTTGACTCATATGCCACACCGCTGGTCACAGGCATCTGGTATGAAAGAAAAGCAAACCTCTCCCGACCAACCGATTTTGAATCCAATCTGTTGGCTCTTCTTGGATCCCATGTCAACTGAACTTCCAAATCTGTCCACCAACCAGAGCCTTACAAACACATGACCGGTCCATATACATAATGTTTGTCACTCTGCCTTCGTCCAGCTCCTTTCTCGCCTCTTAAAATTGCTAAATCGATTTAATAACAAATGATTTCTATCATATAAAGCCATTTTGACTATCGCTAATGAGTCCTTCCCTTTCCAAATGCATATAAATCTTACCTCACATAATTCCCTCCAACCCCTTACCTACTACTGATGTCAGACTCATAACTCTGCAGTGTTCTGGATGTTCGGGAGACTGTTTATTTTTCTCGTCCAACTCTTCCACTGGTCACAGCAAACTTTAAATGTAACCATGCTGGTGATGTGGCCGATGACATAGGTTTCAGACTGCGTCAAGGTCAGTTTTAGGAAGAAGCCATTTGGTTTCTTTAATCTGTTAAAATAACACGTTTATTACCAAAAAAAAATTCACTATGGTGGAAAGATAAATGAGAAACAATTTTTATATTGCAAAGATGGGATCGATATTTTCCTTTCGAAAGCATTGAGGAAAACACTCACAGAAACACAAACGTTAAATATAAACCTGAAAAGCAAAATCTCTGCAGTGTTAACGTGAAATAAAGTTATCCAAATATTAGCTAAAGTGATCACAACAGGAAAAAAATGAGAGGTAGTCCAAAATGTTATTTGGCCCCTGAATTTCTGCTCACACAAGTTGCTGGCAATGATACTTCATGCTGTAACAGTTGCATGTGGCTGTATTGCCTTTGATCCATGCAGAGGAGAGCTTCCAATGGGAAGGAATTGTCCACGTATTTTTAACTTGCACACATTGCTGTGATGAGGAGGAAAAAAGGAGAGAATGTGCAATAGGTAGTTCCTTCTCGGCCAGATTACATTTTCTCTCTCTTAAATTTGAATCATACAATAATATTTCCTGTCTCCAAATTGAACCATGATAGGTCTTTTTGACCATTGTCCGAAATATTTCTCCCACGCATTCCCTGTTCCATGTAGGTGCATCGTTGCTACTGTCATACACAGCGCTAATTACTTCGTAGAAAATGGACCCAATTGTAATAAAGATGCATTCATAGATGCCTGCATCATTTAAAAAATGAACATTTCATGTCTTTAGATTACCTCTATTAAAATGACCGCATTGTTTTATGTAACAAATACAGACATTTCTCAAAAATCTCAGCAGGTCTGACACCATCCAGATTCCTTTTCGAAGGGGAATTTCATATAAATAATAAGATAATAGCTGATCCCGATTTAAGGTCAATCTATTGGTGTTCACAAGAATATTAGAACATAAAAACTGTGAACAGGAGTAGGCCAATTAGCCCTTCGAGCCTGCTCCGCACGTACAATAAGATTATGTGTACTCATTTTGTGGACTAAGTTCCGCTTACCCGCGCTTTCACTGTAACCCTTCATTTATTGTTCAATGAAAAATCTATCTTAGTCTTAAAAACGAATCCTGAACTAGTGTCTACTACTTGTCTGGGCAAGGAATTCCATAGATTTACAACCTTATCCTGCAGGTTTGCTCGCTGAGCAGGAAGGTTCGTTTTCAGACATTTCACCACCATACTGGAGGTGGAGCCCGCTTTTGATTTATCTATTTGGTTTGCCTTGGGTTGGCGATGGCCTTTCATGTGGTGACGTCATTTCCTACGATCATAATATTTCTTGTTCTGTTTCTCAGGGAATGGTAAATGGAATCCAAGTCAAGATGGAATTTCACGCTTCTAGGAATTCTCGTCAGTGAATCTGTTTGGCTTGTCCTCGGGTGGATGTATTCTCGTCGTTGAAGCCCCTGTGAAAAAGAACCGCAAATGACACCAACATACGAAATTCTGTTAACACAGAAAATGACTTTACCGATCCAAGGAAACCGTACATCTAAATAGAAAGCAGGAAAGCAGGACCTGGTGTGGTGATGCAACATCTGAAAACCAACCTTGCAGCTCAACGATCAAACTTCCACCCAGAATCTCAACATGAGCTATAAATCTTCTCAAAACCTGCAAAAGTGCAACCCTCTGAGTGAAGATGCTTATTCTTGATTCAGCCCGAACAGTGCCCCCTCCAATCTTGAGGCTATGCCCCCTTGTCGCAGTTCCACCTTCCAATGGAAACATCCTCTCCACTTATATCTTATTGACTCCCTTCATAATTGTATATTTTTCTACGAAATCCCCCCTCATTCTTCTGAATCCAATGAATATAATCCCAGTCGATAAGAGCTCTCCTCACACGCCGACCGGCCGACCAGCTCCGGAATCTAGCTTGTAAACCTACTATGCACTCCATCCAGTGCCAGTAAGTAAGTAATTTCTCATGCAAGGAGAGCATAAATATATGTAGTACTCCAGATGACGCCTCACCAACACCCTGTACAGTTGTAACACAACCGAATGGCTTTTAAACTCGTTGCCTTTAGCAGTGAATGACAAAATTTCATTTGACTTCCTCAGTGCTTGTTTTCCCTGCAGACGAAAAATCTGTGATTCATGCACGAGGACATCCAGATCCCTCTGCACAGCAGTATCCTGTAACTTATTTTTAACGTTAACGTGTTAACCTTTTTTTCCTGTTACACCGGTCAAAATGCATGATTTTACATTTATCACAAGTGTATTTCGGATTTCAGTGTTGACGAGGGATCAGTCAGGGAGGGCGAAATTGCAGTGTTGGTTAGGAGTCAGTCAGGAAGGGGTGAGCGCAGAGTTGGATAGGGATCACTCAGGAACGGTGTGAGTGTAGATTTGGGGAGGAATCAGCCAGGGAGAGGGAGATTGCAGTGTTGGGTAAGGATCAGTCAGGGAGGAGGGTGATGGCAGTGTTAGAACATAGAACATAGAAAGATACAGCGCAGTACAGGCCCTTCGGCCCTCGATGTTGCGCCGACCGAATCCTACCTAACCTAAACTAGCCCAATAACTTCCAAATGCCTATCCAATGCCCGCTTAAATGACCATAAAGAAGGAGAGTTCACCACTGCTACTGGCAGGGCATTCCATGAACTCACAACCCGCTGTGTAAAGAATCTACCCCTAACATCTGTCCTATACCTACCACCCCTTAATTTAAAGCTGTGTCCCCTAGTAACACCTGACTCCATTAGCGGTAAAAGGTTCTCAGTGTCGACCCTATCTAAACCCCTAATCATCTTATACACCTCTATCAAATCTCCCCTAAACCTTCTCTTCTCCAAGGAGAACAGCCCCAAGTGCCTCAGCCTTTCCTCATAAGATTTTCCTACCATTCCAGGCAACATCCTGGTAAACCTCCTCTGCACTCGTTCCAATGCCTCCACATCCTTCCTATAGTATGGCGACCAAAACTGCACACAATACTCCAGATGAGGCCGCACCAGAGTCTTATACAGTTGCAACATGACCTCAGGACTCCGGAACTCAATTCCTCTACCAATAAAGCCCAGTACACCATATGCCTTCCTCACAGCACTATTTACCTGGGTGGCAACTTTCAGAGATCTGTGTACATGGACACCAAGATCCCTCTGCTCATCCACACTACCAAGTAGCCCACCATTAGCCCAGTAATCCATCATCTTGTTACTCCTAAAAGAAAAACTAAGAACTGGAACTCACCCTGGACTTCGAACCGGACAAACAGCCGTCACGTGATCCTCCGAGAAACTGAGGCCGACAGCTCGCCTGCGCGTTTAAATAGAGAAAAAACCCTACCCAGGTAACCTAGCAACACAAGCCTCCGGGTCTACCCGGCGTTTTTTTAAAAAAAACTTTTTAAATTTTTAGTTTAAAAATGTTAAAAAAAGTTAAGTACTGGAACTTTCAACTTAAATTTTTAGTTTTTAAAACAAAAGAAAAACTAAGAACTGGAACTCACCCTGGACTTCGAACCGGACAAACAGCCGTCACGTGATCCTCCGAGAAACTGAGGCCTACAGCTCGCCTGCGCGTTTAAATAGAGAAAAAAACCCTACCCAGGTAACCTAGCAACACAAGCCTCCGGGTCTACCCGGCGTTTTTTTAAAAAAAGCTTTTTAAATTTTTAGTTTAAAAAAGTTAAAAAAAGTTAAGTACTGGAACTTACAACTTAAATTTTTAGTTTTTAAAACAAAAGAAAAACTAAGAACTGGAACTCACCCTGGACTTCGAACCGGACAAACAGCCGTCACGTGATCCTCCGAGAAACTGAATGGATCAGTCAAGGAGTGGGTGAGCGCAGTATTGGGTAGAAATCAGGCATGGAGGGATGATTGCAGGATTGGTTGGGATCAGTCAGAGAGGGAGAGATTGTAGTGTTGGAAAGGGATCAGTCAGGGAGCGATTATTGCAGTGTTGGGTGGGGATCAGTCAGGGATGTGGAGATTACAGTGTTGGGTAGAGCTCAGTCAGAAAGGGGTGATTGCAGTGTTGGGTAGTGATCAGTCAGAAAGATGGACATTGCATTGTTGGGTAGTGAACTTTCAGGGAATTGGTGATTGCAGTATTCGGTAGAGATCAGTCTGGGAGAGGGTGAGTGCAGTGTTGTGTAGGGATCAGTCAGGGAGGGGTAGATTTCAGTGTGGGTAGGGATCAGTCAGGGATGGGGTGAGCGTTGTATTGATTAGGGATCAGCCAGGGAGGGGGTTAATGCAGTTTTGGGTACTGATCAGTCAGGGAGGGGATGATTGCAGTTTTGTTACGAATCAGTCAAGGAAGGGGAGATTGCAGTTTTGGGTACCGATCAGTCAGGGAGGGGGAGATTGCAGTGTTGGAAAGAATCAGACAGGGAGTGGGGAGATTGCAGTGTTGGTTAGTGATCAGTTAGGAGGGGTGTAGATGGTAGTGTTGAGTAGGGATCCGTCAGTGAGCGGGAGATTGCAGCGTTGGTTAGGCATCAGGAAGGGAAGGGGTGAGTGCAGTTTTTGATAGAGAACAGTCAGGGAGTGGGCGATTAGAGTTTTAGTGATGGATCAGTCAATTAGGGGGTCATTGCAGTTGTGTATACATCGGCCCGTGAGGGTATGTGTCAGGGTTCCGTAGGGTTCAGTCAGGGAAGGCGGGACTGCAGTTTTGGGGAGGGATCTGTCAGTGAGGCGGAGATTGAGGTGTAGTGTAGAGATCAGTCAGGGAGAGGTTGATTGCAGTGTTGGGTAGGGATTCTTTAGTGAGGGGGAGATTGCAGTGTTGGTTAGGGATCGGTCAGGGAGGAGGAGGTTAAAGTGTTGTGTAGGGATCAGTCATGGAAGGAGTGATTGCCGTATTGTGCAGGGATCTGTCATGCCCGAGGAGATTGCAATGTTGTGCAGATGTCTGTCAGGGAGGGGGTGAGTGCAATTTTGTGTCGGGATCAGTGAGAGAGGGGGTGAACACAGTGTTGGCTAGAGACCAGTAACGGAGTGGGAGATTGCAGTGTACGGTAGGGAATGTCAGGGAGGGGGAGATTGCGGTTTTGGGTAGGGAACCGTCAGGGAGGGGGTGATTGCAGCGTTTGTAGGGATCAGTCAGGGAGTGGGTGATTGCAGTGCTGTCTAGGGATCAGTCATGGAGGGTGAGATTGCAGGATTGGGTTGTGATCTGTCGGGAGTGGGATATTGTCGTGTTCGGTAGGAATCAGTTAGGGAGAGGGAGATTGCAGTGTTGGGTATGGATCACTCCGGGAGGGGTGTGATTGCATTTTAGGTTAGGTATCAGTCAGAGAGGGTGTAATTGCAGTTTTGGGTACGGATCAGTCAGGGAGGGGGAGATTGCAGTGTTGGGTAAAGAACAGTGAGGGAGGGGTGATTTCAGTTTTGGGAGGGATCAATCAATAAAGGGGAGATTGCAGTGTTGTGTAAGGTTAGGTCAGGGAGGGGGAGATGGCAGTGTTGTGTAGGGATAAGTCAGAGAGGGGGTGATTGAAGTGTTGGGTAGGGATCAGTCAGGGAGGGGAGATTGCAGTGTCGTGTAGGGATCAGGCCCAGACTTATCCCTACCCAACACGACAATCTCCCACCCCCTGACTGAGCCATTATTCCTGAGGAAGGCTCAAGCCCGAAACGTCGATTATCCTGCTCCTTTGATGCTGCCTGACCTGCTGCGCTTTTCCAGCAATACATTTTCAGAGCTGATCTCCAGCATCTGCAGTTCTCACTTTCTCCTCGGGTAGGGATAGGTCAGGGAGTGGTTGAGCGTGGTGTTGGGTAGGGATCAGTGAGGGAGGGGAGATTGCAGTGTTGGGTAGGGACCAGTCAGGGAGGGGGAAATTACAGTGTTTAATAGCGGTCAGTCAGGAAGGAGGAGATTGCAATGTTGCGTAGGGATCAGTCAGGGAAGGGGTAATTGCAGTGTTGTGTAGGGATCAGCCAGGAAGGGGATGAGCGCAGTTTTGGGTAGGGATCAGTCAGGGAGTGGATGAGAGCAGTATTGGGTAGGGATCCGTCAGGGAGGATATGAGCGCAGTTTTGGGTAGGGATCCGTCAGGGAGGGTATGAGCGCAGTTTTGGGTAGGGATCAGTCAGGGAGAGGGTGAGCGCAGTGTTGGGTATGGATCAGTCAGGGAAGGAGTGATTGCCGTATTGGGTAGTGATCAGGCAGGAGGAGATTGCAATGTTGTGTAGAGGTCTGTCAGGGAAGCAATTTTGAATAGGGATCACTGAGGGAGCGGGCGAGCACAGTGTTGGTAGAGTCTAGTCACGGAGTGGGAGATTGCAGTGTTGGGTAGGGATCAGTGAGGGCTGGGGATATTGCAGTGTTGTATAGGGATCAGTCAGGGAGTGGGTGATTGGAGTGTTGGCAATTGATCCGTCAGGGAGGGCGTGAGCGCAGTGTTGGGTAGGGATCAGTCAGTGAGGGCGTGACAGATAGGCTGAGATTGCAATGTTGTTTAGGGATCAGTCAGGGAGGGGGTGATTGCAGTGTTGTATAGGGGTCAGTCAGGGAGAGAGAGTTTGCAGTGTTGTGTCGGGATCAGTCAGGGATGGTGCCATTGCAGTGTGGGTTAGGTATCAGTCAGGGAGGCGGAGATTGCAGTGTGGTGTCAACATCAGTCAGCGAGGGGGAGATTGCAGTGTTAGTTAGTGATCAGTCAGGGAGGGTGAGATTGCAGTGTTGTATAGGTATCAGTCAGGGAAGGGATGATCCTCGACTTTCGTAGGGATCAGTCAGGGAAGGGGTGATGGCAGTGCTGTGTAATGATAGAGGGTAATATGGAGGGCAAAAAGTGGACATGAGAATGTTTTGGCAAATATGTTGAAGGAGAATTCAAAGTGTTTTTACAAATGCAAAAAATGACAAAAGAGTCACTGGGGAGAGAATAGGTCCCCTCAAAGTTCAAGACATCCTGGACATGGAGCTGCAGGTGATGGAGGAGATACTGAACAAGTATTTCCTGTAGAGAAGGACATGGAAGATATAGAAGTGAATGATGGTTTGGGGAATAGCATTGGGAAATAGATGATGTTATCTTGCAATATGTCCATATTACACAGGAGGAGGTGCTGGATGTATTGGAACGGTTAAAGGTGGAGAAATCGTGATCAGGTGCACCCGAGAACTCGGTGGGAAGCTACAGAAGTGATTGCTGGCCTCTTACTGAGAAATTTGTATCATCGATAGTCACAGGTGAGGGAGGAAGACTGGAGGTTGGCTAATGTAGTGCCACCGTTTAAGATGACTGGTGACGAAACCTAGGGAACTACAGACTTGTTTGCCTGACGTCAGTGTTGGGGACATTGAAGGACGGATACATGAGGGACAGGATTTACACGGGTTTAGAAAGGCAATGTCTAATTGAGGATAGTCAGCATTGCTTTGTGCGTGGGAAATCATGTCTCAAAATACTGAGTTTTTTGAAGAAGGAACAAAAGGATTGTTGAGGACAGAGCGGTGGATGTGAGTGATATGGACTTCAATAAGGCATTCGAAATGTTTCCACATGGGAGCTTGGTTAGCAAGGATAGATCTCATGGAATATAGGGAAAACCAGGCATTTGGATACAAAACTGGCTTAAAGGTAGAAGACAGAGGGTAGTTGTGCAGGGTTGCTTTTCAGACTGGAGGCCTGTGATCAGTGGAGTGTCGCAAGGATCTGTGCGGTGTCCACTACTTTGCATTAATGATATAAATGATTTGGATGTGAACATAGCAGGTATAGTTAGTATGTTTGCAGATGACACCAAAATTGGAGTTGAAGAGGAGAGTGAAAATTGTTAGTTCACATTCCAACGGGATCTGGATCAAATGGACTAATGGGTTGAGGAGTGACAGATGGAGTTTAATTTAGATAAACGTGAGGTGCTGCATTTTGAAAAGCAAATCCTCGCAGGACTTATACACAGAATGTTAATGTCCCAGGGAGTGTTTCTGAACAAATAGACCTTAGAGTGTAGGTTCATTGTTCCTTGAAAGGAGAATTGTGGGTCGATAGGATAGTGAAGAAGGTGTTTGGTGTGTTGTGTTTACTGATAAGTGCATTGAACAGAGGAGTTGGGAGGTCATGTTGTGGCTGTACAGGACATTGGATCAACCAGTTTTGGAATATTGCATGCAATTCTTGTCTTTTCCCTATCAGAAGGATATTGTGTAAATTGAAATGGTTCAGAAAATATTTGCAAAGATGCTGCCAGGATTGGAGGATTGAGCTATAGCGAGAGGTTAAATAGGCTGGGCCTGTTTTCCCTGGAATGTCTTAGGCTGAGGGGTAACCCATATGGAGGCTTATAAAACCATGAGAGGCATGGATAGGTTTAGCAGACAAGGACATTTCCCTGGGGTGGGGTAGTCCAGAACTGAAGGGCCAAGGTTGAGGGAGATAAGGGAAAGATATAAAACGAAACTAAGGTACAACGTTTTGATGTGGAAGGTGTTGCGTGTATGGAATGATTTGCCAGATGAAGCGATGGAGGCTGCTACAACCTCTGCATTTAAAAGGCATCTGGATGGGTGTACGCACCGGAAGGGTTGAGTGGGATTTGGGCCAAGTGCTGGCACATGTGACGCGATTATGTTAGGATATGTGGGTGGCGTGGATGAGTAGGACCAAAGGGTCTGTTTTTTTGCTGTTCATCTATATGACTGTAAATGTTTTCCATTGTCCATTACCAGCCATAAACTTCACTCTTTCCCCTGTCTATCTTGGTCAGTTCCCCTCTCAAACACATGTCAAAGGCTTTGGTTGTGATTGTAGGGTGTGCTTTATGGTCACTTTAAAAATCCATCATCTCGCTGGATTCCATTATACTACAATTTCCAAGAGGATATCTCAGTGTGACATTCCTCCTTCACTCAGCTTCATCACCCAACGCTGAAAACGTGTTGCTTGAAAAGCGCAGCAGGTCAGGCAGCATCCAAGGAGCAGAAGAACGACGTTTCCTGCATGAGCCCTTCTTCAGGAATGAGGAAAGTGTGCCCAGCAGACTAAGATAAAAGTTAGGGAGGAGGGACTTGGGGGACGGACGTTGGAAATGCGATAGATGGAAGGAGGTTAAGGTGAGGGTGATAAGGTGAGGGTGATAGGCTGGAGTGGGAGTGGGGAGGAGAGGACAGGAAGAAGATTGCTTGTTAGGAGGGTGGTGCTGAGTTCCAGGGTTGGGACTGAGACAAGGTAAGGGGAGGAAAAATTAGGAAACTGGAGAAATCTGAGTTTATACATTGTGGTTGGAGCGTTCCCAGGCTGAAGATGAGGCACTCTTCCTCCAGCCGTCGTGTTGCTGTGGTCTGGCGATGAAGAATTCCAAGGACCTGCATGTCCTTGGTGGAGTGGGAGAGGGAGTTGAAGTGATGAGCCACGGGGTGGTTGGTTTGGTTGGACGGGTGTCCCAGAGGTGTTCTCTGAAACGTTCCACAAGTAGGCGGCCTGTCTCCCCAGTATAGAGGAGGCCACATCGGGTGCAGCGGATGCAGTAAAGAATGTGTGTGGAGGTGCAGGTGCAAGGATATTAGCCAGTTAGATGGGTACTCTGGACACTCTGAATGAACAGTCGGGTGAGAACAGCACGAGACCATCACCTGACCCACTCGTAGTTCACCCGTCAGTGAGTACTGATCCGAGTGCCCCATGAATCAAACCCCTTTCACCATGACCATTATGTGGTCCTGATACCTTCCATCACTCTGGTGATATCGCTGATTATCTCTCCATGTGGTATCCCTCACATTGTGGATATAATTGTTGCCTCTGTCAGTCTCTCGCTCTTGCAGCTACTCCAGATCCTGAGGCAATTGAATTCTCCCCTCCAGAGAGAGGCAGCAGCACAGGCCACGGATGGAGACTGGGATTCTCCAGATCTCTGTGGGACTCAGTGTCATCCTCCATGTGTCACCCTCACTATATCAGTCTAATTTCCCATCCTGTTTATTTCTCTGTCTCCTGCAGGTAATCAGGAAGTTCCTGTCTCAGCGGAATTCCTAACTCCTGTCTCGTCCATAACCGCATCAAAGACGCTTGGTCAGCCAGAGAGAGATGTAGAGGGAGATCTGGACACTTCAGTAAATCCTGCAGCCGGTAAGATCACTCACAGAAACCATCACAGGGAGGAGTTAGTGGCCTTCTGTGTTCAGTCCCAGAAGACAGGGCATAGATACAGAGCTGGACAAAGAGCAGCAACATTCTAGGCTTCATTTCTACCATCTTGTGAGTGTCCTGCTCTCATCACCGCTGTGCTGTTCCTCCCTGAGACCTCTCTATCTCTCTCTCTCTCTGACTCTCTGTCTCACTATCTTTATCCCTCTCTCAACCTCTCATTATCTATCGCTCACCACCTCATTCTCATTCTCTCTCTCTCTCACCCCATCCTCTTTCTCTATCTCTGTTCCCCTCACTCACTCTCGCTCCCACACCCTCACACACTCTCCACCTCATTCCTATCTCTCTCCCTCGAGTGCCTCAGCGTCGTATCCCTCTCTCTCTGGCTCGCCCCCTTTCTCGCTCTACCCCTCTCTACCTATCTTTCTCTGTCTCTCTCTCTCGTCCCCTTCTCACACTCGCTCTCTCGCACTCTCAGACTCTCTCTCACATTACCGTCCCCTCTCTCACTCATACTTGCACTTCTCTCTCTAGCACGCCCCCTCTAGCCCATCTCTCTTGCTCGCACATCTCTCTCCCCCTCTTTCACCCCTCCCTCTCACCCTTTTCCTCTCTCATTTTCTCCCCATCTGTCTGCCTCCTCTCTGCCCCTCTCGCTCGACACCCTTATCTCGACACCCTTCTCATGACACCCTTCTCTGCACCTCTCTCTCTACTACCTCTCTATACAACCCTCTCCCAAACCCCCTCTCTCTGTCCCCCTCTCTCTACCCCTCGCTCCAGCCCCTCTTTCTGCTGTCACGAACCCCATCTCTCTACCCCGCTCTCTACCCCTCTCTCTAACCTCTCTCTCTCCCCCTCTATTTTGCCCCTCTCTCTAACCCCTCTCTCTCCCCATCTGTCTAGCCACACTCTCTACCATCCTCTCTATTCCCCTTCTCTCTGACCCCTCTCACTAGTCCCTCTTTCTCCATACCCCTCTCTCCACCCCCTCTCCACACCCCTTTCTCTGCCTTGTCTCTCTCATCCCTCTCTCTCCACGCCCATCTCTCCACACTTTCTCTCCATCCCCTCTCTCCCCCTCTCCACACCCCTCTTTCTTTGCCCCCTCTCTCTAGTCACTCTTTCTCCACGCCCATCTCTGCACCATCCCTCTCCACCCCTCTCTCTCCATCCTACTCGCCACCCCCTCTCTCCACCCCCAGACTCCAACCCCCTCTCTCCACCAATCCCTCTCCAACCCCTTCTCTCCAACCCCTCCCTCACCCTCTCTCTCCACCGCCCTCTCTCCACTCCGCTCTGCACCCCCTCTCCATACACTGCTCTCTCAACCTCCTCTCTCCAGCCGGTTCTCTCCACCCCACTCTCCACCCCCTCCCTCCACCATCCTCTCTCCACCCCCCTCTCCACACAACTCTCTCCACCCCCTCCAACTCCCTCTCTCCACCCTCCTCTCTCCACCCACATGTCCACCCCGCTCTCTGCACCCCCTCTCTCCATCCTCTCTCTTCACCTTCCTCTCTCCACTCTCCTCTCCCCACACCCCTTTGTCAACCCCCTATCTCCACACCCCTCTCTTCACCCCCTCTCTCCATCCTCCTCTCTCTACCCTCCTCTCTCCACCCTCCTCTCTCCATCCTCCTCTCTCCATCCTCCTCTCTCAACCCACACACTCCACGCCCCTCTCTCCTCCCCCTCCCCACAACGCCATCTCTTCCTCCTGTCTCCACTCGCCTCTCTCCACCCTCCTCTCTCCACCCCCTCTCCACCCCCTCTCCACCCCTCTCCACACACCCTGTCTCCTTCCTCCTCTCTCCACCCAATCTCTCCACCCTCCTCTCTCAAACCCCTCTCTCCAACTACTTCTCTCCACCCTCCTCTCTCCACCCTCCTCTCTCCACCCCCTCTCCACCCCTCTCCACACACCCTGTCTCCTTCCTCCTCTCTCCACCCAATCTCTCCACCCTCCTCTCTCAAACCCTCTCTCCAACTACTTCTCTCCACCCTCCTCTCTCCACCCTCCTCTCTCTACCCTCTCCCTTTTCAAGCACCTCTCTCCACCCCCTCTCTCTCCATCCCCCTCTCCACCCACTCTCTCAAAACTCCCCTCTCTCCGGCCCCTCTCTCCAACCCCCTCTCTCCACCTCCTCTCTGCACCCTCCTCTATCCCCCTCTTCTCTTTATCCCCTCTCTCTCCACCTCCCACTTCCGCACCTCTCCACCTCCCTCTCTCCACACCCCATATCTCCACCCTACTCTCTCCATCTCCTCTCTCAACTCCTCTCTCTCCCACCTCTCTTCCCACATTTCTCCCCACCTCTTACCCCTCTCTCTCTCCCATCTTTCTCACTCTCTCTCCCCTCCTCTCTCTACCCTCTTTCTACCCCGCTCTCTCTACCCCCTCGCTATACCCCCTCTCTCTACCCCGCTCAATCTAGCCTCCTCTATCTTCCCCTTCTCTCTACCCCTTTCTCTAACCCCCTCTACACACATATCTCTCCGCCTCTCTATCTCCACTCCTCCCCTCTCTCTCCTTTCTCCCTCCCCTCTCTCACCCCTCTCTCCGCCGCTTTCTACACCCCTCTCTCTCAAGCCCCCTCACTCGACATCCCTCTCTCCCTTCTATCTCGATCTAATCCATCTCTCTCTAACCCCCCTCTCTCCCCTACTTCTCCCCCTCTCTGGCCCTACCTCTCCCCTTCTCTCTCCTATCTCTCCACTACCTCTCCCCCACCTCGCTCCCTAACTCTGCCCCTCTCCTCCTAAATCTTTCCTGACACCTTCCCACTCTCTTCTAACACTTCCCCACCTCTCCCCTACCTCTGCCCCAACCTCTCCCCTCTCTCTACCCCTCTCTCAACCCCATCTCTCTCAACCCTGTCTCTCTCAATCCCCGCTCTCTCCAATCTCTCTCTCTCCATATCACTCACTCACCCCTCTCTGTCTCCCCCTCTCTCTTCTTCTCTCTCCCACTCTCTCTCGCTCCCCCTCCCCATTTCACTCCCCATCTCTCTCCCTCTCACACTCCCCCTCTCTCTACCCTCTCTGCCCCACTCTCACTGTGCCTGTCTCTCACATCTCTCTCTCTTCCCCGTCACTCTGACCCACTCGCTCTGCCCCCCCTCCCGCTCTCTGACCACCTCTCTCTATCCCATTCTCTCTATACCCTTCTCTCTGTCGCCCTCTCTCTGTCTCCAACGCTTGGTCCCCCTCGCTCTTGCCCCTCTTTCTGTCCCCCTCTGTCTGCTCCCTTCTCTCTGCCATTTTGCTCTCTTCCCCTTCGCTCTTTCCCCTCACTTTACTCACCTCTCTCTGTACCCCTTCTCTCTGTCCCCCTCTCACTGTCTCCCTCTTTCTGTCCCCATTCTCTCTGTCCGGCTCTCTCTTTTCACCTCCTCTATGTCCCACTCCTCTCTTTCCCCCTCTCTCTGTAGCCCCACTCTCTGTCCTCCTCTCTCTGTTCCCCCTCTGTCCCCCTCTGTCGCCGTCTCTCTCTCCCCCTCTCTAATCCACTTCTGCCACACCCCACCCACTTCCACTTCTCTCTCACCGACTCTCTCCTTCTCACACTGCCCCCTCTCTCTGTCCCCTCATATATGTCCCAGTTTTCTCTGTTCCCCGCCATCTGGCCCCCCTCTCTCTGTCCCTTCGCTGACACTCCTCTCCGTCCCCGTCTCTGTCGACAGTCATTCTCACCTCCCCCACTCTCTGACATCCCTCTCTCTGTCCCCCTTTCTAAGGTCTCCCCTCTCTGACCCCCTCTCTCTGCCCCAACCTCTCTCTGCCCCACTCTCTCTCAAACTCTCTCTCCCCGCGCTCTCTCCCCCTCTTATTCCTGCTTTTTCTATCCCCTCTCTTTGCCCTCTCACTGCCCGTTCTCTCTGCCACTCTCTTTTCCACCCTCACTGTGCTCCCTCTCTCTACCCCTTTCGCTCTCTCCCCATCTCTCTCTCTCTCTCTCCCCCTCTGTCTGCTCCTTTCTCTCTCCCCTTTCGCTCTCTCCCCCTTCGCTCTGTCCCCCTGGCTTTGCCCCCTCTCTATGACCCACTCGCTCTGTCCTCGTCGCTCTCCCCCCCCGCACTCTGACCACCTCTCTCTGTCCCACTGTCTCTATACTCCTTCTCTCTGTCACGCTCTCACTGTTTCACTCTCTCTGCCGCCTCTCTGTTCTCCCTCTCTCAATCCACTTCTCTCTGTCCACACACTTTCTGTCGACCCTCTCTCTGTCGATCCTCTCTCTGTCCCACCTTTCTCTGTCACCCCTCTCTCTGTCAAAACTCTATCTCTCACCTCTATCGCCCTCCCTCTCTCCACCTCTTTCTCTCCATCTCTCTCTCCCCCTCTCTTTCTCCCCATCTCTCTGCCCCTCTCTCTGCGTCATCTCTCTATCCACACTCTCTATCCCCCTCTTTCTGACACCTCTCACTGTTCACTTCCTCAGTCTATCTTTCTATACACCCCTCCCCCTACCCCGCTTTTCCTACCCCCTCTCTACACCCTCTCTGTCACCCTCTCTCTACCCTGCTCTCTCTAGCCCCCTCTCATTACCCCCTTCTCTCTAAACCATCCCTCTACTCCCCTCTCCCTACACCCACATCTGTATGTCTCCACCCCTCTCTCTCCCCTCTCTCCATTCTCTCTCCCCTCTCTCATCCCGCGCTCTCTGCCGCTCTCTACACCCCTCTATTGACCACCCTCTCTCGATCCCCCTCACTTGACCCCCCTCTCTCCATTCTACCTCTCTCTAATCCATCTCTCTCTCTAATCCATCTCTCTCTAATCCCTCTCTCTCCCCATCCCTCTCCCCTCTCTGCCCTTACCTCTCCCCTCTCTCTCCTCTAACTCTCCCCTACCTCTCCTCCACCTCTGCCCCATCTATCCCTCCTCTCTCCCCTCTCTCCCAAATCCCCCTCTCTCAACCTCCCTCTCTCTCTACCTTCTAACTCTCCAGATCACTCCCTCCCCTCTCTCTGCCCATCTCTCCATATCTCTTTCTCCCCCTCTCCCAGTCTCTCTCCCACTCTCTATCTCCCCTCTCTTTGACCACCCTCATTCTCTCCCAATCTCACTCCCCATCTCTCTTTCCTCACACTCCCCCCTCTCATCCCCCAGCCTCCTCTCATTGTCCCCGTCTCTCTGAACACTCTCTCTCTGCTCCCATCTCTCTGAACCACATGCTCTGTCCACCCGCTGTCTGCCCATCTCCTTCTGCCAGCTCTCACTGTCCCCGTCTCTCTGAACTCTCTCTCTCTGCCCCCATCTCTCTGAACCACTCGCTCTGTCCACCCGCTGTCTGCCCATCTCCCTCTGTTCCCCTGTCTCTGTCTATCCTCTTTCTGTCAACCCTCTCTCTGTCCCCCTCTATGTGTTCTCCCTCTCTCTGTTTCCCCTCTCTCTGCTCCCTCCCTCAGTCCCCTCTCTCTGCCCCATCTCTCTATCCATCCTCTCTTCCCCCTCTCTCTGTCGCCCCTCTCTCTGTCCCCCTCACTCTGTCCCCTCTCTCTCTGTTCCCCCTCTCTCTTTCCCCACTCTGTGTCCTCCTCTGTCTCTCCCCCTCTCTGACCCCGCTCTCTGTCCCCCCCGCTCTGCCCCCTCTCTCTGTCCCCCTCGTTCAGTCCCCCTGCTCTAAGTTTCCCTCGCTCTGTCCCCTCTCTCTATCCCCTGCCCTCCTTCCCCTCCCCTCTGTAGCCCTCTCTCTGTCCCTCATCCTCGGTCCTCAACTGTCCCTCCCTCTCTGTCCCCCCTCTCTGTTCCCCGCTCTGTCTCCTCTCTCTGTCTCCCTCCCTCTCACTAATCCCCCTCTCCCTCCCCTCCCACTCCCCCGTTATCTCTCCCTGCCTCTGCCCCCCCAAACTGTCCCCCTCTCTCTTTCCCCCTCCTCTATGTGCCACTCCTCTCTGTCCCCCTCTCTCTGTCTCCCTCCTCTATGTCCCACTCCCCTGTCTCCCCCTCTCTCTGATCCCCCTACTCTATGACCCACTCCTCTCTGTTCCCCTCTCTCTGTCCCCACTCTCTGGCCTACTCTCTCTGTCCCCTCTCTCTCCCCCTCTCTGTCGACCATCTTCCTGTCCTCCCTCTCTCTCCCCCTCTCTCTAATCCATCTTCCTGCCCCCGTCCCCTCGTACATGTCCCACCTTTCTCTGTTCCCGTCTCTGCCCCCCTCTCTGTAGACCGTCTGCCTGCCGCCCCCCCCCACTTTCTGACATTCCTGTCTCTGTCCTCCCTTTCTCAGGTCTCCCCTCTCTGCCCCCTCTCTGTCCCAACCGCTGTCTGCCCCATTCTCTCTCAACCTCTCTCTTCCCCTCTCTCTGCCCCTCTCTCTGTCCCCCTCACTGTGCCCCCTCTCTCTGTCCCCTGCTCTCTAGCCCTCTCGCGTTCTCCCCATCTCCCTCCCTCTTCTCTCTACCCCTCTCACCCCCTCTCTTTTCCCACTGTCTCTCCCCTCTCTCTCTGCCCCCTCTCTTTATCCCTCCCCTCTCTGTCCACCTCTCTCTGTCTCCTCCTCGATCTGTCCCCATTGTCTGTCCCCCTCTCCCTGTCCCACTCATTCTGTCCCCCTCCCTTTCTCTCCCCCCCTCTCCCTGTCTCTCTGTCTCCCTCTCTCTGACCCCTCTCTCTCAACCTCTCCCTGACCCCCTCTTGCTAACCCCTCTCTTTTCGCCGTCTCTCTACCCCCTTTCTGTCCTCCCTCTCTGTGCCCCCTCTCTCTGTCCCTCTCTCTCTACCCGTTTCGCTCTGTCCCCCTCTCTCTCTGTCTCCCCCCTCTCCATCTCTCGCTGCCCCCCTCGCTCTGTTCCCCATTGTCGATCGCCCTCTCCCTGTCCGCCTCGCTCTGTCCCCCTCTCTCTGTCTCCCTCTCTCTCGGACCCATCACTCTCTCATCATCTCGCTGACCCCCTCTCACTTTTTCCCCTCTCTCTGTCCCCACTTTCTCTCACACGCTCCCTGACCCCTCTCACTTTCCCCCCTCTCCTCCCACTCTTCCTGTCCCACTCTCTCAGACCCCCCATCTATCCTGTCTCTCCCCCTCTCTCTCTACCCGTTTCGCTCTGTCCCCCTCTCTCTGTCTCCCCCCTCTCCATCTCTCGCTGCCCCGCTCGCTCTGTTCCCCATTGTCTATCCCCCTCTCCCTGTCCCCCTCGTTCTGTCCCTCTCTCTCTATCCACGTCTCACTATCCCCGCTCTCTGTCCCTCACTTACTGTCCCGCTCGCTCTGTCCCCCATTGTCTGTCCCCCTCTCCCTGTCCCTCTCGCTCTGATCCCCTTTCTCCGTCTCCCTCTCACTCACCCCTCTCTCTCTCACCATCTCCCTGACCACCTCTCACTTTTTGCCCACTCGCTGACCCCTCTCTCTCTCACCCTCTCCCTGACCCCCTCTCACTTTCCCCCTCTCTCTTACCACTCTTTCTGTCCCACTCTCTCTGTCTCCCTCTCTTTGTCCCCCTCTCTCTCTCCCCCACGCTCTGCCCCCCTCGCTCTGTCCTTCTCTCTATCCCCCTCTCTGTGCTTACCCTCTCTGACCGCCCTCTCTCTGCCCTCCTCTCTCTGCCCCGCTTCTGTCCCCCATCTCTCTGTCCCCTTCACTGTTCCCTCTCTCTCTGACCCCATCTCTTTGTCCCCATCTCTCTGTCCCGCACCCTCTCTGCCCCCTCTCTCTTTCCCACTACTCTCTGCCCCTACTCTGTACCCTCTCTCTGTCCCCATCTGTCTGTCTCTCATCTCTCTGTTCCCCTCTCTGTTCCCCTCTCTTTGTCCCCCTCTCTGTGTCGCCCCTATCTCTGATCCCCCCACTCCCTGTACTCCTCGCTCTGTCACACAATCTCTGCCCGCTTCTCAAACTCCCCTCTGTGTCCCCGTCACTCTGTCCCCCTCTTTATGTCCCTCCATCTCTGTCCCCTTCTCTATTCCCCCCTCTCTGTCCCTTACTCTGTCACTCTCTCTATGTCCCTCCACTCTCTGTTACTCTCTCTCTGTCGCCCTCTCTCTGTCCCCGACTCCCTATCACTCTCTCTCTGTCCTCCCTCTCTCTGTTTCTCTCTCTCTGTCCACCCTCTCTGTCACTCTCTCGCTGTCGCCATCTTTCTATACCCCACTCTCTGTTGCGCCTATCTCTGTTCCCCCTCTCTCTCTGTCCCACTCGCTCTGTAACCCTCTCTATCTCCCCATCTCTCTGTCCCCCCTATATGTCCCCTCTATCTATCCCACCGCGCTCTGTCCCACCTCTCTCTGTCCCCTCCTCTGCCCCCCTCTCACTATCACTCTCTCTGTGTCTCCCACTCTCTGTCCCCCCTCTCTCGGTCACCGTCTCTCTGTCACCTTCTCTCTGTCCCTACTCTCTCTGTCTCCTCTCTCTATCCCCCCCTCCCGGTCCCCCTCTCTCTGTCCCCCCAAATGTCCCCTTCTATCTGTTCCCCCTCCCGGTGTCCCCTCTCTCTCTGTCGCCCTCTCCCTGTGTCCCCCTGTCCCTAACTCCAGGTGCTCTGTCTCACCTCTCTCTGACCCCCCCATTCTCTGTCCCCCGCACTCTGTCACTCTCTTTCTCCAACCACTTTCTGCCCCCCTCTCTGTCGCACTCTCTCTGTCCCCTTCTCTCTGTCCCCCTCTCTCTGTCCCCCCTCTCTGTGTCCCCTTCTGTCTGTGTCCTATTCTCTCAATTCCCCTGCGCTCTGTCCCACCTCACTCTGCCCCCTTCTGTGACCTCCCTCTCTCTGTCACTCTCTCTGTCCCCCTCTCTCTGTCCACCCGCTCTGTGTCCCGTCCTCTCTGCCCCCTCTCTCTTTGCCCCTCTCTCTGTCCCCTCTCTCTGTTGTCGCCCCTCTCTCTGTCCCGCTCTCTCCCCCGTCTCTGTGTCCCCCTCTCTCTGACTGCCCTTCCACTCTCTACCTCCCTCTGTCCCCATCACTGTCCCACTCTCTCTGTTCACTTCTCTCTGCCCCGTCTCTGTGTCCCCTCCTCTCTGCCCCCTCTCTCTTTGCCCCCACAATCTGTCACCTTCTCTCTGTTTCCCTCTCTCTGTCCCATATTGTCTATGTCCCGCTCTCTATCACTCTCTCTGTCCACCCTCTTTCTGACGCGCTCCCTCTGTCCCCCCTCTCTGCCCCCCCTTCTCTGTGTCCCCTTCTGTCTGTGTCCTATTCTCTGTATTCCCCTGCGCTCTGTCCCACCTCCCTCTGCCCCCTTCTGTGACCTCCCTCTCTTTGTCACTCTCTCTGTCCCCCTCTCTCTGTCCACCCGCTCTGTGTCCCCTCCTCTCTGCCCCCTCTCTCTTTGCCCCTCTCTCTGTCCCCTCTCTCTGTTGTCGCCCCCTCTCTGTCCCGCTCTCTCCCCCGTCTCTGTGTCCCTCTCTCTCTGACTTTCCTTCCACTCTCTACCTCCCTCTGTCCCCATCACTGTCCCACTCTCTCTGTTCTCTTCTCTCTGCCCCCCTCTCTGTGTCCCCTCCTCTCTGCCCCCTCTCTCTTTGCCCCCACAATCTGTCACCTTCTCTCTGTTTCCCTCTCTCTGTCCCATATTGTCTATGTCCCGCTCTCTATCACTCTCTCTGTACACCCTCTTTCTGACGCGCCCTCTCTGTCACGCGCTCTCTGTCCCCCTCTCTCTGTCATCAGAGAGGGACACAGGCGCGGGAGCACAGGCCAGGCTGCAGGCTGTGGGGGCCAGATGTGTGGGGATCTGTTTATTTCCCCGAGATTTCATCTCCTCTGCGGGTGGGGATTGGGGGTTGGGTTGGGAGCCTGATTTGCTGGGGCCTCTGGTTAACTGGGTCCTGTTTGAAGCCTGGTGTTAAAGTAACCGGGGCATTGGTGACACAAACTGGTGAAACCCCCAGGATCTAAGAGACGGAACTCCCTCAGCAGGGAATTGTAACCCAAAAATATCTGACCCCATGAAAATAATTCTCACACAATCAGAGCAAAGTGGGTCATAGAAAGGGCAGGATGATCGAATTGGACATGGAGAGAAAGAGAGTGAGAGAAAAAAAATGGAAAAAAGAGAGCAAGCGAAGCAGGAGAAAGAGAGAGAGAGAGAGAGAAGGGCAGTGTGAGATTGTGAAATAGCTGCAAAATTTGATTCTGGAATGACAGGAAATAATTAAACTGGAAATAAAAACGATCAGATTTTTGAGCTTCTGCAGCACTGTCACGTGTGGGATTTGCTGTGCGTCAACTGCCTTAATGCCATCGTTGCAGGCAGTGAGTGGTTTAATCAGCTAACCCGTCATTTCGAAATCTTTTCAACATGAAAACCCAACTCACCACTCGATGTGTTTGTGTTTGGATGTTGCTGAGAAATTGTCTGTCTCACTGAGAGGGGAAAACCTGGGATTTTGCTGTGCTATCTCCCTGTGAAAGACTTTCCTGCTCAGCCTTCCCACTAATGCTGCCTCTTTCCTCCCAAAGTGATCTTCCTGGCCACTTGAAGATTTGAAAAGTGTGTGTTTGGGAGCAGAAAACATCCAAACAAGAGCTTTCTCCAGAGGGGGAAGGCAGTCCTGAGGCCTGTTTGACAGTCTGCAGCCTGTTGGGCTCAGGTAAGTTTTGCCTGTGTCTTACCCCGAGGTTTAATCTACTCTCTCTGGGGAGTGGGGCTGACTTTTACTGGGAGCTCTGGTTGACCGGGTCCGGTCGGATTGCGGCCTTGTTGTTTTTGAACAGGTTTGAAGTCTGGGGCTAAGGTAACTGAGGCCTTGGGATTTGCTACATATACGTCAACCATTAACCAGCATTACCCACGATGTGAGAGAAGGTGGGGTCGAGGGGGGAAAGTCGAGGGGGGAAGTCGAGGGGGGAATATCGAGAGGAGGGAAGCCGAGGCGGGGAAAGTCGATATGGAGCAAGTCGAGGGGAGAAATTGGAGGCAGAGAAAGTTGTGTGGGGAAAAGTCGACGGGGAAGTCGGGGGCCAAGTCGAGGACGGGGTGGTCGGAGGGCGAAGTCGAGTGTGGAGGAGTCGAGGAGGGAAGTCGACGGGGGAAAGTCGAAGCTGGAAGCCGAGAGGGTGAAACTGAGGGAGTGAAGTCGAGGGAAGGGAAGTCGAGTGGAGAAAAGTTGAGGGGAGAAATTCGATGGGGGAAGTTAAGGGGGAAGGAGAAGGGGGAAAAGTCGAGGGGGAAAGACGAGGGGGAGGTCGACGGGGGCGAAGTCGAGGGAGCGAAGTTGAGGGGAGGGAAGTCGAGGGGAAGGATGTCGAGCAGGGGAATGTCGAGGGGGAATGTCAAGGCGGCATGTTGGGGGGGACGTCGAGGGGGATGAAAGTCGAGGGGATGGAAGTCTCGAGGAGGGAGGTCGAGAGGATGCAAGTCGAGAGGGAAAAAGTCACGGGGGAAGTCGAGGGGGAAGTCAAGGAGGAAAGTCGACGGGGAAATTTAGAGGGGGGCAAGTCGAGGGGGAAGTTGACGGGTTGAAATTGATAGGGCGGAAGACGCAGTAAATGTCGCGGCGGGGAAAATTGAGGGGGTAGTGTCGAGGGGGCGACGTCGAGGGGAGGGAAGTTGAGCGGGAAAAGTCTAGGGGTGAAATTCAATGGGGGGGAAGTCGCCGGGGAAGGCAAAGGGGTAAAAGTCGAGGGGGGCAAAGTCGAGTGGGGGACGTCGAAGGGGCGAAGTCGATGGGGGGAAGGCGAGGGGAGGAAGTTTGAGCGGGGAAAAGTCGAGGGGAAAGTCATGCGGGGAAAGTTGGTCGAGTAATGTCCAGGGGGCAAGTCGAGGTGGGGAAAGTCGAGGGGGGGAAGTCGAAGGGGGAAAGCCGAAGGGGTGAGGTCAAGGGGGTAAACACGAGGGTGAGTGGAGTTGAGGGGGAATTCGAGGGAGGGGAAGTAGAGGGAGGAAGTCGATGCGGGGCAAGTCGAGGGGGAAAGTCGAGGGGGAGAATGTCGAGAGGGGGAAAGTCGAGGGGGGATTCTGGGGCTAAGTCACGAACGGGATAGACGGGGGCGAAGTCGAGTGGGGATTGTCGAGGCGGGAAGACGAGGGGGGAAGTCGAGTGGGGGAGAAATTCGAGTGGGGGAATACAGACGAGGGAATGCCGAGGGAGTAATGTAGAGGGGAGGGAATGTTGAAAGGAGGGAATGTCGAGGGGAAGTCGAGAGGGGAAGATGAGGTGGAAGTCGAGGGGGGATGTCGAGGGTGCGAATTCGGGGGGAGTCCAGGGGGCGAAGTCGAAGGTGTGAATGTCCTGGGGCGAAGTCGAGTGGGGGGGATGTCGAGGGGGGAGGTCGAGGGGGAAAATTCGGGAGGGGAAAGTCGAGGGGGGAAGTCGAGGGGGCGAAGTCGAGGGGACGGATGTCTCGAGGAGGGAGGTCGAGCGGGGGAAAGTCGAGAGGAGAAAAGTCGAGGGGGAAGTCGAGGGGGAATTCAAGGGGAGAATGTCGACGGGGGAATTTAGAGGGTGGCAAGTCGAGTGAGGAAGTCGAGGGGTTGAATGTCGAAGCGGGGAAGACGCGGGCAATATCGCGGCGGGGAAAATCGAGGGGGGAAAGTCGAAGGTGCGAAGTCGAGGGGGGGAATTCGAGCGGGGAAGCCGAGGTGGTGAAGCTGAGGTGTCGAATTCGAGGGGGCAATGTCGAAGGGGGAATGTCGAGGGTGGGAAATCGAGGGGATGAAGCTGAGGGGGCGAAGTTGAGTGGATGGAAGTTGAGTGGGGCAAAGTCGAGGGGTGAAGTCGAGGCGGGATGTCGAGGCGGTGAAAGTCGTGGGGAAAAAGTCGAAGGGGGAAAGTCGAGGGTGGAAAGTCGGCGGGGGAAGTCCGGGGTGGATTTGAGGATGGGGTAGTCGAGGGGCGAAGTCGAGTGGGGGGGTGACGAGGGGGGTAGTCGAGGGGGCGAAAGTCGAGTTGGGGAAAGTCGAAGGGGGGAAGTCAAGGGGGGGAATCCGAGGGGGGGAATTCGAGGGGGGAAAGTCGAGGGTGAGTGGAGTCGAGGAGGAATTCGAGGGAGGGGAAGTAGAGGTTGGAAGTCGATGGGGGCAAGTCGAGGGGGAGAATGGCGAGGGCGTAAAGTCGAGGGGGGAATTCTGGGGCAAAGTCGAGGAAGGGATAGGCAGGGGGCGAAGTCAAGTGGGGAAGACGAGTGGGGAAGTCGAGGGGGAAGTCGAGTGGGGGCAAATCGAGTTGGGGAAGGTCGTGTGGGGAATGTGGAGGAGGGACTGTCGAGGGGCAAGTCGAGGGGGGGAAAGCCGAGGGGGTGAGGTCGAGGAGGGGGAAGTCGAGGGTGAGTCGAGTCGGGGGGGAATTCGAGGAAGGGGAAGTAGAGGGCGGAAGTCGATGGGGGCAAGTCGAGGGGGAAAGTCGAGGAGGGAATGTCGAGAGGGGGAAAGTCGAAGGGGGAATTCTGGGGCGAAGTCGAGTGGGGATTGTCGAGGTGGGAAGACGAGGGGGAAGTCGAGTGGGGGGGAAACTCGACTGGGGGAATATAGAGGAGGGAATGTCGAGGGGGTAATGTAGAGGGGCGGGAATGTTGAAAGGAGGTAATGTTGAAGCGAAGTCGAGAGGGGAAGTCGAGATGGAAGTCGAGGGAGGATGTCGAGGGGGCGAATTCGGGGGGAAGTCGAGGGGGCGAAGTCGAGGGTGTGAATGTCCTGGGGCGAAGTCGAGTGGGGGGGGACGTCGATGGGGAAGTCGAGGGGGAAAAGTCGAGAGGGGAAAGTCGTGGGGGAACGTCGAGGGGCGAAGTCGAGGGGACGGAAGTCTCGAGGAGGGAGGTCGAGCGGGGGAAAGTCGAGAGGGGAAAAGTCGAGGGGGATTTCGAGGTGGAAAAGTCGAGAGGGGAAAGTCGAGGGGGGAACGTCGAGGGTGGAAAGTCGAGGAGGGAATGTCGAGGGGGCGAAGTCGAGGGGAAGGTTGAGCGGGGTAATGTTGTGGGGGCAAGTCGAGGTGTGGAAAGTCGATGGGGGAGAAGTCGAGGAGGGAAAGCTGAGGGGGGATGTCGATCGTGGAAGGTTGAGGCTGGGTGTAGTCGAGTGGGAATTCGAGGGAGGGGAATTAGAGTGCAGAAGTCGATGGGGGCCAAGTCGACTGGGAAAGTTGAGGGGGGAATGTCGAGAGGGGTAAAGTCGAGGGAGGAAGTATGGGGTGAAGTCGAGGATGGGATAATCAGGGGGCGAACTCGAGTGGGGAGTGTCGAGGGGGGAAGTCGCGGGGCAAGTCGAGGGGGATGTCGAGGGGGCGAATTCAGGGGAAGTTGAGGAGGTGAATTCTAGGGTGTGAAAGTCCCGGGGCAAAGTCGAGTGGGGGTGAATGTCGAGGGGGAATGTCAATGGGGAAGTCGAGAGGGGTACGTCGAGGGTAGAAAGTCGTGGGGGAAGTCGAGGGGGCGAAGTTGAGGGGACGGTAGTCTCAAGGAGAGAGGTCGAGCGGGGGAAAGTCGAGGGGGAAAGTCGTGGGGGAGATCGATGGGGAAATCAAGGGGGAATGTCGACGGGGAATGTAGAGGGGGCAAGTCGAGGGGCGAATTCGAGGGGGTGAAAGTCGAGTGGGAAAGTCAGGGGGCGATGTCGAGGCGGGTATGATCGAGCGGGGAAAGTCGAGGGGGCGAAATCGAAGGGGGGATGTCGAGGGGGCAAGCCGAGGGGGTGAAGCTGAGGGGGCGAAGTCGAGGGTAGGGAAGTCGAGCGGGGCAAAGTCGAGCGGGGAAGTCGAGGGGGATGTCGAGACGGTGGAAGTCGAGGGGAGAAAGTCGAAGGGGGAAAGTCGAGGGGGGAAGTCGAGGGTGAATTCGAAGAGGCGATGTCGAGGGGGGAAAGTCAATGGGGCAAGTCGAGGGGCAAGTCGAAGGGTAAGTCGAGGGGAGAAGTCGAGTGGGGGGAATGTCGAGTGGGGGAAAGTCAAATGGGGGAATGTAGACGGGTGAATGTCGAGGGGGAATGTAGATGGTAGGGAATGTCGCGGGGAGGGCATGTCAAGGGGTCAGTCGAGTGGGGAAGTCGAGGGGGAAGTCGAGGGAGGAAGTCGAGGGTGCGAAGTCGAACATGTGAAAGTCAAGGATGAAGTCGCGTTGGGGGAAGGAGAGGGGGAATGTCGATGGGGGAAGTGGAGGGGGCTAAGTCGAACGGGGGAAAGTCGAGGTGGGAAAAGCCGAGAGCGAAGTCGAGGGGGAAATCAAGGAGGAAAGTCGACGGGGAAATTTAGAGGGGACAAGTCGAGGGGGGAAGTCAAGGGGGTGAAAGTCGTGGGAGGAAGTAGCGGGGCGAAGTCGAGGCGGGGAAAGTCGAGGGGGGAAGTCGAGGGGGCGAAGTGGAAGGGGGAAAGTCGAGGGGAAAGCAGAGGGGGTTAAGCTGAGGGGCAGAAGTCGAGGGGCGGGAAGTCGAGGGGGTAAGCTGAGGGGGCGAAGTCGAGGGGAGGGAAGTCGAGCGGGGCAAAGTCGAAGGGGGAAGTCGAGGGGGAATGTCGAGGCAGTGAAAGTCGTGGGGAGAAAGTCGAAGGGGGAAAGTCGAGGGGGAAGTCGAGGGGGGAAGTCGAAGAGGGGAAGTCGAGGAGGGAAGTCAATGGGGGCAAGTCGAGGGGGAAGTCGAGGGGTAAGTCAAGGGGAGAAGGCGAGTGGGGGGAAAGTCGAATGGGGGAATATCAAATGGGGAATGTAGTGGGGGAATGTCGAGGGGGGACTGTAGAGGGGAGGGAATGTCGCGGAGAGGGCATGTCGAGGGGGGAAGTCGAGTGGGGAAGTCGAGGGGGAAGTCGAGGGGGGAAGTCGAGGGGGCGAATTTGGGGAGAAGTCGTGGGCGAAGTCGATGATGTGAAAGTCGGGGGATAAAGTCGCGTTGGTGGAAGGAGAAGGGGAATGTCAATGGGGAAGTGGAGGGGGGCTAGTCGAGGGGGGAAGTGCAGGGGGCTAAGTCGAGCCCGAGGAAGTCGAGGGGTGATGGCGAGGCGGGAAGTCGAGGCGATGAAAGTTGAGGGGGAAGTTGATGGGGCAACGTCGAGAAGGGAAAGTCGAGGGGCAAGTCGAGGGGGCAACGTCGAGGGGGGAAATCGATGGGGGAGTCGAGGGGGGAATTTCGAGGGGCGAGGTCAAGGGGGAAGTCGAGAGTTGAAGTCGAGCATTCCTGATTCAGGGCTTTTGACCAAAACGTCGATTTCACTCCTCCTTGGATGCTGCCTGAATTGCGCTGCTCTTTCAGCACCACTCATCAAGAATCTGTCCCGTATCTGCCCTCTAGTGGGTACACAGCACATTTCTGTGATTCTGACTGCTCCATGGGAGGTAAAAATAATGACTGCAGATGCTGGAAACCAGATTCTGGATCAGTGGAGCTAGAAGAGCACAGCAGTTCAGGCAGCATCCAACGAGCAGCGAAATCGACATTTCGGGCAATAGCCCTTCCGATAGCCTGCCCTCTCGTGGGGTCAGAGCACATTGCTGGGAGTCTGTCTGAATGCTCCATGGGGAGTTTACAATAGTCTGCGATCTGGTGGGTTTAGAGCAGACTTCAGAATCTTCACTGAAATTCCAGTGAAATTAAAAAAAAATCCTTTCTGTTGTTCATACAATTATTTCTAAACTGCAGTCCCTGTTCTGCAGACGTTTCGTTCCCTGTCTATGTGACATCCTCAGTGCTTGGGAGTCTCCTGTGAAGCGCTTCTGTGATGTTTCCTCCTGATGTCACCGAGACAGTGGATGAGACGTCTTCAACACAAATTCCCAGCTTGGCGAACAGAATCACAACAACGAGCACCCGAGCTACAAATCTTCTCACAAACATTGAATGTCGTTTCTTTGATTAATCACTTCTTAATGGGATTGAGGAAGGGTTTAAGTGAAATGCAAATTCTCTTTCTGACACAAAGGGCAATATGCTGTCGCTGATATTGCCAGGGCCCATCGAATTGAACAAAATGTATCAAGGGGCCAGATGTTTTGATACAGCTTGTTGTAGTGGTCTGGGATATAATTCATATCAATTCCAATGCACAACAATATTTATGAAAAAGCACGAACATCTCCAAAACAAAACAGGCTTTAAATATAAACATGAACACTTCCCATCCACAATAATATTTGTATTTATAAATAAACAGTTTCCATACAAAAAGATTTCTAAATAAACTGAGACAGTTTGATGCACGGTAATATTTATGTGTATACAAATCAGCTCCAAAGCAAAACAATAATTATGAATAGACAAACAGCTCTACACAACAATGTATGTGGTACAACAAGGTGAATTCTGCTGAGAGCCAAGTTGGCGTGGGAGACCCAGAAGGGGAAGTAAGGACAGAGGGAGTTAAACCCAACCGCTGATCTCAGGGTGCGGTGCCCTCTCCTTCCCTGAGGACCAGGACTCGGGGCTGAGTCTGTCTCTCTCCAGCTCAGCTTCTCCAACACAAAGACACACAACAACATCGGTCACTCTGCTGCTCGACACGCTTTAATGAACATTTTTATTGTTTACAAATGGAAGTCATGAATACAGTCAGTGGGATGGTGCCTTTTCTCACTGGCCCCTGAATTGCGAGAAACATTGAAATGTTTCCCTGTAACCCCCTGTGGGATAAGGATGGATAAACCAGCGCTACCCTCAGTTTGTTACCATAGCATCAGGCTGCTCCATCGCTGAAACACTGAACTGAAATGAGAAAATCCCGGATGGATCGATTAATGAGGGATTTTGGTGGATGGATGGATTTGGGTGATGGGATATTTCAGCACATTCTTCAGGTGCTGCCTGAACTTAGTCTGGGTCACGGCATAAATCGCGGTGTTTGTGCAGCAACTAAGGAGCTGCATCATGAAGCCCAGTTCCCCCCAAAATCGGTGGAGATACACAAACCCACGATACCCAATATCATACATCCGTAACCATACAGAATACACCATTAACGTTGTCCATAACAGGATGAAATTGGCCGAAATCACAAACAGTAAGATGATGGATTTTTTTCGGTTTCTCATTTCTGTATCAGACTGAACATCCCCATTGGTGTGAGCGCGGAGTCTCCTGCGGGCTCTGCTGGTCACTAAAATGTGTCTGACGGTGAGAACATTGAGTAGCAGAATCAGGAGAAATGGGACACACGGAGTTAGAATGTGGTGGAGGAACTCGATTGTGACCCAGACACTGGAGAATGCAACAACGTTTGTTACATCACAAAACCAGGGGTCATTCATCAGCCAATACCGAGCCGTGAGCATAAAATACCAGGAAATGTTCTTTAAACAACTCAACACAGTCACTGCTCCCAGAACCACAACTGCCGTTTTCTCACTGCAATATTTACATTTCAGATTCTGGCAACAAATGGCCACAAACCGATCAAAGGTGAAAGTGACGGTGAACCAGACAGAGCAGTCAGTGGCTGCATAAAGCAGGACGGCGTGAATATTACACACGGGGACGGAGTACTCCAGAAAATAAAACTGTTCCCGATAAACAATGGGAATGTGTCTCAGTATCAGGTCGAGGATAATGACCAGGAGATCAGCTGCTGCCATGGCCCCCAGGTAACGTCTGACACATGGAGACAATCCACAATCTTTATAATGCAGAACGAAGATGGTCACTACGTTAACTGTGAGGAAGGAAAACAAACCCATTATCCATCAGCCTGGAGGCAAAGGGACCCGTTTGATCGGGGACCCAGTGAGATTTTCAAATATGTCCCTGTATTCAGGGATTTATTAAAATGAGTTGAGCTGGAATAACAAATGGGAAGATCAGAATTACTGACAAAAATTGTGACAAAAACCACAAGAAATCCTCCCTCCCCAATCACACAGACAGATAGTTTCTAGAACATTCCCACACACTCGATCACTCGAGAGCAGACACAGGTCACTCCTTCCCAGTTCCTAATACGGAGGGTGGAAACGTTGTTGTCCTGAAGTATTCTCTCCCAGTTTCCTGAAGACAGACGGAGTTTGGAAATTCCTGTATTGTGGTATAAATTGTTCTCCATCCTGTGTCGTGAAGAAATGGATATGGAGGAAGACGTATTCACCCCTTTACCTTCCTGAGGGGCCTTCAGAGCAGTGTCTCCTTCTCCCTGGGTCAGGATCTCTTCCCTCGGGATCTTATCGTTTGTTCAATTCACTGACGTCCGGCCATTCACAAACAAAGTCAGGGACAGAACGTTCCGAGGAATGCCAGTTATAGAATGTCAGAGACAGAACGTTCCAGGGAGTGTCAGTTATAGAATGTGGCGGACAGAACGTTCCGGGGAATGTCAGTTATAGAATGTTGGGGGTGGAACTTTCCGAGGAATGTCAGTTATAGAATGTCAGGGAGAGACCGTTCCGGGGAATATCAGTTATAGACTGTTGGGGACAGAATGTTCCGGGGAATGTCAGTTATAGAATGTCAGGGACAGAACGTTCTGTAGAGCAGCTTGACCTCTCCATCACCTTTTCCCCCTATCCTCCCCACCAAGATGATGTACTGTCCCTGCACACATTGCAAAATTAATGAGATGAGAGACGGAGGATCCAATCACAGGAATGGGAACTAAAGGCATTGCCAGATCAGCTAGGAGAGTGAAATATGCCACATTCTCAATCCACCACACAAAACCAGCCCAGACACTTTACACCCAGAGGAGATATCTGTTCACCGTGAAACACTGTGCACACCAGGCCAGTGCACTGCTCAGTACAAATCCAACAATCTGTCCAGATTCATCCATTGCACTGGTCAGCACAATCTGGGAATCTGCCCAGAGTGAAACACTGCACAGATTATATCAGGGCACTTATCTTCAAACGCAGACAAAACTTCTGTGCACTATGGAAAGCCTGGATAGAGACAGAAAATTTGCAGACGCTTGAATCCAAAGTAGACAGGCAGGAATGCGGGAGAACACAGCAAGCCAGGCAGCATCAGGAGGTGGAGAAGTCGATGTTTCGGGTGTAACCCTTCTGCAAGTATCCTGAAGGAGGGCATCACCTGAAACATCAAATTCCACAACTCCTGATGCTGCTAGATTGCTGTGTTCGTCCAGCAAGTATTCAGCATATGAAGCAGTACAGAGCACAGCCGTGCAATGATCTATAAACCTAAATTAGATATCTGTCCAGCACGGGGAATTGTGTAAATCACAGCAATGCATTGATCTATCAACACGGACTAGATATCTGACCAGCATGGGGAGCTGTGCTGACCACAGCAGGGCACTAATGTGTGAACTTTAAACGAATACCCATCCAGCAAGGGGAGCAGCACAGCCCATATCATTGCATTATCTGTAAACCTCAACCAGATATTCTTACCAGCACAGCGACCTGTGCACTGATCATTCGTGAATTAACCTGTAAACGAGTAGTTACCCACCCAGCATGTAAGACTGTGTACACAACCCCAGTATATTGATCTGTTACCCAGTAGCAGTTACTCTCCCAGCATGTAGGACGATGTACACCATCCCAAAGCATTCATCTTCAAACCAGGAGCAGTTATCCTCCAGGCATGCAGGACTGTGCACACCATCCCAGTGCATTGATCTGCAATCCAGGAGCAGTTACCATCCCAGCATGTAGGACTGTGTGCCCCACCCAGTGCATTGATCAGTAACCCAGGAGCAGTTACCCTCCCAGCATGTAGGACTATGTACACCACCTCAGTGCATTGGTCTGTAACCCAGGAGCAGTTACCCTCCCAGCATGTAGGACTGTGTACCCAACACCAGCACATTGAACTGTAAACCAGGAGCAGTTACGCTCCCAGTATGTAGGACTGTGTACACAACCACAATGCATTGATCTGTAACCCAGGGGCAATTACCCACCCAACATGAAGGACTGTGGACACCACCGAGTGCATTGATCTGAAAACCAGGAACAGTTACCCTCCCAGCATGTAGGACTGTGTACATCACCACAGTGCATTGATCAGTAAGCCAGAAGCAGTTATATTCCCAGCATGCAGGACTGTGTACCCCACCCCAGTGCATTGATCTGTCAACCAGGAGCAGTTACGCTCCCAGCATGTAGGTCTGTGTACACGACCGCAGTGTGTTGATCTCTATCGCAGAAGCAATTACCCTCCCAGCATTTGGGCTGCATACATCACCCCAGTGTATTCATCTGTAAACCAGGATCATTTACACTTCCAGCATGTAGGACTGCGTACCCCACCCTAGTGCATTGATCTTTAAAACTGGAACAGTTACCCTCCCAGCATGAAGCATAGTGTACACCACCCCATTGCATTGATCGGTAACCCAAGAGCAGTTATCCTCCAAGCATGTAGGACTGTGTACCCCACCCAGTGAATTGATCAGTAAACCAGGAGTAGTTACCCTCCCAGCATGTAATACTGTGTACACCACCTCAGTGCATTGATCTCATTCTGGTACCCTCCCAGCATGTAGGACAGTAAATCAGGATCAGTTACCGTCCTAGCATGTAGGACTGTGTACACCACCCCAGTGCATTGATCTGTAACACAGAAGCAGTTACAATGCCAGTGTGCAGGACAGTGCACACTGCCCAGTGTATTGATCTGTAACCAAGGAGCAGTTACTCTCCTAGCATGTAGGACTGTGTACATCACGCAAGTGCATTGATCTGTAACACAGGAGCAGCTACCATCCCATCATGCAGGACTGTGTACACCACCCCAGTGCATTGATCTGTAAACCAGGAACAGTTACACTCCCATCATGTAGGACTGTGTACACGAACTAAATGCATTGATCTCTACCCAGGAGCAGTTACACACACGGCATGTCGGACTGTGTACAACTCTCCAGTGCATTGATCTGTAACCCAGGAGCAGTTACTCTCCCAGCATGTAGGTCTGTGTACACTACCCCAAAGCATTGATCTGTAAACCAGGAGCAGTTAACCTCCCAGCAAGTAGGCCTGTCTACCTCCACCCCAGTGCATTGACCTGAAACCTAGGAAAATATACCCTCCCTGCATGTAGGACTGTGCACCACACCCCAGTGCATTGATCTTTAAACACAACAGGGGTTAGCCTCCCAGAATTTAGGACTGTGTACATCTCACCAGTGCATTGATTTGTAAACACAGGAGCAGGTACCCTCCCAGCATGTAGGACTGTGTACTGGGATTGTGTACACTGTCCTACATGCTGGGAGTGTAACTGCTCCTAGGACTGTAGGACTGTGTACACCACCACAGTGCATTGATACGTAAACCAGGAACAGTTACCCTGCCATCATGTACGAATCTGTACACCACCCCAGTGTATTGATCTGTAAACCAGGAGCAGTTACCCTCCCAGCAAGAAGGACTGTGTTCCCCACCTCAGTACATTGATCAGTAAATCAGGAGCAGTTAAACTCCCGGCATGTAGGACTGTGTGCAAAACCCCAGTGCATTGATCTGTAACCAGGAGCAGTTACAGGCCCGGCATGTAGGACTGTGGACAAAACCCCAGTGCATTGATCTGTAAACCAGCAGCAGTTACCCTCTCAGCATGTAGGTCAGTGTACACTACCCCAGTGCATTGATCTGCAAACCAGGAAATATACAATCCCAACATGCAGGTCGTTGTACCCCACTCCATTGCATTCATGTGTAAATCAGGAGCCGTAACCCTGCTCGCATGTTGGACTGCATACACCACCCCAGTGCATTGGTCTGTAACCCAGGAACAGTTACTCTCACAGCATGTAGGACTGTGTACACCACGCCAGTGCATTGATCTGTAACCCAGGAGCAGTTACCATCCCAGCATGCACGACTGTGTACACCACCCCAGTGCATTAATGCGTATCACAGGAGCAGTTACCCACCCAGCATGCAGGACTGTGTACACCACCCCAGTGTATTTGTCTGTATCCCAGGAATATTTACCCTCCCCGCATATCGGAATATGTAACCCACCCCAGTGCATTGATCTGTGATCCTGAAGCAGTTACACTTCCAGTATTTGGGACAGTGCACACCTCAACAATGAATTGATCTGTTACCCAGGAGCAGTTACCCACCCAGCACAAAGGGCTGTGTACACTGCCCCAGTGCATTGTTCTATAAATCAGGAACAGTTACCCTCCCATCATGTAGGACAGTGCACACCATACCAGTGTATTGATCTGCAACCAAGGAGCAGTTATCCTCCCAGCATGTAGGACTGTATTCACCATCCAAGTGCATTGATCGGTAGCACAGGAGCAGTTACACGCCCGGCTTGTAGGACTGTGGACAAAACCCCAGAGAATTGGTCTGTAAACCAGCAGTAGTTACCCTCTCAGCATGGAGACCTGTGTACACCACCCCAGTACATTGATCTGTAAACCAGGAAAGATACACTCCCAACATGCAGGTCGGTGTACCCCACCCCAGTGAAATAATGTGTAAATCAGGAGCCGTTACCCTGCCCGCATGTTGGACTGCATACACCAGCACAGTACCTTGATCTGTAAATCAGGAGCGGTTAACCTCCCAGCATGTAGGACTGTGTACCACTCCGTGCATTGATCTTTAAACACTGCAGCGGTTAGCCTCCCAGAACTTAGGACTGAGTACACCGCACCAGTGCATTGATCTGTAAATACAGGAGCAATTACACGCCCAGAATGTAGGATCCTGTACACCAGCACAGTGCATTGATTTCTAAACACAGGTGCAGTTACTGACCCAGCATGTAGGAAAGTGTGCAACACCCCAGTGCATTGGTCTGTCATCCAGGAGCTGTTACCCTCCCAGCATGTAGGTGTGTGTACCCCACTCTCGTGCATTGATCTGTAAAACAGGTGCAGTTACTCTCCCAGCATGGAGATATGTGCGCACCACCCCAGTGCATTGATGTGTAAATCAGGAGCCGTTACCCTCCTAGCATGTAGGACTGTGTACACCTCCCCACTGCATTGATCTGTAACCTAGGAGCAGGTGCCCTTCCAGTATGTAAAGCTGTGTACACCATCCCAGTGCATTGATCTGTAAACCAGGAGCAGTTATCCTCCCAGCATGTAGGTCTGCGTACAACACTCCAGTGCATTGATCTGTAAACTAGGAGCAGTTACACTCCCAGCATGTAGGACAGTGTACACAATCCCAGTGCATTGATCTGTAACCAAGTTACAGTTACCCTCCCAGTGGGTATGACAGTGCACCCCCTCCCCCCCAAGTGAATCGATCTGTAACCCAGGAGCAGTTGCAGCCCCAGCATTTCGGGCAGGATACACCGTCCCAGTGCATTGATCTGTAACGAAGGACCAGTTACCCTGCCAGCATGTAGGACTGTGTGTACCACGCAAGTGCATTGCTCTGAAACCCAGGAGAATTTATACTCCCAGCATGTAGGAATGTGTACACCACCTCAGTGCATTGATCTGCAACCAGGAGCAGTTACCCTCCCAGCATGTAGGTCTGTGTACACCACCCCAGTGCATTGATCGGTAACACACGGGAAGTTACTCTCCCAGCATGTAGGATAAAATACACAATCCCAGTGAATTGATAAACAACCCTCCTGCAGATACACTCCCAGCCTGTAGAACTATGTACAACACTCCAATGCAATGATCTGTAACCCAGGAACAGTTACCCTCCCATCATGTAGGACTGTGTACACCACGCCAATGCATTGATCTGAAAACCAGGAGCAACTACCCTCCCAGAGTGTAGGACTGTGTAAACCATCCCAGTGTACTGATCTGTAAACCAGGCGCAGTTACACTCGCAGCATGTAGGTCTGTGTACACCACCCAAGTGCGTTGATCTGTAAACCAGGACGAGTTACCCTCCCAGCATGTAGGACTATGTGCAACACCCCAGTGCATTGGTCTGTAATCCAGGAACAGTTACCCTCCCAGCATGTTGGACTGTGTACACCACCCTAGTGCACTGATTTTATGGAGTCAGATATTCCGAGGGGGCATAGCTTTAAATTAAGGGGTGGTAGGTATAGAACTGATGTTTGTCGTAGATTCTTTACTCAGCGAGTCGTGAGTTCATGGAATGCCCTGCCAGTACCAGTGGTGGACTCTCCCTCTTTATGGGCATTTAAACGGTCATTGGATAGGCATATGGAGGAAAGTGGGCTAGTGTAGGTTACGTGGGCTTTGATCGGCGCAACATCGAGGGCCGAAGGACCTGTACTGCGCTGTATTTTTCTATTTTCTATGTTCTATTTGTCAACCCGGAACAGTTACCCTCCCAGCATGTCGGGCTGTGTACCCCAGTACATTGACCTGTAAACCAGGAGCAGTCACCCTCTCAGCATGAAGGACTGTGTATACCAACCCAGTGCATTTTTCTGTAAACCAGGAGCAGTTACCTTCCCAGCATTTAATGGTGGGTACACCGCCCCAGTGCATTGATCTGTAAACGAGGAGCATTTACCCTCCCAGCATGTAGGACTGTGTATACCACGCAAGTGCATTTATCTGAAACCCAGGAGAATTTACACTCCCAGCATATAGGACTGTGTACACCACATCAGTGCATTGACCTGGAACCAGGAGCAGTTACCCTCCCAGCATGTAGGCCTGTGTACGCCACCCCGGTGCATTGATCTGTAAACCAGGCGCGGTTACCCTCCCAGCAGGAATAGCTGTGCACCAACCCCAGTGCATTGATCTGTACACCAGGAGCAGTTACCCTCCCAGCAGGAAGAGCTGTGTACCCACCCCAGTGCATTGATCTGTAACCCAGGAGCTGTTACCCTCCAGCATGTTGAACTGTGTTCCCCACCCCAGTGCGTTGATCTTTCACCCAGAACACTTACCCTCCCAGCATGTAGGACTGTGTACACCACCTCAGTGCATTGATCTGTAACCCAGGAACAGTTACCTTCCCAGCATGTTGGACTGTGTACCCCACCCCAGTGCATTGATCTGTAACCCAGGAGCAGTCACCTTCACAGCATGTCGGACTGTGTACCGCACCCCTGTGCATTGCTCAAGAACACTGAGTAAGATCACTGCCCACCGTGTGGAATTTTGCAGTCCATGCTGGAAGTGACAGGATGTGCAGCTCCCATTCATTTAAAGCTCCATAATCTCCATTGTGTCATGATAAGGGGAGGCTGTGGTTGTGAACATCACTGTCAGAGAGAGATGGCGGTGGAATCAGTTTAAATATCACCACATGGGAGGAATTTGCGTTATAGACAGAGAAGGCGAGACTGAGAGACAGTGTCATGGAAGGATGTGGTCCCAGGTTTCAGAATGCTGAAATGTAGACACTTCGACAGCATTCTGTAACATAAGCCAGTTTCCCAGGAAAGATGGGAAAAGGGAAATTGGTGTAAGGTCAGATGAAGCAACAGCTGCTGTGTGGTTTTGAAACTAAGTTTATGTAACTTTAATAAGCATCTTATTGAGACGGTATATTGCTGTAGCGTTGGAGTAAGGTAATAAGCAGTTAAGAGAAAGAGGGTCCCAGAGTTGTGAAATGTTGATGTAAAATGTTCACTTTCAGAGTTAAAAAAAATAAATTGATGTTTTTATTTAAACAGTGGAATTTGCAAGTGCTCTGTCACTCATATTTTAACAATTTACGAGGTGAATTGAGCATTTCCTTATGTTTCGTTTAAATTTCCAGATGAGATTCACGCCGTGTCCTCACCATCCCCGTGTGTTTATCTGTGTGTCTCTGTGAGGGGCAGGTCTGGCAGTCTCTGTGGTGCTTACAGTGATGCAATAACACCCTCTTCTGGCCTGCACACGCCACTGCACAGGCATTGGCAACGGATGCAAGCCAACGGGGGAGGGAAAGGTCAGCTTATCACAGCACCATCCAAACTGATGTCTAATCCATGTACTGATCTAAATGTCCGTTAAACGTTGTAACTGTCCCTTCTTTCACCACTTCTTCTGGAAGTTCATTCCACACACAAGCCAGATTCTGTCTAAAATATTTACCTCTCATGACTTTTGTTAATCTTTTTCCTCGCACCTTAAAATATCCCTCAAATTTGAATCCCCAACTCAAGGGAAAAGACATCAGCCCTTAAGCTTCTCTATGCCCCTCATTATCTTCTAAACCTCTGGAAATTTAGCCCTTAATCAATACTGTGCAGTGGAAGAAGTCCCAGCCAACCCAACCTCTCCTTATAGCTCAATCTCTCCTTTACCAGTACATCAGAGTTAATCTCTTCTGAACCCTCTCCAGCTTAATAATATCAAGGGCAATAATATCAAAGTGAATAGTCAAGGTATTTTCTCAGGCTGCAGGGAGACCGAAACTAGAGGACATAGGCTTAAGGTGAGAGGGGAAACATTTCAAAGTGACCAAAGGGGCAGCGTTTTCACCCAGAGGGTAGTGTGCCGATGGAATGAGTGGGCAGGATGATCAGGCTGGACAGAGTATTCCAGAAGAGGTCTAACCAATGTCCTGTACAACCGCAACATGATATCCCAATTCCGATACTCAAAGGCCTGACCAATGAAGACGTGTGCTTAACACCTTCTTAACTGCACTCTCTATAAGAGATGCAAATTTTAAAGACTTAAACCTGACGGCCTAGGTCTCTCTTCTCCAACACTGGCAAAAGCGCCACTTTTAATTATATAGGTCCTGCTCTTGTTTAACTTACCAAATCTAATACCTCGCATTTATCCAAACGAAACTCCATCTGCCACCCCTCAGCCGAGTGCAATGTATGACTGCCACCTCACCCTCCCCCTTCAATTTAAAATGTTCATAACTCTCCAGGAAGCCTGCACACTCCGGCCTTGATTTTTCCAAAGATCCCGAACTTGGTTTGCCTTGTGTGGTTTGGGGGAGGAGGGACACATTGCAGACATAGTCAGTGGGGAGGAGATGCTGGACGGTAATCAACGGCCTGGTATCATTTCATGGTTTCAGGAAAAGTAAAGTCGCACGTTAGATTTGGGTAATACTTATCGTTTTTTTGGATCAGAAATTAAGCTCTTCATTCGTTTCTGGTATTGAATAATAGATATCTATTTTAGACCCTTCATTGGGCAGGGTTTGTTTGCAGGATTTATTTCCATAATATTGTAGACTACAGATAATAGCAATTAATGATGTTCATAGTTATAGATGTAGGTCTGCTCGCTGAGCTGAAAGGTTCATTTCCAGACGTTTCATTGCCTTACAAGGTAACATCTACAGTGGAAGATGAAGCCAGATGTATCCAACACACAGCGCTTCTACGGATTACCCAAAATTCACAAACGAGGATCCCCCCCCCCCCCCCCCCTCAGACCATAGTCTCGCTACCTGGAACACCAACTTACATATTGGCCAAGGAGCTACACCAAAGACTAAAACACTTAGTAGAAGACTCACGTCACTCCATCCATTCCACCCAAGAATTCCTGAGGACCACTAAAGACACCAAGGTAGACGAGAATGAAATCATTGTCTCCTTCAATGTAACTGCCCTGTTTACATCAATCAACATTAACCTGGCCAAGGAAACACTGACTACACTATTAGAAGACCCAAAGACACAGATATCAAACGCCACTAAATTCATCAACAAGGAGAACATCATCAACCTCGTTGACCTATGCCTTACCACCCATTTGACCTTAAACAACAAAACGTGCAGACAAAGCAATGTAACACCCATGGGATCTCCGATATCAGGGTTCGTAGCAGAGGCAGTAATGTAGAGACTTGAGCAATCAGTTCTACCAACCATCCAACCGAAACTCTGAGTCCAGAACGTCGATGACACCTTTGTTATCACTAAACAAAAGAAGTTAGAAGAAACTTTCAAGACCATCAATAATACCCTTACTGCCATAAAATTCACAAAAGAGGAGGAAAACAACCACAACAAAACTGTAACTCCTAGATGTCACAGGGGAGTGAACAGCCAGTGGGGAACTTAAAACCAGCATCTACAGAAAAACAACACATAAGATCCAAATATCGAACTACAGAAACAATCATCGCAACAGCCACAAACGAAGTTGCATCAGAACATTATTTCAACGAATCAACACACACTGCAGCACAGAGGTAATACACAGAGCAGAGGAAAATCACCTATACTGTGTATTCAAAAAGAATGGGTACCCAATGTACACAGTCCGCCGATTTCTTAGCAATAAATCCAAACCAGGAGACAAAACACGTCCAGAAACCCTAGCCACTTTTCGTTACATCAAAGACATCTCCGAAATGACTGCTAGACTACTCAGATCCCTTGGCATCATTGTAGCCCACAAACCTACCAACACACTAAAACAGGAGCTAATGACCTTGAAAGACCCTATACAGACAATGAGCAAAACTAACGTCATTTACAAAATACCGTGCAATTACTGTATCAAACAATACTGTGGACAAACAGGCAGAAACATCGGATGCATGAACACCAACTAGCCATAAAAGGACATGACAGTCTCTTATTAGTGTCATCACATACAGACGAGGAAGGACACCACTTCAACTGGGAAAATACTTCCATCCTAGGACAAGCCAAACAAAGACATGCACGAGAATTCCTAGGAGCATGGCATTCCAGCCAGAACTTTTAGATTATATTAGATTACTTACAGTGTAGAAACAGGCCCTTCAGTCCAACAAGTCCACACCGACCCGCCGAAGCGCAACCCACCCATACCCTCACATTCACCCCTTACCTAACACTACGGGCAATTTAGCATAGCCAACTCACCTGACCCGCACATCTTTGGACTGTGGGAGGAAACCGGAGGAAACCCATGCAGACACAGGGAGAACGTGCAAACTCCACACAGTCAGTCGCCTAAGTCGGGAATTGAACACGGGTCTCAGGCGCTGAGAGGCAGCAGTACTAACCACTGTGCCACCGTGCCACCCACCTTATCAACTTTATCAGCATTCACATCGAGTTAGACCCCATCTACCACACCCTGAGAAAAGGAACTGGAAATGACTTCACCACAGGAAATTACATCATCAAATGAAATGACAACACCAAACCAAAGAAACACAAACATATATATAGAACGCAGGAAGTTTCAGCATTGCTTTGCGTAAAGTCTACTGAAGATGTTACCTAGTAAGTTAATGAAACGTCTCGAAATGAACCTTTCAGTGCAGCGAGCAACCCTGCATCCAAAACATCAATCTGAGCTACAAATCATCTCAAACCTCGCTATGTTCATAGTTAATTTCGACGACACACAGCACGTGCACTGAACATCCTACAATTGAGACAAATATCTTGCATTTGTTTAACAATACAAAGTGTTTTGTGTAGTTCAGTAATGGTAACCTGGTTATAAAATATCCACACCGAGCTGAAAGCTGGAACTTAAAATGTGACCCAGGAACTGTGAATGGTACTGCAGTGGGTCCTTGCCTCTGAGCCTGAACTCTGGATTTGAGTCTATTTCCTGAACTCGCGTGGTATTGTTCATAGCTCTGGACTAGGAGGTCTGGATGCAAGTCCTGCGTGTTGCAGAAGTTTGTCACAGCATGTCAGAACAGGTTAATGAGCAAACACACCTCTGGGCACAAAGGTCTCGGAAAACCCCACAGAAGTGTTTCATATTACCTCTGAACAAACTGATTAAAATATATTTAGAATTGTGACTCGTTGGAGAAGGAAGAGGGATACGTATAGAATTTCCGAATTTAGGCCCGGGATGACTGAAAATACAGCTATTCGTGGTGATTGGAGTCACATTTCGAAGCAGTAAAGGTTTATAAAATCAGAATGGTCATGGATAAGGTGAGTAGTCAGGGTTTATCCCAGTTTAGCAGCGTCCAAAACTAGAGGACATTGTTTGACAGTGAGAGGGGAAAGGGTTTGAAGAGACCTAAGGGGCACCTTTTCAGACAGGTGGTGTGTGTATGGAATGAGCTGACAGAGGAAGTGGTGGAGGCTGGTACAACTACAACTAAAAGACCTCTGGATGATAACAGACCTGCCGAGCTTTTCCAGAAATTTCTGTATTAGTTAAAAAATGCATTCATTTTAACACAGGTATTCTGAATACATTAAACCTTTTTTTTTAATGCCTCACGGTTATACAAACATATCTTTATATTGACCGACACCATTTTCTGCTAAGGTGCATGGCAGCAGCAATGATACACTGACATGGAACAAGAAATGTGATGGAGACATAGTTTGGACAATGTACAATGAGAACTCACATGGTCCAGTTTGGGAGAGAATGACATTACTGTGTCATTCAGCTCAGAGAGGAAGAAAATGTAATCTTCCCGAGAAGGAATGGCCATTTGCACGTTCTCTCCTTCATTGTTCCTCATCAAAATAATGTGTGCGAGCTAAAATAAAGCTCTACAGTCATCGTTAACGTTCTTATTTTTATCGAATTCCTGCAGTGTGGAAGCAGACCCTTTGGCCCAACAAGTCCATTACAACCATCCAAACAGTAACCTTCCTGGGCCCATTCCCTTACATTTACCCTGACTAATATAACTAACCTAGAAAGCCTTGAACACTTTAGCAGGAACAATCCACGTAACCTACACAGCTTATAATTTGGGAGGAAACTGGAGCACCCGTAAGAAGCTCATGTGGCCAAGAGGAGAATATGTAAACTCCACATAGTAAGTCGCCCTAGGATGGAATCGAACCCAAGCCCGTGGTGCTGTGAGGCAGCAGTGCTAACCACAGAGGCACTGTGCTATCTGTTGGGTTGTTCCTGGAACCTTCTCACTGCCAAATGCAAAGGCAATTCAGCCAAATCTGACTCTTCCAGGATGAAGTTCCATTGCTAGCAGCTTGTGTGAGTAGAATATCTTCAGAAGCAAAATCACATTTTGGACAATCTCTCAATTTTTCCTTTTGTCATGAGTCACACTAATATTCGGACAAAGGTCTTTAAAGTTCAAATTGCAGAAATTTGGTGTGTGTGTGTGTGTAAAACAGGGAAATACCAATTATATAGTTGCAATACCCAAACAGTTCAGCATTTATCTTTCCGTCATAGTTTGACTAACTTTGCTCTGGATCATAAACTTGCTATTTCAGCAGATTAAAAAACGTTCCTAAAATTGACCCTGACCCAGTCTGTGACCGATATCATCGGCCATATCACCAACCTGGTTACATTTAAAATTGTTGTGAGCCGTGGAGGAGTTGGGCAAGAATAGGAAACAGTGACCCAAAAAGCCAGGGAACTATAGACCGGTGAACCTGATGTCAGTAGTCTGTAAATTGTTGGAGGGGATTCTGAGGAATATGATTTACATACATTTGTGAAGGCATGGGCTGATCGGAGTAGTCAACGTAGTAGTAAGTTTACAGATTACATCAGAAAGGTGGTGTAGTAGATTATCTCAGAGTACAATGAGAGCACAATTAGATGGGACAAAGGGGCAAGGAGTGACAGGGCAGAAATTATACATTTAATAGCAATGTCCTGGGGAGTGTTGTGGAACAAAGGAACCTGGGGCTGCAGGTACGTAGTTTCCTTGAAAGTGGAGTTGTAGGTAGAGAATGTTGTGCAGAACATTTGGCACATTTGCTTTAATCAGTCAGAACTGGAATGGCATGTTGCATCTGTACAGGATGTTGCTGAGGCCACTTTAAGAATACTGCGTACAACTAGGTTGTCTGCTAAAAGATTGACATGGATGTGCAGGAGAGGAGAATTTGAGCTTTAGGGAGAGGCTGAATAGGTTGAGGTGTTTCCTCCTGGAGTTTCAGAGGCTGAGGGGTGACATTATAGCTGTTCAAAAAACCATCAGTGCCATGGATATTCTGAAAAGCCACGTTCTGCTCCCCAGGGTAACGGAATCCAGAACAATCGGGCATAGGTTGAAAGCGAGAGGGCTAATGCTTTAGAAGGGACCTGAAGATAAATGTTTCACGCAGAGAGTTGTGTGTGTACAGAAAGTGCTGTCAGAGGAAGCAGTGAAGGCGGTTACAATCGCACATTTAACAAGTGTCTGAAAGATGAGAGATATTGGCCAAATGGGACGAGATCCGATTTGAAATCTGGTCGGAGTGGACGGATTGGACAAACAGGTATGTTTCCGTTCTGTATGACTCTCTGATTCTATGAGAGGGATGATGAAAAATTCGAAAGGACCATCAAAGTCAGAAATCTCTTCAATGGAAGTTTATCGTGCCTCTATGATCACATTGATTGAAAGCTGCGTTAGGACAATATTTGACAGAGAAGTGAGCCATAGATAATGGGACGCAGATAGGAAAGTGGAGCTGATACCACAACCTGATCAGCCACAATCTTCGTGCCTGGTGCAGAAGGCTCAACGTGTCTAATGACCAAATCCTGTTCCTCAGTCCCATGTTCTTGTGTTCCATTCAGCCCCTCAAACCTAGTATACAGGAGCACTTGGAGGCTACTTAGTGCTATCATCGGGTGCACAGAAACAGAGGAGACCATTCAGATCCTCAAGACTGTCCCACACGGTTTGTGGTGATTTGGGAAATGTAATTGGAAAATCCAGGCTGGGTATGAAAGAGACCCCTCATCTCTCTTCACACAGTGTCTCCTCTCTGCAACTTATGCTTCATTTGTTGGTCATGTTGTAGCCCCAACTTCACTGTGAATAAAGCCCCCATACCTCACCCAGAAATGACTCACAAAATCCTCTGGTCTCACTGACCGCAACATTCAATCACAGAACATTCATGAAAACAACACCCACTAATTTTCCAATAACAGAATGGGAGAACCTCAGAAACAGGGACAGGTTGTTCACTCCCCATGATTGCCTTGACCTTCACCAAGATCATGACAGATCTGTGCTTGGTCTCAAATACTCTTTAATACCCAATTTTTCGTCGCCCTCACCTCTCTGACAGGTCAATATCCATCTACCTCCTCTTCAAATACTTGCAGTCATCTAGTTCCCCGAACACGCTTGAGAAGAGGAATCCTGACATTCAATACCACCCGTTTGAAGAAAACTCTTGCTGCTCCGATGTCATTGTCTCTTGATATGAACAAAAGAGGTTGGCTCAAGGGTTCAGGTAAAAATGACTGGCCCTGATATCAGGCAGTGGTTGTCTTCTGCTGACACCAATGAGCTTAACAAAACTGGACTTAATGGGAATCAGAGTAAACTCTGCAGTGTTTGGAGTCAAACATGACACAAAGAAAGATGTTCATCCTCTCAGTCTTGGGTCATCTCTGTGGGAGATCCTCAGGGTTACTTCCTCTTCACAAACATCTTCAGCTGCTTCATCAATGTCTCCTCGCCTCCACCCTCCCCACCACAAGATCAGAATGTGGGGATAGTCACAGAAGATTCGACAATTTTCAGAGCGTTTTGTCCCCCGTCAGCTCCTGAACAGGTCTGTGTTCATGTACAGCAAGACCCAGACTCCATTGAGGCTTGTGCTGTTAAAAGGTCCTTAACATTCATGTAACGGCACTGCCTGACACTGCACATTGCCACAGTAAAACAAGAGTTCATACAGCACCAAACGCTGGTTTTACAGGAATATGAGGAAGCTGTTCAGCCCATTGACACTATTGGAGAAGAACAGGGACAGCCCATTCAGTGCTTCCAGCCTATTACTTAAGAACATGAGTCTAGTGTGATGGGATACACCAAAGTCCGTCAAAAATATTTGAAGTCGGTAGCCTAGATTCTCATGTTTACTTATGTTAAAGGAAATGTAAAGTGCCTTTTCCAAATGCAATGTGACTGGCCAGACTACTCGGTGTGAAACAAAACACCATTTATTTAAGCACGGAAAGTAAAATAAAATCAAAGAAAGATGAATTTAGAATAAGTTAATTCTATTGGACAAGTTAACTGAATAACAGATTGTGGAGCGATGACGAATGAACTGTTCCAATATAGGAAAATTCCATAAACACAGCCCGTGGCAAAAATCAATATTCTGGACTAAACACCTCTGCCTGACCCTCTGGCTGTTCAGGTTTTGTTTCCTGCATCGTAACATCAAACAGGGTGCCAGTTAGCTGCACATCAACGCCTGTGGCTTTTTCTTTCGTTTTTCCTCCCTACTGTAACTTATGACAGTGGGATCTTGTTACTACACAGTCTGGAAAAAAAAACCTGGGTATTTTTCTTTTAACTCCCCAGTTCCCTAGTTTCCATTGGCTTCTCCACTACAAAGGGTGCCTCTCCCACCTCGAATCCTGCTAAATCCTTCCGAAGAACAAACTGTATTCCTGGAACTGACACTCTCTCACTCACTCTCACTGTTACTCCTCCAATATTGATTTGGCACTTCAAAATGATGTCACACAAGGAAATGCTTAATTTCTGTCCCCATTCCACAAATTATCTCGCTCTTGAGTAACATGTCAGAAAGAGTGAAAACACTTTCATCTCTTACTTATAGAGGCAGAGAGAGAGAGAGATGTTGGAGGTCAGAGTTGGAAAGTGTGGGGCTGGTAAAACACAGCAAGTCAGGTAGAATCTGAGAGGTAGGAGAGTTGACGTTTCAGGCACAAGTCCTTCATCAGCAAAGTGCGGGTAATGGAGAGAAAAGGGGGCTAAGAAATAAATAGGAGGGTGGGGTTAGAGCTGGGTGGAAGGTAGCTTGAAAGGCAATAGGTAGGTGCAGGTGGGGGTGATGGTGATAGGTTGGAGAGGAGGGTGAAGTGGGTAGGTGACTGTACAGCTGGAACCCTCAAAATATACAACACCAACATCGACTTCACCAATTTCCAAACCTACCCTCCCCAACCTCATCCCAGATCCAACCGTTCAAATTATCTGCGCCCTCTTCCACTGTCTTAAGTGTCCACGTTTCCACCTAACTATTCCACCCTCCCCTCCGACTTATCACTATCACTCCTACCTAGAGTTCCCATCGCCTTCCCAGTGACCCTCCTGCCAGCCCAGCTACTACACTCCTATTTATCTTTCAGCCCCCTTGTGTCCCTTCCAAGTTTCTGACGATGGATTTATATCTGATATGTCGATTGTCCTGCTCGACAGATGCTGCCTGATCTGTTGTACTCTTCCTGCACCTCACTTCTCAACTGTTAGAGACTGAGCAGATCCCGTATCTCACAAATTATAACTTCTTGTCCTCCCACTTCCACACCCCCTGTCCATTCTTTCTGAGTAAAGTTTATCCACAGAGGCAAAATCTTTCTGGAGATCAGGCACTGACTCCATACCCAGCCCCTGCTCAGGCTGTGCACTCTCCTTCAGCTCCTCGGCTCGACTTGGGGTCTCCTTTACCAGTTTCACTGATGCCACTGGCTTAACCTCTTTTACCACATCTTTTCCCAAAGTGTCTTCCTTCAACCCCCAGCACTGTGTGTCCCAGCTTACTGCAGTGAAAACAGCTTTTCCCAGTGCCCTTCTTAAACCATTCGTACTGTAAGTTTATGTGTTCCACTCCATTATAGATAAAACACCTGAGAACTTTCACCAACTTTCAACTCCCTTGGACTTCATTTTTCACCTGTGGTAAACTATTGCCAGTGTGCTTTACTCTATGTTTTGCAGTGTAGGATCTCCCCTTCTCCCAATTTCTATCCCCATAGGATGAAAGTCCTCCCAGAAACTAAATTTCAACTCATGCACCAATGGCATTTACCTGCCATTTCTGCCACGCTTCTCACTTCTTGAACTTTCTGTTCATTCGCATGAATTGTTACCATCTCTGGAAGTGAGTTCTTCAACACCTCCAGCAGAAGAACCTCCCTTCGTGGCTCACAGGGCTGATCCACATTTAAGGCCTGAACCCATCTGTCAAAATGTCTGCGTTGAATTCTTTCAAACTCAACATAACTCTAATTTGGTTCCATCTCTATATTTCTGAACTTCCGTCTATATGCTTCTAGTACCAATTCATCACAGCGTGTTTGACATCTGCATAATCTCTTGATCCCTCATCTGACAGCGCTGCACATGCCTCACCAGCTGTGTCTACCAGCTTAGTCTGAACTAGCATTACCCACAAGTTCACTGAACATACCATCTGCCGAGTCAACTTTTTGAATGAAATAAAAAAAGATTTTGACATTTTTCTCACCGAAATATTGCAATATGTTGACATAGTTTTATACATCCCTACATTCTCCCTTGATCTTCATCCTGTTAATTTAACTTTCTTATCTAATTTCTAACTTCTAAAATTCAAATTTTCTCTCTATCTTTTTCCTCTCTTCCACGTTCTCTTTTTTCACGCTCTCTTTCTATCTCTTTCTTTATCTTATAAGTCCAGTTGCCACATTTGCAATTCAAGTTTTTTCTCACTCGTCTGCAGTTGCTGTTGCACTGATACACCAAAGTGCTTGACCAATTCCATTAAAATTCCAGCTTTCCTTCTGTCCCTGGTTAAACCCAATTCTAATCTATTTGTTGATTTTAAAAGTATACCGTTCCTCTGTCTTTCAAAACTTACTTGGCAAACTTGGGAATCATTTTCAAACCCCAGAACCTCTTTAGTAACGTTAAAAACCATGTTTTCAAAATTAACCAACCACAAGTCAACAAAATTAAATGAATTTTCTCATGTTTTAATTTGAAGATCGAGATCACTAACTGTCAAGTGATGGAAACTGCTGGGACCTTTTGTACTCCAAATCTGTCTTAATCCCATTCGACAAGCTCTCAAACTGTTATAATGTCGATGTCGAACCCCTCTGTTAATTAAAACCACACACCCAGAAAAACTCACATGGTCTCGTAATCTGTTAAAACATGAGTGACAGAGATGTCCCAAATTCAACTATTAAAATAAAAATAACAATGTATAAGTATGTACATTAGCTCGCTGAGCTTGGAGGTTTGTTTTCAGACGTTTAGTCACCATGACTAGGTAACATCATCAGTTTGAGTCTCCGGTGACACACTGGTGGTATGTACCGGCTCTCTATTGATAGGTTTTGTTTCTTAAGTTAAGTGATGTCATTTCCAGTTCTTTTTTGCAAGGAAAGGTACATCGGATCTAAATTGATGTGTTCTTTTACGTACATCTGGTTAGAATGCCAAGCCTCTATGAACTTTCATGTGTGTCTTTGTTTCGCCTATCTTAGGATGTGTGTGTACTCCCAGTCAAAGTAGCGTCCTTCTTTGTCTGTATGTATGGAAACTAGTAATAGTGGGTCATGTCTTCTAGTGGCCAGTTGGTGTTCATTTATCCTGGTAGCACGAAAACAGGACAGATTGAAATGAAGGAAAAATGATTTTATGTACACTGTTTAATCAGTGTGTGTTCAGATAAGGAAGATTGTTCATATGTGTACGACACATTATGAATGAACAACGGAGGCGCTCTTAATATAAACTGGTGCACATGATGTATAACTTTTATAAAGCATTAAAACATTATTTGATCCTCATCTGAAATGATATATTCCCCTTCTCTCAAAGTTCCCCCTTTTCTTGGATTCCTTACTCTTGTCTTTCATTCTTATCAGGATGTGTGTTATAAAACTTGCTTATGCTATCCCAATTTTTTTCGGTTAATCCCATTTCTTCCAGGAATTAAATATATTGGCTGCTGGGTCTTTCCAAAGTAACTGTCTGTCATATTATTGGAGATAAAAATTCTGGCATCAGACCAAGCATTTGAACATATTACTCTGTTGTACTTGCACTGTACAAAGGACCACAGCACACAGGAATTACCAAAACATTGAGGGATGTACATGGACGTATTTCAATATTCTAGATTTTTCATTTTTCTTATCTTCACATCTGCATCCTGACTCTCGTTCTTCCTTTGTATCTAGTTAAGAATTCCCCCAATTATTCTTCTTGTCCCATCTCTCAAAACTCATTTTTTTGGTTTATAAGTATGGCTCTCTTCTTGCTGTAATGTGATTATAATTGAGCAATATAACTACAAAGGCATTCTGGAGGCTCTGGCCAGAGTTAATTGGAAGGAGAGCCGAGCAGGGAAGACCACGGAGCAGCAAAGACAGGAGTTTCTGGGGATAATTCAGAACATAATGAAATTCATCTGAAAGAAGATGAAACATACTCATGCGAGGACAAGGCAGCCATGAGTGATAAGGCAAGTCAGGGACAGCATCAAACCAAAACAGAAATCATACAATGTGGTGAAGATTATTGGTAATCCAGAGAATTCATTGTCTCTGCAACGACATCAGGCTGTCTTCACTGACACTACAGAGCTCTTAATCATGGTCAGGGAGAAAAACAGAGGGAAACACATTCACTTTAAAACCGAAGAGGGCATTAATGAAGGAAAAAGGTTCCCATGAATTAAACAGTTGAACTGAAATCAGTAAAATGCTTTTGTGTAATGTATCAGATTGAAAGCACGACACGGGGAGAAACCCTCAGCAGAATGAGAGTTTTTAAAAATTGAAGCATTTCAAAATCAGAAATCAGAGTTGGTCACTGAGTACAAGGCTAATGGCGAATGGGTATTGATGTGAACTGGGGAATAGACACAATTGAATTACAGATATTGCAGCTCAAAACTGCGTATTCATGTAGTGCTGCAGACCACAGCAGCAGGAGAAGCAGAACTGTATTCAAACACAACCTGTAACTTTTTTGCCCAGGATAACCCTTCAGTCTTCCATTACCATCAACACTATTTATGGCTCAGTAACGAGTGTGAAGGTCAGAACGTGTCAAGGTCAGAACCACGTGAACCTAAACCTGATGCTAACCCATTAAAGCTACAGCACTTGACCAACAGGTCTGATTGAAGATCCGAAATCCTGCCACATTCAGTCAGAAATGGTGATGGATGATGAAACACACAACGGTGCAAAGGGCTCCACAAACATTCTCATCATAAATAACGGAAAAGACCTGCACCCTCAGTTTGAAAGGTCAGGATGTGGTATCTACAACATCCACAGCCAGAAGTGTTGAGTAGATGACCTACCTCACCCTCGCCATGATGCCCACAGAATCACAGATACCAGTCTTCTATTAATTCGATTTGCTGCACGTGACATGAAGAAACAGCTGGACACGGGAGATACGACAAAGGCAATGGACCCTGACCCCATTCCTGCAATATGACTGAAGACTTTTGCTGCACAACAAGCCGTGTCCCTGGGGAAGCTATTTCATTCCAGTTCCAACTCTGATATCTCCCTGGCAATGTGGAAAATTACTCAACTATTTCCAATCGCTTAAGAGAAGAATAAATACAATCTGACCATTAACCACCCTCTGAGTCACATCACGATACTCAAATTGGTGGGAGTTTTTTTTGACAAAGCTGTCAAGCAGCACATAAATAACCTGCTCAGTGTGGTTTCTGATAGGTCCCTATGTGGAGATGGTGCTACTGTGGAAATTTCGTTGGAATGCTAATGCTCTGGCAGCTGGTGTAAGTTAAAAAAAACGATTAATAAAATATTGAGATATAAAATCTGGTGTCAGGAAGAGTGACCCTAAAGCCAATGTCGATTGTAAACATCAGTTTACTTCCCCAATGTACTTTCAGCAAGTGAATCTCCTGTGCTTTTCTGGTCTGACATAAACGTGACTCCAGGCGCGCAGACATGTGATAAACCTTCTTCAATGGTCTCTAAAATGGCTTCAAAATTATCATCCCTGCTTGTGATCTGTCTCACCCTGTCAGAGGTTTAATATTTCACTGCTATATTTTGCTAAAGCACATGGAATATAGGTTAATTCGACCCAAAACCTGTTCCCATAACCAGCCTGTCATCCCAGAGATCAGTCTGGTCATTCTTCGCTGCTCTCCCTCAGTGTCAGGTTTGTCCTTTATTAGGTGAGGAGACCAAAACTGCACACAAAACTGCACAATGTTCGACATAGGGGCTCACCGGGGCCCTATAGAGCTGCAGTAAAACACCCTGACACCTGAACACAAATCCCCCTGCAATGAAGGTCCAACACACCATTCACCTTCCTAACTGCTTTCTGTTCCAGCAAAAGAATATTTTCAGTGACTAGTGTACAGGGAGATCCAGATCCTTTTCAATGATACAGCTACCCAACTGGTGTGTCGATGTACAGTAGTATATGTCCCAATGCCATTCCCAGTATTTTCTTCTGGCTTCAGAACTCACTGCTCTGTATAGACGGCGGAGGTCGGTGAAGAATGAAACAAAAAGTATTATAAGTCTCTTTACAGAGTAACATTTTCCAACCTTTTCAACTGATAGGCTACCATTCTCTTTTTCGCATCAAAGGGGACAACGTCACATCTCCCCACATTGCTCTTCATTGCCCCGTATTTGCAGACACTCCACTTGCCTCAGTCACCTTGGAGCTTTTGTTTTTACATCCTCCTCACCCACTCATAATCCGACATCGATTAGTGCCATCAGCAGGCTTGCAAATATTACATTTGAATCCCTCTAACTAAAGTTTGGTGTGTATTCGATTTTGCTACAGCCCCAAAACTGAAGCCTGCTATACCCCCGAGTCCTCTGCTGTAAAAAAAAACGATTTATTCCTACTCACTATTTCCTGGTAGCTCTCCCATTCTAAAACCATACTCTTCTGTGAGCCACAGTCGCATAGAATTCGAATTTGCATAGCAGGCTTGGGGCTTTATCAAAAACCTTTCTGAAAATCCAATCGTATTACATTGATTGCTTCTCAATAGGTTTGCTAAAAGTCAGTTTCTCAAATATGATTCCATTTGATAAATCTCTGTAGCCTTTGTCTCAGGGCACTACTTTCAGTAAAAGTATTTTCTCCATAACGTTTATTTGCTAATTTATTATACTCACTTTTTCTGTCTCACCAGATTAAGCTCTCGTGTATTGCTGGGAAGTTTGATTTTTGTGTTGTTTTCTTCTGTGAAGACAAAACTGAAATATTTGCTGCATAGCTCTGCCATTTCCCTCTTCTCCATCCTCCATTCTCTGGTTTCAGACTGTAAAGAAGCTGCACGTTATTTTCCTTTACTTTTGATTTTGACGTACTTTTTGAAGCTATTACAAGTTCACGTTTATTACCCTTGTGCATATAGAGTGTTTGAAACCCATCAATTCCTGTCTTAAGCTTCTCAATGATTGACTTTGCACAACCATGTACTCATCAGAAATACAGCACGGTCTACATTAGTCCCACTTTTCTACATGAGCCCCATAGCTGGGAATATTATGACGCTTCAAGAGGTCGTCCAAGTACTTTGTAACACATGTGAGGTTATCCGTGACAACTCCCTCTTCAGTGGTGCATTCCAGACCCCAAAACTCTGTGGGTGAAAAATGATCAACAAGTCCCCTCTAAATCTCAAACTCTTTACTTTAAGAATGTGCTACCCTTGTTCCTCTCTCTCAGACTAAGAGGAACAGCTGCTGTCCATCCACCCTGTCCATGTCCCTCATAATCTTCCTTCTGAATCGCATGCCCCTCAGCCTTCTCTGCTCCAACGTAAACAACCCGAGCTTATCCAGCCTCTCTCTCCATAGCTAACATGCTCCATCCCAGGGAACATCCTGCTGAATCTCCTCTGCATCCCCTCCAGCACAAGCACATCCTTTCTGTACTGTGGTTCCCAGAACTACACACAGTATTCCATCTTGGCCTAATCAAAGTTCTGCATAGCTCTTATAATCTGTGCAGCGATGAATAAAGGCTATGCTTACGCTCCCCTTTGCTTTCTCAACTTGTGTATTAACCTGTCCAGTCACATTCAGGGATGTGTGGAGAAGCTCCCTCTAAACTCCCCAGTGTGCTGCTATTCACTGAGTACTCCCCTGTCTGCTTACTTCTTCTAAAGTGCATCATCTCATATTTACCAGGATTCTAATCCATCTGCTATTGATCTGTCCATCTGTATCTTCCTGAAACATAAGTTCTTCCTCCTCACTTCCAACCACCCGGTCAATCGTTGTATCAAACACAAACTTAATTATCACACTCTCCCCACCCCTCGTCCATATTCTCCGATGCACCATTTATGAATACCACAAATGATAAGGTTATAGATCACACAACACCAGGTTATAGCCCAACAGGTTTATTCGAAGGCACTAGTTTTCGAAGCGTTGCTCTTCCATCAGGCGATTGTGCGCATTGAAAGCTCGTGTCTCCAAATAAACCTGGTGTTGCGTGATTTTTAACTTTGGCCACCCCACTCCAACACTGGCACTTCCGAATCACAAATAATAAGGGACACAACACTGCTCCCCGTCGTACACCACTGGACACCGGCCTCGAGTCACACAAACAGGCTTCTACCACCACCCTATGATTCCTTCCACTAAAGTTGATTTAGATGCAACTTGACAAGTCACTAATGACTCAGTCATATTCCCTGGTTATTTTGTTCTACTTGACACACTTGTTGAATACCTGGGAATTCTCTCTAACCTTGCCGTGCCAGTAGGTTTCCATGCCCCTGTAATAGTCTGTCCTCTCCGAGTCAATAATTTCTTCTTTATTGCAGTCTTAAATGGCCTGTCCCATATCCTACCTTTATTTGTCTTAAGTGTCGAGTAGACAGCCAGAAAACATCCTGTTTATTTCCACCTTGTCATATGTTTAGTGAATTTTCTAAATATCACTGCAATCACCTCTCATTCTTTGAAACCCGAGAGAACATAGGCCGAGTTTCTGCATCAGACAATCTCGCCATAGGAGGGACGAATCTGAAGAATGTCCATTGCAATTCCTCTGTGGTCAATATATTCTTTCTCAGATTAGGTCACCAAAACTGTACACAATACTCCAGGTACAGGCTCACCAATACACTATGAAGTTATTTCTGCATTTTATTGCATCGATATTCTTATTCCTTTCATTGAAGGTGAACCCAACTTTAACTTTCCACTTACGTATATTCTTCCAAATAGCTTTCATTAAATTCCGAAGTTATGAAGTATGATTTCCTTTCAGAAATGTATACTGATTCTCTCCAATGTTGCTGTTAATTCCTATATATCCAATATCGCATCCTGTCTCATACATTCCAAACGTTTCTCTGCAGATGTCAAGTTAATTGGTCTGCATTTCTTCACACTATCACTTTTTACCTTTCTAGATACCTGGATCCATTCCATTCATCTACTTGCCATGCTTGGATCACGCTTCTTACCTTCCAATTATCTACACTGGCTTTCCAGCCTCTTTGGAATGTACAGGAAAATAAAAGACAGTCATCGACAATTCAATTAATACTTCAATTGCTGATTCATCTCTGACAGTTTGAAATGAATTACATCTGTTTCGTTAGACATGCCAATGCTCCATCAAACTCCATGTTCAAATATGACCTTGTTACTGATATGAATTCACTTTGTGCCCTCAGTTCCACAAGTCCTAAATGATCACGTGGTATTCCTGAGTGATTTTCTGGATCTTCCTCTATAAAGACAGATGCAAAGTAACTGGTTGTTTTCTTGGCCATTTCCCTGTTCTCCACAATGACCTCTCCTCTGCCGATTACAAATTTCCACGTTTGACCTTGCTTCTATTTTGTTTCCTTTGAAATACGTATGTAGATTTATGCAGACTTTGTGTTCCTGTGTGTGAGCATGCATGTTCACTTTTTGATTTCGTTATCAGTTTCATGGCTCTCCTTTTCTGTATTGTAAATTTCTGACATTTCTCAGGTTTCTATAATGTCTGGAATTCTTCTGAAGTCACTTCTTATGATTAATATAATCTTTAATTTGATATGTTAACCTGCAGTAAGTCACTTTCTCACTCTTGGTTGTTTTTACTTTAAACAAAATGACTTTTGTTTCAGACATTGCAGTATTTCTATAAAACAGATATATCCAAGAACATTTCAAGAGGACAGAAAAGAGATTACGGGGGCCTGGCTGATATATTTACATCATCGCTGGCCATGGGTGAGGTCCCGGATGACTGGAGGACAGGGAATGGTGTGCCCTTATTCAAGAAGGGGTCCAAAGAAAAGCTGGGGAACTATAGACCAGTAAACCGGACATCTGCAGTTGGTAAGGTTCTTGAGAAGATTCTGTGGGATAAGATAAACATACATTTGGAAAGGCAGGGTATGATGAGGAGCAGTCAGCACGGCTTTGTGTATGGGAGATCATCACTGACAAATTTATTAGAGTTCTTTGCTGAAAAGTGACCAGCAACGTTGACGAGGGCAGGGTGATATTTGTAGTCCAATTGATTTTAGTGAGGCCTTCAATAAGGGTTCACATGGTACGCTGCTCTGGAAGGTTAGATTGCATGGAATTGAGTGACAACAGGTTAAATTATATACAAAATTGTCTTGATGGTAGGAAATAGGGAGTTATCATGGAAGGATGCTTGTCAGAGCAGAGGCCGGTCACTCGTGGAGTGTCTCAGTGTGCAGTACCGGAACCATAGCTGTTTGATTTTTGTATAATGATTTAGTTTTGAATGCACCAGGCGTGATTATTAAGATTGTAGATGGCAATAAATAATGTGGTATCGTGCACAGTGAGGAAGGTTGTCAGACATTGCAGCAGAACCTTAATCATCTGAGGAAGTGCGCCAAGAAATGGCAAATGGAGTTGAATGTGGGTAAATGTGAGTTCTTGCATTTTGCAAAGTCAATTCAAATTCGGAGTTTCATGGTGAATGGTTGGGCCTTAAGGGTTGTAGTGGAACAGCCAGACCTTAGAATTCAGGTGCACGATTCTGTGCAAGTTGATTCAGAGATAGACAGGACATTGAGGAAGGCTTTTGGCACACGGACATTCATCAGTTAGGGCTTTGAATATCGAAGTTGGGTATTTATGTTGCAGTTATACAGCATGCTGGTGCGGGCATAATTGTCGCATTATGTTCATTTTTGTTCACTCTGTAAAGGAAATGATGTTATTAAACTGGAAAGACTGCAGAAGAAATTTACAAGGTTGTTGAGAAGGACGAAATGGTCCGAGGTTTAAGGAGGGGTTTGACAAGCTAGGACATTTTATTTTAGAGTTAATTAGACTGAAGGGGAATCCGATGGAAGTGCATAAGATCGTGGGAGATATGGATAGAGTGAATGCACTCAGTCTTTTTCCCCCAATGCTGTGCAATCCCGGACTAGAGGACATCTGTTTGAGGTCAGAGGAGAAAACTAAAAGGAAATATGAGGGGCAACGATTTTTACACAGAGGGTGGTATGCATGTGGAATGAGCTGTCTGCGGAAATGATTGAGGCAGGTACATTAACACCATTAACAGACACTTGGACAAATGCATGGAAGGGAAAGGCTTAGAAGGATACAGGGAAATAGCAGGGAAATGGTGTTAATGTGAATGGACATTTTGCTCGGAATGGACCACCTTGGGCCGAAGGGCTTGTCTCTATGCTGTAGGACTCTGTGATTCGAACAACCATTGCTTGTCTCCCATTGAATTTTATATTGTATTTTTCCAATTCACTGGAGCTAACATGACCCTCTAGCCTCCAGACTTTTGGTCTCGATGTTTGACTGTAATAAACAAAATTTTATATTGCATTAAGACGTGTGTAAAATGCAATATATTAATGTCCCAATTCCTCATAGCTGCTTCAGAGCAAGGTTAGTAATTCGTCTTTCTGACCACACAACACCAAATCCAAAATAACCTGCTCTCTAGTTTGGTTCACAACATACTCTTCAACCCACTTGATACACACTTATGGAATTTATTTTTCACAACACGAGCAGTCACATCGTTAATGCAGTTTTGATGCAACTTGATGACATCTATTATTACGGCAACACCCACGATTATTTGTTACTCATTAATAGTATCAGGACGTGGCTGGATAAACCGCATTTATTGCCCATGACTGAGGGAAGTTAAAAGTCAACAGCATTGCCTTGGGTCTGAAGTCACTTGCAGGTCACACCTGGTAAGGTCAGCAGTTTTACTTCCCTAAATGAAATCAATGACCCAGATGAGTTTTTCCAATAATCAACAATGGATTCCTGGTCATCATAAACCCTTGATTCCAGATACATATTGAATTCAAATTCCATAATCTGCCATAACAGGATTCATACTTGGGTACTCGGAACATTCCCTGTGTCTCTGGGTTAAGAGCGCAGCGATAATATCACTATGTCATTGCTATCCCATGCATATACTTGATATCCAATTTCCAGAGAATATGATGCAAAATATTTGCGCGAAAGTTTTGGTCTCGATATATAACGCACCAATGTTTGATTCTCCTTGCTATTTGTAAGATCCAACTAAACTGATTCTGTGGAATCTGACGGACAGTGACTGTGGCGTTGTTAGTGATAGAAATGGACAAGACATACAAGCAGACTTGCCTAGACGCTGGGATGATATGAAGAATTTGTCAGCATATAGGACAAGGATCAACATCCTCCCCGCTCTGTCAGAATAAGTGTTACTATATTCTCTCTGCTCACTCACACTCACTGTATATCTGTTATAGTACCTACCCCCGGACAAGGTTCACAATGTCTCTCCAAATGTGTCTCAAGAACGATTACTTTCACTTTTGAATTCAGCACCTTTTTTCCCCCACTTTTTCTGTCACTGACACAATAGCTCTACTCACTAAAAATATGGCATGGATACAACGCTATGGACAGACTCAATCCTGACACCTCACCCTTCCTCCCTCCACCTACACCAGCACCACGAGCAGGGTCACCCGCTCCCAACCTCACTCCATCTCTCCCCTTCTCCCATTCCAGGAGACACAGCCTGAAATAGATCAGAAAGGGCCAAACCAGGTGGTGGCATGCCTAACATACGTTCCCTCATCCCCCTCCCCTGACATGTGTAGAGGACCTTGGTAGGAGACAGAAAGGACCAGGAGGCCTTGTGTGGAGATTCTGAAACATCCACATCCCACCAACCGAGTAAGGAGCAATATTCAGTAAAGAGCAATTCTCAGTTAAGCCCACTGGCACTTGCAACCTCATCTCTCTCACTCACAAAAAAGAATAGATACCCCATTGCACAGAGATGCAGGCATTGAAATACACAGACGTATTGGTAAGCACCCCAATATACTAACTATCACAATGCATACAAGGACATAGGCATACAAACACATAGGCATACAAACACATAGAAGCACACAGAGACATATCCAGTCACATACAAATAGACAGAATCACAGACAGGATCACACAGGCTGATACACAGACAGAAAGGCATAGTCACAAAAATACACAGATAACAAGCACATGGACACACAAATACACAGACACACGTGTCATTAAGACACAAATAAATAAGTTTTTGATTTATAAGGAGATCAAGAATTCGAGGGAGAAGGTTGGAGAATGATTTTGAGGAACATATAAGAAATGATAGATTCGCACGTCAGACTCGATGGGCTGAATGGCCTAATTCTGTTCCTTTCTTCAATGCTTGTGTGGTGTAATGCTATCAGGTATTCTCTTCCTGAGACAGCATCAGAATCTGGATTTGATACATATTGGATTGGAAAGAGTCAGTGGTATTGTGGAACAGAGTTGGAGGGTGGAAAGGTTTCTGTATATTCCGAGTTATTGTATCCTTATATCCGAAAAGAGGCAGTCATTTAATGTGAGGTTAAGGCAGATTTAAGAAATCAGGATGTGCCCTTCCCTTTAGTGTTGTGCTACCTGAGCGGCACCAACCCTATGTGTTTAAATTAGATTAGATTACTTACAGTGTGGAAACAGGACCTTCGGCCCAACAAGTCCACACCGACCCGCCGACGTGCAACCCACCCAGACCCATTCCCCTACATTCACCCCTTCACCTAACACTGCGGGCAATTTAGCATGGCCAGTTCACCTAATCTGCACATGTTTGGATTGTGGGAGGAAACCGGAGCAAGCTCACGCAGACAATGTGCAAACTCCACTCAGAGAGTTACCTGAGGCGGGAATTGAGCCGGGGTTTATGGCGCCGTGAGGCAGCAGTGCTAACCACTGTGCCACTGTGCCACCGTGCCGCCCACCCTCAATCCACCCGTCGAGTCTGTTTCAGGGTAGGGAACCACCCAATCAGTCACACAGGATCGTTGCAATGAGATGGGAGGAGCCCATTCTGCCCCTCAAAAGAGTTACACAGGGATATAGAATGAAGTAATTCAGCTCATTGAGCACATTACACAGCCCATGAGGAGGTCTTTCAACCCATCTGAACTGCTGCACAAGAACAGGGATGCTGTCGCTAACGGGAAATAGACAGTAGAGATAAATGAATATTTTAACACAAGTATAACTGGTTTTGCCTCAGAGATCACTGTGGGGTCATTAATGATCAATAATCTATGTCAAATATCTGGATGAAGGAATTGAATAGATATAATTCGATAAATCTTCGAATGGATGTAGTAAATCTGCATTGTGATATGGACAGGGAAAGTTAGTGAGCAAACCTTCAGCAGGAATAATATAACGTGAGTTGTCTATTGTAGTAGGAAGGATAGAACAGCAGGAAACAATTTAAATGGAGAGAGATCACAGAACTCTGTGATGCAGATATTTTTCATATTCCTGGTGCATGAATCATATGAAGTCTGTCTGCAGATGCAGCAAGTGACTTGGACGGTAAGTGAAATGAACTTGTTTGTGGCCACGGATATTCAGTTTAATCAGGAATATTTTACTGCACCTATACAGGGCATTGCTGAAAGCACGTCAGATACACTGGGTGCAGTTTTGATCCTCTGAACTAAAAAAATGGATATAATTCTTTTCGAAGATTTTCAAAGATGTTTCCCTTTACTCATTCCTGAAACGAAAGCCTTTTGTTATCGGGGATTATCTGTTTGCATCTTGGATGAAAAATCTAATTTAACCACGGTTTTCAGAAAAGTGTATTAGCTGGATACATATTTTCTCCTGTTAAGGAGGCTAAAGCTGGATAATATTTAATACGAATGAGCTGTATTGATATTAACACAAATATTATGAAGACATCAACTCATTTTTAAAAATTACGCAGACACATTTGATCATGTCATCAAATTATAAAGCGGGCACCTTTTTCTTTGCTAATGAAAGAAATTGTGCATAACAACAGCAATGATGCTGCATACAGCATACAGTCCATTATCATCCATTCCAGAGAATGTTCATGGAGGGGACACATGGCCCAGTTTGGTGTTCAGTTGACATTATTGTATTTCTCCACACAGGGAGGGAGAAAAATATAACCTGCCACAGAATCAGCAGCCAATTGCTCTCTCTGTCTCTGACTTTGTTCTGCCGGAAAACAAGGTGTGAGAGCAGAAAGTCCCTGAGTCATTTTTACCTCTCGTGGAGGATTCCTGATGAAGATTCATAGGAATCTCTCCACTGCCCGAAGCAAAGGGAATTCAGCCAAATCCAACTGTTCCGGGAAAAATCCAATTACCAGACATTTGTGTGAGCAGAATAACTTCAATGGCAGAAAAAACATTTGAGACATTCTATCATTTTATCATTTGTTCAGTGTCCAACTTTGTGTGTCTTACACTTTTCTAGGAAATCATCCAGTCTGAGATGTGTATCGTTGGCCGCATGACTAAACGGGTTACATTTGAAATTTGCTTTCACCAAGAGGCGTAGGAAAAGAAATTAGTGACCCTCGAACATTGCTCCGAATATGAACAAGAGATTCTCAAAGTCTTGTTAAAGTGTGAATTCCCTTCCGCAGAAGTTTGTGATGCCTGGATATTTCCATTTATTAAGACTTGTGTATGTTCAACATTTAACAGACAAATGAATGTAGGCAAATGGTACACAGACAGAAAACTGTTGCTGAGACGATAATCAGAACATACTGCGTGGTGGAGCCGTGACAACATGTCTCATGACCAATTCCTGCTCCTTGGTCCTATGATCCTATGTTCCAATCAGCCCCTCAGAGCTCCTGCAAGTAGCAGATGGAGGCCACTTGCTCCAAATATCTGATCCACTGTAACACAGGAACTCACTCAATCCCTCACAGCTGTCACACACACATTGGTACGGATTAGAAAATGTTATGTGGAAATGCAGGCTGGTTTCAAAAGATGTCTCTGGTCTCTTTAAAACTTGTGCTTCATTTGGTGATCATGAACTAGGCCACGATTCATCATGAATAAAGCCTGCATACCTCACTCAGAGATGACTCAAAATTGCTTTGCTCTCTTTGATTGCAACATTCAATAACAGGATGTCCAGGAAAATTACAACCATTTACCTTGTAATTAAAGAAAATGAGAACGTAAGGAACAGGATCAAGTAATTCGGAGAGTCAAGCCATTGTATACAATAATGGCTGATCTACTGTAAGTAATAACGTCTCTTCAACGCCCAATTCTTCACACCCTCAGCTCTCTGACATGTCAAATATCTATCTACCTCCTCTTTAAGTAGTTTCAGTGATATAGCTCCCTTAACTCTCTAGCCCAGACAATTCCTGACAGTGGTTAGCCTCTGTGAGCAGACAATACTCCCTGAAAATAATTTGTCACCTATTGAAATGGACAAGACTTGAACATAGGGGCTCAGGAAAGAGTGAAATACCTTGATATCAAGGCAGTATTTGACTGAGAATGTCATCGGGACCACATACTTATTTGAGCTGAATGGAAATCAAGGGTAACCTCCCACTAGTTGGGGTCTTTCAGAGCACAAAGGAAGATGTTTGTGGGCGTTGGCTCACCATCCTTTCAGTCCCGGATTATCTCTTCAGGAGATTCTCAGGTTAATGTCCTCAGCGCAAATATCTTCAGGTCCTTCGTCATCATCTATGCACCCGCATCCCTGGCACCCCACATCAATCATGAGATCAGTGGCGGGGTAATCACTGAAGGCCACACAATGTTCCGAACATTTTGTCCCCTCTCAGCTCCTGGACCAGTCTCTCTGTCCATGTGCAGAAAGACCCGGACAACAGTCAGCCCCTCAAGACACTTATACAGGAGCAGGAAGGTGTCATTGATGCTCCAACCGGAATAAATAATGGAATAAACTGCAGTCATGATATTCCTCGTGGTTCCATTGCCTGTGCAACACATGATACTTTCACGTGGTTTGCCGGCATGAGGAAGGAAACCAGATGTTTTGTGCCCAGTCTCAAAGAGACATCTTCCATCACCGAGAAGACCAAACCATGTTCTCCATGGAGTTCAGGAGCTGATAGAAATAGTTAACAATTTTAGCATATTGTGGCTCCTGTCGGGATTGTTCATTACATGACGCTGATAACGTGGGGTGAGGTTAGTCAAAGACTGGCCCTCTCTCTTTCTCCCTCTTTCTCAGTCGAAATGGAGAGTGGCGTAGGTTGAAGAGGACGTTCCCAGAGGCTTTTAAACGATCGACAATCATGTAAACCAAGTAATAAAAAAGCCATGGAAGTTATCACCGTATCAGTTTCTGTTTGGAATATAATGAGTGACTTTCTATCCCCCTAAGGTTCAATGCAATCACCCCTTATTCCCTGAAAGCGCTACAGATTAATCCTCATGCACACTCGATGTGGCAATCATCCCAACAATGAGTCTGGTGAAACTCCTTTACACTCTTTCTGCAAAGAGGATTATTCCTTATAAAAGAGAGAATATCTGTCAACAAGACCCAAAATTCTATCTCAATAACACTCTCAGGGCTGATCACAATAATTCCATTCCCTCCCTTAGCTTTTTCACCTTCAGTCCTGTGGCATAAAAAGCCATTCCTTCCCTCTACACTGGGAATGATGTGGAATTTAAAAGTTCCTTACATCTGTACGTCAGCATCAATAAAGCCATCACCAGAAATGCCAATGGAGATGAATATCACTCCCGGAGAGAGACTCAAGCAGAAATACTTCACTCGAAACAGGGAATGGTCACCCACCTGGATGGAAATGATTTGCAGGAACAGGGAAATCAGACAGAGGAAGGGAGCTCTCTTTTCTTTTGTTCTGCTCTCACGGGGTGAGTTCAGCCCTGGTCAGACCAGCATGTTTTGCCGATCCTGAACTGAGTGGCTGGATCAACTGTTCCACAGGACAGCAGAGAGTAAAACACATTGCTGTGGATTTGCAGTCATACCGAGACCTGACCAGGGATGGATGACCCATTGACTTCTCTACAGGACATGAGGAAAACAGATAGGCTTCCGTTTAAAACAAGTGGTGATGATTCCATTTGCATTCCATCAACTTTCTTCTTGAGAAACCAAAAGATAATTATTCCGTGCCGCTTGATGATGAATCAATGACTTGACCACCATGCACTGTCTGTCCATCTGACAGATTCTGTGGAGAGGACAAATTAACCATCTCAAGTGCAAATATTTTGTGACATCAGCATAGTTAGAAGAGACTTGAAACGATAATGTCAGGATTTACCAAAGGCACAAATGATGGATTATTCAGCAGTTGCATTGAGGCTGAGAAGGTGACTGAAATATCTTGATCGTGCTCTTGGCAGGATTGGTGAGTGGGGGGGGGGGGGGGGGAATATGTAAAAATGTATATCTGAATCGAGAAAAAGTATCATGGAGATTAAGAACAGTGTGGTTTCTCCTCGCGTATTGTTGAGTAAGTTGTGAAAATAACTTGCTATTTATAATTTGTAAGGAATAAAATTATCGACTGTATCTGAAAATGATGACTTCCAAATTTTAAAATTTGAATATGAACAGAAATTCAATTCAACTCGGTTTAATGGTCAGAGGGAATGACTGGCCAGGAACACAACTATAGCGAGGATGGGATAATAACTCCTTGAATAATCCAAAGGGTATCTTCAATCCGTGATGCTCATGATATCCAAGGCTGAGAAAGGTAGTAAAGACCCAGGATAAACTCCTGTCTGTTGTAATATTCCAGTCTAATGTTCTCACATTCTGATCCATTATTGGAATATTCCAGTGTAATGTTCTCAGATTCTGATCTCTTCTACCCCTTTCTCTCGAGCTGCTGATCCCTGTTAGTCCATTCGGTGATGCTCCCACCCATACTGGGATAACACATTGAACTGAATCCTTTACTAATAGAAGACGCAAACTCTCCAGTGACACATTTTCTATCCATAGAGACTGACATCAATCACAGTCACTGAACAAATAGCTCCAGCAAACGCCTTTCAATTCAATATTGTTTTATTAAAATTCAAAACAATGATTAAAAAATTCGCTTTTTGGATGGGATGTGAGGGAGACTGATGGAACAAATCTTGAGGCTGGTAGATCAATTGTCTGTGACCATGCAATCTGCCTTGGAAATGGGAGCAATCCCATGCGTTTATCAGAATGTAAATATGTTTCTCGGTTTATAAATGGAAACATACATCCTTGATCTAGTGAGCAAGCATTATAACTTGAATAAAACATTGAGGCAATTTTTATAGTTCATGATCTGAGGGGGATGTGCGTCTGAGAAACGTAGGGTTATAACAGACAAATGGCATGGTTTGATAACAGAGAATTGAAAGTGACAAATGCAATTTAGATTGTTATACCACTTTCAGAGAGAGGCTGATGAGGGCTGTCCTATTGATGCTATCGATGTTAGTGAACTGTGATGAAGTGTCATTTACTGAACTTCAATTACATTGTGATTATGGCATTGTGGAGGAGAAACGAAACAGAGAGAATTGGGGGACATGGCAGTTCAGACTGGAGGGAGGGACAATAATATTCCCCAATCATCAGTATTGGAATGTTATCATTTAAAACCCAGATGAAGAACAGATTCAAGTATACATTTAAAGTGAGGAATGAGTAGTAAATTCTGTTTATTGAACACATAATACAGACAAAATGATTTTCTGTCCATACTAAACTATGAAAAGTGCAAAGAAATAATTTACACTCATGATATTGAGCTACATAAATTGAAATGTGTATTACAAAACTACGGACGTGGTGTGCAATCTTTCTCAATCATTATTTGGCCCATAGCTGAGATGCTTCTTTCCCCTCTGTCAGTGATCCACCTCATTGAGATTCTCTGGCGCAATATCTCAGTATCGAGTAGGATTCTCAGTTCCTGCTGCTGTTCACCCAGTCTGTTTAAATTTAACCATCTTCTCACTTTAAAAAAAAACTTGGCCTCTTGGACTCTGTATAACTGTCAGCAACTCAGCTCGGTGATATTATTGAAGATAAATGCTCTGGGACCACAGCCAGTATCCGCACAGTGCTCACAGGGTATGGCACTAGATGGAGGCCTTGCAGTCCGTGAGAATTTAAAAGTAAAACTTCCATTTTCTGTCTGTTCCTGTCTATCTCCCCTCATGCTGTCTTCTGAGCTATCCAACTCATTTCGTTTAACATCCCTCCAATCACTCCCTGTTTCCCAATTGTGCAGCAGTACAGTTTGATGTTGTGACCATTTTGGAGAAATGGATAGAGCAGATACAGGACTGATCGTTGGATGGTGCGGTATTTAGATGCTTCATTAACAACAAGGAAGATACTAAAAGTGTGTGTGGGGGGGTGGTGTGGGGGGTGGGGGTGGCAATGTTATTCGAAGATAATATTACGTGGCAGAAAGGATGTTTGATCAGGACTCGTCTACTGACTTAGTATGAGAAGAGGTTAGAAAGAAAAACGGAGAGGTCACCCTGTTGACAGTTCTTTATAGCCCTCTGAAAAGTTTCAGAGATGTAGAGTAAGGATTGCAAAGATGATACTGGATTGTAGCGAAAATAACAGATTAGTTGTGATGGAGGAATTTAACTTTCCGAATATTGACTGGAAACGCTACAGTTCAATTAGTTTATATGGTCAGGTTTTGTACAATGGTTGCAGAACGGTTTTCTGACACATTATGTAGATAAGCCAACAAGGGACGAGGCCAAATTGGATTTGGTACTGGGTAAAGAACCAGACCAGGTATTAGATTTGGAGTTAGATGAACATTTAGCTGATCGTGACCACAATTCAGTTATGTTTTCCTTAGCGATGGAAGGGACAGGTGTGTACCGCAGGGCAAGAATTATAGCTGGGGGAAAAGCAAATATGATGCGATCAGAAAAGGTTTTAGGATGCATAGGATGGTGAAGGAAACTGCATGGGATAGGCACTATTCAAATGAGGAGCATTTTCAAACAACAGCTACTGTGTGTCCTTGATAAGCTTATAAATGTCAGGGAATAAGGAAGTGGTCGAGTGAGGCTGCTGTGGTTTACTGAAGAAGTTGAATATCTTGTGAAGAGGAAGAAGGAGGCTTATGCAAAACTGAAACGTTAAGGCTCAGTTCGGATGCTTGAGACTTACAAGTTATCTTGGAAGGACTTAAAGAAAGAGATAAGAATAGCCACGAGAAAGCATGAGCAGTCTTTTGCAAGTAGATTCCATGAAAACCATCAAGATTTCTATCAGTATGTCAAGAATGACCAAATTAAGATGAGGTCCAATCAAGGATAGTAGGGTGAAGTTAGGTTTGCAGTCCAAGGAGATAGGACAGGCACTAAATAAATATTTGAATCAGTATTCACACCGGAAAGACAATGTTGTCGAGGTCTATATGGAGTAAACTATTAGACTAGTTGGGATTGAGGTTCGTAAGGTAGAGATGCTAGCAATTCTGGAGAGTGTGGAAATAGATAAGTCCCCTTGGCAATTTGGGATTAATCCTAGGATTCTCTGAGAAGTTTGGGAGGAGGATACACAACCATTGTTTCGAATCTTTATATCGCCATTGTCTACAGGAATAGAGCCAGAAGACTGGAGGACAGTAAATATCCCTTGTTCAAGAAATGGAGAAGAGACAGCCCTGGTGATTATAGACAACGTTTACTTTGGTATTGGGTAAAATATTGGAATATATTATAAGAGATAGGATTTATTATCATCGAGAAAGGCATCATTTGATTAGAGATAGTCAACAAGGTTTTGTGAAGGTTGTGTCTTGTCTCACATATCTTACTGAGTTCATTGAGAAGGTGACGAAACAGGTACATGAGGGTCAAGTGGATGATATGGATTTCAGTACAGCGTTTGATGAGTCCCCCATGTTAGGCAGAAAATATGGAGAGTGTCGCGTTGGAAAAGCAGAACAGATGAAACAGCGTCCAAGAAGTAGGAAAGCCGAGGTTTCATTTGTAAGCCCTTCATCAGGAATCAGTGTTCTGGTCTCCAGCATCTGCAGTCTTTACTTTCTCCTAGCTCCTCGGATGCTGCCTGACCTGCTGTGCTTTTCCAGCGCCACACTTTCGACTCTGCTCTCAAACATCTGTAGTCCTTACTTTCTCCCAGAAAATACGGAGACGTGGAATTGAGGGTGATTTAGCGGTTTGGATCAGAAATTGGCTAGCTAAAAGAAGGTGGAGGATGGTAGTTAATGAGGAATGTTCATCCTCGAGTTCAGTCGCTAGTTGTATACTGTAAAAATCTGTTATGGGGAGACTGTTCTTTGTCTTTTTGAAAACTACCTTAATGAGGGAATGGGAGGATGAGTTAGTAAATTTACTGTTCGCAGCAAGGTCGGTGGAGCTGTGGGCAGTGCTGAAGGATGTTGCATGGTTCAATAAAGGATAAACACTGCACAAACATCCACCATCTCTTTCTGTGCTCTGATATGCAGCGGCCTCAAAATATCTGCCCAAACCAAATAGATTGATTCAGATTCAGTTAGGAGGGCGTTCACCCTAGGGGATTTCCAACGGAGGATTCAATGAATAAGAAGATTTTAGAATAACACAAATAATAAAATAATATCACGGGAGTATAATAATTGACAGCAGAGTAAAACTTACATTTGCAAGTATTCCCAAAATTATTCAGCTCTGGTCACCTTGCTATAGGAAGGATGGTATTAAACTGGAAACTTCCAAGGATGTTGCCCGGACTCCAGGGTCTGAGTCACAGGGAGAGGTTAGATAATCTTGGACATTTCTCTTTAGAGCGCAGGAGACTGAAGTGCTTCGAGAGCCTAGTCATGGCCGACATCACTTCCAGTCTCCCAGCCTGACTCGATCCCCTACAATTTTCCGACCGGTGGAATGGATCCATAGCGGGTGCCATATTCCCGGAACATCTCGACAACAAGGACACCTACGTCAGATTCCTGTTCATTCAGTATAGGTTCACCTTCCCTTCAGACTGATCACAAAATTCTCTGACCTCAGTCTTGGCTCCCCCCTCTGAAATTGGATCCTCAGCTTTCTGACCTACAGTGCACAATCAGTGAAAGTAGGTGAGTGTTCCTCTTCCATGATAACATTCAACACTGAAACCCCAAAGGATGTGTCCTCAGCCCCCTACTATACTCCCTGTACACCCACGACTGTATTGTCAAATTTTGAACTAATGCCTTCTACATGTTCACTGATGACACCATTACAGTAGGACAGATATGTAATGATGGCAAGTCAAAATACAGAACGGAAATAGAGGACTTGGTGATGTGCTGCACTGAGACCAACCTCTCTTTCAACGTCGGCAGAACTAACCAACTGAACAATGACTTCAGAAAGAAAGAAGGAGAACATGCCCTCATCTGCATGAATGGAAATTAAATTGAAAGGGTGGAAAGCATTAAGTTGCTTAGAGTGACGATAACCGACTTCTCATGTAGATGTGAGAGTCGAGATGGCACGACAACGCCTCTTCTTTCTCTGGCAGCTCAGGATATTTGCCATGTCCACAAGGACCGTCACCAATGACTATAAATGCACCACTGAGAGCAAACCTATCTGTGTGCATAATGACCTTGTGTGGCCATAGCCCTGTCCAGGACAGTAAGAGAAATGAAAGGATGTTGTGTGCACATCGCATTCCATCACGGAAACCAACGTCCCATCCAGTGCCTCCATTTACACAGCTCATTGCCACAGAAAGGCTGACAACATGATCAAAGACCGATCGCAACCTGGATCTCCTTCAATCTCTTCCATCATGCAGACAATACAGAAGCTTGAACATATACATCAGCGGCTCATGATCAGCATCTTCCCAGCCATTATTAAACTGAGGAATGGACTCTCTAACTTCAAAAAATGCTGATCTTGCTCACATTGATGTTGCCTATTCCATGTCCTTTCTGGTGGAGCCTATATGTCTCAGTCTAAGTGTTTCCTTTACCCTATGATCTGTATTGTCCTTGCATATTGTGGGAGCGAGATTCTCCAGCTCGGGACAAAGACTCTGGAGACAAACAGGGCACAGGCATGGAATGGACTTTAATTCAAGCAAAACCTGGTTAATGCTGGGAGAACACCAAAGGATCTTCGTCGAATCTTTCTTTGACATGAGAAGACAATCATTTCCTTAATCTTTAGCTCAGATCAGAAGGCGAATCAATGACATCCTTCGATTTTACAGTAAAAATACAGTATTTTAATACATTCTGTGTTGCAATGATCGTACACAACCTTGTCAGTGTACCCTCCACTCCCCTTCTGCAGAACCAATCTTGTAAAACAATTGACCAATGATGGAAACTCGAAGGACAGCTCGAGGATGTTATTTGTTTCGTATGTTTAACGATTTTTGTTATCTCTAGTCCTTGGGATCTTTCTATAATGCATTCCAAAGATAGTTGCTGTGCTCTTTTTAGTCATACCCCTCATTGTTTTTTTGAAGGATTGCATGAATTCTATTCTCCATTGGGCAGGCTATCTCTTATCAAATTCCGTTATCACATTTTACATTAAAAGGTTGATTCTGATACAAAATTCGTAATATTATCAATATTTCTACTGTTAACCTTTTTCTTAGAGAACTAGACAAGACATACAAGGCACCTCATTAAGGTTTTATAATTACGTTGAAATCTGTGTCCATGATTTTTTACCAAATATTTAACTGGAACTTATTACTATTGTAAATAGTTTCAAAGGTGCAGCTCGCTTCTGAAAGATAAATTGAGTTGCTGTTTTTGTGGATGAAAAGAATCCTTACTGAGATCAGAATAAGTTACCTTTTGTAGCGATTCTTCAAAGTTTTGTGCAGCAATTTCATTATTTCTTCTGTGTGCTGTTAAAATCATCATTTTTTTGTTAAAGAAAATCTTTTTTTATCACATGTTGACATGTTTCAGAATCTTGCGAATGAGATTATCCTTTCTTTTGCCTTCGAATAATTCCCTTCTGAAAGGTACTTTTTTCACTAATGCTGAGCAATCTATTTTAATGCCTGGCTATTTTGTGGATCTTCAAAAACAGACAGCTGAAGTCGACTTTTAAATTTCGACCACTGCATGTTTCTAAAAAAAAAGGCAGCTTCACCTCTCACTATGATCTGCCAGAACTGTGTATAAACAAAGAGTTTCACTCTACTTAGATACATGCGACAACGAATCCTATCAAATCAAATGAAACCAAATCTAATGATCGAAAGAGAGAAATTGTCACAAGATCAATCCACCCAGATGAAACCTCTGCAGCCTTCCACATCGGGCCAAAAATCATGACAGATGATTAAACAACTAACTGATGGAGAGGGCTCCACAATTATTCCCAAGGAAATAGTATCTGTACCATGCTAGACCGGGGTGATGAGTTGTTGATTCAACTCACCATCATCCTGATGCCCAAAGAATCACAGATCAGTCTTCAACCAGTTCAATTCTCCGCACGTGACATGAAGAAACTGCTGAACACAGTAGATACGACAAATGCAATGGGCCTGACACCATTCTTGCAATCGGACTGAAGACTTGTGCTGTAAAATAAGCCGTGTCCCTGGGGATGCTGTTTCATTCCAGTTCCAACTCTGACATCTCCCTAGCAATGTGGAAAATTACTCAGCTGTTTCCAGTTCCTAAGCGGGGAATAATTTCAATCTGACCAATTACACCTTCTTCAGTCACATCACGATAGTCAAATTGGGAGTTCGTTTTGAATAGAACTGTCAAGCAGCACAGACAGAACTTGCTCAGTGTGGTTTCTGATAGGTCCCCATGTGGAGATGGTGCTGTTTTGAAAAAGTCACTGGATTAATAATCCAGACCAGGCTAATGTTCTGGCAGTTGGTGGAAGTTAAAAACAATTAATAAACTATCGAGATCTCAGATCTGGTGTCAGTAAAAGTGACCTTGAAGTCAATGTCGATTGTAAACATCAATTTGCTTTTCCAATGTTCTTTCAGGAAGTGAATCTCCCGTGCTTTCCTGGTCTGGCCTAAAAGTGACTCTAGACACACCGACATGTGATATACTCTTCAATGGCGTCCAAAAAGGCCAAGTGAGACACTCTATTGTATCAAACTGCTACGAGATCTTAAAGGATAATACCGTACATATCACCCGGCACCAGCCTCAGTATGGAAAAGGGAACGGGAAACACAGTCCTGTTGACCATGTCGAGACCTCTTTCTTAACATCTGCGAACTTGTGCCAACATTTATACAGCTTTCCCACAAACTGCACAGAAACATCGTGAATGGAATAGGTCATACAGCTCATTGTGCCTGCACTATTCTCGGTAATGCCTGAACATCTCCTCAATGCACTTGCCCCATACACTGTACACATCCCTTAATATGATTAACATTGTGAAGCTATAAAATAGGAACTGCGGTAGTCCCTTTGGTCTGTCGAGTTTGCTCTCCAATTCAATATAATGATGTCTGGCCCTTTATTTCTACACCATACCCTGCTCTCTCCCCCATCCTTTGGGTGCCAAGACAGCTTTATTAGTCTTTAGTGCCTTGTATTCCACTGGCTTATGTGAGAGAGAATTCCCAGGTTCATCAGTCCTTGAGTGCAGACATTTATTCTTATCTAAATTCAATGTGACCTGTCTGTACCTAATAGTATGGCCCCTTGTTTTAGCCGTCCCAGCCAGGGAATTATCATCCTTGCTTTCAATCAATGTAACCCTATCAGTGTTGTATATATCTCACGGAGATCTCCACTCATTTTCCAAACACCATGGAATAAAGGCTCAGTCCCCAAACTCTGCTCCACAAAAGTCTGTCATCCCAGCGATCAGTATGGTCATCCTTCGCTGCACTCCCTCAATATCAGGTTTGGCCTGTATTAGGTACGGAGACCAAAACGGCACACAATACTGCACAATGTTCGAGTTGAGGTCTCACCAAGGGCCTGTATAGCTGCACTAAGACACCCTTACTGCTGGACTCAAGCCCACTTGAGATGAGGGTCAACACCCATTTATCTTCCTGACTGCTTTCTGCTCCTGCAATATTGCTTTCAGTGACTGATATACAGTCCCAGATCCTTTTCAATGTTACAGCTCCTCACTTCGTGGGTCTGCGTAAACTGGTTTTTGTGCCAATGTATTCCCAGTATTGGCTTCTGTCTTCAGAACTCACTGCCCTGCATGGAGCTCAGAGGTCTGTCCAAACAAGAACAAAAGAAAAGTAGAGTTCCCTTTATACATCGACATTTCTCAACCAGTCCCTTTTCAAGTGGTTTGCTGGCATTTTCGTGTTTCCCAACAAAGTAGACAACATCACATCTCTCCACACTGCTCTTCAGCGGCTTGATATTTACTCATTCACTCTATTCGTTTCAATCTCTTTGAAGTTTTTTTTCACATTCTCCTCACTTTTCAAAATCCTTTGCATTTGATTCCCTCAACGAGATGTTTGAGATGCATTGCGAGTATCTGGCGCCCCAGCACCAGTTATTGCGATGCCTCGTGAGCCTTCCATGAAAACCATCCATTTATTTCTACTGGTTGTTTCCTGTAAACACTCCCATTTTAACACCATGTTCATACATTGCCCCCTTCTCCATATGCTTTTACTTTGCACATTCGGCTTGGGACTCGATTAAAATTCTTGCTAAAAGTTCAGTGCCTCTATTGTTCTTTTTGGGTAATTAATCTACCAGTCAGTTTCTCAAATATGTTTCCCATTTCATCAATGTGTTTTGATTTTTTCTATGCTCATTGTTTTCAGTTCCAATAATTTCTCCCAATTAGTTTATTTACAAACTTCAATCTACATCATTTTCTCATCAGACTCAGTTTTTCTCTTATTGCTGGGAAGGCTTTGTTCATGTATTTTTCTGTGAAGACAGAAGTGAAGTAGTTGTGTCATGTTTCTCTGTTCTCCATTCTCCATTCCCTGGTTTCAGACCGTAAGGAAGCTGAAACTTTAACTAAAAAGAACAGCTGTTGTCTATTCACCCTGTCCATGCCCCTTGTATTATTAAACCTGTATTACTTACACACAAACTTCCTCTGCTCCAAAATAAATAACTCGAGCTTACCAAGCCTCTCTCCACAGCTCATATGTTCCATCCCAGGGAACATCCTGGTGAATCTCCTCTGCACCTCATCCAGTTCAATCACATACGTCCTGTAATGTGGCATCGAGAAATGCACATGGTATTTCATTTGACCTTACCAAAGTGTTATATAACTCTCGTATAATCTTTGGTCAATGAATAAATGCTTTCTCTACAGTCATGCTGAACTCATCAATTATCATATCCAGTCACATTCAGGGATGTGTGGAGAAGCACGCTTTGAGCTTCCAAGTGTGATGCCATTCTTTGAGTACTCCCTGTCTTGTTCCTTCTTCCAAAGTGTATCACATCATATTTATCAGGATTATATTCCATTTGCCATTGAACTGACCATCTGACCATTCCATCTGTATCTTCCTGAAACATAAAACCTTCCTCGTCACTGCCAACCACCTGGCCAATATTTGTGTCAAACACAAACTTATTTAATCACACTCCCCCTACCAACTTCACATTCACATCATTTATGAATAACACAAATAATAAGGGACACAACACTGATCTCTGCGGTACACCAGGGGAAATTGGGCTCCAGTCACACAAACAGCCTTCTAACATGAAGTTGAGTTTGAATGCAACTTATCAATTCACCAGTAGGCCTTACATGTTCCCTGGCTGTTCTGTCCCACTTGATATACGTGAAGAATATCTGGGGATTCTCCTTAATCTTGCCCTGCCAACAGGCTTCCATGCACCTGTGTTTGTTAGTCCCCTCTGAGGGAAGAATTTCCTCCTTTTTACGGTATTAAATGACATATCCCTTATCGTCTCGTTAACTGCCTTAAATATAGAGTAGACAGGTAGAGAAACATCCTGTTTATTTCCACTTCATCACATGTATCATAGATTTTTGAAATTTCACTGCGATCACCTCTCATGCTTTGAAACTGGAGAGATCACAAGACAACTCTCCCCATCAGAAAATCTTTTCATCTCAGGAATTAATCTGGAGAATGTCCATTGTACGTCATCTGTGATCAGTGTAGTCTTTCTTAGATTAGGTCAACGACACTGCACTCAATACCTCAGGCACGCTCTCATCAACACTCTATGCAACTGCTTCATGATGTCTTTACCTCTACATTCCGATTCCCCTCAACAAACTCCAACCTAACTTTAACATTCCAATTGTACGTATTCCTCCAAATACCATTCATACTAATTGCGTTTACGAACTCACTGTGTAAATTATAGAGGCATAGTGATGTACAGTATGGAAACAGACCTTTCAGTCCAATGCGTCCATGTCTAGCAGATATCCCAACCCAATCTAGTCCTACCTGCCTGCACCCAGCCCATATCCTTCCAAACCCTTCTTATTCATAGACCCATCCAAATGCCTTTTAAATGCTGCAATTGTACCAGCCTCCAGCACATCCTCAGGCAGCTCATTCCATAAACGGACCACTGTCTGTGCGAAAAAAAAACGTCCCTTAGGTCTCTTTTACGTTTAGATTTAGATTAGATTACTTACAGAGTGGAAACAATTCCACACCGACCCACCGAAGCACAACTCATTCCCCCACATTTACCTCTTCACCTGACACTACGGACAATTTATCATAGCGAATTCACCTCACCTGCATAGTTTTGGACTGTGGGAGGAAGCCCACGCAGGCACGGTCGGAATATGCAAACTCCACAGAGAAAGTCCACACAGCCTGGCATTGTGAGGCAGCATTGCTAACCACTGTGCCACCGTGCCACCCAACATCCTTCACCTCTCACCCTAAACCTATGCCCTTTAATTCTGGACTCCCCGACCCCAGGGAAAAGACTTTGTCCATTTATCCTCACCATGCCCTTCATAATTTTGTACATCTCTGAAAGATCACCCCTCAGCCTCCAACGCTCAAGTGAAAACAACTCAAGCTTGTAAGTCTGTAAGCTTCTCCCTATACGTCAAATTCTCCAATCTTGTCAACATCCTTGTAAATCTTTCCTGAACCCTTCCAATTTTCACAACATTTTCCGATAGGTAGGAGACCAGAATTCCACGCAATATACCAACAGTGACCTAACCAGTGTCCAGTGCAGCTGCAACTTGTCCTCCCAACTCCAATACTCAATGCTCTAACCAATGAAGGAAAGCATACCAACCGCCACCTTAACTATCTACCTGCGACTCAACTTTCAAGGAGCTATGAACCTGCACTCCAAGGTCTCTTTGTTCAGCAACACTCTCGAGGACCTTACCATTTTGTGTATAAGTGCTGAAAAAAATGCTATTCCAAAATGCAGCATCTCGCAATTATCTGAATTAAACTCCATCTGCCACTTCTCAGCACATTGGCCCATCTGATCAAGATCCTGTTGTACTCTGAGGTAACCTTCTTCACTGTCCACTACACCTCAAATTTTGTTGTCATCTGCAAACTTACTAACGATATCTCTTACGCTCACATCCAAATCATTCATGTAAATAAAATAAAATAGAGGAACCAGTACTGATCCTTGTGGTACTCCAGTGGTCAGAGGCCTCCGGTCTGAAAAACAACCCTCCACCTGCACCCTCTGTCTTCAAACGTTGAGCCAGTTCTACATGCAAATGCCTAGTTGTCCCTGTATTCCAGGAGATCTAAACCTGTTCATCAGTCTCCCATGGAGAATCTTGTCGAATGCGTGACTGAAGTCTATCGCTCTGCCCTCTTCGTTACTTCTTCAAAAAAAACTCAATCAAGATTGTGAGATATAATTTCACACGCACAAAGCCATCTAAACTATCCCTAATCAGTCCTTCTCTTTCCACGTGGATGTGCATCCTGTCCTTCAGGATTTCTTCCAATAGCTTGCCCACCACCGACGTCAGGTTTACTGGCCTATAGTTCTCTGGTTTGTCCGTACCACCTTTCTTATACAGTGTCATCACGTTAACCAACTCCAATCTTCTGGCACCATTCCTGTGACTATCAACATTGCAAATATCTCAGCAAGAGGCCCGGAAATCACTTCTCTCGCTTCCCACTGTGTTCTCGGGTACACCTGATCAGGTCCTGGGGATGTATCCACCTTGAGTCGTTTCAAGACATCCAGCATTTCCTCCTCTGTAATAATAACATTTTTCAACGTGGAACCATATATTTCCTGACATTCTATAAGTTCCATATCCGTTTCAACAGTAAATACTGATGCAAAATACTGGTTTAGTATTTCCCCCATTTTTTGCAGCTCGACACAAAGGCTGTCTTGCTGATCTTTGAGGGGCTCTATTTTCTCCCCAGTTATGATTTTGTCCTAAGTTTATTCGTAAAAACCCTTTGGATTCTCCTTAATTGTATTTGATAAAGCTGTCGTATGTACCCTTTTTGCCCTCCTGAGTTCCTTCTTAAGTATACTCCTAGTGCCTTCATACTCTTCTAAGGATTCGATCGATCTCTCCTGTCTATATGCTTGATATATGCTTCGTTCTTTTTATTAATAAAACCCTTTAGTTAGCCAGCATTCTCTATACCTACCAGCTTTCCTTTCATCACAACAGTAATATACTTTCTATGGATTCTTGTTTTCTCATTTCTGAAGGCTTCCCATTTTCCAGCCGTCTGTTTACCAGTGAACATCTCCCCCCAATCAGGTTTTGAAAGGTCTTGCCAAATACCGTCAAAATTGGCCGTTCTCCAATTTAGAACTTCAATTTTTAGATCTGATCTACCCCTTTCCATCATTATTTTAAATCTAATAGAATTATGGTAGCTGGCCCCAAAGTGCACCTCCACAGACACCTCAGTCACCCGCCATTCCTTATTTCCACAAAGTGGGTAAAGTTTTGCACCTTCTCTAGCAGGTTCATCCCCATACTGAATCAGAAAAAAATTATTGTACACACTTTACAAATTCCTCTCCATATTCGATCCTTAACGCTTTGGCAGTCCTAGTCTATGTTTGGAAAGTTAAAACCTCCTACCATAATCACCCTACTGTCTTAGATAGCTGAGATCTTCTTACAAGTTTGTTTCTCAATTTCCCTCTGACTATTAGGGAGTCTATATTACAATCGCAATAAAGTGATCAGTCCGTTCTTATTTCTCAGTTCCACCCAAATAATTTCCCTGGATGTATTTCCAGGAATATCCTCCCTCAGTACAGCTGGAATGCCATCCCGAATCAAATCGCCACTCCCCCTTCTGTCCTGCCTCCCTTTCTATCTTTCCTGTAGCTTTTGTATCCTGGAACATTTAGCTTCCAGTCCTGCCCATCCCTGAGCCATGCTTCTGCAATTATTATGATATCCCAGTCCCATGTTCCGAACCATGCCCTGAGATCCTCGCCCTTCCCTGTTCGGCCCCTTGATTGAAATAAATGCAGTTTACTTTCTTAGTCCTACCTTGTAGGACTGCCCTGATTGTTTGACTCGTTTCTGTTCTCAATTGTACCAATCTCAGATTGATCCATTTCCTCACTATCTCCCTGCCTCCCTTCCCCTTTACTAATTTATATCCTCTCGAACAACTCTAGCAAATCTCCCTGCCATTATATTCGTCCCCTTCCAATTTAGGTGCAATCCGTCCTTCTGGTACAGGTTCCTTCTACCCCGAAACAGATCCCAGTGATCCAAAAATGTATATATTTCTCCCATATACCAGCTCCACAGCCATCCATTCATATGCTCTACCCCTATATTTCTGCCCTCACTCGCTCATAGCGCTGGGTGTAATCCAGGTATTACTAACACCCGACACCCTGCAATCTCCGTCCAGAATCTTAAACTTTTCTCTTCCTATGTCTTTGTTTCCAATTTGGACAATGACCTCTTGCTGGCCCCTCTCCCCCGTGAGAACATTCTGCACTTTTTCTGAGACATCCTTGATCCTGGCACCATTCTGTTTTTTTTTCCTGTTTGCCACAGAACCGGTTGTCTGTGCTTCAGATTCGGGGGTCCCCTAACACAATTGATCTCGTGGAATCCGACGTATCTCTTGCTGCATGAGAATCAGTCTCAAAACCAGAAACCTGCCTATTTGTGCTACGTTCCCTTGTGAATACATCACCTGCTACATTACCAAAACAGCATATTTGTTTGAAATGGGGACAGCCCCAGAAGATTTCTGCACTAGCTGCTGAACTCTATTACCTTTCTTGGAGTTAGCCCATCGGTGTGACTGCATCTGAGACTTTCCCCCTTCCTATAACTGCCATCCATCAGATCCTGTTGCTGTTACAAATTCTTCATTGCCTTTAACAGTCTCTCCAACCGATGCATTCGATATGATAGGATTCGCAACCAGAAGCATTTATTGCAGATATAATCCGCAGTAATCCTTAAATCCTCTTTAAATTCCCACATTTGACATGAAGCGCATATGATTCTACTAAGGCCATTTGTGCTCCTTCACCATCTACAGACCCAGAAAAACAAAACTGTTTTGTTTCTCTACAAAACAGTGCCCAAGGTTAAATTAATATTTATGGCTTATATTTAAAGATTAATCAAGAGACATATCTCAAAAACATATAATTAAGGAAGAACCCACTCTACTTACTTCTGCAGACGTTCGGTAGGACACAATTAAAACAATTCACTTATCTGGCTCGGAAATTTGCCCAAACAATTCCTCCAAACCAGTTGTAAATTTCACTGTTTGTTAATTTTCCTAGACGCACTCCGATATCCAGCAATACATGAAATCAAACAGCAAAGGCAGTAACTGTGCAGGTACGCTGTCCTGTCATTTTCTTCCCTGCACCATGTGCTTCCTTTGTCTGTTCTTTTCTCTCCTAAAACTGCTGTTGCTTTGACCTTTTACCCCAAAGTTCCAAAACAATGCAAGAACATACAAAACAGTAATTGCTGCTCCTGTAATTCGAGGAAATCACCTTCAACACCTAAAATACCTAAAAAAAGAGGAGCGGCTGCTCCAGTATACAACAGACAATAGGTGCAGGAGTAGGCCATTCGGCCCTTCGAGCCTGCACCGCCATTCAATATGATCATGGCTGATCATTCCTCATCAGTATCCGCTTCCTGCCTTATCTCCATAACCCTTGATTCCACTATATTTGAGAGCTCTATCCAACTCTTTCTTAAATGAATCCAGAGACTGGGCCTCCACTGCCCTCTGGGGAAGAGCATTCCACACAGCCACCATTCTCTGGGTGAAGAAGTTTCTCCTCATCTCTGTCCTAATGGTTTACCCCGTATTTTTAAACTGTGTCCTCTGGTTCGGCACTCACCCATCAGTGGAAACATGTTTCCTGCTGCCAGAGTGCCCAATCCTTTCATAATCTTATATGTCTCAACCATATCCCCTCTCAGTCTTCTAAACTCAAGGGTATACAAGCCCAGTCGCTTCAGTCTTTCAGTGTAAGGTAAATCCTCCATTCCAGGAATTGACCTCGTGAACCTGCGCTGCACTCCCTCTATAGCCAGAATGTCTTTCCTCAAATTTGGCGACCAGAACTGCACACAGTACTCCAGGTGTGGTCTCACCAGGGCCCTGTACAGTTGCAGAAGCACCTCTTTGTTTCTATACTCAACCCCCCTTGTTATGAAGACCAGCATGCTATTAGCCTTCTTCACTACCTGCTGTAACTGCATGCTTGCCTTCATTGACTGGTGTACAAGAACACCCAGATGTCTCTGTACTGCCCCTTTACCTAAATTAATTCCATTGAGGTAGTAATCTGCCTTCCTGTTCTTCCCACCAAAGTGGATAACTATACATTTATCCACATTAAACTGCATCTGCCATGCATCTGCCCACTAACCTAACCTGTCCAGGTCACCCTGCAATCTCCTAACATCCTCATCACATTTCACCCGGCCACCCAGCTTTGTATCGTCAGCAAATTTGCTAATGTTATTGCTGATACCATCTTCCATACCATTAACATATATTGTAAAAAGCTGCGGTCCCAGCACGGATCCTTGCGGTACCCCACTCCATTCCAAAATGGAGCCGTTTATCACTACCCTTTGTTTCCTATCAGCCAACCAATTTTCAATCCAATCTAGTACTTTTCCCCCAATACCATGCGCCCTAAGTTCACTCACTAACCTCCTATGGGGAACTTTATCAAAAGCTTTCCGAAAGTTCAGGTACACTACATCTACTGGATCTCCCTCGTCCATCTTCAGAGTTACATCCTGAAAAAACTCCAGAAGATTAGTCAAGCACGATTTCTCCTTCATAAATCCATTCTGACTCTGTCCTATCCTGTTACTACTGTCTAGATGTGCCGTAATCTCATCCTTTATAATAGACTCCAGCATCTTTCCACCACTGAGTTCAGATTAACTGGTGTTTAAATTCCTGCTTTCTCTCTCCCACCTTTCTTAAAAAGTGGTATAACATTTGCCACTCTCCAATCCTCAGGTACCAATCCCGAATCTATCGAATTCTGGAAAATAATCACCAACGCATCCACGATTTCCAGAGCCACCTTCTTCAGTACCCTGGGGTGTAGACCATCAGGCCCCAGGGACTTATCAACCTTCAGACCTAACAGTCTCTCCAACACCAAATCCTGTCAAGTACAGATTCCCTTCAGTTCAGATCCTCCAGTCACTGTTACTTCAGGGAGATGACTTGTGTCTTCCCCAGTGAACACAGATCTGAAGTACCCATTTAATTCTTCTGCGATTTTTTTGTTCCCTGAAATATATTCCCCTGTTTCTGTCTTCAAGGGCACAATTTTAGTCCTAACCATTTTTTTGCCTTGCACATACTTGAAAAAGCTTTTGCTATCCTCCTTTATATTATTGGCCAGTTTACCTTCGTACTTCATTTTACCTCTGCGTATTTCCTTCTTAGTAATCCTCTGTTGTTCTTTAAAAGCTTTCCAGTCCTCCGTTTTCCCACTTACCTTTGCTATGTTACACTTTGTCTCTTTTAACTTTATATGTTTCTTAACTTCCCACGTCAGCCACGGCCGCCCATGCCTCCTCCTGGGATCTTTCTTCCTTTCAGGAATGAACTGATCCGACAACTTCTGCATTACATACAGAAAAACCCGCCATTGTTCCACCACAGTCATCCCTGCCAAGGTATTGCACCATTGAACTTTGGCCAGCTCCTCCCTCATAGCTCCATATTTCCCTTTCTTCAACAGAAGTACTGTCACTTCCGACTGTACCCTCTCCCTATCTAATTGCAGATTAAAACTTGTTGTTTTATGGCCACTACTTCCCAATGGCTCCTTCACTTCGAGGTCTCTGACCAATTCTGGTTCATTACACAATACTAGATCCAGAATTGCCTTCTCCCTGGTCGGCTCCAGCACCAGCTGCTCTCAGAATCCATCTGTGAGGCACTCCACAAAGTCTCTTTCTTGAGATCCAATACCACCCTGATTCTCCCAGTCTACCTGCATGTTAAAATCCCCCATAACAACTGTAGTAACATTTTTACCACAGACCAATTTCAGCTCCTGATTCAACTTACATCCGACATCCTGACGACTGTTTGGGGGCCTGGAGATGACTGCCAAGAGGGTCTTTTTACCCTTAGTATTTCGCAGCTCTATCCACACTGACTCTACATCCCCTGACTTTAGGTCCCCCTGCGCAAGGGACTGAATATCCTCCCTTACCAACAAGGCCACTCCACCCCCTCTGCCCGTCAGTTTGTCCTTACGATAGCACGTGTAGCCTTGAATATTCATTTCTCAGGCCCTGCCCACTTGAAGCCACGTCTCAGTTATCCCCACAATATCGTATCTGCCAATTTCCAAAAGAACCTCAAGCTCATCCATCTTATTTCTAATGCTTCGTGCGTTCATATACAGTATTTTTAATTTGTTACTGCTCTCACCCTTCCCCTCAACCCCTATTCCACTCAACCTTACAGCATGATCCCTTTTCGAATTTTTTTCCAATTTTACCAAAAATGTCAGCCAGAAGGTTTTCCGGTCCAGACTTCTAAAAATACAATTACTCTACTCCCACTGGTTGTCTGTGGTCTATGCTGTAAGAAACAACTTCAACAATTCCGAAGTTTGTCAGGCATGATTTCTCTGTCAGAAATGCATAGCGATTCTCTGCAATTTTGCTGTTCAATTCGTAATACCCAATATCACATCTTATAAAATGGATTCCAACTGTTTCCCTACATATGTCAAATTAATTGGTCTGCAGTCCTCCACATTATGTCTTCTTCCCTGTGCACATAGATGGATCATGTTTACTACCTTTCAGTAGTCTATAGTGGCTATGGCCTTTACAGGATCTGCAAGAAAATAAAAAAGTCACTGACAGGACAATTAAGAATGCTGTTTTATTTCTGACATTTTATATGAAGTACATATAGCCCATCAGACTGAGCAATGATCAATCAAACTCAATTTTCAAGTGCCACCTTGTTGCTGATATGAATTGACTTTATGTCTTCAGTTCCACCAGACCCATGTGATTACTTGCTTTACACAGAAATTTCCTGGCGCTTTCTCCATGAAGACAGATGCAAAGTAGCTGGTTAGTTTCTCTGCCATTTCCTTGTTCCCCACAATAAATTCTCCTATACCTTACAAATTTCCACATTTGGCCTTACTTTTGTTTTCTTTTGTATATGGATCGTAGATTTGAGCAATCTGTGTGTTTCCTGCTTGTGTGTATTCATGTTCTTTTTGATTTCCTTAACACTTCTTTCGTTCTTATTTTCAGAAACGTAAATCACTCAGAATGTTCAGCTTTGCACAATATCTGGAATTCTTCTGAAGCGGCTTCCTCAGATTTAATGCAATCATTAATTTCTTACGTAAACCATTAATGAGTTACCTTCCCTTTCGTTGGTGTTTGTAACTTAGTGATATGTACGTATTTTTCAGACTTTACGGTATTTCTGTCACTAACAGCGAATGTTTGTCTCACACTAAATGTCATATTGTACTTTTCCAATTCACTTGTCCCTCTCATCCCCGGGCTTCCATGATATTTGAGAGCAATGTTCAAAAATTCTATATTGCTTGCAGGCGCCGTGTAAAATGCATTATATTAATGTGACGATTGTCCAATAGCTGCCTCAGAGCACGATAAGTAATTTGTCCTTCTGACCACACAGCCCCACGCCCGAAATAACCTGCTCTCTACTTTGGATCACAACATTCTCTTCAACCTACCTCATATGCACATGAAATTTATTTTTCTCAGCATTAGCAATCATTTAGTTAACTCAGTTTAGATATAATTTTAGATCAACCAGTATTACAGCAGCACCCACGATAGTTGCATATCTAATTTCCAGAGAATTGAGTGCACAAAAATGCACAGCAGTTTTGGTTTAGCTATGTAAGGCACCAATTTGTGTTCCTCCATGTTGTTTGCCAAATCCATACAAACTGATTCTGAAGAAGCTGTGCGATGTATTCTGTGGTGTCATTAGTGACAGACGTGGACAAGACATTGGGGAGCCTCAGCCTGATGCTGAGATGATCGGAGGAAATGTACATCAATACAGGACAAGCAATAATAACCTTCTCCGCTCGGCAGGGACAACCGTCTCCCTTTTCTCTCTACTCCCTCACACTCTTTGTATATCTGTTGCAGTACCTACACTGGACAAGGCTCTTGCTCCACCACTCTCACTATTGCATGCAACACTCTCTTTCTTTCACTCTCTCTGCCACTGAAAGCAAATCGAGATTGAATTTATTGTTTTGTTAACATTGAATCAGTGAGACAATTTGATGTTGGGTACATAAAAATGCGAACATTTTGAAAATTAGGGAGAGATTTTTGAAAATGCCATCGAGATGGGAGAAGCCTCGGGATCAACCATCTTGCTCCGCAAGAAATTAGGAAATACACACTATCACAGATTTGGGAGTTCTCTGTCATTCATATTCTACTAGATTACTAGGTGAGGTGAGCTTTCCGAGGTGTTTGATTTAATTAACAGAGGTGTTCACCACCATGTCGTAATGCTTGCAAGGACCACCAGAGAGCAAAAAAAGGAATATGGAGCGAGAATGTTAAATATGAAGGTAAGTAAGCCAGTCAGGTAAATAAAGACTGTAAGAGCTCCTTTCGATGCATAAAGGGCAAACGAGAGGCGAAAATGGGCATCTGATCGCTAGAAATTGACACAGGAGAGATATTAATGTGGAACAAGGAAATGGATGAGGAGCTGAAAAATTACTTCGTGTCAGTCTTCACGGTTGAAAACACGAGTAATATCCCAAATATTGAAAAGACTTAGTGGACAGACCTGAGTAAGGTGGCCATCACCTAGGAAAAGGTGACTGAATGGCCTGAAGGTAAGTAAATCCCCTGGACCAGATGGACTCCAGTCCAGATTTCTAAGGCAGACAGCTGATGAGATAGTGGAGACGTTGGTGGTAATCTTTCAGGAATCTCTCGAATCAGGGAGATTCTCAGTGGAATGGAAAATCGCTAACGTGATACCCCTGTTGAAAAAGGGAGCAAATCAAAAAACGGAAAATTACAGACTGACTAATTTAAACTTGACTTGGGTAAGATGCTGGAATCCATTGTGAAAGATAAGATTTCTGAATACTTGTGTTTGGATGGTGAATTAGGACAAAGTTAGCACGGTTTCATCAAGGGGAGGTCATGCCTGAAACATTTGCTTGAAAACCTTGAGGACGTAACGATCAGCTGAGATCAAGGAGTGCCAATGTATGTCATCCACCTGGACTTCCAGAATGTCGGTGACAATAAGGCAAGGGCCCATGGTTTCAGAGGCAAGGTGCTAGCATTGATAGAAGTTTGGCTGTCTGGCAGGAATCAAAGAGTGTCGATAAAAGTGTCCTTCTCAGGATGACGGTCAGTGATAAGTGGTGGTCCATAAGGCTCAGTGTTGGGACCACAACTTTTCACTTTATACATTAACGATCCAGATGAAGGATCTGAAGGCAATCTGGCTACGTTTGAAGATGATCCAAATATAGGTACAGGGACAGGTAATGTCGAAGAGGCAAGGAGGCTCAGGAAAGATTTGGATAGTTTAGGATAATGGGAAAAGAAATGATAGATTGCGTCCAAAGTGGGAAATACTGGGAACACACACTTTGTTGGGAAGAATAAAAACATGAACTACCGATAAAATTCAGTTGTCTGAAGTGCAAAGGGACTTGGGAATTCTTCTCCAGGATTCTCTCAATGTAAACATGCAGGTTGAGTCAGTAGTCAGGAAACAAATGCAGGGATGGAATATATTTGGAAATGATTTGAATATAAAAGAAGGGGCGTACTTCTGATGATCTATTGTTAGACCATATTTGGAGTATTGTGCGCTGTTTTGAGTCCCATACCTCAGGAAGCATGTGTTGACCTTGGAATGGGTTCATAGGATGTTCACAAGAATGGTTCCAGGAATGAAAAGCTGAACATATGAGAACGTTTGAGGACTTTCGGTCTGTTCTTGATGGAGTTCAAGGTATGTGGGGATATCTAATTGAAACATACAGAATACTAAATGGCCTAGACAGTGCGGATGTCGAGAAGACCTTCATTGGTAGGAGACTCTAGGATCCAAGGATACAGCCTTAGAGTATAGGGAAATTCTTTAAGAACGTAAGTAAGGGGAAACGTCTTCAGCCACAGAGTGGAGAATCTATGGAATTCATTTTCACAGAAGGCAGTGGAGGTCACGTCTTTGTGTGTATTTAAGATAGAGATAGTTAGCTTCTTGAGTATCAAAAGGATCAAGGGTGACAGGGAGAAAGCAGGATAATGGTGTTGAGAAACGTGTCAGCCAAAATTGTATGGTGAATCAGACTCGATGGGCTAAATTTCCGAGTTTCTGTTCCTATATCCGATGATCTTATGGCCGTCAGCCACAGTCTATTGCTACCCTCTCTCTTACTTTGTCCCTCCTGACAGCAAGATGTGAGAGTAAAAAATCCCTGAGACATCTTTACCAAACTTGGAGGATTCCTGTTGAGGGATTCGTGGGAATCGCTCCACTGCTTGAAGGAAAGACAATTCTGCCAAATTCAACTGTTCCAGGAAGAAGTCTCATACCAGAACCTTGTTTGAGTAGAATAACATCGGAGACAGGGTATCAACTGGGACACATTATCTATTTTCCATTTGAAATGAGTTCAAATACTATGAAACTCTGGAAAACGTTTTGGTACTATTTTTCCTCTTCATGCATGTGTGATTGTGTATGTGGTCTCACATTTTTCGAGAGGATGACCTAGGTTACACTTCAAACCTGTTGTAACCAGTGGAGAAGTGGGGCTGGAAAAGGACACAGTGACCCTCCAACGTTGAGCGGAGCAGAAATGAGAAATTCGCACGGGTTGTTCGAATCGGAATTATCTTCCCCAGAGGTTTCATCCCAAGATGGCAGCTCAACATCACCATTTACAGCGTAATTAGACATGGTCCATAATTGTTGTCCTGTCTACAACACCCACATTCCACGAACAAATCTAAAATGATAAACTGCGGTAGAATAAATTGGATGGGAACAAGACTGATAGATAAATGCCTGCTGCCTTCCAGAATTGTGCTGCCTGTGTACTTTGTCTTTTTGAAGATTCCTAGTATTGTGCCTGGGTGCTTGCATTTATTCAAAGTTGTGTTTTGCAACATTTGACAGACATGTGAATGGATGAAAATTGTGGACAGACTGAAAAGTGCTGTGCAGACCATAATCAGATCAGCCATAATCTTATTTTCTGGTCGAGCAATGGCAAAGTGTCTAATGACCCACTCCTGCTCCTCAGTTCTCTGTTCCTATGTTCCATTCAGTCCTTAAAATCACTTGCATAGGAGCATGTAGAGACCAGTTGGTCCAAATTACAACCATTCACTTTTCAAAGACAGAATATGAGAACATAAGAAACAGGAATAGGTAATTTGGATGCTCACGCCACTGTATGCTATCATGGCTAAACTCCTGTAGGCATTACCTCTTCTTTAATGCGCAATTCTTCACGCCCCTCAGCTCTCTAACAGGTCAAACACCCATCTACCTCCTCTTTAAATACTTGGAGTGGCCTCGCTTCCCTAACTTTCTAGACCTGGGAATTCCTGACATTCAATACCCTCTGTGAAAAGAAAACACTCTCCACACATACACCATCACGTATTAACATTAACAAAAGTGTCTAACTGACCTGCTTAGGTCAGAGGCATTGATCCTGATATCAAGGCAGGATTTGACTGAAGATTTTATCCTCAGAGGCACTTAAATATCTAGAATCAGGCACCCCGCGTAAAAGTTAAAATACAAGTCATTGAAAGAATCACATTCTTAGTGTCTGTGTAGAACATAACGAGTGATTGTCCATCTATATCAAGTTTCAATGCAATGAGCTCTTATTCCCTGACAGTGTTACAGATTAACCTTTAGTCACTCCTCTTTTAGCATCAGCCCAGGGATTAGTCTTGTGAAATTCCTTTATACAGCCTCTATTGCAATGAGATAATTCCTTTTAAAGGAGAAAAACACTTGTCCATAATACCCCAAATATTGGCTCAACCTCACTCTCAGTGATGATCACAATAATTCCTTTCCCCCACTTCCTGGTCTCTGTATCGTTATTATGCACTGCCACTGTTGTGGAATTTAAAAGTTCCTTCCATCTGCATGTCAGCATCAGTAAAGCCAGCAAAAGAGGTGACCGTGGAGATGAACATCACTATTGGGGAGAATCTCAGTCAGAAAGACTGCACTTGAAATAGGGAATGATCACCTACCTGAATGCAAATGAAGTGAAGGAATAAGGAAAACAGGCAGAGGAAGGGAGCTAACTTTACATTTGTTCTTCTCTCACGGGATGTGTGCAACCATGGTCAGGCCAGCATGCTATGCTGATTTTGAACTAATGGTTGGTTCAGCTGTTACACAGACGGTAAAGTGTAAAACACATTGCTGTGGGTTTGCACAGGCATATTTGTGGACGGATAACGCATTAACGTCTCTGAAGGGCATGAAGCAAGCAGATGGCCTTTTTCTCACAAATGACGATTGTTTCAGTTCAATTACACATCAACTTCCTTCAAGAAATACCAACAGATTATTATTCTGTGCCTCTAAATTATGTGTCAATGACTTAAGCAGCATGCAGTGTCTGCCCGTCTGACAGAATCTGTAGTGAATAACTTCAACATACTCAAGAGCAATTATTCTATAATTGACATGTGGTTAGAAGGGACTTGATAAATTGTATCCAGATTTAACAAAGGCACAATTGATGGTGTATTCAGAAGATGCACTGAGGCTGAGGAGGAGATGGAGATATCATGGTGGTGGTATTGGACAGGATTCGTGATTGACGAGGATAGAAATGTACATTTTTGCAGGGCTAGAAGTATTATGTAGTTTGAGAACAGTCTGGATAAACTCACACATTGGTGAGTAATTTGGCTTGAATAATTTGCTCAATATAATTTGTGAGGAATGGAATATTTTATTGGAATTGAAAATCTTTACATCTACCTTGCTAAGTTTGAAAAATATGAGCAGCAATTCAGTCCAACCTGGCTGAATGAACAGATAGAATGACGTACCAAGAACACCAACTATAGCGAGAGTGGGATAGTGATCAGCTTGAATAAACAGCAATCCATCATAGATCTACAAAACTAATGACATCCAAGTTTGAGAAAGCCAATAAACAAACCCCAGATAAACTCCTGTTCATTGTTGGATCATTCCAGTTTAATGTTCTCAGGTTCTGATCCATTGTTGGAACATTTTAGTCTAATGTTCTCAGATTCTGATCTCTCCTCCCCTCCTCCATATGGAGCTGTTGATCGCTGCTAGTCCTGTCGGTGATGTTCCCGCTGATACTACGGGATAACTCATTGAACCAAGTCACTAATTAAAACAAGAAGAAAGCTCTCCAGTTGCACATTTTGGATGCACAAGATTGACATCAATCACAGTCACTGAGCAAATAACTCCCGTTGACCCATTTCAATTCACTAATTTTTGTTAAAATTCTAAGTTATGATTAAAATTTACACATTCTGGATGGGATATGTGGAGGTGAGTGAGGGAACAGATATTGTGTCTGGTAGATCAATCATGTGTAAACATTCAATCCGCCTTTGATTTGAGAGCAATGTCAGAGGTTTATCAGAATATAAGCATGCTTCTCCGTTTATAAATTGAAACATACATTGTGTATCGACTGATCAGGCACTGCAATATCAGTACGGCATTGAGAGAAATTTCATCGTCCATGATCTGAGAAGAAAATATCCCTAAGACGACGTGCGATTATAACAGATAACGACATGGTACCGAAGAGAGAATGGGGACTGCAGATGTTTGATAATTCAGTGTAGAAAATAGCATGGCAGTGGAAAATACACAGTAATACAGGCAACATCCGAGGAGGAAGAAAGTCGACGTTTCAGCCAGGACCTTTCTTCAGGACAGGAAAGGGAGAAGGGGGCTAAGAGAAACTGGGTGATAGGGTGAGGCTTGGGAAAAGATAAGTGATAGGTGAGTGAAGGTAGGAGGTGATAGTGATAGATTGGTGGGGAGTGTGGAGCAGATGGTGGGAAGGAAGATGGACATTCCGTCTCCTCGAGAGGGCAGATGTGATTCCGGGGGTTGGATCTTGGATTTGGGTTGGCCAGGGGAGATTTGTAAATCAGTGAATCCAATGTTCATGCCGTGTGTTTGCTGGCTTCCGAGGCAGAAGATGAGGTGTTACTGGTAACATCCTGGTAAATATCTTCTGAACCCTCTCCAGCTTAATAATCTCCTTCCTATAACAGAACTGCACACAGTACTTCAGAAGAGGCTTTATCAATGTCCTGCACAATCCCATCATGACTTCCCAACTTCTAACCTCAAAGGTCTGAGCAATGAAGTAACCTTAAACACCCTGCGCCACAAACGTCAAAGAATTATACCTGCACCCCGCGTCCCTCTTTTCTATATAACTACCAAAACCCAGAATTCATTGTGTAAGCCCTCCCCTTCTTTGTTTTACCAAAATGCAGTACCTCACGTGTATCCATGGTAAACTCGATCTGCCATACGTCATCTCAGTGAATGATATTACTGCCCCCTCATTCTCCCCCTTCGGCTTAAAGCGACAATCGTCTCTCCAGAAGGCCTACAGACACCAGCGTTGAGTTTCCTAAAGACCCAGAGCTTGGTTTACCTTGCGCAGGCAGAGAGAGGAGCCGGTAAGAAAAAGATGGAAAGGAAACATTTGCCTTGTATCAATGAATGATTTTAGGAAGAGGGAAGCCACATGTTAGAGATTTGAAATAGTGACCGATGGTTTAGGACCAGAATTGTGCTCCTTCCTCATCTCTGGGGTTCAGTATTGATATCTACTCAAGATCATTCATAGTGCACAGTGTGTTGCAGAATTTCTTCCCCTAATATAGGAGACTACTTATAATAGCCATTCAAACAGGGAATGATAACCAAGCAAATAAAGATCTTCATTGTTTATCTCAATAGCACAGCAAATGCATTCAACAACCTATTGTTAAGGCAATTAACTTGTACCCATTTCACTGAGAAATGTCCCTTGTAAAATTTGGAATGTTAACCAGAATATAATCGATGACCCAAAATCTGGGCATGGTTTAGGCCTTGCTCAATGGATGGTGCCACGTTTCTGTGGCGGAACTGTGGAGTCGATTCCAGTTCATGACTGCCTGGTAATGCTCCTATCTCTGGAGAAGGTGGTGTGTATTCATCTCCTGTGGAGGTGTGCCACAGCATGTTACAACAGGCTGATGAACAAACACACAGAAGCATCATGTTGCAGCTTTAGCGGCTAATGCTGAATGATGATATTGTCCCGATAATTAGGTCGAACATTCCAGCTTTTTAGCCCACAGAACTGTTACATAATGTGTCTGAACAAGTTGATTGAACTATATTTGGAATCGTGCCTTGATGGAGAAGGAAGAGGTACGACTACTGAATGTTAGAATTTAGACGCAGGATGACTGAAAGCACAGACATTCGTGTTGATTGGAGTCGCATTTGCATTTTCTAGATATTTATAAAATGTTGAACGGCATGGATAGGGTGAGTGGTCAAGGGGTACCTGTGGTACGTCTGGAAATACAGAGTAGAGATCATTGCTCATTTTGTGTTTAGAAAGCTGTATCCAGTGGAATTCTTCAGGGATCTGTGTGATGTCATCAAAAATTACAATCCATACCAATGCATTGGATGAAAGGGATGGAGCTCACTTTGCTCATGCACCGGGATAGTCATTCAATAAGATGTCAAATGGAGACAGCGCGTCTGCAGTGGCATACAGACAGGGGAGGGCAGAACATCTACAATGGGACACAGACGGGGTGAGGGCAAAGCATCTGCAATGGGATAGAGATGGGGGAAGGGAAGAGCATCTGCAATGGAGTAGAGACAAGGGAAGGGCAGAGCATCTGCAATGGGATAGCGACAGGGGAGGGCAGAGCATCTGCAATGAGATACAGACAGGGGAGGGGAGGGCGTCTGAAGTGGAATACAGACAGTGCGAGGGCAGAGCATCTGCAATGGGATGCAGACAGGGGAGGGTAGGGCGGCTGAAATATGATACAAACAGAGGGAGGGCAGAGCGTCTTCAATGGAATACAGATGGGGGTGAGGAGACCGTTTGGTTTGGGATGCAAAGAGGGGAGTGCATGGTGTCTGCAATGGGGTACAGACAGAGGGAGGGCAGAGAGTCTGCAATGGGATACTGACAGAGGGAGTGCAGATCGTCTGCAATGTGACACAGACTGGGGGAGGTCAGAGCATCAAGCAATGGCAATCAGACAGAAGACAGTTGGGAGCAAACCTTCACCAGAAAAAAAATAACAGTCCTATATATCTATAGGAATTTTCTGTTTTGAGGAAAAGTCAAAACAGCAGAAAATGACTTAAATGCAAGGACAATGCAGACTTCAGTGGTCCGAAGGGTTTGTGTGTTCTGGCACATGACTCACATCAAATTATTCTGAAGATGCAGCAAATGATTTGGATGGTAAATGGAATGATTCTGTTTCGTGCAAGGTGTGTTAGGTATTATCTCAGCGATGTTTTTCTGCATCAATACAGTGCATGGCTGAGATCACATCTGAAGTACTATGTGTATTTACAATTGCCTAAACTGAAAAAAAATGATTCGAAACGTTTCACAGTTTTGTTTTTCTCTTTACTCATTCTTGGGATGAAGACATTACGTTACAACGAATTAACAGTTCAACCTGAGAATGACGGTTGTTGTATTGACCATATTAGATCTTGAGAAAAGTATCGTTGGTGAATACCGGATGGTTATTTCTTCTTGTGTGGGAGAATAAACCTGGGGAAATAATTTCCGAATAAATCAGTTTGAAAGGAAAGGTCATTGGACTGAAAAATTGAACTCTGATTTCTCTTATACATGCTGCAAGACAGGCTGAGCTTTTCCAGTAATTTCTGTATTTGTTTAAGAATAAAACATATTCATCTTAGCACAGATATTGTGACGACATCAAACGCTTATTTTTCCATTTGCAGGTACAAATTAACACATCTTCAAAACAAGTAGGGCCATTTATTGTTAATGTGTTTATTCTGTGTACGACAACAACAATAATGCACTGACCTGGAGTCGAGAATGTGATGGTGTCATATAGTTCGGACAATGTTCAAGGACAGATCACATGGTACAGTTTGGGGTCTGATAATGTCATTGATTTAACTTACAGATGGAAAACTTGTAGCCTCTCTGTGCAGGAACAGTCTATTGCTCCATGTCTGTTTCCCTGTCGCTCATCACAGCAACATGTGGGAGTGAAAAAAAAAACAATCGCCTTGCCCACTCATGGAGGATTCCTGATGATGATTCATTGGAATCTCCCCACTGCCTGAAGCAAAGCAATTCAGCCAAATCCAACTGTTTCATGAAGAAATCCCATTTTCAGAATTTTCTGCGGGCAGAATAACTTCAGAAGTAATTAGTTCGACTCGAGAGTGATGGTGACAGACAAGAGATGCTGTGGCAGCAAATGGGAATCCGGGATGGTGTTTAGCCTCCCACGTGCCAGTGTCCAGGATGTCGCAGAGCGGATGTAGAACGTTATCACCGGCGTGGGAGTAGCCAGGAGTCATTTTGCACATTAGTGCAAATGACACAAGTAGAAATAGTGCTGAGGTTCTGCAGAGAGATTATAGAGAGCTAAGAAAAAGGGTAAAAGAAAGGGCCACGACAGTGGTAATATCCGGTTTACTTCCAGTGGTCCGTGCTAGTGAGGGTGAGAACAGGAAGATATGGTAGACGAGTGACTGCCGAAAGAATTGGTACAGGGGGCAGAGATTTAGATTTTTGGATCACTACGATCTTTTGTGGGGCAGAGGTGATTTGTTCGGGAAGGACGGGTTGTACCTAAACTGGAAGGGGACCAATGTCCTGGCTGGCAGGTTTGCTCGTGCTGAAAGGGAGGGTTTCAACGAGTTTGGCTGGGGTTGAGGAGGGGTAGGATCCTCAACAGCAGGAAGGCAAGTGTGAGGCTGGAAAGAGATACAGTAATCAGAAACAGTAAAGTGAAGATACAGGTTAGGCTGGAACACGACAGGGAGCAAGGAATGTCTGTTTCAATGCAAGATGTCTGACAGGCAAGGCCGATGAACTCAGGATGTGAATAGATATGTGTGACTGGGATATTATAGCAATTACTGAAACATGGCTAAGAGAGGGACAGGACTGGCAACTTAATATACCAGGGTACCGGTGCTTTATGCGGGTCAAAGATGGTGGAAGGAAGAGACGGGGAGTTACATTTTTGTTTGAGGCGAGTATACAAGCAGTAATAAGAGATTAAAAAATGATGGATCATCCAATGAGGATTTGTAAGGATCCATTGAGGAGCTAAGAAATAAGAAGGTAAAGGTGGTAGTATTTGGGTTGTTCTAGAGGCTCCCAAATAGTAAACGGGACATTAGAGGAATAAGTATATGTGAAACAGATTGGGGAGACTTACAGTGTCAATGGGATTACCACAGTAGGAGATTTTAATTTTCCTAACCTAGATTGGGGATGACGTGGAATTAAGGACTAGATGGAGTGTCTCTATTAAGTGTGTTCAGAAAAGTTTCCTCAAGCAGTAGGTAGAGGATGCAACACGGAAAGGACGAAACTTGACCTACTCTAAGAACTAGGGCAGGACAGGTGACTGAGGTGACAGTGGGGGAACATTCTGGGACCAGTGACCATAGTTGCATTAATTTTAAATAGTTATGGAGGACAAAACTGTTCCGCGTGTTCAAGTTCTAAATTGGGGCAAGTCGAATTGTGATGGAATTAGAGAGGAGCTTGTAGGGGGTTGGTTGGAGGAGTTTTTTTTGCAGGCGAACGGACTTCTGGCAAGTGGGAGGACTTTAAAAGTGAAATGTCTACAATTCAAGATCTATATGTTCCTGTGAGGGTAAAAGAAAAGTTTGTGAGGAATAGGGAACCCTGGATGTCAGGAGATATTGAGGTTTTGATAAGCAAAAGCGAGGCGTGGCTCAGATCCATGCAGCTGGGATCAAGGCGGTGTGCAGGGGATACAGGAATTTGCTGAAGATGTAAGTCAGAAGGGCGACAAGGAGGGACAAGATAGCCTTGCCTGAGAAGATTAGGGTAAATCCAAAGACGTTATTTCAGTATATTAAAGTAAAAGGAATAACTAAATGAGAATATGACCCCTCAAGGTCCAAAGTGGACATGCATGTCTGGAACTGTAGAAGATTTGCGAGATTCTCAATGAATATTTCTCCACTGTCGTTACTGTGGAGAAATACATGAAGACTTGAGAGCTTAACAAAGGTCGTGATGTTATCTTGGGGTGAGTCAATATCACAGGACAGGACGTGTTGGATGTATTAGAATGTGCGAAGATGAATAAATCTCATGATCCTAAGCAGATGCATCCAAGATCACTGCAAGAGGCTACAGAAGAAATTGCGGGGACCTGGATGATATTTTTGCATTATCGTTAGCTACAGGTTAGGGTCCAGAAGACTGAATAGTAGCAAATGTTGTGCCATTATTCAGGAAGGGAAGCAAAGAAACATCTGAGAGCTATAGGCCAGGAAGTCTAACATCTGTGATACGGAGCTTACTTGAGAAGACTTTGAGGGCTAAGACATACATGCATTTGGAAAGACAGCGTTTGATTCCAATTTTTTCAGATTCTCTGCAGTATGGAAACAGGCCATTTGGCCCAACAAGGCCCACACAGATCCTCCAAACAGTAACCCACCGAGTCCCATTCCCCTACCCTATATTTACCCCTGACGAACGCACATAACACTATGGGTAACTTAGCATGGCCAATTCTCTTCACCTGTACATCTTTGGATTGTGGGAGGAATATGGGGCACCCGCAGGAAACCCACACAAACACAGGGAGAATGTGGAAACTCCACACATGGAGTCTCCCAAAGTTGGAATCAAGCCCAATCCATGGGACTACGAGGCAGCAGTGAACCACACTTGCTTGTTATCAATAAAGTTCAAAGACACAGGTACAAAATCTATTCTGCACTTCACCCATGATGCAAAATCCAATAAAACATACCATGGATAGTTTATTCTCCACAGAAAATGTCATATAATTATTATTTATTATTGATTGTTACTATTAATTTTAATAATTATTATTAATTGTTGTTTTTAGACTGAACAGATTGCATGGTTTTGTGATTGGGAGATCACGCCGCACAAATTTGTTTGAGTTCATTGATGAAGTCACCAGTAATGTTGATGAGGGCAAGGCAGCAGATGTAGTCTGTATGGTTTTCAGTAAGGCCTTTGACAAGGTCTCCATTGATAGGTTGTTCTAGAAGGTTAGAATCGCATGGAATCCAAAGGGAGCTGGCAAATTGGATACACAATTGGCTTGATGGTACTAAACAGAGCGTAATAGTGGAAGGATGTTCTTGGACTGGAGGCCTGTGACATATGACGTTCCTCTGGGGTCAGTGCTGGGTCTATTGCTGCTTATTATCGATGTCAATGATATTCTTGAGAATGTACAAGGCATGATTATTAAATTTGAAGATGACACTGAAAGAGGTGTTATCGTGGACTGTGAGGAAGTGTATCAGAAATTGCAGCACGACCTTGATCAACTGGAGAAGTGGGTCGAGGAATATCTTTGCAAAGTTCGATCAAGGTAGGAGTTTCATGGTGAATGGTAGGGCCTTAAGGAGTGCAGTTGCGCAGAGGGACCATGAAGTTCAGGTACAACGTTCTCTGAAATTGGAGTCACAGGTGGACATGGTAGTGAAGAGGGCTTTGGCACCCTGGCATTTATCAGTCAGCACATGGAGGAGAAAATTGGGATTAAATGTTACAGTTATCCAGGATGTTGATGAGGCTGCAGTTGTAGCGTTGTGTTCAGTTTTGGTCACATTGCGATCACAAGGATATTTTTAAATTGGAATGTGTGCAGACGGAATTTACAAAGATGTTGCCAGGACTCAATATTATAAATTATACGGAGAGGTAGGACAAGCGTGAACATTTTTTCTTTTTTGTGTAGTAGACTTAGCACGATGAAATAGAAGAACATAAGTTTATGACAGGCATGGATAGGGTGAATGGAAACAGCCTGTTTTCCCAGAGTTGTGGAATTGAGGACGAGAGGACATCAATTTAAGGCGAGAGGGGAAAAAATAAAGGGAAACTGATGGAAACTGTTTTACACAGTGAGTGGTACGGAAAGGGAATGATTTGTCAGTGGAAGTGGTTGAAGCATTTATATTCACAATGCTTAAACGTCATTTGAACAAGTACATGGGCAGGAAAGGAAGAGAAGTCTGTGGGACAAGGGCTGGGAAATGGGTTTAGTGAGGATGGACATATGGGTCAGCATGGACCCGTTTGGGCCAAAGGGCCTCTCTCCATGCTGTAGGACTTGATTACTCTATACATAGAACAGCATTTGGGTCAAACTCTCGTTTTTCTTTTGGTCATGAGCTTGAATAATATTTGGACAAACGTTCTTTCAAGAAAACTTTGCAGATATCTTACTTTTTAGTTTGTTATCAAACGTGAGTGTGTGTGTGTGTGTGTGTGTGTGTGTGTGTGTGTGTGTGTGTGTGTGTGTGTGTGTGAATATTTCTTTTGTCATAAACGTGTTGTTTTAGCAGATTAAAGAAATCCATCAGATTTGTTCCTAACACTGACCCTGATACACTCTTAAAACTATATCCTTGGCCACATCACTATACTAGTTATATTTTTTTAAGTGGAGGAGTGGGACGTGAAAAGGGAACCGCGATCCAAAAGCACATGAAATTATAGACTCAGTGAGCCTAACATCAATGCAGATGAGTTTGATGGAGGGGATTCTGAGGAATAGGACTTCCATTCATTAATAAAGACAGGGACTAATCAGGGATAGTAACATGGCTTTGTGTGATGAATATCATGTCTCATTGATGTGTTTGAGTATTTTGAAGAGGTGACAAATAAGACTGAAAAGACACTGTTGTATATATTGTTTACACAGACTTCAGCAATGTGTTTAATAAGGTTCCCCATCGTAGACAGATTACTAAGGTTAGGTCACAAGGAATCCAGGGAAATCTAACCAATTGGATGCAAAATTGTCCTGATGGTAAGGATTGTTTTCCAGATTGGAGTCCTATCGCTAGCGGTTGCTGAAAGAATCAGTGCTGAGCTCACTGCTTTTCATCATGGATATAAACGACTTGGATGGGAATATCGGAGGCATGATTAGTAAGTTTACAGAAAAACTCAAAATCATGGTGCAGTAGACAGTGAAGAAGATTATCGCAGAGTACAACGGCACCGTTGACCATCAAAGGGCCAAGGCCTGGCAGATAAAGGTTAATTTAGATATTTGTGAGGTTTTGCATTTTGGTGAGTTAAAGCAGGGTCCTGCCTTGGGGAATGTTGCTGAACAAAGTGACCTACGGGTACAGGTTCATAGTTCCTTGAAGGTGTAGTTGCAAGTTGACAGGGTAGTGAACAATGCAGTTGGCATGCTTGCCTGAATTCTTGTAACCAGAGAGACACCTCAAACTTCTGGGGAAGAGAATTGTCACTTGAAAGGCCCTTTTTAAATTTTTTCTTCATCCCTCTTATTCAGTTAGAACATTGAGTATAGAAGTTGTGATGGCATGTTGCGCTTGCACAGGGACGTTTGTGAGGTCACTTTAAGAATATTGCGTACAATTTGGTTGGCTCTGCTGAAGGATTGATGTTGTTAAGCTTTAAAGGGTGCAGAAAAGAGTTAAAATAGTTTTCTGGAACCTGAAGGTTTCATCGACAGGGAGAGAATAAGCAGGTTGAGGCTTTTCCCCCGGACTGTGAGATGCTGAGGGGTAACATGAAATAGCTTTATAAAATTATAAGGGGTATGGATAGTCTGAATGGCCAATGCATTTTCCTCATGGCCGGGCTGTCCACAAGTAGAGTCATAGATTGAAGGTGACGGGGGAAATATTTAGAAGGGACCTAAGGGGTAACTTTTGTCATGCAAAGGGTGGTACATGTACGGAAAGTGCTTTCAGAGAAAGTGATATTGATGAAATGTATCTGGACAGGTACATCAATAGAAATGGTCCAGAGCGATATGAGATAAATGCTGGCAAGTGGGATTAGATCAGATTGTTATATCTGGTCAGCATGGGCAAGCTGGAATAAATTATCTGTTTCAACGCTGTATGACTCTCTAACTGAATAAGAGGGATGAGGAAAAATTTTAAAAATGGCCTTTCAAGTGAAAATTCTCTTCTCCAGAAGTTTGTGTCTCTCTGGTTACAAGAATTCAAAGCTCAGTTAGTTAAATATTTGACAGAGAATTGAGTCACGTATAATTGAATACAGACGATAATGTAGGGCTCACAACACAACCTGATCAGCCACAATCTTAGTGCCTCGTGGAAAAAGCTTGAAGTATCACATGATCAACTCCTGCTCTTCAGTCCCATGTTTCTGTGTTCCATTGAGCCCCTAAAACCTGCTAGACCGTAGCAGTTAGAGACCACTTGCTGCTATAAACTGGTGCCAGAAAGAGAGGCTACCATTCAGTCCCTTAATATTGTCACATAGAGTTTGGGGTGATTTGGAAAATGTAATTGGAAATCCTAGGATGATTATGGAAAAGAACCCTCTTCTCTCCTTACATAGCTGCCCCTCTCTGCACCATGTGTCATTTATTGGTCATGTTGCAGACCCAGATTCATTGTGAATACAGCCCCCGTACCTCACCCAGAGATGGCTCACAAAATTCTCTTGTCTCCCAGGCCACAACATTCAAACAGACCTTCCAGGAAAATAACACCCACTAACTTTCCAATAACGGAATGTGAGAACATCAGAAACAAGAGCATGTTGTTCACCCCCTTCCCGACCCCAATCCTGCCTTGCCTTTCACTAAGATCGTGGCTGATCTGCTCTTAGTCTCAAATCCTCTTTAAGGTCAAAATCTTCATAACTCTCATCTCTCTGACAGGTCAAAACCCATCTTCACCTCTCCAAGCACATCCATCGAACACAGAACATTGAACAGTACAGCACAGTAGAGGCCCTCGACCCTTGATGTTGTATCACCCGTGCATCCTACTTTAAGATCAGACTCACCTACTTTCTTTCGTGCACGTCCTTCCATGTTCCCATCGAAGAGTCTCCTAAGTTTCCCTCACATATTTGACTCTACACCCACCACTTTCTGTGTGAAAAAACCCCACCACTTACATCTCCACTAAACTTTCCTTTAATTACCTTAAAATTATGACCGCTGGTGATAGACATTTCTGACTTGGTGATAAGTCTCTGGCTATCACTCTCTCCTTGCCTCTCATTACCTTTTATACCTCTATCAAGTCACCTATCATTCTACTTAATGCAAATGAGAAAAGCCCCAACTCCCTCAACCTTTATTCATAAGACCTGCCCTCCAGTGCAGGTGGCATTCTGGTAAATTTACTCTTCACCCTTTCTAAAGCTTCCTCATCGTTCCAATCATGGGATGACCAGAAAGGAACAAACTACACCAGGTGCGGTCTAACCAGGGCTCGACAGAGCTGCAGCATAACCACACGGCTCTTAAAGCTAAGACACCATTCACCTCCTTAACAACCCTATCAATTTAGGTCGTAACTTTGAGGTATCTATGGACATGGATGCCAAAATCCATCTGTTCTTCCACACTGCCAGGAACCCTGCCTATAACCCTATATTATCTGCAAATTTGACCTTTCAAAGGGAATTGCTTCATGCTTTTCCAGCTTGAATTCCATCGGCTACTTCTTAGCCCAGCTCTGCATTATCTCAATGTCCTATTGCAACCTACAAAAGCCCTGCAAACACCCATGTACCACTTTATAAACCTTCGTGTCAGCGGCAAACTTACTAATCCAAACTTCCACTTCCTCATCCAAGTCAGTTGTAAAAATCACAAAGAAATGAGGCTCCAGAACTGATCCCTGCGGGACACCACTGGTTGCTTTCAGCGATTTATCTCCCCTAACTCTCTGTGCAAGAGAATTGCTGACATTCACTCTCCTCAGTGTGAAGAAAACATCCTCTGCTTCTACTCCATGACCTATTGATATGAACAAAAATGGAAAGACGAGGGATTAGACAGAGAGACTGGCCCTGAACTCAAGGCAGTATTAGACTGAGGTTGGCATCAAGGAATCTGAGGAAAATCGCACTTAATGAGAATTGATTACAATCTCTATACTGCTTGGACTCATTGACGTCACAAGGGAAGATATTTATCATTCGTGGATATCAATCATCTCAGCCGTGGACCATCGCTGCAAGAGATTCTCAGGGTAGCTCCCTCAGCCCAGGCATCCCCAATTTCTCATCATAGAATCCTTACAGCGTGGAAGGAGGCCATTCAACTCATTGAGTCCAAACTGAGCAGAATTGGGGATATTCACTGATGTTTACATAGTTTTCAGAACAAGGTGACCCTCATCAGATATTGAAGCAGTCTGTGTCCATGTGCAACAAGAGCTGGACACCATTCAAGATTGTGCTCTTAAAGTCTGGGCAACATTCATGTGACAGCATTGATAAACACTGTACATTTCTACAGTAAAAGGTGCAGCTCATGCGGCACCTCAATCTGTGTTCACAAGAATATGTGGAAGTCATTTAACCCATCATACCATTGGAAAAGATATATGATAGCTCATTCAATCCCTCCTGCCAAATACACAGTAAGAGAATGAATCTGCACACTCCCTCACTTATATGGGATCGGAAAGTAAGTGTTTTGGACCTGTTACTTACTGAGGGACAGAAAGCAATTATTTAGCTTCTCAATTCACTAACCCAGGAACAGGAAAGTGTTAGAGATGCTTCAACTTCACAAACAAATGGATCAGGGACTAAACAGATAGACTGCACCATCTTGTTCCTCGTGGCTTAATTACTCATAGTACCTTTGTACAACATTAACATGGTTTCCTGGCAGTAGGAATGAAGCCAACTTTTTATAACCATTCACCAAGGTGCCTTGCATCTCCAAGATAGTAGACTCATGGTCTCCATGGAGGTCAGAAGGTGGTGCAGAATTGTTAACTCTTTCAGATTGATGTTATTGTGACTGCTGACTGGAATGTGTCCAAAGTGACATTCAATTCAGTGTCATACAGGAATTGTGTATTAAAATGTCAGGGTTCATTCAGAGCCTGTACCTCTCTGTCAATAGGCATGAGGGTTCTGCACAGGCATGTAAACTATCGGGAGTCAATCATCCAGTTAAAAATGGAAACTTTTCACCCTATTCAGCTGTTTGGGATGAAATGAGTATTCGTCTACAGTCATCAAGTTTCAACCTCTTATTCTCTCACAGTGCTACAGATGGAACACAGAGTTATGCCCTCTCTCCGCATGGTGCCATCATGCCAGGGTATAGTCCGTTGAAACACCTTTGCAATGTGTTTGTGACAAAGAGATCATTATTGATAAAGCTGACCAAATGTGTACACAATGCAATAAAATACTCTCTCAACAAAACACACCATTAGGAAAGATGTACCATCTCTGGCTCTTTGTACGAAGAGCCACAGATCATTTATTTCCTGTCCCGTATTAATTCTGTTACTGATTTATAACCATGGACATTCAGGTCCTTTTCAACAACAGAAATTCCCAACCTCTCACCAATTAATAAATATAAATGAGAATCATAATAGTATTTGTACTCATCTGAATTATTTTATATGAAGCGATCCCAAGCACTGATCCTTCTGATGCCCACTAGACTTCCACCCAGAGAAAAACACTACTCTCTTCATTTTGCCCATTATCCAATTTTTGATCCATTTGGTGCATTCCACCCCGACCTACCCATGGACTCTAACGTTCCCCACTCACCAGTATTTAACCGTGTCAAACGTTTTGTGAAAATTCAAATTTTCGACTTCCATTGATTCTCAGTTGTCGATATCACAACGGACAATCTCCACGGACTCCAGCAGGTTTATCAAAGATAATTTCCCTTTCCTGAATCTAGGCTGACTCTACCATATCATATCATTATTCTCGAAGCGTCTAGTTGTCATGTTCCTTATAACATGTTACAATGTGTTTCTCTCAGCTAACATAATGCTACTTACTTTCCTGTTTGTCCTCTCATCCTGTTTTAAATATTTAGTTAAAAATCATACAACACCAGTTTGTAGTCCAACAGGTTTCATTGAAAGCACTCTAGCTTTCGGAGCATCGCTCCTTCATCAGGTGGTAGCCGAGGACTCAATCCTAACTCAGAGACTTTTTAGCAAAATTGTACAGTGTGATGTTAATGAAATGATACATTGAAAAATTAACTGTCTGTTAAGCCTTTCATCTGTTAGAATACCGTGATAGTTTCACTTCTTTCATGGGTAAATCACAAAATATTTTTTTAACAAGTTGCATTGTCTGGTTAGTTGCATTGTCTGGAACTATGGTGATAGCTCGACAATATGGCGAAGGTGTTGGCCCGCTGTGTTCTCTCTCTATGCCATGATGTTTATGGGGTCACCATATGTTTGGGTCTCTCTGAATGGACGCAGCAGCTGACAACACAAACCCGAAAAAGTATCCATAGAACCTATCTTTACTCTGTAATGACAGGAGCAAGTCTAATCCTTACACATGGTGCACCCATTTAGTGTCGAAAATGTTTCTTTCTTAGCGAAAAAAAGTTACATCTCTCCGCAGTCCCACACTCACAGTTCCTCTCTCTGAAGAAGCAGGCGACAATGTAACATTACCTTTATCTGGATCTCAGCAACTATAATGGCAGCACTTGTATTGCAGATGGAGTAGATCACCACACGTAGAGAAGAAGGGTAGAGAGAATATAAAGTTGGGAGAAGATTTGTAGCTCGGGTGCTCGTTGTTGAGGTTCTGTTCGCCGAGCTGGGAATTTGCGTTTCAGACGTTTCGTCCCCTGTCTCGGTGACATCCTCAGTGCTTGGGAGCCTCCTGTGAAGTGCTTCTGTGATCTTTCCTCCGGCATTTGTAGTAGTTTGAATCTGCCACTTCCGGTTGTCAGTTCCAGCAGTTTGTTGCAGTGGTCGGTATATTGGGTCCAGGTCGATGGGCTATTGATTGAATCAGACAGCTGGAACTGACAACCGGAAGCGGCAGATTCAAACCACTACAAATGCCGGAGGAAAGATCACAGAAGTGCTTCACAGGAGGCACCCAAGCACTGAGGATGTCACCTAGACAGGGGATGAAATATCAGCAACACAAATTCCCAGCCCAGCGAACAGAACCACAACAACAGAGGGAATATAACTCAGTTAAAAACAGGGACACATCAAAGTTTACATGATATTCAGGAATATGTGAAAAGGGGAAATCTGAGAATAAGCTCCCATTTTATTTTCCTTCTGGTTCATCATCAGCAGTCCCTTTGTTCGCTTTTCATTTCTCTCTCTCTCTTTATCTGTTTTTCTCCTGACAGATGCTGCCATACTTGCTGAGATTCTCCAACGTTTTCAGACACTGGAGAATTTTACTTCAGATTTCCATCATTTATAGTTCATTGGTTTATGTCACCTTTAATGCTGTTGTTTCACAGAATGTCAGCATCACTCGCAAGGGCAGTATTTGTCATCCATCACTGATTGTTGTTGTCTGCGAGACCATTTGTTTAGACAATATGGAGCTGATCTTTCTTTTTGTCACACGTAGTTTCTTTACGAAACGCTATATGTGAAATAATAAAAGAAATCTTGATTGTTTATGGTTGCCGTTTGTAAATGAGGTTTCATTCCAATTGTTGTCATTCAAATTTAAGTTCTCACATCGGCTGTGGTAGGATTTGAAACAATGCTTTTAAAGTCCTTACTTGTGCCTGTGAATTGCATCTGAATTACACGGCCAGTGACATTATTACTCTGATATGATGTCCCTATTATGAAATAACTGGAGTGAGAAGAAAAAGTTTGTCGTCAAAATATTTGTAACTGGAAGAGTGGTCAGAAAAGAACAGGAAGCGCAAAATATGAAGTTATGGAGGAGGCGGATGATGGCTAATTCAGCAACAGCACTGAGGTAGAGCTGGAGACTGGGGATATTATAAAGTTAGGTGTAAGCAAGTTTGATGACAGAGAGAATACAGAGTCATAATACAGTTCAGAGCAAAAGGGAGACTCAACGGTCTGAACAGTCTTTTTCCTTCTTAGATGTTTATGAGTGAGGAGTCTGATATTGATGGACATGAAGTGGAGTTTGTGACTGAACCGAAGATAGCAGTTTACGCATTTTTAATATATAAATAGTCGAAATTGCAATAACCTTCACCATCGTTTATAGAACTGTCAGAAATTGGCTTACCAGGAACACCAATAATAGCGAGGATGCGATAATACCCAGCTTGAATAATCCTCAATCCGGCTTCTATCCGCAACTCTCTCCATGCCCAATCCCGAGGAAGCCAGTAAAAACCCATAGATAAGCTCCTGTCTATTGTTGGACCATGCCAGTCTAAAACATTCAGATTCTGAACATTCCAGTTTGTTGTTCTAAGATTGTCTTCCTCGCCCTCTCTCTGTAGCTGCTGATCCCATCATCTTGAGGATGACACTGCCGCTGATATTATGTGATAACAGGTTGAAGAAAGCCTCTTATTAATCGAAGAGGAAAGTCTCCAGGGACACCGTTAGGATCCATGAAGACTGACATCAATCACAGTCACCGAACACACAGCTCAATTTAACCTCCTTCACAACAACCATGACAAAGGACAATAATACTTGGTCTTCCTGAGATGTTGACATCGCTGACTGTCGGACAAATGTCATGTCACGAATTGGAAAGTTAGAGGTGAGGCAGAGAGATGATGCTTTCTCTTCACTAACTCAGTGGTTCTCCTCTCTTTTGGCAGGGTAGGAATCGCTGGGCTTCTGAGGCTGTGTCTGATTACTAGGCCTGCTGCATCCGTTGGATTTATTTATTTTTTTATTTATTTCTATTTAACTTTGACATTTATCTTACCAACATTCCATGACTTAGGTGGGGTTAGGAATTTTTAGGAACCTACAACGGAGTACTGTGCAGACCAGGCTCAGTAGAACTCAGAAATCTGTCCAGGATGGAATACTGTACAGCTGTCAGTAATCCACAAGGTATCAGTCCAAAATGGGGAACAGTACAGACCACACTGATGCATTGATTAAGAAGCCTGGACAAAGCGATCTATCCAGCATGGGTAATATGTATCCCACACCATAATCTTCCTCTATAAACGCGGACAAGGTATCATGTTCAGTGTGGGGAGCTGTATTGTGAATAACAGTGAATTCATTTGTTACCCTCCCAACATGCAGCGCTGTGTGCACCACCCCAGTCCATTGTTCAGTAACACTGTGTTAGATCCGTGCCCAGTGTGGAAAAACTAGCAGCCCATGCTGGAAGTGACATGGTATGCAGCTCCCGTCCATTTACAGCTCCATACCTCCGTTGTGCAATGACAAGTTGTGCTGTGGGTGTGTAAATCACTGGCAGAGAGTAATGACAGAGGAATCAGTCAAAATACCTACAAAAAAAAGCATTTTGTGAAAAAGAGAAAGAGAGGTTGAGAGACAACTTCATGGAAGATCACAGGTTTCAGAATGGAGAAATGAAGATATTTCGAGAGCATCCTCCAACATGAGCTAGTAATCTCAGGAATGATGGGTGAATGGGACATTGGTGTCAGTTCAGAAGATGGAGAATTTTGGTTAAGCTTTTGTTTTGTAGCTTTTTAACTGGGAGTGAGATCAGTAGAGATTATGACTCATTGGGCTGAATCGAACAATCGTTTGTTTCAGTGCCATTTTCATTGAGTGTGACAGAGGGATTGTGTGTACGAGGCTGAGCTAGTTTCCTGGTGCTATCTTATGGAACTCACCTCACTAACTACCCACCCCACCCCATGGTGTCCCTCTCATGCGATGGTGCTCTCTCTACTGCATGCAGGTCTCTTTCTCTATCTTTTTCTCTCTCTGTCTCTCTCTCTCCGCACTCAACTTGCAAAACCTTCACACTGCGATAGAATGTTCTGAAAAATGCCAATTATGGAATGTTTCAGACAACGTCCCAAGTAATTCCAATCTTCAGAAATATGTCAGTGCCCCAGTATGTAATACGTAAGTGGAAGGAGTAGAGATGTATGTTTTTAAAATGACATACTATTCAAATCCACCGTGAAACCATTCAACCATTTTAACGAGCTCTAGTATTAATAAGATCGGGGGTGATCTGATTGTGCTCTGACCTCCATGTTAAAGGAGGTCCCTTGGGTTTCAATCCAATCCATTGAGTTAATGTCACTGACCAGAACACTCAAGAACGTGTACCACCGTTTTCTTCAAGCATCTGTTTGAGGCCATTTACCATGGGATCCGGATTCTCTTAACAATATATTCCACCAGCTTTAGACGTCGATGTAATGGTAAGCATAGACTAATCAAAAATATACTCTTATTTTATGGTTATCAATATTAAACTGCAATTAATAATTCTGGTTATTTCACTTGTCTCACCTTATTGTATTCAGCTAAAGATAGCTTCTAAACAATTCTCTCATTATAACATTCAAATCAAAGCAAAGAACATTTTTATCCTCAGCCAATATCTTGACCCTTCTCTGAATTGAAGCTTTTTTCCTTGTTATGAACATTTCTATTGCCCTTTCTCTGTGATTTTTTTTCTGTACGTAGCAGTTACACCTTCTCCCACACAGTTGGCTGCACGGCTGGTTTGCGATGCACAGGAAAACCAACGGCCCAAGTTCAATTCCCCACATTGACAGTGGTTACCATAAAGGGGACGTTCTCTCATCTTCACCCCAGCACCCGAGGTGTGATAACCCTCAGCGTAAATCACCACGAGTGCTCTGTCTCTCTATTGACAGAGCAGCCCCATGGTCCTTTGGAACTGTATTCTATCGCAGTTAACATTTTAAAACGTTATCCATGTCATCATTTCGTTTTGCCTTATATTCCTGGATGTTGTGGAGCATTGTGATTTTGTACCACTGTCAGCATTACCCCCACATAGTACATCCCTGCCCATTCTCCAAAAATCCATGACTCCGTCGTTATTTATGAACCTTGTGGTCTGTGTCTCAAATTCTCAATATTTCTGCCTCCAATTATCTTCAAAAACAATAACAAATTGTCAAAATTAACGTCATATCTGTGTTTCCGAAATTATTTTCTGCCCTTACCTTAGAAAGGATATAATTACAATGCCCATCGAATCCACACTGACCCACTGAAAAGCATCCCAGACAGCCCTGCCCCCTCCACGTAACCCAGTTTTCCCATGACTAACCCACCGAACCTGCACATCCCTCGGCATTATGGGAATTCTGGCATGGACGATCAATTCGAAGTTACACATCTTTAGATTGTAGGGGGAATCTGCAGCACTAGATGGAAACCCACACAGAAACGGGGTGAATGTTTACACTCCACATAGAGGGTCGCCCAAGGTTGGAATTAAGGTCAGCTTCTTGCTGATGTGAGGCATCAGTGCTGAACACAGATCCACCATGATCCCGTGTGGCTTAAGAAAAATAACTGTCTGACTTATTCCTGTCACTGAACCTGACCCAGTCTGAGACCTTTATCATCGGCCATATCACCAACCTGGTTACATTTAAAGTTTGTTGTGAGCAATGGAGGAGTGGGACTAGAAAGGCAAACTGTTGACACCCTCCAACCTCTGTCAGAACAAAAGTGAGGAGAAATTCACAAAGTGGGATTTCATTGAAGTGGAAATTCTCTTTCTCAGAAGTTTGATGGCTGAATCTTTATATTATATCGATGCTGGATTCGTCTGCTTTTCCGTAGACAAGTGAGTCAGGGATAATGGTGTATGGAGAGACAACAGCAGCTGGGACCACAATGAGATGAGCCATGTCCTTATTTACTGTTCGAGTAGTGCAAAGGGCCAAAAGACCCAATCGTGTCTGTCAGCCCTATGCTCTGATGCTGCATTCAGCCCTTCGGAACTGCTATACTGGGGCAGATCGAGGCCACTCCGATGGTTCGGTGTAGTTACAGAAATGTACTTGGAAAATTCAGGCTGAAGTGACCCCTATGCCCCAATTCCTGTTTCCAGGCCTCCCCTCTCTGTAATTTCTGCTCCCCACTTGGGGAGACCCAGGTTTGTTGTGGATACAGACCCATACCCCACCCAGGGTTAACTCAAAGAAATCCTCGACTCTCCCTGAATGCAACATTGTACAAAACGACTTCCAGGAAAATAAGTAGTTATTTTCAAAAGCATAACATAGGAACGAAACATATAGGAACAGGAGGGGTGCATTCGGCCCTTAAGCCTGTATTGACATTCAATAAGAACATGGCTGATCTACTCCAGGGCTCAACTCCACTTTCCTGCTAACCCCTTGTATCCTTCAACTCGCTGATATGTCCAAAACCATTTCACTGTGTCTGTAAATACATTCAGTGACCCAGCCCCCTTAACTGTCTTCGTTAGGGTATTCCAGATATTCAGTATCTTCAGAAAGAAGACATTTTTTGCATCTCAGTTTGAATTCAGTCTCCCTTATTCTGTAGCTATAATTCCCGAATTCAAGACTCTGGCCAAGAGTGGACCCATATTCTCTACATTTACCATTCAGCCTTCACTGTATTTTGCAAATTTCACTAACATCACCTTCATTCATTTCAGCCACAATGAGTAATTGTATCACCAATTTAGATGTACTCAATAATTCAACCTTTTCATCCAAGGAACCCGCCTAATGAACCAATCGAGTTACTTGCTTCATCATCATGCTAACTTTATGTTTCATACACCAAAACACTCCAATCCCTTTGAATTGCTCGTTCTTTGGGAGTCATTTTCATTAAATAACAGCCTAACTTTTGGTTCTCTGTGTCATCCACAAACTCAGATGTATACTGCAATGAGCTTCCACAGTCGGGATATCAGTATAGATGGTCAATAACTCATGCCACCGGCCTGATATTTGTGGTACTCCAGTTGATACATTTTATCATAAACATCTATTGATCGTAACTCTCCAATTTCTATGTGTTAACCAATCGTCATTCCATCGAATATATTATCCGTCATATTATGAGCTCCTGTATTGTGTAAAAACCTTTATTTTGTGATACATAGAACATAGAACATAGAAGGATACAGCGCAGTACAGGCCCTTCGGCCCTCGATGTTGCGCCGACCGAGTCCTACCTAACCTATACTAGCCCAATAACTTCCAAATGCCTATCCAATGCCCGCTTAAATGAACATAAAGAAGGAGAGTTCACCACTGATACGGGCAGGGCATTCCATGAACTCACAACCCGCTGTGTGAAGAATCTACCCCTAACATCTGTCCTATACCTACCACCCCTTAATTTAAAGCTATGTCCCCTAGTAACACCTGACTCCATTAGCGGTAAAAGGTTCTTAGTATCTAGTAAAAGGTTCTTAGTATCTATACGTTGGGGAAAATCTTCGGAAAGCCTCATGTTTACCAGTTCCCTTTCATCAAGTCCCTTTGTTACATTGTCAGGAGTATCCAGATAAACTTTGCATGGTTTTTTTATGGATCCCCTTTCATAAAACCATAATGATTCTGCTTGAAGCATTTCTCAATGCCCTGCAATTCCCTCCTTAATACCAAACTCTCGCAGATTCCCAGCAATAATGGCGATAATAAATGGTTTCTGCTTTCAGTCTTGCTCCTTTCTTGAAGACAGGCGCCACATTGGAGGTTCTCCAGTTTCGCTGGAACACTCCTGTAATTCAGAGAGTTATGGAATATTTTACACAGTGCCACCAGTCACTCTGTAACCACTTCCCTTAAAACCAGTTATAAGTTTCTGCTGACCTGTCCCCCTCCTTACACGTCTCTATTTGTTTAAAAAAAACTTTGTTCCTTTTGTTAGAACATCCCTACTAATCCCATTTTGTTTTTAGCATTCAAATATTTACAATGCCTCACTTTGTGAGGACCAATGTAAAATATTGGTGTAAATTACCCGCAAATTCCCTCTGGGCAAGTCCCCCGTCACGCCCTCCAAATATCCTCAATATACTTTCCTGACGTCATTTCCACAAAAAGTCAATCACTCATCCTGATTTTTCTTTTGTCATGCTGCTTGTTTTTAAATTTCTTGCCAATTTACTAACATCATATCTTTTATTTCTTTTGCCTCACTTTCTAAATTCATACAGCCATATCACCGATAAATAGACCCTTTGGTCCAACTTGTCCATTCTGACCAGGTTTTCCAAACTAAACTAGTTCCACCTACTTGCACTTGACACAAATGCCTCTGTACGTTTCCCATTAATGTGTTTGTCCAATACTGTAGCTGTATCTACAACGTTTCCTCTGGCAGCTCATTCCATGCACACGTTCCCCTCTGCATGAAAAAGTTGCTTCTTCGTCCCTTTTAAATCTTTCCCTTTCACCTTAAAGCTATATCTTCCATGGTAGAAATTCAGTATCCTGTCGAAAACATGTTGGCTGTGCAATCTATCCATGTCTCTCATGATAATATACACTTCTTTCATTTCACCCCTAAACCTCCTACACTCCATCTGATATTAACTTCAAGACCAAGCATTGAAACATAATTCAATTGAAATTTGAAACAATATTAAAAGGGAACAGTAAACAACACTCAGACCCAAACTTCATACTGTGATTTGTTTTTTTTTCGTATTACATTACTAAGGCAACATGAAACTCTTACTAGTGCCAATAAGGAGTCAAATACCTGAATTTCTTTGTCTAAAGGGGGAGAAGGACTCTATGATGAAAACGTATCTCTGCCCAAATCTATGTAATGCCACATAGTCAACGTTATTCCTCCTGGACTCCCTATTTGGTTGTGCCTTTTATAGCTTGCAATCAGTATAGAGAACCCTGCTCCCCAACTCGCAACTTAATTTAAACTCAATTTACAACATCTTCTCGTTCACCACTGTATGCACCATCCTCAGCCAGAAGTGTTCCTTGGATGATGAAGAGCACCCTCTCCATGAAGCCCATGGAATCACAGATGCCAGTCTTCAATCAATTCGATTTGCTGCACGTGAGATGAAGAAAGAGCTGAACACAGTAAATACGACAAAGGCAATGGGCCCTGACCACATTCCTGCAATAGGACTGAAGACTTGTGCTGCACAACAAGTCGTGTCCCTGGGGAAACTGTTTCGTTCCAGCTCTAACCCTGACATCTCCCTGGCAATATGGAAAATTTCTAAAGTATGTCCCGTCTGCTAAGAGGAGAATAATTACAATCTGGCAAATTACAACGCCCTCAATCCCATCTGGATTTTCAAATTGGTGGGAGTTCTTTCTGACAGAGTTGTCACGCAGCACAGAAATAACCTGCTCAATGCGGTTTCTGATAGGTCCCCATATGGAGATGGTGCTGCTGTGGAAATGTCACAGGATTCCTCATCCAGACCAGTCTAATGCTCTGGCAGCTTGTGGAAGTTAAAAACAATTAATAACATATAAATATCTAAAATCTGGTGTCAGTAATGGTGACCCAAAAGCCATTGTCGATTGTAAACATCTATTTCCTTCACCAATGTACTTCCAGGAAGTGAATCTCCCGTGCTTTCCTGGTCTGGCCTGAAAGTGACTCCAGACACACAGACACGTGATAAACTCTTCAATGGTCTCTGAAACGGCCAAGCGAGACACTCAATTGTATCAAATTGCTTCGAATACTTCAAGGGCAAAACCTGATCTGATACTCAGCACTAGACTGGGTATTGGAATAGGGAACGGAAGACGCAGTCATGTCGACCCCGAAGTGATTTCGTTCCGAACATGTAAGAGCTATTGACGACATTTACTGAGCTTTCTCACAGACTCCACAGAAACATAAATAAAGGAGTACGGCATTCAATACATTGAAGCTTCCCCATTCTAGCTAATGGAGAAAATTTCCTCAGTGCAGTTTCCTCACGCAGTGTTCGTATCCCTTAATATGTTAAACATCGTGAAATATGTATTAGGAACTCCTGTCGTCCCTGTTGTGCATCAATTTTGCTCCTCCAATCAATATGCAGGCCGTTCTGTGATGGCACATGCCTACTAATCATGATCTGGGTGCAATGCCGTTCATGAATTATGTAGTTTAAAAAAAAAGCAAGCTCGTGTTCACTGTTGCACGATTCCATCCCCAACATTGGCTGAACAGCAAAACCCAAGCTCGTTATCCTCTGTCTGCAAAATGCACACTCAGTGTGTTCAGCTAAAACAGGGATACAATCCAGTCTGCAAGCCTTGAAACTGAACCTCAAACTGGGAATTAGAGTCTACATTCCGATGAAACACCATTTCAAACTGGGGGAGAATTTTGGGGAGAACTCGGCAACATCACGTGGTCAGTTTGCCCAGAAAACATCTGGTGAAGAGCATCATGAAAGATACAGCGTTGTAGTCAGTGGCCGTCGTGTTGAAGTGTTACATGTAATGTTTATTTCATTGCAATATATGTTGTAAAGATTAACTTAGACTGTGCTAGTGTGTGTGTTAGACCAAGTTTCCTTTTTGGTTGTTACTGATATTTCACCCCATATACTTAACCCCATAGCCCCCATTATTTATGTTGCAGCATTATCAAACTGCTGCAAGATTTGGAACGATAAAACCAAGAGAAAACTAGTTGTCGGAATAGGTAACGGGCAACACAGTCCGGTTGACACTGCGGACATCTCCTTCACATCTGAGAGCCTGTGACAGCTGTACTCCAAGTGTCTGCTGATCCCTTTAGTGCCCTGAAATCCTTATTTATATTTAATGTTCTGGCTTTGACAGCATGTTCGCCAGTCTCTGAGTACAGACATTTATTCGCATCTCAATGCAGCGTGACCTGCCTATATCTAATACTGTTGTCCCTTGTTTTAGACACTCCAGTCAGGGGAATTACTGCCTCTGCTTCCAATCTGTCTCGCCCTGTCAGAGCTCTATATACTTCTCTGAGACCTCCACTCACTTTGCTAAAGCACATGGAATACAAGCACAGTCGCCCCAAACTCTGCTCGCACAACAAGCCTTTCGTCCCAGAGATCAATCAGGTCATCCTTCGCTGCTCTCCCTCAATGTCAGGTTTGTCCTTTATTAAGTAAGGGGACCAAAACTACACTCAATACTGCACAATGTTCGAGATGGTGTCTAACCAAGGCCCTGTACAGCTGCAGTAAGCCACCCTTACTCCGGGACTCAAATCCCCCTGGAATGAAGGTCAACACACCAATTATCTTCCTAAATGCTTTCTGTTCCTGCAATAGTACTTTCAGTGAAAGCTATATAGGGAGATCCAAACCCTTTTTAACGTTACAGCTCCCCACTTGGAGGCTATAAACACACTGGTTAGCGTGCCGAAGCCACTCCCAGTATTGTCTGTTTGCTTCAGAACGCAATGCCCTGCACAGACCTTGGAGGTCTGCGCAGAAAGAAACAAAAGTGCAGCATAAGTTCCTTTATAAATCAATATTTTTTCAACCAATCCCTTTTCAAATGGTAGGTTGCCGTACTGTTTTTCTCACCAAAGGGCACGAGGTCACATCTATCCACATTGCTCTCCTTTTGCCAGGTATTTGCCAATACACTCCACTTGTCTCAATCACCTTGGAGCTTTTTTACATCCTGCTCAACAACTCACAATTCGACAACGACATTTAGTGCTATCAGCAGAAATAGGAATATTTTATTTGATTCCCACAACCAAAATATTGGTGTTTATTGCGAATAGCTGGGACCCAAGCACCGATTCATGCTTTCCCTCCAAGCTTTCCACTCGAAAACACATTGTTTTATTCCTATTCGCTGTGTCATGTCATCTCTCCCATTCTAAATTATGTTCACATATTAACCCCAGTCCCATAAGATTTGAATTTGTATGGTAGACTTGGAGCTTTATCAACTACTTTCCTAATAAATCCAGCCATATTGCATTGATTGCTTCCCTGTAATTTTGCTCAGTCAGTTTCTCAAATATGATTCCCTTTTCATAAATCTTTATTGACTTTGTCTATGTCAATTACTTTCGGTTCCAATACTTCCTCTAAAACAATTTAGTTGCAAATTCCATTTTATTTCCTTTCTTTCTCAACGAATTAAAGTTTCGTAGTATTGCGGGGAAGATCGCTTTTTTTGATTTGATTTCTTCTTTGAATACACAACTGAAATATTTTCTCCATAGTTCTGCCATTATCCTGGCCTCAATTCTGGTGTTTCAGACTGTCAAGAAACTGCACCGTCTTCCCTTAATTTTGCCACGGAGATGTTTTTAGAAATATTACTATAAGTTCACTTTTATAACCCTTGCTAATATACTCTTCAGAAACTCATTAAATCCTGTCTTAAACTGTTGAATGACTGACATTCCACAGCCATACAATCACAGGTGCATAGACTCTGTACCATCACAAATACAGCACAGTCGACATTAGTCCCACTTTCTGACACAAGACCCGTAACCGGGAATGTTATGGCAATTCAACTGCGCTACTTTGTATCATGTTTTAACGGTTGTGCGGTTGCTCGTGACAACTTCCCCCTCAGGAAGTGCATCCCAGACCCCAACACCAGCTGGGTTTAAAAAATATCCTCAAATTCTCACCAAAACCCAAACCCTCCACTTTAAAATTGCGCTCTCCTTTTCTGACCCTTTGAGAAAAAGGAACAGCTGCTGTCTATCAGCGCTCTCCATGCCCCTCGTAATCTTATCCTTCTGAATCACCTCTCCCTCAGCCTTCTCTGCTCCAAAGTAAGCAACCCGAGCTTATCCAGCCTCTCTCCATAGCTGATATGCTCCATTCCAGGGAACACCCTTGTGAATCTCCTCTGTATCCTCTCCAGTAAAATCACCATCTTCCTGTAATGTGGATCCTAGAAGTGCACAAATTATTCCATCTTGGATTAACTAAAGTTCCGCATAGCTCTTATAACGTATGGCTCGATAAAAAAAAGGCCATGTTTACAGTCACTATGCTTTATGAACTTGTGTGTTATCCTGTACATACACATTCATGGATGTTTGGAGAAGCACCCGCTGAGCTTCCCAGTGTGCTGCCGCTCATTTAGTACTACCCTTAATCATTGCCTTCATTAGGGTTACTATCCATCTGTCATTGATCTGCCCATCTGACCATTCCATTTACATCTTCCTGTAAATTTAGACAGTCCTCCTCATTTCCAATCACCTGGCTAATCTGTTTTAAGGTTACAAAATCGCACCAGGTTATAGTCAAACAGTTTCATTCAGAGTCACGAGCTTTCGATGGGCTGCTTCTTCATCAGGTAATGATGTGCTTTGAAAGCTGCTGCCTCAAAATAAACCTGGTGGACTTTAACCTAGTGTTATCTGACTTTTAACTTTGTCCACCCGAGTCCAACATTGACACCTCAGGATTACAAGTAACTAGGGCACAGCACTGACTCCTGTGGTGCATCTTTGGACACCAATCTGCTGTCACACAAACAGCCTTCGAACACCATGCTCTGTATGGTAACACTAAATCGATTTGAATGCAATTTGGCAAGTCATTGATGAGTCAGAATTGTTCCCTTTTTTAAGATTAGATTAGATTCCCTACAGTGTGGAAATAGGCCCTTCGGTCCACCCAGTCCACAAAGTGGAGCCCACCCAGACACATTTCCCTCTGGCGAACGTACCTAACACTGTGGGAAATTCGCCTGACCTGCACATATTTGGATTGTGTGAGGAAGCCAGAGCACCCGGAGGAATCACACGCAGAAATCGAGCGAATTGGCAAACGTCACGCAGACAGTCGTCTATGGTGGGAATTGAACCTGAGACCTTGGTGCTGTGAGGCAGCAGTGCCAGCCTCTGAGCCACTGTGCCACTTGATGCACCTGCAGAATATCTGGAGATTGTCCCTAATCTCCCCTGCCAACAAGCTTTCATGCCCCTGTGTTAGTCAGTCTCCTTCAAGTGATGGATTTGCTTCTGCTTTCTATTTTAAATGGCCTGTTCATTATCCTACCGTTATTTGCCTTAAACGTAGATTAGGCAGCCAGAGAAACATTCTGTTTATTTCCAACTTGTCATATGTTCAATGAATTTTCTAAATTTCAGTGCGGTGGTCACCTCTCAATCTCGCCATCTAAGTGATTAATCTGGAGAATGTCCATTGCACTTCCTCTGCAATCAGTACATTCTTTCTCAGATTGAGTCACCAAAACTGTACACACTACTCCAAATACAGTCTCACCAACACGCTGTGAAACTGCTTCAACATGTCCTTCCATTTATATTCTGATTCCCTTAAATGAAGTCGAACATAACTTTAACTTTCCACTTACATATATTCCTCCAAACGCCTTTCACATTAATGTACTTAAGAACACTGTGTGTTCTATAGAAAATCCAAATATGCCAATTCTACTGGTTCCCCATTTACCTATGCTGTAAGAAATAATTTTAGATAATTCTGAAGTTTGTCAAGTATGAGTTCTCTGTCAGAAATGCATGCTGATTCTCTCCAATGCTGCTGTTAGTTTCTAAATATCTATCATCAGGTGGTCTGTTGTAGATTCCAACAGTTTTCCTACAGATGTGAAGTTTATTGGTGTGCAGTTCTTCTTCCATTGCAGATGATTGGATCCATTCTTGGAACACGCTTACTTCCTTCCATTTATCTACAATGGTTTCTGGCCTCTGCACAAAGTGCAGGAAAATAAAACACAGTCATCGACAGCACAGTTAATACTTCTCTTGCTGATGTATTGCTAATATTTTGATGTGATGTACATCTGGATTGTCAGACTTAGAAGTGCGCAATGCAGCTAACGTTCACGTACTACCTTGTCACTGACATACATTTACTTTGTGTCTTTAGTGTCACAAGTTCCATATCATCACTTGGTATTTCTGGTTGATTTTCTGGCTCTTCCTCAATGAAGACAGATACCAAGTAACTGGTTGATATCTCGGCCACTTCCCTGTTCCCAAGAATAAATACTCCTCTCCCGATTGCACAATTTCATATTTGACCTTGCTTCATTTGGTTTTCTTTGAAATACAGATTATAGATTGATGCAGATTTTGTGCTCTTAGCATGCTAACGATGTGAAAAAGGCCCTTGGGACCAATAGCTCCACACTGCCCCTTCGAAGAGTAACCCACGCAGACTCATTTCCATATGATTCTACATTTACGACAGACTAATTCACCGAATGTACACACCCCTGAACACAATGGGGCAATTTTGCATGGCCAATTCACTTGACCAGCAGGGGGAGACAGTGGGAGCATGTGATAACTCCACGCAGACAAAGTTCTGAGTATTCTCACGTTTTCACGATGTCTGAAGTTCTTCTGAAGTCACTTCAGATGTTTAATATATTTTTTAAATTTGTTATGTTAACCATCAGTAAGTCACTCCCTCTTTCTTTGGTAATTGTACCTTTAAAAAAAGAAGTATATTTCAGACTATGCAATATTTCTATAGATCTTCTTGTCCTGGCCAGATATATCCAAGAACAAATCAATCTGGAGAGAAGAAGTTGCGGGAGCCCAGGCTGATAATTTTTCATCATTGTTAGCCACGGGGGAAGTCGCCAAAGACTGGCGGGGAGCAAATGTTGTGCTCTTATTCAAGAAGAGCTGTAACGATGAACATGGGAACTATAAACCAGTTAGCTTCAAAACTGTGATAGGTATGTTACTTGAGAAGACTCTGAGTTAAGATATACATGCATTTGGAAAGACACGGAGCAGTTGCTATGTGCATTGGAGATCACAACTTGCTAACTTTTAGAGGTTTTTTGATGAACTGACCAGGAATGTTGATGAGTGTTGGGTGACAAATATAGTCTGCATAGATTTCAAAAAAGCCTTTCGATGAGACTAGATTCCCTGCAGTGTGGCAACAGGCCCTCTGGCCCAACAAGTTCACACCGCCTCTGTGAAGAGCAACCCACCCTGACTAATGCACCTAACACTACGGGCAAATTAGCATAAGCAATTCACCTAAACTGCACCTCTTTGCACTGTGGGAGGAAACCGACGCACCCGGCGGGGACCCACGCAGACACGGGAGAATGTGCAAACTCCAGACAGTCAGTTGTCTGAGGCGGGAATTGAATCCAGGTCCCTGGCGCTGTGAGGCAGCAGTACTAACCACTAAGCCACCGTGCAGCCACAATTTTCCACCTGATAGGCTGCTCTGAAATGTTCGATCACATGGAATCCAGAGGGAGTTGGAAAATTGAACACAATTGGCTTAATGGTAGGAAGCACAGGGTTATAGTGGAAGGTTGCTTGTCGGACTGGAGGCCTGTCATAAGTGGAGTGCATCTGGGGTTGGGGCTGGGACCAATGCTGTTATCTCTGCCAATGAAATTTAGAGAATGCACAAGGCAGGATTAGTAATTTTGCTGATGTCACTAAAATAGGCAGTATCGTGTATAGTGAGGAAGGTTATCATAAATTGCAACAGGACCATGATCACCTGGGGTAGTGGGTAGAGAAACGGCAAATGGAGTTTAATATAGACAAATGTGTGGTCTTGCATTTTAGAAAATCAAATCAGGCAGGAGTTTCATGGTGAATGGTTGAGCGTTGAGGAGTGCAGTGGAACAGAGTGTCCTTGGAATTCCGGTGCACGGTTCTTAAAGAAGAGTCACACGAAGACGACAGTGAAGAAGGTTTTTTGCACACTGGCCTTCATTAGTCAGGGATTTGAACATCGAATTTGGGGAGTTTCTTTGCAGTTATACAGGATGTTGGTGAGGCTGTGCTTGGAGTATTGTATTCGGTTTTGTGATTAAATTGGAAAGAGTGCAGAATAAATTCACAAGGATATCACCATTGCTCAATAGTTGATTTATTGGGACAGTTTGGATAGGCTAGATCATTTTTATTTAGAGTGTACAAGACTGAGATGATATCTTACAGAAATATATAAGATCATGTGAGACATGGATAGGGCGAATGCACTCAATCTTTTTCCCAGTGTTGTGAATCATGGATTAAAGGTCATCAGTTTAAGGTCGGAGGGGAAAGAATTAAAGGGAACATGAGGAGCAGCACAACTGCTGGTACACATATGGAATGGGCAGCCAGTGGTTGAGGCGTTTACATTAATAACATTTAAAAGGAAATTGGACAAATACATGGATAGGAAAAGATTAGAAGGATACTGGGCAATGGCAGGGGGATGGGGTTAGTGTGAATGCACATTTTGTTCGGAATGGACCAGTTTGGACCAAAGGGTCTGCCTCTGAGCTTTACGACTCTATGATCTAACAACCATTGCCTGTCTCCCACTGAATGTCATATTGTACTTTCCCAAATCACTGGAGCGAACTTGACCCTCTAGCCTCCAGGATTCCATGATGTTTGACCATCCTGTTCAACATTCGATATTATATGCAGATGCCGTGTAAAAGGCAACACATTAATGTCACTTTTCCTCAGAATAAGGTTATTAATTAATCCTTCTGAGCACACATCACCAAATCCAAACTAACCTTGTCTCTAGTTTGGATCACAACATACTCTTCAAGCTACCTGATACACATATCTGGCATTTATTTTTCACAGCATTAGCAGTCACTTAGTTTACGCAGTTTAATGTAACTTGAGATAATTCTGTATTCCTGCAGCACCAACAATACCAATTTCCACAACATAAGATATACAACATTTGCACGACAGTTTTGCACGGCAGAACACACCAATGCTTGTTTCCCCTTGCTAAGTTCTTCGCAAAAAGATTCTGTGGGATCTGAGGGACAGGGTCGGTGGCATTATTAGTGATAGACTTCGAGAAGACGTTCATTGAGGCTCACCTTGATGCTGAGATGATCTGAAGAAATGCCCAGGACATTCTGTAACCCAGTTTTACCAGGATAAGTATCACCGTATTCTCTCTGCTCCCTCACACTCACTGTATATCTGTTATAGCACCTACCCCCGAACAAGGCTTATGCATCATTTTGGCTGTCGCCTATGCAATACCCCCACAGCAATAACACCTTATAGATTCTGCACTGTGGACTGACTCCCACCAGACACCTCACCATTCAGCAACCCTCCCGCCACCACCACCTACAACAGTAGGAACAGCTCATTCCCCGCTTCCATTTCTCCCATTCCAGGATAAACAGCCTCGAACCAGACAGAAAGGGCCAGCCCGGGTGGTGGAGTGTGCGATATCCGTTTCCTTTCCCCTCTCTCCCCGCCATGTTGGGATGATCCTGGCACGAGCCAGAGAGGACTGAGTGAATCGTATGGAGATTCTGTAATATCCACGTTCTACCAACTGAGTAAGAAACAATGTTTTGTGGAGGGCAATGCTCACGTTACTCTGACTTTCCAGCTACTTCTTTCCCTCCCAAAACAACAAATACATCATTGCAGAAAGAAACAGTCACAGAAATACTTCGAGACATATGTAAACACCCCAATTAACTAACACTCACAGCACAGGCACTTAAATGGACCCGCACACATGTAGACGCATACAGGGACATACACAGTCACATACAAACAGACTTAAACAGATAAAATAGAGAGGCTAATACACGGAAGAAACAGTACTTACACACAAATACACAGGCGCACAAACACATGAACAAACACACGCACGCATGCAGATACAAAGAAACGCATGCATTTGTGCCTATAAGCCAGAGATAAGTCGGTTTTTGATGAATAAAAGTACCAAGGGTTACAGAGAGAAGTCGCTAGAATGATGTTGTGAAACCTCTAAGCCATTATTAAATGGCATTCAGATTAGATGGGCCGAATTGCCTAATTCTACTCCTTTTTTAATGCAGATGTGATGTTTTGCTGTCTGCTATTCTCAGGAGTGGAGAATGCGTTTAATGCATATTTGATTGGAAAGGTTCAGTGGTAATGTTGGACACGTTTTGAGGGCTCTATAGTTTTTGTCTATTCCTAATTATTCTGTCCTTCTGTTTCAAAAAAGTTGACAGTTTAATGTTAGTTTAACACAGTTTTAAAGTAATGGGCCCTGCCATGAAATAAGGACGTTCCTTTCCCTTTCGTGTTGTGCTATCTGTGGTCCCCTTTTCCTTAGGGGTGATTATTGAAGATATTCAAGGCTGAGCTCGAGTGATTTTTGCTGCACAGGACATTCAATGTTTATTGGGAACAGACCGGAGACAGTGGTCAGAACATTCAGATCAGCCATGAGCATTCTGAATGCTCTGGGAAATGGTATCGGGTTTAATCGTAGCAATGTTTTACTGCATCTGGACTGAGAGACGGCAGATGCAGAAGGTCAGAGTCGAAAAGTGCTGCACTGGAAAAGCACAGCAGATCAGGAAGCATCCGAAGAGCAGGAAAGTCAATGTTGCGGGCATAAGTACTTCATCAGGAATGAGCCCGAAACATGCCTCTCCTCCTCCCTGTACACACGTTCCTGGGAGTCCTTTTGAAAAGAAGCATTATCAGTTTAGGTATTGGATGCGAAATCTTTTTGAACAATAAACGATTTTGCGAAAAAATATCTGGATGCATATTTTCTCTTGTTGGAGTGTTCAAAACTATGGAATAAATGTTATGAATAAAATGTGTTGATTGTTATAAATGCATAGGCGCGTATTGTACCTTTTAAAGACACTGAACGTTGGCAAGGATTAACAAGCACAGAGCGTGCTGAATATTTTTTCAAACTAACATTTGACTGAAAGAAATGTTTGAGCTGAGTGCTATGGTATACTACAAATTACATTTGGACCAATCAGTTTAACTTACGGCCCAAGAACCCAAAATCCAAGCAAGTTTGAATTTTAATTCTATAAAACCAATGAGAAAATCTGATGTTTTGTGGTATAAAAACGGGCATTTTGAACAGTTAGCCAGATCGGCAAAAAGCACTAATAAATGCAGACTGTCTGCAGAATCGGTCTCTGAAAGGTGCCTGTTTCTATGAAATCTGTGCAGTGGAAGACTGAAGAAAAGACACGGGAAAACCTACAGAGGAAGATTCACAGAAAAATTGACGTAACTCACTGGGGGTTTTGAAATTCAATTTTATCTTTGTAAATCTTAATCGGGTGGTTTTATCGGATCAGTATGTTGCTGTAGAGTGGGATCAGACCAGAATGATTACAGTGTAGAAAGCTGTTGTTTAATGTTTTCTTTTTTACTTGGAGTTAAAGAATAAACTGTTGTTGTTTTCTATCAATAGTGGTCGTTCTTTGTTACTCACACTTTTACAGACGAGGAGGCGAGGTGATTTTTTTTCTGTGGGTCTGGTTTAAATTAGCAGAAGGGCTGCACACTCTGTCGTAACATTGATTTTAATGCAGATATAATGAAGACATCAACCGATTTCTTCAAATTACGCAGACACATGTAAACATGCCATCAAATTATAAAGCTGGGATTTTGTTTTTTTATGGCTGAGGAAAGGCACTGTGTACAACAGCAATAATGATGCACTTGTATATATCCCCTTATTATCCATACCAGAGAATGTTCAAGGAAATCACACGTGGTCCACTTTGGTATTCACTTGACATTATAGCATATTTTAACACAGGGATGGAGAAAAATGTACCTGCCTCAGAAGCAGCAGCCTAGTGCCCACTCCCCCGCGCCCTCCCCCCCTCTCTCTCTCTCTCTCTCTCTCTATGTCTCATTTTGTCCCGCCTGACAAGAGAAAAGAAAATCCTGTGTCATCTTTACCAATCGTGGAGGTTTCCTGATGAAAGATTCTTTGGCATCTTTCCACTATCTGACGTGAAGCGAATTGAACTAAATCCAACTGTTCCGGGGAGATATCCCATTACCAACAGCTTGTTTGAGCAGAAAAACTTCAGAGGACAGATTAACATTTGGCACACTCTGTCACCTTTCCATTTGTTAAGAGTTCAACTCTGGAAAGCTTTCATTTTTTTTGCTTTGTGTTAATGTTTGTGTTCATGTGTGCATGCAGGTACACATTTACTTGCTTGTCACATTTTTCTAGAGGATGAGCCAGGCTGACACTTGGATCATTGGCCTTATCACTGAACTTTGAAATTTGTTGTAACCAGTGGAAGAGTGGGGCTGCAAAATGAATCAGTGACCCTGTAATATTGGTTGGAGCACGAATGAGAAATTCTGAAGAGTTGTACAAGTGGAAATTCCCTTTCCCAGACGTTTGTGATGTCTAGATGTTTGCACTTAATCAAAATCAAAGTTGTGTCTGTGAAGAATTTGACAGAGAAGTGAATGAAGGAAAATGTTGCAAACAGAAAATTGCTGCTAAGACGACAACCAGATCTCCTACGATCGTAGTGCATGGGTCAGCAGTGACAAAATGGCTAATGAACCAATGCTTCTCCTCACTCAAATGTTCCAATGTTATATTCAGCCGCGCACTGGAGCAGATGGAGGCCATTGCACCAAATACCTGGTGCACAGTAACATAGGATATAATTCAGTCCCTCCAGACTGACACACACAGTTTAGCGTGGTTGAAAAATATTATTGGGAAATCCAAACTGGTTTCGAAAGACATCTCTGATCTCTTTTCAGAGTGTTTCCTCTCTGCAACTTGTGGTTCATTTGTTAGTCATGTTGTGGACGCAGACTCACTGTGAATACAGTCCACAGACATCACTCAGAGATGATACACAAAAGACTTTGCTCTCTCTGACTGCAACATTCAGGGCAATTACAACCATTAACTTTCATATTACAGAATATGAGGACGTAAGGAACAGGATCAGGCAATTCAGACTATCAAACCTGCCATACCATTGTATACGATCTTGGCTGATCCACTGCTAGCATTAACTCCATTCAATTCCCAATTCTTCACACCCCTCAACTCATTGATAGAGGGCAAAAACCAATCTACCTCCTCTGTAAGTACTTGAAGCTGCTTGAAGGCTCGGCGACGTTTGTTTAACGGTTTAAGTTTGAAAGTATTTTTAAAATCGCGGAGCGGACCCCGAAACTGGTATACCACAAGCTTACCTGGGTAAGTAGTTTTTTTCCTTTCGAGGCGCGCAGCTTCAAGGCCTAGGCTTCACTCTCTCAGCGGAGCAGGTAAGGACTGTTTGGCAGTGCCTGCTTGAAGGCTCGGTGACGTTTGTTTAATGGTTCAAATTTGAAAGATTTTTTTAAAGAAAACGCGGAGCAGACCCGGAAGCTGGTGAAGCGCAAGCTTACCTGGGTAAGCTTTTTCCGACAACAACGTGCAGGAGAGGAACCCGAGGCACTACCCCTGTAGTGCCTCGGGTTCTTCTCCTGCACGCCTTTGTAGGAAAAAAGTACCAAGGTAAGCTTGCGATTCACCAGCTTCCGGGTCCGCTCCGCGTTTTGTTTAAAAAAAATCTTTCAAATTTAAACCATTAAACAAACGTCACCGAGCCTTCAAGCAGACACTGCCAAACAGTCCTGACCTGCTCCGCAGAGAGAGTGAGGCCTAGGCCTTGAAGCTGCGCGCCTTTATAGGAAAAAACAACTTACCCAGGTAAGCTTGCGGTATACCAGTTTCGGGGTCCGCTCCGCGCTTTTAAAAAAAAACTTTCAAATTCAAACCGTTAAACAAACGTCGCCGAGCCTTCAAGCAGCTACAGGGGTAGTGCCTCCCACACGCCCTCCTCTTCTAACCTAATAATAAGAACCGTTATGGGAAGCAGGTAAGTGCTGCATTTTGCTTGTTCTACTGTTTAGACCTAGTTGTTCTTTTTAAATGTTACTTTTAGAGGGATGGCAGTGAAGGCAATGCAATATACCTCTTGCAACATGTTTGAGGTGAGGGATGCCATGGTCGTCCCTGCTAATTACACTTTCAGCAAGTGCACCCGTCTCCAGCTCCTCCAAGAATGTGTTAGAGAACTGGAGCTGGAATTGGATGAAATTAGAATCATTCAGGAGGCAGAAGGGTTCATAGTTCGGAGCTTTAGGGAAGTAGTAACTCCAAAGATTGCAGACAGATGGGTGACAGTGAGGGGGACTGGGAGAAAGCAGCCACTGCAGGGACACCCTGCGGCCGTTCCCCTCAAGAACAAGTATACGGTTTTGGATACTTGTGGGGGGGACGACTTACCAGGAGTAAGCAATGGGGTTCAGGCCTCTGGCACGGAGCCTGTCCCCGTTGCTCAGGAGGGAAGGGTGGATAAGAGCAGACAACAGTTATTGGAGACTTGATATTCGGGGCACAGATAGGCGGTTTTGTGGAGGCGAGAGAGATTCACGTTTGGTATGTTGCCTCCCGGGTGCAAGGAGACATAATGTCTCTGATCGTGTTTTCCGGGACGTTAAGGGGGAGGGGGAGCATTCCGAAGTCGTGGTCCACATTGGCACCAACGACACAGCTAGGAAGAGGGCTGAGAGTGTTAGGCAGGCTTTCAGCGAGCAAAGTTGGAAGCTCAGCGTTAGATTGAACAGATTTGTTGTCTCTGGTTTGTTACCCGTGCCACGTGATAGACAGTCGAGGAATAGGGAGAGAGAGCAGTTAAATGCGTGGCTACAGGGATGTTGCAGGAGGGAGCGATTCCGGGATCTTGATAACTGGGGTTCTTTCTGGGGAAAGTGTGTCCTCTATAAACAGGATGGTCTACACCTGAACCTGAGGGGCACCAGTATCCTTGGGGGGAGGATTGCTAGTGCTCTTTGGGGAGGTTAAACTAACTCTGCAGGGGCATGGGAACTGAGACTGTAGCTTTAGGGTGCAGGACCTGGAGTGTAGGGAGGTTAGGAATATGGTATCAAACTCGAAGGATGGTGCCTGTAAACAGGAAGGTGGCTTGAAGTATGTATAATTCAATGCAAGAAGTATACGAAATAAGGTAGGTGAACTTGCATTGTGGATTGGTAGCTGGGACTTCGATGTTGTGGCTATTATGGAGACATGGGTAGAACAGGGACATGATTGGCTGTTGCAGGTTCCAGGGTGAAAACGTTTAAGCAGGGTCAGAGGTGGAGGTAAAATAAGGGAAGGTGTGGCATTGCTTGTCAAAGATAGTATAGTATTACAGCGGTGGAAAGGACAGTGGATGAAGACTCGCCATCTAAGATAGTTTGGGCTGAGCTTTGAAATAGGAAAGGTGAGGTCACCCTGTTAGTTTTCTGCAGGCCTCCTAATAGTCCTAGAAACGCAGAAGAAAGGATTGCGAGGATGATTCAGGAGAACAGTGAAAGTAATAGGGTGGTTGTTATGGGGGACTTTAACTTTCCAGGTATTGACTGGGAAAGCTATAGCTCGAGTACGTTAGATGGGTTGATGTTTGTCCAATGTGTGCAGGAGAGTTTCCTGACACAATATGTAGACAGACCAACAAGAGGTGAGGCCATACTGGATCTGATTCTGGGTAACAAACCAGGCCACATGTTAGAACTGGAGGTAGGTGAGCACCTTGGGGACAGTGACCACAATTCGGTGACTTTTACTCGAGTGTTGGAGAGGGATAAGTGTGCACTGCAGGACAAGGGTTATAGCTGGGGAAAGGAAAATTATGGTGAGGTGAGGCATGACTTAGGATGCGTGGTTTGGAAAAGAAGGCTTCAAGGGAAGGGTGCAATCGATATGTGGAGCTTGTTCAAGGAGTAACGATTGAGTGTCCTTGATAAGTATGTATCTGTCTGGCATGGAGGAAAGGCTCGTGTGAGGGAGCCGTGGTTTAATAAGGAATTGGAATCCCTTGTTAAAGGGAAGAGGGCAGCCTATGTAAAGATGAGGTGTGAAGGTTCAATCGGGGCGATTGAGAGTTATAAGGTGGCCAGGAAAGATCTGAAAAGAGAGCTAAGAGCAGCAAGGAGGGGACATGAAAAGTCCTTGGTTGGTAGGATTAGGGAAAATCCAAAGGCTTTCTATAGGCATGTCAGGAATAAAAGAATGACTAGGGTAGGAATAGGTCCAGTCAAGGATAGTAGTGGGAAGTTGCATTTAGAGGCTGAAGAGATTGGGGAGACACTGAATGAATACTTTTCGTCAGTATTCTCTCAGGAACAGGACAAATTGTTGCCGACGAGAATATTGAGTCCCAATTAATTAGAATGGATGGCTTTGAGGTATATAGGGAAGAGGTGTTGGAAATTCTGGAAAGGGTCAAAATAGATAGAAAACTGGCTAACCGGTCGAAGTCAGAGAGTGGTGGTAGATGGTAAATATTCAGCCTGGAGCCCAGTTACAAGTGGAGTTCCGCAGGGATCAGTTCTGGGTCCTGTGCTGTCTGTAATTTTTATTAATGACTTGGATGAAGGAGTCGAAGAGTGAGTCAGTAAATTTGCAGATGATACGAAGATTGGTGGAGTTGTGGACAGTGAGGAGGGCTGTTGTCGTTTGCAAATGGACTTAGATATGATGCAGAGCTGGGCTGAGGAGTGTCAGATGGAGTTCAACCCTGCCAAGTGTGAGGTTGTCCATTTTGGAAGAACAAATAAGAATGCAGAATACAGGGTTAACGGTAAGGTTCTTAGTCAGGTGGAGGAACAGAGGGATCTTGGGGTCTATGTAGATAGATCTTTGAAAGTTGCCACTCAGGTGGATAGAGCTTGTAAGAAGGCCTATGATGTATTAGCGTTCATTAGCAGAGGGATTGAATTCAAGAGTCATGCAGCTGTACAGGACTTTGGTTAGGCCACATTTGGAGTACTGTGTGCAGTTCTGGTCGCCTCACTTTAGGAAAGATGCGGAAGCTTTGGAGAGGGTGCAGAGAGGATTTACCAGGATGTTGACAGGAATGGAGAATAGGTCGTACCAGGAGAGGTTGAGAGTTCTCGGCCTTTTCTCGTTGGAACGGCGAAGGATGAGGGGTGACTTGATAGAGATTTATAAGATGATCAGAGGAATATAGAGTAGACAGTCAGAAACTTTTACCCCGGGTACAACAGAGTGTTACAAGGGGACATAAATTTAAGGTGAAGGGTGGAAGGTATAGGGGAGATGTCAGGGGTGGGTTCTTTACCCAGAGAGTGGTGGGGTACATGGAATGCGCTGCCCGTGGGAGTGGTAGAGTCAGAATCATTGGCGACCTTTAAGCGGCAATTGGATAGGTACATGGATGGGTGCTTAATCTAGGATAGATGTTCCGCACAACATCGTGGGCCGAAGGGCCTGTTCTGTGCTGTATTGTTCTATGTTCTATGTAGATAGGTCCCGTGGGCCTGATGGCATTTATCCTAGGATTCTCTGGGAAGCAAGGGAAGGAATTGCAGAGCCATTGGCCTTGATTTTTATGTCCTCGTTTTCTACAGGAATAGTGCCAGCAGACTAGAGGATAGCAAATGTGGTTCCCTTCTTCAAGAAGGGGAGCAGGGATAACCCTAGTAACTATAGTCCAGTGAGTCTCACTTCTGTTGTGGGCGAAGTCTTAGAGAGAATTGTAAGGGATAGGAGAAATGAACAGCTGGATAGGAATAACGTGATCAAGGGTAGTCAGCATGGTTTTGTGAAGGGCAGGTCGTGTCTCACAATCCTTATTGAATTCTTTGAGAAGGTGACTAAGGAGGGGGACAAGGGTTAAGAGGTAGATGAGGTGTATATGAATTTTAGTAAGGAGTTTGATAAGGTTCCCCATGGTAGGCTACTGCAAACAATACGGAGGTATGGCATTGAGAGTGAGTTGGAGGTTTGGATTAGGAATTGGCTGGCTAGAAGAAGACAGAGGGCAGTAGTTGATAGTAATGGTTCATCTTGGTGTGCAGTTACTAGCGGTGTTCCGCAAGGATCTGTTTTGGGACCATTGCTGTTTGTCATTTTTATAAATGACCTGAAGGAGGGACTGGCAGGGTGGGTGAGCAAGTTTGAGGATGATACGAAAGTCGGTGAAGTTGTTGACAGTGAGGAAGGATGTGGCAGATTACAGCACGATATAGATAAGCTGCAGAGCTGGGCAGAAAGGTGGCAAATGGAGTTCAATGTAGATAATTGTGAAGTCATTCACTTTGGTCAGAGCAACAGGAAGATGGGGTACTGGTCTAATGGTCTGATACCTGGTAGTGTGGATGTGCAGAGGGAACTTGATGTCCATTGACACAGATCTCTGAAAGTTGCCACCCAGTTAAATAGTGCTGTGAAAAAGGCAAATGGAGCACTGGTGTAATAAAAGTGACAGACCCTGATATCAAGGCAGGAATTGACTCAGGATGGTATTAAGGAACGTTGACTACATTAAATGTAATGGGAATCAGCCACAATATCTCCTCTGGTTGTGGCCATCCGTAACACAATGGATTAAATGCGTGGTTTGTGGACAGCAATACTTTCAGTCCCAGGACATCACTTCAGGAGATCCTCAGGGAAGCTTCCTTAGCACAAATATCTCCAGCTGCTGCATCAATATCTTTCCTACACCATAAGATCAGACGTTATGATGGTCATTGAAGATCAGACAATTTTCAGAACATTTTGTCCACTGTCAACTCCTGAACCAGTCTGTCCATATGCATCAAGACCCGGTCAACATTCAGGCTTGTGCTGTTATAGTGTCAGTAACATTTATGGAACACCACGACCAGACACTGAACATTTCCATAGTTAAAAGAGGAGCTGTTTGTGTATAGGCATGTGGAAGTCATCCAGGCCATCGAAACGAATGAAGAAGAAGAGGGACAAACCATTCAACCCTTCTGCCTGTTCCACAGGAAAAGAAGCAGTCTGGTCAGTGCACCTAACTGCGAAACAGGAACGTGAAAAGTCCAATCAGACACTTGAATGTGTTGCATGTGACCAGGAGGAGAATATTCAGCCCCTCAATAGCATTTACAGGAACAGGAAGATGTCGTTGATGCTCCAACGTGACAAACCAATGGAGGAGATACTGCACACAGAGACTACTCCATGATGGTCCTCGTGGCCCCACTGCACGTGGAAAGTGTGCTATTTTAACATGGTTTCCTGCCAATGAGGAGAGAAGACAAATATTTTGTGCGAAGTCTCAAGGAGGCATCTTCCACCTCCGATAAGACAGACACATGTTCTCCATCGAGGACAGAAGCTGTTGGGAATAGTTAACTGTTTCAGAGTGAAGGTATTGTGTCTGCTGTCGGGACTGTGGATCACACACACCGAATGCAATTTATTAATGTGGGGTAACGGTATGCAAAGCCTGAACCTGTTCTCTCAATCGACATGGAGATTGGAGCTGAAGTAGAGGAAACGTTCTCAGAGGCACTTAAACTATCGAGAATTATAACCTGAGTCAAAAACCAAACAATGGAATTTATCACGTTCTTAGTGTCTGTTTAGAACATAATGAGTGATTGTCCCTTCCCCTCAAGTTTCAATGCAATCACCTCTTATTCTGTCACATCGCTACAGATTAATCTTCACACACTCCTCATGGAACCATGATCCCAGTGATTAATCTGTTGATACTCTTTCGCACTCTCTCTGTGACGAGGAGATCATTCCTTATAAAGAAGAGAAAATCTGCCCACAATACCATAAAAACTACCTCAACAACACTCTCAGGGATGATCATAATTCCCCTTTCTCACTTTGCCGTCTGTTTCTTTCCTGTGGTGTGAAACAGCCATTCCTTCTCCATGCCCTGAGACTGACGTGGAATTTACAAGTTCCTTACATCTGTACATCAGCATCAATAAAGCCAACACCAGAGATGGAGATGAGCATGACTCTTGTGAAGAATTTCAAAAGGATAGAATACATCTAAAACAAGTTATGGTCACCTACCTGATGGGAAATGAGCTGTAGGAATATGGTAAACAGACAGAGGAATGAGCTAGCTTTCATTTTGTTCTTCCATCACGGGATGTGTGCAGCCGTTATACCGATCAGCATGTTATACCGATCTTGAACTGAGTGGCTGGGTCAGCTGTTCCACAGGACAGTAAAGAATAAAACACTGTGCTGTGGGTGTGCAGTTACACAGAGACCTGACCAGGCAAGGATGACTCAGTGCCTTCTCTAAAGGACATGAGGCAAGCAGGTGGGCTTTTTTCTCACAAATGATAATGGTTTCATTTTAATTATATCAATTTCCTTCATGAGATATCAGTGGATTATTAGTCGAGTGCAGTTAATTATGTGTGAATGACTTGTGCACGACACACTGTCTTACATCTGACAAATTGTGTGAAGAAAACAAGTTAAACATCTTAAGTGCGATCATTTTGTAATGGACACGTCGTTTGGACAGACTTGAAGAAACAGCTGCATCGGATTTAACAAAAGCACAAACAGCTCATTCAGTAGTTGCACTGAGGCTGAGGAGGAGACTGGAAATCATAACGGTGGTATTGGACAGGATTGCTATGTGAGGAGGATATGGGAATGTAAATCTGTGCAGGACAGAAAGGATTATGGAGTTTGAGAAGAGTCTGGCACCTTCTCGCATATCACTGAGTAACTTGTAAATAGTAAGTTGCTTTATATAATTTACAAGCAAAGGAATTTTTGATTGAAACTGAAGACATTGATTGCCATTTTCTAAACTTAACATATCATGTGCAGAAATTCAGTTTAACCCAGTTTAACAGTCAAAGAGAATGCCTTACTAGGAACAACAACTATCGCGAGAATGGGATAGTAACCACCTTGAATAATCCAAAGGATATCCTGGATCCGCCATGTTAATGATATCAAAAGCTGAGAAAGATTTAAAGACCTAAGGATGAACTCCTGTCCATTGTTGGAACGTTCAAGTCTAAGGCTCTCAGATTCTGATCTCTCCATCCCTTCTCTCTGGAGGTGCTGATCCCTGTTAGTGCTGTGGTGATGCTCCAACTTATACAATGGGATAACACATTGACAGAGCCCATTCATCATTTAGCGATGGATACTTACACAGGGACAATTAGAATCCACAGAGATTGACATAATCACAGTTGGTGAACATGTAGCTCCAGTTAACTCCTTTCAATTCGATATTGATTTTATCAAAATTCAAAATATCGTTTAAAATTTACACCTTCAGCATGGGATATGTAGGAGTGACTGAGGGAAAGGATGTTGGAGATAGCAGATGTTTTGTGTGTAATCATTCAATCTGCCTTGGATATGGGAATAATGACAGGACTGTTGGAACATAAACCAGTTTCTCCATTTATAAATACAAACGTACAGCCTGAACGTACACACGAGTGATCAATGATTATAATGTTGAGTGAACTTTTATAGTCCATCATCTGGTGGGAAAAGGTGCTTAAGACAACATGGATTATAACAAGCAAACTGCATGGAACTGTTAACAGAGAGTTGTACGTGACAAATACAATTCAGATCGTTATTCAAGGATCAGAAGGGGCAAGTGAGGGTCATGCTGTTGATGTTATTGATGTCTATGAATTTTGATGAAGTATCATTTATTGGACTTGAATCATTGTTTGATTATGACATTGTGGAGGGGACAGAAATCAGAGTGAATTTGAGGAAATTGCTGCTGAGACTGGAGGGAGAGATAATGATATCGCCAGTCATCAGTATTGGAAAGTGCCTCTTCATAAATCTTAAGGTCAGATTCAGGACGCATCTATAGTGAGGTATGAGGACAGCCAACATTAACGAAAGACCAGAAGACATGGGAGCAGAAAGTTGGCCTTTCAGCCCGTTGAGTCTGCTCCGCCATTTGATCATGCCTGTTAAGCTTCTCGACGCCACTCTCCCGCTTTCTCACCATAACCCTTGATCCCCTTGACAATCAAGAACCTATCCATCTCAGTCTTAAATATACATAATGACCAGGTCTCTATAGCTTTTGTGGCCTTGAATTCCACAGGTTCCCCACTCTCTGGCTGAAGAAGTTTCTCCTTATGTCTGTTGTAACAGGTCTTCGCTTTACGCTGGGCTCTTGGGTCCTAGTCTCTCCTATCAATACAAACATCTTTCCAACATCCTCGCTGTCCACGTCATTCAGTATTTTGTAACTTTCAATTAGATCCTTACATATCCTTCTAAACTCCATCAAATATATAGCCAGAGTCCTCACATTTTCCACATTTGTTAAGCTTTTCATTTCTCAAACCATTCTTATGAATCTTCTCTGAACATCCTCCAGTGCCAGTGCATCCTTCCTTAGATACGGGGTCCAAAACTATGCATAATACTGTAAATGTAGTCTGACCAGAGCCTGATATAGTCTCAGAAATATATCTCTGCTTTTATATTCACACCCTTTTGAAATGAATGACATCATTGTATTTGCCTTCCTAACTACTGACAACCTGCAAGTCTACCTTGAGAGACTCCTGGACTCGAACTCTCAAGTCTCTTTGCACTTCAGACTTCTGATTTTACTGCTAATATTGAAAATAGTCCATGCTTCTTGTCTTTCTAGCAAGGAGCACGACCACACACATTCGCACACTACACTGTGTCGAGCAGTTCTTTACCAATTCTCACAATCTGCCCACATCTTTCTTCAGGCAAAGGGAGGACTGCAGATGCTCGAGATCACAGTCCAAAAGTGTGGTTCCGGAAAATCACAACCGGTCAGGCAGCATCCGTCGAGCAGGAAGTGAGACATTTCAAGCATAAGCTCTTTGTCAGGAGCGAAGGGGTGGGCGGAAAGGGGCTGAAAGATGCATAGGAGAGGGTGAGGCCGGGGGATGGTAGCCTGGAAGGCGATAGTTAGACGAAGGTGGGTTGTGATTGTGAAGGTCAGAGAAGATGGAGAAATTGGACACTTCACAGTGGCAGTACGAAGTTGGAGTGTTAGATCCGAGATAAGTTGGGGGAAGGTGAAATGCGAAAACTGGTGAAATTGACATTGATACCGTGTGATTGGACGGTCCCAAGGTGAAGGATGAGATGTTGTTCCTCCAGGTGTTGGTTGACTTGATTTTAGCAGTGGAGCAGCCCCAGGACTGGCATGCCCTTGGCGGATTGGGCGGTAGAGTTGAAGTGTTCGGCCATAGGGTAGTGGGGTCATTTTATGTGTGTGTGTGTGTGTGTGTGCGTGTGTGTGTGTGTGTGTCAGAGATGTTTCATGAAACGTTTGAAAAGTTGACATCCTGTCTCCTCAATGTACAGGAGACAGGGAACAATGGACACAGTACAATGTGAATGGGGTGTGGAGGGATCCTTTGGGGCCTTGGATGGAAGTGAGGGGGGAGGTGTAGGCATGCGTTTAACACAACTTGCGATGGCAAGGGAAGCTGCCGGGAGTGGATGATGACTTTGTGGAGGGTGAGGACGCGGTTGTAATGAGGGAGTCGTGGAGGGAATGGTCTCCACAGAATGCTGATAGTGGTGGGGAGGGAAATATTTCTCTGGTGGTGGGGTCTCACTATAGGTGGCAGAAATGGTGGAGAATGATGAGTTGTATCTGGAGGTTGGTGAGTGGATGTTGAGGACCATGGGGTCTATATTTGTTGTGGTAGGTACGATGGTGTTCACATACAGAGGAATGGGAAGTTGAGGAGATTCAGTGGATAAGCTCTTCCATGCTGTCCTATCGTCTTCAAATCTTGGTACTGTCTGAATACCGGGCTCCGTGTGTCATGGTTGCTTCGTGGTAAGTGCGGTTGCTTCACAGTGCCAGGGACCCAGGTTCGCTTCCTGACTCAGGTCACTGCCCGTTTAGAGTTTGTGCATTCTCTCTATATCTGCATATCTTCCCTGCGGTTGTTCTGGTTTCCTCCTGCCGTACAAACATGCGTAGATTAGGTGAAATGAGTTTGCTAAACTGCCAATACTTTAAGTTATTAGTCAGTGTAGGTTGTGCCTGGTTTGCTTACTCTTCGGAGGTTTGGTGTGGGTTTATTTTGCCAAAAGACCTGTTTTCACACTCTAGTGATTTTAATACTAAATATTAGCCAAAGTGTCCTCAGTTCCTTCTTCTAAATCGTTAACTGTACAATTTGAAATTTGGTGATCCCAACACTGTCACTGACTACCATCGTGAGAAGACACATTTTATCCTTACTCTCTGCTAGCTTTTACCGATGCTTGCACGTTGCCTCTGACACCAGGGTTCCCCTTTCTCAATCACCTCCAGTGTAGTAATTTGTCAAAGGACGTCTTGAGGGGCAGGTAGATAATTTCCATTCGTTCTTCTAATCTGCTCAGTACTTCCTCAAAACATTCTAGTGGGTTTGTCAGGCATGACCGCCCCTTGATGAAACTATGCTCACTCTGCCCTATTTTACCATCTCCGTCCAAGTTTTCAAAAATCGCATCATTCACGATGGATTTCAGGATCTTACCCACAACTGAGGTTAGATTAATCAGTCTGTAATTTTCCGTCTTATGCCTTAATCCCTTGTTAAACCGGGTGTCACATGAGCGATTTTCCAGTCCACATTGCCCTTTCCTGATTCTAGTCATTCCTACAAGATCACAATTAATGCTTGCACTACATCTTCAGCTTTCTCCCTTACAAGGCTGGGGTGTAGTCCATCTGGTCGACATGATTTATCTGCATTCTGGCCATTCAGTTTTCTAACACGTTCTCATTGGTGATGACTATCATACTCCGTTCTTCCACTCACTCTGTTGATTTTGTGGGAAATTAATGGAATCTTGCACTGTGAAGACTGATGCAAAGTTCCTCAGGCATTTCTTTGTTCTCCACCACTACCTCTCTGGCACCATTTCCAATATCTACTTTTGCCTCTTTTTTGTATTTTATACATCTTAGTGGCTAGCTTACCCTCTTATTTAATTTTCTCCCTCCTTATACATTTTGTTGCCCTCTGTTGGTCTTTGTAAGCTTCCTATCCTTTGATTTCACACTGACCTTCATCACATTATATACTTCTCTCTTTTGCTTTGATGCTGTCCCTGACTTCCCTCGTCAGCCAAGGTTGCTTCATCCTCCCTGTACCATGCCTCTTCATCCTTGCAATGAATCTCTGCTGTGTCTCCTAATTACTCTTCGAGCCTCCTGCCATTGCTATTCTACTGTCATTCTCGCGAGGCCACTCTCCATGTTACGATCACGGCTCCCGATGGCTTCTTTCAACTTAAGCTCCTTATCTAGTCTGCCTCTTTGCACATAACTAAAACCAATATTGCCTGTTCCCTCGTGGACTGCACAACAATCTACTCAAAAGAAACATCTTGTAGACATTGCATGAATTGATTTTCTTACAGTCCACTACCAATCTGATTTTCCAGTGCCCCTGCATATTGAAATCCTCCATGATCACTGTAACCTTGCCTTTCCTACACATCTTTTCTATCTCCTGATGCATGTGATGGCCCAGCTCCTCACTACTGTTTGGAGGCCTGTATAAGACTCCAACTGTGTTGCTTTTACGTTGTGCTTCCTTAGTTTTATCCATGCAGATTCTACATCATCTGAACCTATGTTATTTCTTGCAATTGATATAATTTCATTTCGTAGTAATAAGGCAACTGCCCCCACCGCCCGCCCTTGTCTGTCCAGCTGCGTATCTTTTGGATCGGGTGCATATCCTTGAATATTTAGATCCCAATCCTGATCCCCTTGCAGACATGTCTCAGTGATGCTCATCACGCTATACCTGCCAATTTCGATCTGGGTCACGAGTTCATTTACCCTATTCCATACACTGCTTGCATTCAGATATAACACTGTCAGTTCTGTATTAACCATCCGGCATCACATGGTCATTCGTTTTCCAATGTGCTTGAAGTTTGTTTGTTAACCAGAACTAGATACTTTATCCTATTTATGTCTGTGATGGAGATTTTAATAAACTATCCTGAATTCTGCATTCTTATCTCCTATTTTAATTCAAGTATCTAATTACTCCTGTAACTGTTTCGGGTTTCCCCACCCCAACGATCACTCCTATTCCATTTGCATCCCTGTCTACTGCCCTAGTTATGCGATTCATTCGGACTCTGGTCCCAGCATGGATCCAATGAAGGCTGTCCCATTGGAACAGTTCTTTTCTTCCCCAGAAATGAAATGTGTTTATTCAACACAAAATACAGGAACAAAATGATTTTCTGGACAAACCAAAACAGGAGATGGACAAAGAGATAAGGTTGTTAAAATACACTCATGATATCAAGCTATATGAAGTGAAATGTGGATTACTAAATCATGGAAGTGGTGTGCAAACGTTTGCAGTCATTTCTTGACACACAACTGAGATGCTGATTTCCTCTCTGACAGTGATCCCCTCACTGAGATTCTCTGGCCCAATCTCTCGCACATTTTCTCAGGGGGTTATCAGTTCCTGCTACCATTGGCAAAGTCTATTTAAATTAATCCACCTTCTCTCTGGAGCCAGTCAATTGGTCTTTGGATTTTATTTAGCTGTCAGCCCCTCAACTCTGTGATATTTTAGGAGATAAATGATCTGAAATCACAACTAGTATCAGCATGGTGCTCACAGGGTATAGCTCCCAGACAAAGAGCTTGCGGTTCAGGGGAATTTTTAAATAAAACTTCCAGCTTCTGTCTATTTCTCGTCATGCTGTCTCCCGATCAGTCTAATTTCATCCGCGTTTCACACCGCTTCATGTTCTGAGCTATCTTAAAACTGAAGGTGCTTCCAAAATGATTCCAAAATGCTGTCCCCCTTGTAAGAAAGAAACTCAATAAAATTTAGACGAGACCACCAATGCTGGAAACACGACAATTTATTCTACGATCTTGCAAGAATGGACCCCAATTGCAGAGAGCAATTGAAATGAAGAGAATTCAAAGTACTGCACGGTTATACCTTTGAGCTGCGTGAGGTCATCACTCCAGACTCATAATTACCCAATTTCTCTTACTGTGCCATACCACTGCCCAGCTGCGCTCCACCCTTATTAATTCCCCCTTCCCCAGGTTGGCAATCTTCCTCTCTGTAAGTGCTGACACACACATTATTTTGTCGACAGTACGTCAAGATCTGGTTTAACATTTTTTAAAATCAATTCTGCTGGTAAGTTCCATCTGCAGACATTTCATTAACTTGTATCATTTTGTACAGCCCAAGCATTTCGGTTATCTCGGCTTTTTGCTGAAAACATAATTTTTAGAAAGAAATTATTTACTATAATAATTACACAACAAAGTTAGTATTTAATTAACCAAACTTATACACTGAAAAGTAGAGACACTCTTCCCTAAATACCTGCAGAGTTAATAGTTCTCTTGCTGTACCGTTTTGTGAATTTTTTTTCTATATCTGCAAGAACAACAGTTTCCCCATTTCTAACAACTCCCTCATTTTTTTCCTTTTACCATTTGTTGTTTTTGCAATTTTTATTTTCTGCCCTCTTTTCACCCTAAGGTGTAAAGGTTCACAATCTTGCCGTTTCTGCTCTCCTCAGTTTGTTTTATTTTTAAATTCTAGGAGTAATCTATTACTCTCTCTTTCTTGTGCGCTTATTTTTGTCATGACCATCATTGATTGTTGTCGTCCTAAAAACATTATCAACTTACTCATTCTCTACTTTAACACGTGAAATCCTATTATTAAACCTACGATTACCAATAATACCTAAATGCCTAAATTAGCTAACCATTTTCCACAACCGGTCAGTCCCCACTCACCCCGTCCCCATCTTGCATCTTTTCGGAGTTCATCCGCAATTTCTCTTACATTGCTTATCTTTTTCTTTAATTTTTCTGCCTTATCTTCCACTATGGAAGAGGTGTCTGGGATGAAGGTGCAGCATTCCTTACCAATCATCGTACAGGATTCCCCCTTTTTCGGCCAAGCGGTCGTCTAAAGCCATTCGATTCTATAAAGCTGTTATTCTTGTTTCTATCAATTCGGTGGTTATGGCTAATATCTGGGATTGAGTTTCTCCCACTGCTCCGGTGGTATCATTAATTACATTTTCAAGGGCAGCCGCCAGTTTCTGTACTTCCACCCCTGCCCTTGTCGTGCCATCGCTTGGGAGCAGTGTCCACAGTAGACGGTCTGCTTCAGGGACCTCTCGGGTCTTACGTCTCATCCACCTCACCTCCTTTCTCAAGTTGGGCTCATATTTTTCTATTCGGAGGTGAGGGACTATACATGAAAGGTAACAGAAACCACTCCAACCTTTCTTGTTTTAAGGCAATGCTTCATCAATTTCATAATATGCATTTTTTTGCACACATTCGGTCACAGGAATGTATCTTTCCTCGGGACTAATTGGATAGGTCTTCAGACCACATACCCAATATTTCCCGTTCAATACTTGGGGAGTGTTCATGGCAGTGGCTTGGTTGGTGTGGACACAATCTGATTTTCCTAATTGGAAAGGTGCGGCGTCATTCTGATTGCAGAAACATGTGGTATTCACTGCTCCTTTCGGTGGTGAAATTCTAAGGCTATCAGTAACACCCTGGGGTTTCTGGGTTGGCCTTGGGAACCATCCCGCAAAGTTATGTTTGCTCCTCTCAGAATCCCACTTTATATTATTTGAGCCGGAGTCAAATTTTTATGCATTGTACACTTCTCTTTTTGTGAGCCATATTACTGAGGTGGGGATTCCAGATTCGCCATGGTGGAGGACTTCTGCATAGACCCACCAGTCGGCAAGTCCCTATTGTTTAGGATAATTTTGGCATAGTGTAGTGAAGTGATTTAGCCTGTTTCCTTGAACAGTTAGTGCTACTAACGTTATAATACTAGACCAGCACCCACCCATTTCTGAACCCTGCCGATCGCCCGATCCAAAATTTTTTAGGCGCCAGGGAGAGGTGAGTCCACGCAACCTTTACAATCAATACAATATATATATCAGCAAAATATGAAAGAGTTTTTTTTATCTTCGTTAATTCCCTCTTTCTTAGCCTAACTTTCAGAGGGTTGCCTGTAGGATGAGTGTGGTACTCCGCCAGTGGGGCTTTGTAGGACCTTTAACACGAGTGTGATGACTCCATCCATTCTCAGCAGATCAGCAGTAGTCAGGAGGGTTAGAAATTGTCCCTCCCAGCTCGTGTTCAGGACCCAGTCACCCAGTTGTATTCGATGTATGGTGAACTCATAAGGGGGTGTCTGGGTCAACAGACCCATCTTCCTAAGGACAGACAAAGAAGAGCCGAGGGCCACAATATCGTTCTTTAAAAACTTATCATTGACATCTAGAGTTGGTAATTCACCTCTTCCACCCAAGAAAGGTAATCCAAACATCATCTCATAACGAGAGAAGCCTATATCATGTCTAGGAACAGTCCTAATGCTTAGCAATGCGATAGGTAAACATTTTATCCATGGTAATCGAGTCTCTAGGACTAGCTTAGATAATTGCTTCTTTAAGATTTGATTCAGTCGTTCCATCCGCCCAGAAGAGCGGGGTGCCAAGGGGTGTGGAATTCCCAACAGATTGCTCATCCTGTCATTTCTCCTTTTAAGATGTTGGAAGTAAAATGTGTACCTTGGTATGAATCTATTCTTTCCACTATTCCATATCATGGGATGATATTTTCAAGGAAGGTTTTCACGACTCCTTTGGAGGTGGCTAATTACATTGGGAAGGCTTCCATCCACCCGGTTAAGTGGTCTACTCGGACTAACAGGTCCTTCTGTTTTCCTACAGGGAGTAGTTCGGTGTAATCCTCCTGTATTCTTTCGAAGGGTCTCACAGCTGGGTTTATTCCTCCTTTGAGCCATTCCCTTATTATTTTATACATACTTATAGCCAGTGTAAATTGTCCCATCCCGATTCTCTAAGTGTTTTATAGCTTGATTTAATGCGTTCCATTCACAGGTCTGGGCTGAACATGTGTTAGGCAGCCAATCTGCCTCCACTGTTTGGTTTTTTGTTACCGTCCACTACTGTATATCCGTTGTGTCTTTTTCCTTCTACTAATCTCGATGATCCATCTATAAACAATCTATCCCCGTCATGTAAAGGTAGATCTCCCAGTTCCGGTCTAATTTTAGCTTGATACTCTATGATATCTAAACAGTCATGTTCTGTGTTCTCGTTTGTCTAGAGGTTCTCCCTTCCAGAACAATGTAACTGGGTTTAGACAGGTGTCTGTTGGTAACATCAGGTCATCTTTTTTCCATCAGGATGACCTCGTCAACCATCTCCCTGCCTTTTGGATTAATATAGTTCTTATTTGATGGGGCGTAATAGCTACTATAAGACTGATCCATCTGCTCCTTTTGCAGCGCTCAAATCCTTTAGTCCATTTTCCTCCCACACAGCAAACAACGGGGCACCCCGAAGATCTGAAATCGCAGGTATCAGGGAGTATATCAATGCTCCTTGTGCACTCTGGGTCGCTTGTTGAACTACCTCTTCTACGAGTCCATTTCCCCTTACTTCCAGTTCATTCACCTCCTGATGCCCATTTATATGAACTACCACTATTTCTCTCGGGAGTAACAGAGATTCCAGCATTTGTTTTATCAATTCCTCATGAGTTAGTCCTTTTCCACTGCTTTTTATCAGTCCTCTATCTTGCCTTTTTTTAGGGTATGTACACTCCAAACACATATTTGGAATCTGTACATATCGTACATTTTTGTTTTCTAAGATTCTGAGAGCTCTTTCTCGGGCACAAAGTTCACAAGTTTGGGCTGACCAGCCGTTAGGCAGTCTTTCAGCCTCGATAATGTTTCCCTGTATCCCGTCGACTACAGCATATCCATTGTGCTTTTTACCCTCAATCATCCGGGAGGACCCGTCGATAAACAACCAAGCTATCGCATGCTCATTCACACTTTAGTCGGATGTTCAGTAATATCAAGGCAGTCACATTCTGAAATACCAGGGGCCACCCCTCTCTCTCCGCCATAGAAATGCAGCTGGATTCAAGCAACTGTCTCTGACTAACACAAGGTCATCTTGTTCGATTAAGATTGTCTCATATTTCAAGTTCCTAGAGTCTGTGAGCCATTTGCCTGCATTCTGATTTAAAAATTCTTCGCCTTTTACTCCAGAAACCTTGAGAACTTTGTTAGTTAATTTAACACCGTTAGGACGAAAGCTTAGGGATGATCGCGCTGCTCCCGTATCCACTAAAAATACTGTTTCCTTGTTGTAGTTCTGCTCGCCGAGCTAGAAGATTTTGCTGCAAACGTTTCGTTCCCTGGCTAGGGAACATCATCAGTGCGTTTGTTGGAGCCTCCTGTGAAGCGCTGCTTTGATGTTTCTTCCGGTATTTATAGTGGTTTGTTCTTGCTGCTTCCGGGTGTCAGTTTCAGCTGTCCGTTGTAGTGGTTTGTATATGGGGTCCAGGTCGATGAGTCTGTTTATGGAGTTTGTGGATGAATGCCATGCTTCTCGGAATTCTCTGTCTCTTCTCTGTCTGGCTTGCCCTATGACAGTAGTGTTTTCCCAGTCGAATTCATGTTGCTGGTTTTCTGAGTTTATGTCTACTAGGGATAGGTGGTCGTGTCGTTTAGTGGCTAGCTGATGTTCATGGATGCGGATTGTTAGCTGTCTTCCTGTTTGTCCTATATAGTGTTTTGTGCAGTCCTTGCATGGTATTTTGTAAACTACGTTGGTTTGGCCCGTGCTGGGTATTGGGTCCTTTGTTCTAGTGAGTTGTTGTCTGAGCGTGGATGTTGGCTTCTGTGCCATTAAGAGTCCTAAGGGTCGCAGTAGTCTGGCTGTCAGTTCTGAGAATCTCCTGACGTATGGTAGTGTGGCTAGTCCTTTTGGTTGTGGAATGTCCTCGTTCCGTGGTCTATCTCTTAGGCATCTGGTGATAAAGTTGCGTGGGTATCCGTTTTTGGCGAATACCTTGTATAGGTGTTCCTCTTCCTCTTTACGCAGTTCTGGTGTACTGCAGTGTGTTGTGGCTGTTTTGAATAGTGTCCTGATGCAGCTTCGTTTGTGTGTGTTGGGGTGGTTACTTTCATAGTTTAGGACTTGGTCTGTGTGTGTTGGTTTCCTTTGTACCCTTGTGTTGAATTCTCCGTTGGGTGTTCTCTCTACTAACACGTCTAGGAATGGGAGTTGGCTATCCTTTTCCTCTTCTCTCGTGAGTCGAATTCCTGTGAGTTTGGCGTTGATGATTCGGTGTGTTTTTTTCTATTTCTGTGTTTTTGATGATTACAAACAAGCCAACATCCACGCTCAGCCAACAACTCACTAGAACAAAGGACCCAATATCCAGCACGAGCCAAACCAACGTAGTTTACAAAATACAATGCAAGGACTGCACAAAACACTATATAGGACAAACAGGAAGACAGCTAACAATCCACATCCATGAACATCAGCTAGCCACTAAACGACACGACCACCTATCCCTAGTAGCCATACACTCAGACAACCAGCAACATGAATTCGACTGGGAAAACACTACTGTCATAGGGCAAGCCAGACAGAGAACAGCCAGAGAATTCCTAGAAGCATGGCATTCATCCACAAACTCCATCAACAGACACATCGACCTGGACCCCATATACAAACCACTACAACGGACAGCTGAAACTGACACCCGGAAGCAGCAAGAACAAACCACTATAAATACCGGAAGAAACATCAAAGCAGCGCTTCACAGGAGGCTCCAACAAACGTACTGATGATGTTCCCTAGCCAGGGAACGAAACGTTTGCAGCAAAAACTTCCAGCTCGGCGAGCAGAACCACAAAAACGAACACCCGAGCTACAAATCTTCAATCAGACTTTAAACACTGTTTCCTCTCCTTCAGGTCCCACCTTTAGATTTGTCAAGCGTTCCCGGTGGGTCTCAGGAAAAAGGAACCCCTGACTCCCCTATTCTTCATCAAAAGTCATCAACGAAACTGCCTGTCTTACTTCAAAGACTTTCAAAAATTTCTGAGATCCAGTTGCTGCCTCTTTAATACTCAAAATGAACATTTCTCAAAAGTCCCTCTTTTCCTCTATCGTGTTCATCCATACCCTTCCAACGTTGGTCCACATTGGGGAATTTGCTTTTGTCTGGTATCATTCCCTCACCCATCGAATGTCTCTTTTTCATTCCCTCAGAGCAGCTGTTCTAATCATGCCGCTTTCTTCTCCTGACAGTACCTGATCTGGAGTGCTGACTACTAAGGCTTCCCTAAAAGTAAGTTTCTGACTCTCCTCTACCAATAAGGCTATTGCTACCACTGCCTGCACACACTCTGGCCAGTAACGTAGCTTTCCATTCTTTAATTAGCAATGAATTAATGCAGTCATGTTTTAATTTACCCATGAATCAATATGACAGGTCACAGAGAATATATGATGGAATCCTGCCAATTAATATTGATTCAGGCTAACACATTGAATTATTATAAATATTAATTAATAATTATATATATTATAAATCATTAAAGGTGAAAACGCAACAAGTGAATAAAACATTTTAAAAACTGTAATTGCGCAGTTCTGTTTGTTTCCCAGTCACTTGTGATTTCTCATTCTGTTTCTGTAATTGTTTTGCTCAAGCACATTCATTTTTAAGAACCTCAACAGATTCCATAGCACCGTTTGTGGTTCATTCAATCCCCAATTTGGTGTCAATATCTTGTCATGAGGGCAAAACTGATTCTTCATGTCTCTCATCACAAAACTGTTGCCATAATGCCATTAACGTTTTCGTTCCCGATCCCTTGCGCTTAAAATTTAAGGATGACCTTACTGCCCCCGTATCGACAGGGAAAACTACGTCCTCTTTGTAAGCTGCCACCTTTAAATTTATCAAGGGTTCCTGGTGGGTCTCCAGAGGCCAGAACTCCTGACACCCCTATTTTTCAACAAGGTTCATAAACGGCACTGCCTTCACTTCCTTTTTCGGATCTGAACACTCTCTGTAAAAGTGACCCGTCTTCCCACAGTAACAACATCCCGCCTGTGGGGATTTCAACCTTGACATTTGTTCCTCTCCACCAAACCCCTTCACATCTCCTCCCCGATCTCTTCTCCTCCCTTTATTTTCAACATACTGCCCGCCTCCATTCCGGTTTCCTTCTCCTTTTACTTTTGTCCTTTTCTTTCTGTTTCTCATGTTACTTTGCCAGATCAATTGCTGAGCCGATTTAACCAACTGACAGCTTTATGGCCACCTCATGGCCATTCCTTACCACGCAATGTTTTGTTTAGACCTTGATTTTTTTTAAAGAAATATTGCACTATTTCTTTCTCCCTGTAATCTCAAATATAATTTATCAATTTATGATTGTTTAACTTTAAAGCATGTTCCTAGATATACATTTAGGAAACCTACTTGTAAATATATATTTATATATTATAAATTTAGTTATTCAGTGTTTAACATTTAAAATGTAAAATGCATACAGTTTCCAACTTTGAAATTCACTATAATTACACGGTTTTAGACCCTTGATTTGTATCCAAAATTAGTTTTCTTAAGTGGTCCTGACAAGTCATTGCTCAATTAGAATGCTATAGGTCGTTAAAACAATTTCGAATGCATGAATACTGCCGAATCCAAGGTCACCGATTTTAACCATAGGACATTTTTTTAATTGCAATCTACTGTTGAACTGACACTTCAACTGTCCTCCATAAATTGCTTTTATGTAAAGATAAAAGAGATGAGTTAGAACTGATAGTAAGGCAGTCATGACCTGTAAAAAGAGCAGCAGTTAACATTTTATTTCATAATCTGTAAAATCCTGAACCTTAAACGAAATCATGTTAACAGTTCTATTTTGGAAATCAGCTTCAAAAAAGTCCCGGCTCTCAAGCACCAGGGAACACACATTCAATCACCAATGTGCATTCAAACTGAATCACAAAGGGTTAAACATTCTTCTGTTGTGCAACTATTCTCTCTCTCTCTCTCTCTCTCACACACACACACACACACACACACACACACACACACACACACACACACACACAACACACACACGCGCATGCACAGAGACACTGTAATTTACAGACACTTTGAGCTTCCCGCAATGACTCCTCTCGGTTCGAATATTTTTTCTGGATGTCTGGCTATAAGTTAGTTACGAAGTGTACCCTCAGTAGCCCTTCATCTACTCGCCCTTTTGACATAAAGCCGAATCTGATTCCTCCTGACTGTAAGGCTGTTTTCAACTGACAGTTTATCATTTTTTTTATCATTTCCTCGAGTCCGAGGATTGTACTTCCAATCTCTTATCATTTTTCCTAAAGGACTGTCCGCTGGGATGTGGTCCTCGGACGTCCCTCTCATGTCTCCTTCGACACTTAAAGAATTAATGCTCGGCCGTTTCTTGATGTAATTTAATTAACCTTGCTGAGAAACAGTGTCACCTTCTTCCACACCCACTTCAGGGTCCTGACCTTCGCGTGGGGGATTTCCCCTCTTAACAACCGGTCTAAGGCTGGGTGATCGAATCAGCTAGACACCTTACTCGTTAGATTAATCCAGCCAATTAAAGACCTTTATTCTCTATTTTTTAAGTTGCCAATTCCCCGTAGTTTTGTAAGTGCCCGCCCACCAAGGCAATATTTAAAGGTCCATTTTCATACCTTGTTCTGTGCACAAGAATTACCTGGTCGAATGCGCCCCTTCCCACGGCAAGACCTGGCAGCAACCACTCCGTTGCTTACTCAGACAACTATCACTACCTATCCCAGCTGTCGGAAGATCCGGGTCTTTTATACACAAGAGTTGACTTGACCAAGCCCCTGCGTGTCAGCGTGCCCTGTCCCATGGCAATGGCAGCAACAAGCGTTGCTTGCCCCGGTTGCCCGGAGATATATATCTGACCCGGGTTTTGTGTATAAAAGAGTTACCCGACCAAACCCGCCCCATGTCAGCGCGTTCCGCCCCGCGGTGATGGCAGCAAATACCGTTGCCTACCCCGGTCGCCCGGATAATACTTATTCAAGACCTTTTTCTTACCCGGGTCCTGTGCACAAGAGTTACCCGACCGAACCCACCACGTCTCAACACGTCTTGGTTTCAGGGTCACTCAATCCGGATCTCGCTCGCCCGAGCCGCTGCGGCAAAGAGGGAAACTAAAGACCGCCGAAATCAGCGAGGTGCACCTTCTCCGTTTTCCCAGCAATTACCGAGCGACCGGAGCTTGGGATCCCAGGACGAGCCCCCAAATCTGTTTGAAACAAAATTCAATAAATTTTAATTTATTGACTCCTAATTACCCAATCTCTCTTCCTGTGCCATACCACTGTCCAGCTGTGCCCCACTCTTATTACTTTCGCCTTCCACAGGTTGGCGACCTTCCTCTCTGAAAGTGCTGACACAAACATTATTTTGTTGACGGTACATCAAGATCTGGTTTAACATTTTTTTTATCAATTCTGCTGGTACATTCTATCCTCGGATATTTCATTAACTTGTATCATTTTTGTATAGCTCAAGCATTTCGGTTATCTCAGCTTTTTGCAGAAAGTATATTTTTTAGAAAGAACTTATTTGCTACAATAATTACACATCAAAGTTAGTATTTAATTAACCACAATTATGCACTGAAAAGTCGAGATACTCTTCCCTAAATAACTGAAGAGTTAATAGTTCTCTTGCTGTACCCCTTTCCTGTAAGCTTTTCCTTTATCTGCAAAAACTATCATTTTTCCCATTTCTAACACCCTTAAATGTCAGTCACCTGTCCAGGCTTAGTAGCCAATCCGAGGTCCAGTATGGCCCACCTGTAGTGAACTATCCACATAACATTTCAAGTACCTGTGCTATTTATAATGTGAGGAGTATGACAGGCAAGACGGATGATCTTGAAGCTTGGGTGAGTATTTATAACTGCTATGTTAATATTATAGAGATTTGTTTGAAAGGGGGACTCGGAAATCCCAATCATACACATAACGGAAGTCCTGCCTCCTCTACCAGCTCTTTGCTCATATATGTAACTCTACTACCATCGTATTCGTAAACTCGAAGACTTGACAATAAATACTTAAGTGTGAGTTCATTAACTGGGAAAGAGGAGTCCTCTGAATCAGTCCAGTGATGACAGGATCTGATATCCATCATCTCCACCAAACCTGCTTGACAACGAACTCTATTTTTCCAGAGCGGCGGGTAGAGGAGGAGGAGTGAAGTGAGGGCTGCCGGGAAGGTTAGGGCTTACTTTATATCTGGGCAGTGGATATACAGAGCTACGACACATACATCTCCCGAACGCCCCCTTCCTCTAACCGGAAGAAAAAAGATCCTGTAAGGTAAGGCTTTTATTTCCTTTCCATCTTTTTCATTTATTTAAGTGCATTGTTTTGTTTTATTTCGTTCATATAAAGTTGAGCTTACAATGGCAGGGGACCTCAGACCTGTGGCATGTGACCCTTGCTTGATGTCGGAGCTTAGGAACGTGTCTGACGTTCCTGACTCTTAAACTTGCAATAAGCGTGTCCAGCTGCAGCTCTTGTTTGACCGCATGACGCCTCTGGATCTGCGGATGGACGTGGATTACGTATTTAATGAACTGGTCACACTGCAGATAAGGAGGGCTGAGGGAGACAGTGAATGTCTCCAGCTACCACATGATGCAGAAAGTACACATCACCCACCCGCCATCGTTATTGTATTTAGCGAGTGCTGATTTCTTTAACTGTTTTTATATCTCTGCTTATGGAACTTGTAACCAATAGATGAACAAAATTCAATTTAAGGCAGTTTCATATTTTGCAGAGTCCCAATTAACCAAACAAATCACATCTTTCCTTTGTCAAACTTGTACATTATCGTCTGAAAGAATTCTGGCAGACTTGTCAGCGAGACTGCTCCTGGATGAAGCCATGCTGACTCAGCCCTATTTTACTATGCACCTCCAAGTACTGCATTACAAGGGCCCAGTTCTTCAGCGAAATATCCCAGGCCAAGACGTCTCCAGCTGCTTTATCAACATCCCTCCAACATAAGTTCGAAAGTTGGAACGTTCAATGACAAATGTGCAGTTAATACCAACCATGGCTCCGCAGTTGAAATTTAACATAACATAATCAATTAGAGATTGTGCTACTTTAGATTTAGTCCTATGCAATGGAAAGTCTAATTAATAACATTACTACAATGGACCCTGTGAAACCTGACTGTGGCGTAGTTCATTCTGAAACTACAGATTGGAATTTGAACAAAGGAAACTAAGAGGATATGAGTGGTAAGTTGGCTGAGTTGGCAAGTTGGTGCTTTGGGCAAATCACTAAAAGCTTTGCCAGGAGACATGCAATAGCTAGTATTTGAAAAGATACATTATTTATAACACATATACATTCTTCAAATACATAAATATCTAATTGAAGAGAAAAATCAAGCATGGCTAATGAGGCTAATACAATTGCAACATTTAAAAGGCATCTGGATGGGTATATGATTAAACAGGGTTTATAGGGAAATGGGCCAGGGGCTGGCAAACGTGATGACATGCGATTGGGATATCTGGTTTGCCATAGACGAGATGGACCGAAGGACCTGTTTCCGTGCTGTACATCTCTATGACTCTATTCTGCGGCCTCATTATTGATAGTGGCCTCGAAAATCCGATCAATGACCGATCTCAGGCTAACTGCCCTATGATTTCTTGTCTTTTGCCTCCCTTCCTTCCTTGCACAGAGAATTTACATTCCGATTTTCCAGTTCTCTGGGACGCTCCCTGAGGACATTTATTTCTGAAAATCCACCACAACAGCTTCCACAATCTTCTCCTCTATTTCCTTCAGAACTTTGGAATGTTATCCTTCCAGTCTGTGTGATTTATCCATCTTCAAACATTGCAGCTTCCACAGCACATTCTCATCAGGACCGACCACCACACTCATCTCTCGCCCTTGACTGTCTTGACGTGCTGGAATGCAGCTAGCTGTCAAATATTGTGAGGACTGATGCAAAGCACCTATTCAGTTCTTCCTCCAATTCTTTGTTCTCTGTTTCTCTGTAGCTAGCCTCGTTTTCAGATTGTCCAATGTTAACTCTTGCATCTCTTCCTTTTATACATCCTAACGAAACTCCTGCAGTCTCCTTTCATCTTGGGGATCTCGCCGATACGTTCCATATTCTCCACCGAATTGTTCATTTTAACTTATCCTCTGCAGCTAAAGAAAGGCTTCCCAATCTTACCGAGACTGAGGGAGATATTCCAGGGAATTGACTGCAGAAGGCAACATGTAACTACACTAATCCTGCTGGTCATCATTGGCTCTGCTGTCTCACAGTGCCAGGGACTTTGGTTCAATTCCAATCTCTGGAACCTATCTGTGTGGCGTTTGTACAATCTCCCCATGTTTGTATTTGGTGCATTGACTCCTTTCATCTCTCCACTGCCTGTCTCCGTGTTTATGCCATTGGCAGTATTTCTGCTTCAGGTCGATGACGAAATGCGGCAGATGCAACTAGTTTTCTTAAAGTGACCCTGGTGTTCAGGCTGCCCTGGATGTTCAGGAGACTTGCCTGGCCACTTGTGTGAGTGCAGAGTCACTATTTCCCATGCTGTCCTTCTCAATCCCTCAGTCCATCCATTACTGCATGCGGCCATTCCTGGAGCCACTCCTGAGTCTCCCCAGAACTCATCGCTGGCACTGGATGCTCCGCATGCAGGGCTGTGTACAGAAAGACACTGGACACTTTCTGACTCACTAGGAATGCTGGTTAAAGAGTTTGTCATTGAAAGGAACTGAATAACTAAAATCCAATTGAATAGCAAAGCAGAGTAAACGGGCTGTTTGGCATCCAATGGCGTGGTCTTCGTTCAAACCATGTTTGGACCAAAGTACTAGGGGATCCCACATCCAGGGCTGTATACAGGGCTTTAAAATAATTGCGGCGCGGGAGGGGAAGGCCAAATATTGTCTGAATTATAACACCTGAGCTAAAGGAGAAGGTAAGAGTGCAGAACTCAAGAGAAGTTATTAAAATCTCCAATACAGACATAAATATGAAAGAGCGTATGGAGAATGTTAACAATCAAACTTCAAGCCTACTGGACAAACAAATGACAATGTGAAGAGGAACGGTTAATATAGAACCGAAGGTGTTATATCTGAATGCATGCAGTATAAGAAATAGGATAAATGAGCTTGTGGCGCAGATCGGAATTGGCAGGTATGAACTGGCGGACATCACAGAGACATGGCTGAAAGGGTATCAGGATTGGGAGCAGAATATTCAAGAATATACATCTTATTGAAAATACAACAGGTGGGCAGAGGAGGTGGGGTTGCCTTACTTGTGAGAAAAAAAAACTAAATCAACAGTAGGAAATTAAGTAGGGTCAGATGATGGGGTATCTGTGTGGGTAGAATTGAGGTATGCAAAAGGTGAAATAAAACATAATTGAAGTCTTGTACCAACCTCCAAACAGTAGTCATGAGCTGGGGCATAAGGTACACCAGAAGAGAGAAAAGATGTGTAGGAAGGGCAAAGTTAGAGTGATCATGGGGATTTAAAAAGGAAGGTTGTTGAGCGTGAGGACGGGATCAGCCAGTTGGAGGATGGTGGTGGTGTTTGGGTGCTGTTCAGGCCTTTGTTCCAGGAAGAAATGGAGAGACCTGAGACCATCTTAGTGGGGACGGGGTGTGGGGAGGGGTGTTGGTGAATGTGGTGCAGGCTCGAAGGGCAGAATGGCCTACTCCTGCACCTATTGTCTATTGTCTATTGTAACGGGATGGTACGTCCATTGGAAAGAGGAGGTGGATGGAGCCTGCAAAATGGAAATTCTTATATTGGTGTAAAGTGTCAGATGAATCACGGATGTACATGGGCAGAGACTGGAACAAGTGGGATTACTGAGTCAAAGTAGGAAGAGATGAGTTGTTTGTCGCAGATGCAGTCTGAAGCAATGTGTCTGCCTGGGCCACCCGGTTTGTGGATGTGTGGAGGAGATGGAAGCGACTTGTGCTATCAGAGGGCCATCAGCTTGGGACCAATGGCTGTTGTTTGGGAGGGCAGTGTGTGGGGGAGGGGATCACCAGGAGAAATTAGATTTGTTATCGCATTTGATACAATGGTCTGATGTGCCATGGTGAGGGTCATGGTCTCAGGGAAGACTTGTTATAAGTTTTTTTTCTCTCACTTGATTCTTCTTCTGATTGTGCAGCTATTCTGAATTTCTGTATCTCCATCAAGTGCAGACAACATGTATTTTCTTGCCTAGTGTGGCCCCTCAACATTTCTTGAACATTTTTTTTACAGTATGTGCAACAATGGGCGTTTGTCCTTCTAATTTGCTTCCAATTCAAGGAAAACGTGAGAATATGATTTGAACTCCGGCAGTGTTTCCATTATGTGCAATTTAATTGATTCTTTATCCTCATCACACTCACTCTTTCAAACAAATAATGAATAAGTCCGTCAATTCTGCAGATTTTTTTTCAGCTCGGACGATTGCTGGGAATGTTACAAAGGACATACTTCAGTGTCACAGAAATACAAATGTTCAAGTGCAAGGTGCCATATCCTGGTCCATCCTAAATTATTAACAAGCTTTATAAATAAAACATGCAGAGTTAGTAGAGTGTACGTAAAAGGAGAGTTCAGCTCTCTGTTCAAAATACTATTTTTTGGCTCCCTCATAAAAGACTTTAACTCACTCTGTAAATTTCCCAAAATAAGACCAGCAAGAGACTGTCCCGCCATTTCCATCGCTGTGAGCATCATGTGGTGAGGAATACAATCTCCAAGGTTGCACAGCATCCTGGCTTGAATCAATATCATTGTCCCTCCACTTTCACTTGTTCAGAATACCGTGGCTCTCTTTGAAACATATCTGTTGGTATCCCTGCACCACGAGGGTCACTGGCGTTCACCACCATATTCTGAATGGAAATTAGATACCGGCAATAAATGCTGCTCTTGCTAACGGAATTCACCTCACAAGAACAAGAACTTTAATCTGTTCTATTAAAGGCAGCCAGTCCAACAGATTTGATTTCTAACGCAGTTTTAATGAGGCTTTTATTTTGACCTAAGCATCTGATCTTTATGTAACTCCATGAAACATCCACGAGTGGTTTCGCAGTGCTGGTTAAAAATCGCATTTGCATGTTGTGCTCTTCATTCTGAAAGGGAGAGCCTTTGTGCGATTGAGAATGCTTTCATTATTTGTCAGTATCTAAAAGCAATAGCAACGTAGAAACTAACATCAGGAGTAAGTGATTGGACAATTTGACCAAGTCTGCCATGTGATAAGATCATGGGTGATCTGATTGTGGCCTGAAACACACATTCCTGCTTTGCCTTATAACGTTCGTGCATCATTCTTAGGCGATAAACTGTCTGCCTGTGCCTTAAGAATATTCAATATGTCACCTTCCATCGCTCTCTGGGAGGGAAGTTCCCACAGATGTAGAACCTTTGAGATGGTTAAAACAATCACCAACTCCTTAACTGAGATATTCTCCAGTTTCCAATAGTCAATCCATTTCTGGAAAGCTCTTGCACAAATTGAAATATTGTTTCAGCATTCAACTTGAATAGACTACTCAGAATATTATGTTTTAAACGTGATCATGCGTCATTTGCCTAAACTTCAAATGATCCCAGACCAGTCTGACAATGCTTCCTCCAGAGATAAATGCTCCTCACAGGAATCAGTTGAGTGAATCTGCTCTGGACTGCTTTTCATGCCATTCTGCCCTCAGAATTCCTGTGTGTTCTCATCATTACCCTGCAAAACTGTAGAAAGTGTTCCCTACTTCTGGATGTATTCTCTTTCAAAAGATTTGAAAATTTATATTGCCTCCCTATGATGTGCAAGCAATGTGTTTTTTGTGTGATCCAGGTGCTTGATTCCTCTGTGTCTCAGTTTTGCAATCTCTCCATTTGAATAATACACTGTTTTTTTTTCCATTCAAACCACCAATCTATTCAAACACAGACACATTTTTCCTGCTATGCTCCATATGCCAATTCACTTGAGCAATTCGAGCTCTCGAAAATACTATGAAGTGGAGGTCAACATCCATTTGATAATTAAAACCAATGCACCCAGCGAAGATATCTTTGCCTTATAATATGGTAAAGGAATGTGACAAGTGATGTAGCCCATCTCTTTTTTGACGTACAATTTCTTTTAAAGGATTGGTTCAGTGAAATTGAATCCTTTCTCGCACTCTGTAATTAACAAGTAACCATTTACCTGTCTAGGGGCGGCACGGTGGCTCAGGGGTTTACACTGCTGCCTCACAGCGCCAGAGACCGGGGTTCGATTCTAGACGCGGGCAAATGTCTTTGTGGAGTTAACACATTCTCGTTGTGTCTGCGTGGGCTTCAACCAAGTGTTCCCGTTTCCTCTCACAATCCAAAGATATGCAGGTTAGGTAAATTACCCATGCTAAATGCCCATAGTGTTCATGGATGTGTAAGTTAGGTGCATTAGACAGGGGTAAAAATAGTTAATAGGGTGGAGGAATGCATGTGAGTGGTTAACTCGTCGGAAGGTCAGTATGGTCCTTCTTCGGCTGAAGTGTCTGTTTCCCCGCTGTAGGAATTCTATGATTCTGACTCTAACAGTGCACAAATCACTAACAAACTGAACAATCACTCTGTAACTAACTACCTCTTCTGGAATGAACCAAAATTTTCTTGATATGCTGTTTCAATAATGCATATTCTACTCATAAATCCATTATTAGTAAGAACAATAAATTAATAATTAGTTTCTCAAAGTTCATGCAGAATAGATTCACTTGAAATTTCCGTATCTTATCCCCTCATCTTTCTCCGCCTGAAATACTTGCTTCGTTGATTTCTGGTTTCAAGAATATTTGCTCAGCGTGTTGTGCGCCTTTATTGGTGGATAGAGCTTTTTAGACAGAGCATGGAGATTTTTTTGTGAAACCCCAATATTTCTTTCACAGATGAAACTTCCCTGTTATCATCTTTTCATATAGGAGTTGGCTCTCCCGATCTGTTCAATTGCCTCTCTGTTATATATCCCGCCTTGATACAAGAAAATCTTATATAATGATTTGTTTCAGATTATTAACTCTAAAATTGACCCTTTGTCTCCAAATGTTAAAGCGGAAATATTAATTGGCAGAATTTGAATTGTTGTCTGCGTGAAGTTACTGCTTGGGCCTGATAACTGAACGGTTTTGATACATTCTATCACCTGGACACCTGCAAACTGCTACCTACAGGCGTTCATTTTTCTGTGTAATCACCGAAAAGTACCTTGCCATTTCAAAGGTCATCATGGTATTGCCCACAATTTTGCAAGTTCGCCATTTTTAAGCACCAATAGATTGATATCCATTTCATATCTTCCCTTTCTTAGATTTTCAATCTTTAAATTCTTCCGTATTACGGTCAGACGTTTTTGCAAAAAAATATAGATTGTGGCCTCATTCCAATGGTGTTGACAATGTAATATTTTTGCACCTTGTCCAAACTGTCAGTTTGCAGCAATGCTAACATGTTTTGTATCTCTATCACAGACAGACAGGAGGCTGGAAGAGTACAGCAAGTCAAGCAGCATCAGGCGGTGAAGAAGGGGTTAACCACGAAACGTCGACTTCTCCACCCCTTGATTCTGTCTTGTCTGCTGTGTTCTTCCAGCCTTCTGTCTGCCTATTTCGAATTCCAGCATGTGTATTTTTTTAAATTTGTCTCTTGCAGCCCCATTTTCCAGTTACCAGCCTGCAATTGCAGAAAAAAATATTTAAATCGAAAAAGAATGCTCAACACTCATTACATCTAATTTAAATGGTCATACACTTGAAATGTTGACTTCTCCACCTCCCAATTCTCTACCTTCTGTCAGTCAACCTCTGAACAAGCCAATACTATACCCGTAACCACCTGGGAACAAACCTTCAAGATCAGTGTTTTATGCAGCATCTTGCCAAATGCCTCTGAAAGTCTCGATATACTACGTCCACTGGATCTCGAATATCCAACTTCCTCTTTGCATCCTTAATGAACTCCAGAAGATTTGTCCAACATGACCTACCCTTCATGAAAACGCTGCAACTAGTGACATGATCTTTGTTTTTCCAAGTGTTCAGCTATTTCCTTCTTTATGATTGATTCCAATAACCTTGCAACACAGAGGTCAAGCTCATTGGAATATAAAATCCCACCTTTTGCCTATCTCCCTTGTGAATAAGAATGTCATATTAGTAAGTTTACAATGCATTGGCACCTTTCCACAATCCAAGTAAATTTTCAACATCACAACCAATACATCTATCATCTCTGCTGCTAGCTACTTTAATACTATTGGGACTTATCTGCCTTTCATCCCATTAGTTTACTTAATACATTTGTCCCTGGTCATAGTAATCATAGAACATAACAGCACAGTTCTGGCCCAGCGGTCCTCGATATTGTGCCAACCTGTGGAACCAATCTGAAGCCTATCTATGCTACAATATTCCGTTTTCATCCATACGTTTATCAAATAACCATTTAAATGCCCTTGAAGCTGGTCAGTTCACTACTGTTTCAGGGCGGGCTTTCCATGCCCCTACAACTCTCTGAGTAAAGAAACTACCTCTGACATCTGTCCTATGTCTATCACCGCCACCTCCCCCACCCCGCCATCAATTTAATGCTATGCCCCTCGTACAACCAATGCCATCCGAGGAAAAAGGCTCTCACTGCTGTTACGACCCGGGGTAAACCCCTCTGCTCATTTAAACCAGCAACACAGAAAGGATTCACCCTGTGCTGTAAAATTCCAGAGGCAAAGAACTATCCTGAAATTACATTTAAAGTAAAAATTAACAACTTCATTCTTTAAGTCTAACAACAATTACAACTCCTTTACCTTAAAACTATCTTTTACATCCACCTCTACAATACTAGTCCGATCAAAAATTCTTGATTAAGATTTTAAAATAATCTTATCTCAAACCCAGACAACTGTCGATCTTTCTCCATATTTCTGTCTTCGTTTCTTATTCTTGAGAATTCTGCTTCCCAGGTCTTTAGTTGATAAAGGTACCTGTCAGGGAGCAGATCTTTCTGCTGCCAGGCTGGACTTGTTGGCGGCTTGTTTCTCTTTGCTGCTCTGGCCAACTGTTCAACATGTTTGATATTTATATACCAAAACATTGGATCTTTTCATTGGTTTTAATATTGTCAAAACAATAAATACAATCTTGATTGGCATTTTGTATCTTGGGACATCATTTAAACTCATTGGCTGAATTTGTATTTGTTTTGTCTCATAGCAACCCAGACACTACTAGCTGTTTGAGCAAATATTACATCGTTAATTTTTCTAGTGCTCTGTGCGCTTGCTAAGCCCTTGACAAACCTTTTAACTCTATTAATGGTATAGTACACTTAAAACTTCTTAACACTGTCCACCCTATCTCCCTCTCTGATTATCTTATATAGATCAACTAAGTCACCTCTCAACCTTTTTCTCTCGAGCGAAAATAATCGCAACTACCTCAGACTTTCCTTAAAAGACCTTCCCTCCAAATCAGGCAACATCCTCGTAAATCTCTTTTGAACCCTTTCCAAACCTCCTCGTCCTTCCTATGATACAGCGACCAGAACTATGCGCAGTACTCCTAGTGCGGCCACACCGGAGTTTTGTCACCTGCAGTATGATAGCGTGGCTCCAAAATTCAAACCCTTTACCAATAAAAGCTAACATTCCATACGCCTTCTCAACAAGCCTATTAAGGAGGGTGGCAACTTTGAGCGATCTCTCTGCTCATCGATACCGCCAAGAATCTTACCATTGGCCCAGTATTCTTCATTCCAGTTGCTGTTTCCAAAGTGAATCACGTCTCACTCTTCCACATTAAACTCAAGTTGCCACCTCTCAGCCCAGTTCTGCTGCTTATCTATGTCTCTCGGTAACTTGCAACATCCTTCAGCACGATCCACACTTCACCCATCTTAGAACTATCCGCAAATTTACTGACACATCATTCAATGCCATCATCTCATTTATAACAATGACAAACAGCCGTAATCCCAACAAGATCCTCTGTAGGAACTGCAGTGTTTAGTGTCGTCTGTGAAAACAGGAAGCATTGCTTTTGTGACTCTGCCATTTTTGAGTTTCTCATTGTTACCTTGTCAGTTTAATCCTGAAACAATCCAGCACTTAGTTTCACTATGTGCTTCCTTTTTCTATGCTAGTGAAAGCTTCTGGTATCAGTGTTTATGCTTCCGTTCATTTCCTGTCATATCTTCTTTTAATGTTGTGTTGTAACCCTTTGATTTTTTTTTGTTTTCATGAATTCATCGAAAGAGGGATTTGCTGCGTTGGTCAGAATTTATTGCCCATCCTTGATTGCACAGAGGGCAGTTAGGAGTTATCTACATTGCTATGGGTCTGGAGTCACATGTAGGTCAGACAAGGAAAGAATGGCAGTTGCCTTCCCATAGAAAATTAGGGAACTAGGTGAGCTTCTCATGACAATCTATTCATGTTTACTATCAGTCTGTTAATCTCAAATTTAAATTCAAATTCCACCATCTGCCATGCCAAGAATCGAACCCAACTCCCCAGAACATTATCTGGGTCTCTTGATGAACGGTTCGGCAATAACACATGAGGCCTTACCCAATCCCCCGGAGCGTGACAAACTTGTGCAGTATGATTTGCGCTAGTTTTTGCCCTCATGCTGTCATTAACTTCCTTATCTTGACATGGATGATTTTTCTCTGTCATGCAATTCCTCTTCTCTCCCGAATATACTTTAATTGAGAGCTATTTAGTATCGCCTTAAGTATCTGCCAAATTTCTTCATCTGCCCTGCGTTTGACCGCTCCCCCTACCCCACAGCAACCCCTTCATTAGGCCACTGATAGTATCATTGCCCAACACTAAGGCTCTTTTATGTGACTCTGTCCTCACTCTTTCAATCATCGTGTTGTGGTCACTCCTTCCCAGAGGATCCTTAACTGCAAGATATTTTTTCATTGTTTCCTTATATCAAATCGAATGTGGCCTGCTCTCTGATTGGTTCCATGACATGTGCTCTCAGAAACAATTCTTCATATACTCTATGAATTGTACTTCGGTCCTACCCTTTGCCAAGTTGATTACTTGTTTCAATATGCACGTTCATCCGACCGTTATTATCTTGTCACGACCCCTCATTTTTTCCGACCTCAGAAGTGCTTTGTGGAGATGGTGGTATCTTCCTTTGCTTTTTATTTGCACCTGTATTGATTTTCATTTTGTTCCCACGTGCCAACATCATTTCTTAATATAGTCTTGATATCATACTTAATCAAAACATCATTTCCACCTCCTTTCTGTTTATGTCTCTCCTTTGGGAATACCGAGTACCCATTAACAGTTCACTGCCCAGTCCTGACCTTCCTGCAACCATGTTTCAATCATCCTTACAAGGCCATACCCATTTGACTCTATATCTACTGCTAGCTCATCAATTTTATTCCAAATACTGTATGTTTTTAGGCCTATGGTTCTTAAATAAGTTATTTTGATTTGGATTTCCCCTTTAATATTTTCTTTAGTACGAGCTTCCTGATCTCACACACCTCACTCCACGTCCTCACACTTCCCATCTTTTTTTTTAATTTCTGATAAACATCTCTATCATTTATTACAACCTCCAACTCACATTTTGGACTGATTTGATTCCTTTTCGCAGCATGGTCATGAGACTGGTCGTGCATGATGTCCTACTCACCTTTACCTTCTGCTCCATTCCTAACCTGCTGCTTTGTTTCTCAGCCTCCTGGTTTATTAGTTTAAATCCACCTAATTTGCACTAGACAATCTCCCCACCAGGATGTTGGTAGTCCTCCAGTTAAGATGAAAACTGTCCATTTTTTAAATCTCCTACACCTCCTGGAAGAAGTCCCGATGTTACAGAGGTCTGAAACCCTCACCCCTGAACTCGGTCTTTATCCATATGTTAATCTATACTGCCTTCCTAATTCTTACGTATTTTACACGATGCACTGGGTGTAATTCAGACGTTACAAACGAGTTTCTCTCTCTCTCACACACACACACACACACACACACACACAGCTCTCTCACACACACACACATACACAGGCACAGAGACACGCGCATACACACACACAGCTCTCACACACACACACATACACAGACACAGAGACACGCACATATACACACACACGCACACAGATACACAGACACAGACGCACACAAATACACAGACACACGCACACACAGACACAGACACACAAACACACAGACACAGACAGACACAAACACACACACACGCACCGCATTACTTTGTAGAAGAATACCACGAACCTTATAACAAACTGGAATGAAGGATTTACTTAAAGATAGGATGCGAGAAGTTAGATTTACTCTTAAATGATCAGAATAGAAAAAGAAGTGAACTTATTGCAGCGCTGAAAACTATGAAAAAAACAGGGAAAATGAGAATACCCCATTTCTCTTTGCTGGTATTACAGCATCTAGGAGTCCCAGTTCCGAGACTGTCAGCACAAGATATCGGAGTGAGGTAAGGAAAATAAATCTTTATGGAGAGTGTTGATAGGATTTGGAATGCCCTGCCTGGGAGATTTTTGTATGAAGATTCAAGAGGGAGCTGGATATATATTTGAAAATCCCGAATTTAAAGGGCTACAGTGACAGAGGTAGCAAACGGGAGGATCTTGGGAGATATTTCACAAGCTGATGCATACACAGTGATCCAATAGACACTTTGTGTTTATTAAAGTTCTGTACTCTATCATGTACAGATGCAAGTCAAAGCCAGTATCAGATTATTTCTTGTTGTAAATGCTGGCAAATATCTGATCGCATTTGCTGCAGCATAACCATTCAAAATGCAAGTGTTGCAAGGTCAGCTTGATGATGAGCACTAATTAGTACTCAGCACATGAATAGTTTAAATGTTGTATCCCAATTACTCAAATAATTATTTCCTTTGCTTTGGCACAAAATTCTTTGAAAATGTCTGTCTGTTCACTCACACGAATATATGTTCATCGTTCTTTCACACATTTCACATTAAATACTATTCATTCTAAAAATTGCAAGGTTTCAAATTATTGTTCACTTAAATTTAATAAGAAAATCATTTATTTAAACTATTATTCACAGTGCATGTTGAATTATTGGCAGTTCTCAACGTTTGGTAAATAGCTGAAACTCGCACTTTTCGATGAGAAATTAAATTGATTGATTATATATAAATGTATAAGAACACTATTTCTATATGACGTTCAATCGTTTTCTCACTCTGAAAATATAATCATTCAGAGGCCAACCACGTTCCAAATGTTGGAGCGACGATGTATTCATTTGACTCCTGGCAATGAATATGTAAATTTGATCACCACTATAGTCAGATATCTGTTCTTTGTTCGTTATTAAACAAAATACACATTCCTTATTTTTGTACCATATAATTTTGACAGTATCTACATTTTAGTTCCATAAATATAACAACAACCTAATTGTTTTCAGAGATGATGCAATTATTGTTTGGTTGAATAATCATATGTCACATTTTTGCCCAAATCACGAATATAGCAAATATGTGATTATATTTTAGATCAGTAAACTCATCAGCTTCCAATCATAACCTACGTTGAAAATGGATTTTGAAAGATTGGAATTTAGTCACAGCTGTCTGTGATGCTTAGTAAGATATTGGTCTGCTCTTAAGTGTATTCAGAGAGCTTCCACCTGGGTCAGGGCAGTCATTGAAACGTTATTTCACAACAAAATTCTTTGGACTCCACCTTGGATAGGGGGATACCAACCAACAGGCTATCAATAGTCTCTGTGTAGGTACAAATGCTGTCCAAATTAGATCAAAGACTGACCAGCAACCATGCCTTACAAATTCATCTTCAGTCTGAGCCTGGCCCGGGGGCAGATGAATGGACATGGAGTGTCGGAATCACATCGCACAAGTTACTTATGGTGATGACATCTGGCCTGCCTCTCAGACTTCATGCATCTGCAACTCGGACCAGACACTGGGTGAAGACGTTACCAAGTTTGCACTCTTCTGCAGCACATTGTGTCTTACAAACAAGCCTTTGCAACCGTTTCCAGTAAGTGTCACCTTCACATTCACCAATATCAAAATAAAATTGTATATCTCTGCGGATGGCCAGAGATTAATGCAATTGTGACCCGACAGAATGTATTTGAAGAAAACAGTAGGAAGTGGCAAGTCAAGAATCACGTTAACAACTGAACTTGACGGATTCTGTCTTGTGTCGGTCGTCACACACATATTGAACTGTCTTTCAGGTGACTGCAACAATGCTCACCATAACTGGAGATCTTGGCCTAACGTCCCTACAAAGCTTCCTGGTCTCACACACACCCGTCCCTCACACATTCAACAATTTATAAGAACCACAAGCTGGGTGAAACAGGAAACATAGAACAGTATGGAATGAGACAATTCGTCACAGCAGATTCGTCGCCGACGATTAGCCACTGCCCTTTGTCAACCGAAATTGCTTATCCACTACCCATTGGCCACTGAAGACGATTCGTCCCCGCAAGTAAGTCGCATATTTTGAATGTTGGTGGTATATAAAATTGTCGTTATATTGGTTAAGATAATGTTTGCGTTGTTTCAGTATCAACTTATTTTCGTTGCAGGAGTTTTTTTTTAAAACTCATACTCGCTAGATACCTCCTCTGCTGGGATGTGAATACCTCACTGGCCCTACCTCCACGTTTCGTTTGAATCAGCAAAACCCACATTGCCTCTGGCCACTGCATTTGTTTAGCCACCTTTTCAAATGCGTTTTCAATCTCATTCTCATCACATTTAGGTAATGCTTGAACATACTTAAACAGTTTCTCACTGGGCTTCTGACGACAGGAACTTGTTCATCCTCACTCTCCTCCCCACGAACACTACCATCTGCCGCTATGTCCAGCCTTTTATGCTGACGTTCCATTTTTAGGTGTCAGTTTTTGCTGTTCGAAAGGTCTGTCTTTCTTTCTCCTCTGCTGCTGTTGTCCCTTTTCTCTCTCTTCTGCTGCTCTCTTTTTTCCCTCTCTTCTGATTTTAATCGCACCTCAAATTGTTTCATTTCCTCTGTCTTTTCCTTATCTCTCGCCTCAAACGTAAGCTGGTTCATTTGCAATTGAATTCTTGCTACCTCTGTAGATTCTGATGGTTTCTACAGCAAGTTCAGTTGATGAGCTCCTGCTGTAAGTATTTCTCCTATCGTCACAGAAGCAGGCAGTTCTAATTCCAGCCTCTCTACTAATTCTTGTAACTTGGTTGTATTCACTTTTCTGCTTACCTTCCAAAGTCACTGCATCCATATCCAGAAAATGTTTGGCGACTGAAAGAGCCATTACGATCTCAAGCTTTGTCTGCCAACAAAACCAACACCCGAAATAAATACACAAGCACCTCACAATCACTTTTAAAATGCCGCAAAAAGCCCCCAATCTGTTATGGACTCGGCTCGACCACTAGAAACTTTATTAAGCAGGCAGCCCAGAGCATGACTTTGCATCTTGTATCGGTAAGTGTACAACGAACAAACCCAAAGTAAGATACCTTGGTTGTCTACTAGATTTGAAAACAGACAAAAACTTCATTCACAAAATTACACAATGAAACACAAAGAACAGGATGAAGAACCCCTACAGAACACAACCTATTCAACTAGAATTAATTATGCTATTCTGAATATACACAACAGTCCCAAATATCAAACTCCCTTTAAAATCCAATATAAATGGAACCCATGCTTACAGGTTGAAGAGCAAAAAAGAGACTTTCCACACAGCTCCCTGTTTAATTTCTCAGCTCAAGCCTCAACTGAAAACTGTTGAGCTGAGCTCAGCTCAGCTAATTCAGCTAAAAAGAGCTGACGGCTCCCCTTTCATTATATACATCACTTTTCATCTCTGTAGCAAACCCAGCTGACCAGAGTCAGGCCCCGTTTTATTGCCCTACCGAAAAAAAAGTCAGGGACAATCTCTTTGCAACAAGGAACAGCTTTTAGACAAAAAGGGACTATCTTTGAGACAGAGAAGACAGTCCAGTGCTCTGTACGGCGGTCACAATCTTGTGCGAATGGTTAACTCTATCAGAGTGTGACGGCTGACAGATTAGTGAACAACATGATGTTCAGTGCAGGGCCACACAGCAACTGCCCATTGAATCGGTGAGAGTTCATTCAGAACCTGGAGCTCTCTCTCAACCTAAATGGGGGCTCCACAGAACTATGTAAACTGTGAAAGAGTCATAGAATACTATGTGTATCCTAAAGCACGGAGACAGTCCCTTTAGGCCAAACTGGTTCATGCTGACCAAGATGTTAATCCATGCTAAAATCATTTTTTCTGCACTCGGCCCATATCCTTCTCAATATTTCCTATGTGTCCAAATATGTGTCCACATATGTGTCCAAATGTGAAGACCTCCATTGGGGAAAACGTGTTATATTTCATGCTATCAATGTTTTGTTTTGGAAATAATAAGTGTTCGTCCATAATGTTCAAAGTTTAATGCAATCAGTTTTTTTATTCTTCTATGAAGATACAGATTAAACAGTAATTTTCCTCACACCCTCCTCATGGTACCATGGTACCAGTGCAGGAATTAATCTGGTGACACTCCTTTACACTGTCCCATTGTGGCAAGGAGATAATTCCTTATAGAGGAGAGAAAATCTGTTCACAGTGTCCCAAGTACTGTCTCAACAACACACCACAACCTCAATAAGGTGTCTTCATGCTTATACTTTCATCATTTTGCAATGAAGGGCACCACACATTTACTGTGCTGATTACTTACTGCTCCGTATGAATTCTGTCAGTGACTCATGACCAAGGACATCCAGGTCATTTTCACCAGGAGCAGTTCCCATAATCTTGCCTGCTCATAAATACAAAATGAGAAGGATGGTATGTTTTTCCAAATCATTTCTTTGCCTTATGAAGCAAAGCCACACCAACATCAACATCACTATTGACACTGGAGATGGTTGGAGGTGCTGCGGAGACAATGGCCTAGCTGTATGATCTCTGAGATATTAGTTCAGGGACCCAGATAATGACCCAGATCCCGGATTTGATTTCCACCTCGGCAAATGTTGGAACTTGAATTCAATAAAACATCAGGAATTAAGAATCAATTAAAACAATGAAACCATTGTCGATTGACCTACCTGGCAACGCCATGCCCTTTAGGGAAGGAAATCCAACATCTTCACCTGATTAGGCTTACGTGTGACTCCAGACTCAAAGCAATGTGGTGAACTCTCAGTTGCAGTTTGAAATGGCCAAGCCAGCCATTCAGTTATCTCAGTCACTATTAAGTCTCAGAGAAATGAAACCGGATAGAACAAAGCACTGACTACCTACAGCCCATGGAATGCACTGGTCAGCAACGCAGTTCACCAACACCTTCTCAAGGACAATGGGGAAATGGAATTAATTATTGGCCCAGCATCCCATTAATGAATAAAAGAATATGCTTACACTCAGGGAAGAGAGACGAAGCGACATAATACACTATAAACAGTGACTTTGATGTATACCTTACATGGTCACAGTTTTCAGTAGTATAGTAACAGGAGAAAAATGAAGAAGGTATATCTCGTTTGTTTTTCATCCCAACTAATCATCAAAAATCCGTTTGTTTGCTTCTTTGCCTCTATCTTTCCCTTTTTCTATCTATTCTACTCAGTCCTTCTCCCCTTTACAAAAGACGTCGCTGTCACCAACATCAATCACACGATTTCCCAGCGGCGTTCAGTTCTGATGTCTGGTCACTGGACTGAAAATGCCAAATCTTTTTTTCTCTCCACCTGAGGCAGTCAAGTCTGCTCAGTTTCTCTGGAAATTTCTCGTTCTTTTTTGATTCTGATCTCTTGCATCATTCTTTGTTTTATTTAACCTTTACTGTTGTTATTACATAGGATGTCTGCATCGCTGACAGGGGCAGTATTTGTTGACCCTTTACTGCGAGGTCATTCCCGAAGGTAGTACAGAGCCAAGCACATTACTGTGGGTCTGATGTCAGTCTTAGGCCAGATCAGGTAATAATGATGGATTTCTTTTCCAAACGACATCAGTGAAATAGATATAGACTAAATGCCGGTGATGTTATGGTCATAATTAGTGAAACTTGTTTTTATGTCCAAATCCTGCCATTTGAATTTACGTTCTAACATAATTTGTGGTAGGGTGTGAAACAGTGCCTTTCTGTGTAATAGGGCGACACAGTGGCACATTGGTTAGCACTGCTGCCTCACAGCGCCAGGGACCTGGGTTCAACAAGGGATGATTTAGTTCTGGACCCAACCCAATCTCGTCCCATTAGCCAACAATTGGACAATAGCCCTCCAAACCCGTCCTCATCATATATACATCCAGATGCCTTTGAAATGGAGGAATTCTAATCCTGGGTATAGCTGCAGTCGAACACGGCACGGTGGCACAGTGGTTAGCACTGCTGTCTCACAGCGCCAGGGACCAGGGTTCATTTCCCGACTCAGGTAACTGACTGTGTGGAGTTTGCACATTCTCCCCGTGTCTGCGTGGGTTTCCTCCAGGTGCTCCAGTTTCCTCCCACAGTCCAAAAATATGCAGGTTAGGTGAATTGGCCATGCTAAATTGCCCCTAGTGTTAAGTAAGGGGTATATGTAAGGGTATGGGTGGGTTGCGCTTCGGCGGGTCGGTGTGGACTTGTTGGGCCGAAGGGCCTGTTTCCACACTGTACGTAATCTAATCTTAAAAAAAACCTGTGTCTCTGAATTACATTTGTTGCAACAGTATTACACTGACACAGTGTCCCTCTTATGAGGTTATTTGAGAGACAAGAACAAGGTTGCGATCAAAATATTTGCAACTGAAATCGTGCTTCGAGCAAACCTGCAACCATAAATACATAAATAATAGTTTATTAAGCGTCAGCATTGATGGCGACTGGGGATATTATGGAGCTGATAGTGGATAAGTTTGATGATGGACAGAATACCGAGACAGAAGTGAATTCCTGGTAAAAATGTACTTCGGGATTGTGAACAATCTTGCTCTGAGGCGTTTGTGAGGGCGATTCTGAAATCTATGGATAATGAATAGAATTTGCATTTGAAACTGAAGACAACATTTTCTGTCTTTGACAAGTATAGGTAACAGAAATAGCAAAGAAGTTCGCCATGGTTCATGGGATTAGTAAATGAATAGAGATGAAGGTACTTACCAGGAACACCAACAATAGCGAGCATGGGATAGTAACCAGCCTCGATAATCACCAGTAAATTGTATATCCGATCTGATAATGTCGACCAATACCAGGAAAGATAGGAAAGATTCAAAGACAAACTCCTGTCCGTTATTGCAGTATTCCAGGCTAATGTTCGCAAATTCTGATCCATTAATGGAACTGTCCAGATTATTCTCAGATGTTTACCTCTCCTCTTCGCCTCTCTGCAGCTGCTGATCCCTGTTGGTGGCGGAGGTGATACATCTGCTGGTACAATGGCATAAAGCATTGCAAGAAATCCCTAACTAATAGGAGAGGGAAACCGTCCAGTGACATCATTAAGATCCATGGAGACTTACATCAATCATAGTCGCTGAACAAACAAGCGTTGTTCATTTGCAATACTGTAACCGCCTGAACCTTCACCACCACCACCCTCAAAAACCACAATCTAGATGTTGTTACCGTACTGATCACTCCTCTACTGGAACAGGCACCAGTCAATTTAGTTACATTGGATACATTTTCACACCATTACACGGGAAATGTGGATTTGCCTGGGCATTCCTTTCCATTGACCTAATGAGGCAATTTTTTTATCATCAACACTGAATGTGCATCAGCACCTTTTTTTAATATAAACTCACAAACACCAGAACACACTTTATTGGATTTAAAGCAGAAAGACTTAAATTGTTTGAGTTCAGTTCCAAAGCCAAATGTGGCATATGTTGTCACAAAGCTGATCCTTTTACAAAGTTATATAGTCCTTGAATTTTCTTCTTCAGTGGAGTTCTAAATGACCCAATATTCCAATATGTCTGTGTTTTGGAAGGTTCGTTTGGGGTCCTTTCGTTTATACCTAACTGGTAATGCCTCAGGCAGAACACTTTCAAATCTTTAAATAAAAACTTGTATAATCAAGAGGAGCTAGCCAGCTCTCTAGCTGGGCAGGTCTGTTCAGTTTGGGGGTTAGTTCAGTTACGGTCACTGTTGAAATTGGACGCTCTCCCCTCCTTCTGCTCTTCTGACCTCATAATCTGTAAGCTTTTTTGTACCAGATTTAGTTTTTGTGATAAAGCATTTGTTTACTGGAAGTATTGCAAGTAGTTTGGAACAACATCCTAATGTCAGGATAGCCTCTTGGTTGGATAAGGTAAGTTAGTTGACTATTCTATTTTCAGTTTCATGTGCTTCATTCCGTAATTTGGTGAATAAAGTCTGTTTGTTTAAAACTCGGCAGTCTGACCAGCTAATTCACTCCGGGAAAATCCACGATACACTAACCTTCAACAAATACCAAAGTTACATCTGGACTACCTGCCTCAAAATGTTTTGAGGGTCGGGCCTGGTCCATAACAGATTGGGGTCTTAGCGGAATTTAGACAGCGAGTGGCAGATTTTAGAGTCTGTTTTTTCGTGTGTGGATTTGGTGGGTAAACATAAATTCAGAAAGCAATAGCTCTTGTAGTGACAAAACGTGTTGTGGAAATGGGAGAATCGACCTTGGGAGTTTTTCAAAACGCACATAAGTCCAAGCTGCGGGAATTAGTAGGCAAGCTGGAGTTGAAGATACCTCCTAATGTGAGGAAAGATGAGATGATTGCAACAGTAGCTCAGCATTCCAATTTGCTGGAAACTCCATTGAGGTGTTTAGGAATGCCGAAACTTCAATCGCAAATAAAGTAGTTTGAGTTAGAAGCAGAAATGAAGCAGTTTGCGTTACGACTAAAATTGGAAGAGAAACAAAAAAAAAACGAATTGGTTTTATCCAGGAAAGAGAAAAAAAAACGAATGGCGTAATCAGGAGAGAAACAAAAAGAGAGAGCGTTTGAACTTCAGAGATGGACACTGAGAGTGGAAAGTCAACTGAAAACGATAGTGATGAAGACTGAACGTAAGCTTAGTTTGGAACAGTGTGAGGATAGCAAACCCATTTTATTCAAAATCCTAGTGAGATAATTTTTTAGTATGTTCACGCCTTGCCTACATTTGATGCGTAGAATGTGGAAATCTGTTTCATTTCATTTGAAAAACTGGCTAAATAATTGCATTGGCCGGTGGCCATGTGGGTTTTGTTGATCTAAATAAAACTTGTGTCGAGCCAATGAGGTATCTGCAACAGTATCAGTGGAGGGATCTGGGGAGTATGAGCATGTGAAGAAAGTGCATATGACCTTGTGCCAAAAGCCTATAGACAACATTTCTGGACTCTTACAAGTGACCCTGGTTAAACTGATATTGAGTTTGAATGGGTCAAAGAATGTAATCTTGATAAATAGATAAGAACTTCAATAATCGAGCTAATCTATGATGCACTTAGAGAGATAATTAGTTTGGAGGAATTCAAAGATGCATTGCCTGAAGTAGTGCAAACTCATGTGGAAAAGCAGCGAGTTAAAACAGCAAGGTTAGCAGCTGAAGAGGCTGATGATTATGAATTGTTCCATAAAGCATATTTGAGCTTCCAGAATCAATTTCAGTTCATGACGGATTGCGAAATCCTCACGTGGAAAAGGATATTTATATCTCAGTGAAGATCAGAAGGATAACCTACAGCAGGGTAAAAAAGAAAACCCTTGAAGGGGACAACGAAGCTAAAAAGCTCCAGTGTTCTCATTTCAATAAATTAGGTCACAGTAAATCACTGTGTTGGCGGGCTAGGGGAAAAATACAGATTTAGGAAAGCAGGATAAGCCTGGAAGTTTTATTGGAGCAGAAACAGAAAACACAGTGGCGGCTAGAAAGCTGCAGAAGAGTGTACAAGCTGATCGCAGGTTGGTCAAGGAGGATGCGCCAGATCTGCTTATAAAATATATTGCAAAGGGAAAGTGTATTCACATAGGCCAGGAGTAGCAGATAAAGAGGATGCAATAAGAATAGACACAGGATCCTCTCTGTCTGTGGTGCTGAACGATGCGAAGCTATGTGCACCTGAAGGACTATTTCCAGAAAAGGTACTGCTAAAGTGAATTCACGTGAGACAAAAAGTGTACGATTATGTAAAGTGGGGATGGAGTGTCCAGTAAATTGTGGAGAAAGTGTGATGGGAGTATTGGACAAACTTTCTGCTACAATTTGTCCTTGTAAAGTATAATTCACTGGTAGAAGTGCTGCCTGCTCTGGTTGAAAGGCCAGTGGAGTCACAGCCAACTGAAGCAATGCAGGACCCTCATCCTGGAAACTTTCCTGATTGTGGGGAAACAAGGTCACAATGTCACCAGCTGAAACAAGAGATATCAAAAATGTGAAGACAAGGAAGTTGAAGTGGCATTGGCAGAGACTTTGTTCCATCAGATAATTGAAACAAAACAAGAGTAAATATTCGATCATGGAACTATGTTTAGATCAGCTACACTAATTGAGTTACAGCATAAAAAATGAAAATTTAAAGCAGTTGGATCCAATGGAATCCAGGGAAATTCAACCAATTGGATGCAAAATTGTCTTGAAGGTAACGGATTGTTTTCCAGACTGGAGGCCTGTGGCCAGTGGTGTGCTGAATGAATCGGTGTTGAGCTTGTTGGATTTCATCATGTATATACACAACTTGGATGTGAATACCGGAGGCATGATTAGTAGGTTTATAGATAACTGCAAAATGTGGTGCAGTGGACAGTGAGGAAGATTATCCCAGAGTGCAGGAGCACCCATGGAATCGTGTATAATTACACATTGAAAAATATATATGGATAGATACATAAATAAGAATGTTTCAGAGGTATATTGGCAAAATGCTGGCAAATGGGACTAGATCAGATTACGATGTCTGGTCAGCATTGACATTTTGGATAAAAAGTGCCTGTGTTCGTGATGTATGACGCTCTGATTCGAGAGGACGGATTAGGAAATGAACTAAAAGGCCTTTCGAGTGGACATTAGCTTCCCCAAAAGTTTGTGGTGCTTCTTTGGTTACATTTATTCAAAGATATATTTGTTAAATATTTGCCCGTGAAGTGAGTCATAAATAATTGCATACAGACAGGAACGTGGGGCTGAGACCACAACCTGATCTGCCACAATCTAAGTGCCTGGTTGAGAAAGCTCAGAGTGTGGAATGACCCACTCCTGTTCCTCAATCCCATGTTTCTGTCTTCCATTCAGCCCCTGAAACCTGCTAGACCGGAGCAGTGGGAGGCCACTGACTGCTATCACCTCGTGTACAGAAACAGAGGAGACCATTCAGTTCCTCAATACTTTCCCACACAGTTTTCTTGATATGAACAATGTAATTCGAAAACCCAGGCTGGGTATGACAGAGGCCCCTCATCTCTCATTACAGTGATTCCCCAATCTGCAAAATGTGCTCCATTTGTTGGTCACGTTATCGAGCCAATTTTCACTGTGAATACAGCTCGGGCACCTCACCCAGAGATGGCTCAGAAAATCCTCTGGACTCTCTGACTATAACATTCAATAACAACACTTCCAGGAAAATAGCACCCTGTAACGTTCCAATAATAGAATGTGAGAACATAGAAACAGAAGCAAGTCGTTCACGCCCTACCCCCACCCCTCAAAATTGCCTTGCCCTTCAGTAAGACCATGGCTGATCTTCTCTCGGTCTCAAGACCTCTTTCCTGCCTCATTCTTCATAGCCCTCAACTCTCCATCAGGTCAAAATCCATCTAAAGCCTATTTAAATACTTTCGTAGAACAGATCTTTTATCCTACTCTGACATCAGACTCATTGACATACTTTCGTGCATTATAATTCATGTGCCTATCCATGCATCTCTTAAATGTCCCTCAGGTGTTTGACTCGACTAACATTGTTGGCAGTGCATTCCACGCACCAAACACTCTCTGTGTAAAGAACCAAACACTGATATCTCCCCAAACCCTCCCTCCAATCACCTTCAAATTATGTATCCTCCTTCACTTGTTATAGACATTTCTGCTGGTGGAAAAGGTCGCTGGCTATTTATTCTCCCTATGCCTGTCATCACCTTGGACACCTGTATCCAATCACCTCTCATTCTGCTTCGCTCCAGTGAGAAATGCCCTAACTCACTCAATCTTTCTTCATAAGACATTATCTCCAGTCAAGTCAGCATCCTGATAAGTTCCCTCTGCACACTGTCTAAAGCTTCCTCATCCTTCCTAAATGAGGTGAACAGAACTGAACACAATATTCCAAGTGTCGTCTAGCCAAAGCGGTATAGAGCTGCAGCATAACCTCACGGCTCTTAAACTCAGTCCCCTGCCAATCAAAACTAAAGTACTATATGCCTTCTTAACAACCCTATCACAATTTGGGTAGCAAACTTAAGGGATCTATGGACAAGGACCCCAAGATCCATCTGTTCCTCCAAACTGCCAACAATCCTGAATTTAACCCTGTATTCTACATTCACATTCGATCTTGCAAAGAGAATCACTTTACACTTTTCCAGTTTGAACTCCATCTACCAGTTCTCAGCCCAGTTCTGCATCCTGTGAATACCCAATTGCAACTGACATCAGCCCTCCACACTATGTACGACTCCACAAATCTTTGCATCATCGTCAAACTTATTAACCCACCCTTCCACTTCCTCATCCAAGTAATGTACATAAACTCCGACAAGCAGTGATACCACAGCCGATCCCTGCAGGACACCAGTGGTCCCTATCAGTGATCTGGCTCCCTTAACTCTCTGTGTAAAAAAAAATTCTGACAATCTCTTCCTTCTGTTTGAATAAACCATTCTCTGCCTCTACACGATGACTTATTGATATGAACAAAAGAGGGAACACAGGCGCCCAGGTAAGAGAGACTGGACCTGTACTCAACACAATATTAGACTGAGGATGGCATCAAGGAGACTGAGCAAAATCGCATTAATGAGAATAGATTGTGCCAATAGACAATAGACAATAGGTACAGGAGTAGGCTATTCAGCCCTTCGAGCCTGCACCGCTATTCAATATGATCATGGCTGATCATTCCTAACCAGTATCCACTCCCTGCCTTATCTCCGTAACCCTTGATTCCACTATCTTTGAGAGCTCTATCCAACTCTTTCTTAAATGAATCCAGAGACTGGGCCTCCACTGTCATCTGGGGCAGAACATTCCACACAGCCACCACTCTCTGGGTGAAGAAGTTTCTCCTCATCTCTGTCCTAAGTGGTCTACCCTGTATTTTTAAGCTGTGTCCTCTGGTTCGGCACTCACCCATCAGCGGAAACATGTTTCCTGATGCCAGAGTGTCCAATCCTTTCATAATCTTATACATCTCAATCAGATCCCCTCTCAGTCTTCTAAACTCAAGGGTATACAAGCCCAGTCGCTTCAGTCTTTCAGTGTAAGGTAATCCCTCCATTCGAGGAATTAACCTCGTGAACCTAAGCTGCACTCACTCAATAGCCAGAATGTCTTTCCTCAAATTTGGCGACCAGAACTGCACACAATACTCCAGGTGTGGTCTCACCAGGGCCCTGTACAGCTGCAGAAGCACCTCTTTGCTTCGATACTCAATTCCTCTTGTTATGAATGCCAGCATGCTAATAGCCTTCTTTACTACCTGCTGTACCTGCATGCTTGACTTCATTGACTGGTGTACAAGAACACCCAGATCTCTCTGTACTGCCCCTTTACCTAAATTAATTCCATTGAGGTAGTAATCTGCCTTCCTGTTCTTGCCACCAAAGTAGATAACCATACATTTATCCGCATCAAATTGCATCTGCCATGCATCTCCCCACTCACCTAACTTGTCCAGGTCACCCTGTAATCTCTTAACATCCTCATCACATTTCACCCTGCCACCCAGCTTAGTATCATCAGCAAATTTGCAAATGTTATTGCTGATACCATCTTCTATATCATTAACATAAATTGTAAAAGGCTGCGGTCCCAGCACGGATCCTTGCGGTACCCCACTTGTCGCTGCCTGCCATTCCAAAATGGAGCCCTTTGTATCCTATCAGCCAACCAATTTTCAATCCAATCTAGTATTTTGCCTCCAATACCATCCGCCCTAAGTTTACTCACTAACCTCCTATGTGGAACTTTATCAAAAGCTTTCCGAAAGTCCAGGTACATTACATCTACTGGATCTCCCTCGTCCATCTTCAGAGTTACACCCTCAAAAAACTCCAGAAGATTAGTCAAGCACGATTTCGCCTTCATAAATCCATGCTGACTCTGTCCTATCATGTTACAACTATCCAGATGTGCCGTAATTTCATCCTTTATAATAGACTCCAGCATCTTTCCCACCACTGAGGTCAGACTAACTGGTGTTTAAATTTCTGTTTTCTCTCTCCCACCTTTCTGAACAAGTGTATAACATTAGCCACTCTCCAATCCTCAGGTACCGATCCCGAATTTATCGAATTCTGGAAAATCATCACCAACGCATCCACAATTTCCCGAGCAACATCCTTCAGTACCCTGGGATGTAGACCATCAGGCCCCGGGGACTTATCAACCGTTAGTCCTGACAGTCTCTCCAACGCCAAATCCTGGCAAATACAGATTCCCTTCAATTCAGGTCCTTCAGTCACTGTTACCTCAGGGACATTGCTTGTGTCTTACACAGTGAACACAGATCTGAAGTACCCATTTAATTCTTCTGCGATTTCTTTGTTCCCTGCAATATATTTCCCCGTTTCTGTCTTCAAGGGCACAATTTTAGTCCTAACCATTTTTTTGCCTTGTACATACTTGAAAAAGCTTTTACTATCCTCCTTTATATTATTGGCCAGTTTACCTTCGTACCTCATTTTTCCTCTGCGTATTTCCTTCTTCGTAATCCTCTGTTGTTCTTTAAAAGCTTTCCAATCCTCCGTTTTCCCACTTATCTCTGCTATGTTATACTTTGTCTCTTTTAACTTTATATGTTTCTTAATTTCCCTCATCAGCCACCGCCGCCCATGCCTCCTCCTGGGATTTTTCTTCCTTTAGGAATGAACTGATCCTGCAACTTCTGCATAATACAGAGAAATACCCGCCATTGTTCCACCACGGTCAACCCTGCTAAGGTATTGCCCCATTGAACTTTGGCCAACTCCTCCCTCAGAGCTCCATAGTTCCCTTTATTGAACAGAAATGCTGTCACTTCCGACTATAGCCTCTACCTCTCAAATTGCAGATTGAAACTTATTGTATTATGGTCACTACTTCCCAATAGCTCCTTCACTTCGAGGTCTCTGACCAATTCCGGTTCATTACACAATACTAGATCCAGAATTGCTTTCTCCCTGGTCGGCTCCAGCATCAGCTGCGCTAAGAATCCATCTCTGAGGCACTCCACAAAGTCTCTTTCTTGAGGTCCAATACTATCCTGATTCTCCCAGTCTACCTGCATGTTAAAATCCCCCATAACAACTGTCGTAACATCTTTACCACAGCCAATTTCAGCTCAAGATTCAACTTACATCCGACATCCAGACTACTGTTTGGGGGCCTGCAGATGACTCCCAAGAGTGTCTTTTAACCCTTAGTATTTCTCAGCTCTATCCACACTGACTCTACATCCCCTGACTCTAGGTCCCCCCACGCAAGGGACTGAATATCCTCCCTTACCAACGAGGCCACTCCACGCCTCTGCCCGTCAGTCTGTCCTTACGATAGCACGTGTAGCCTTGAATATTCATTTCCCAGGCCCTGCCCACTTGAAGCCATGTCTCAGTTATCCCCACAATATCGTATCTGCCAATTTCCAAAAGAGCCTCAAGCTCGTCCATCTTATCTCTAATGCTTCGTGCGTTCATATACAGTATTTTTAATTTGTTACTGCTCTCACCCTTCCCATCAACCCCTATTCCACTCAACCTTACAGCATGATCCCTTTTCGAAGTTTCTGCCTCATTGATACAGTTGTCTTTCTTGACTTCTCTTGTTCTAACTTTCCTTTCAACTTCCTTTTTATACATCCAGGTTGTCCCCTCCCCCACCGTAACTTAGTTTAAATGTAGTGGTGTTGCAGTAGAAAACCTGCCTGCCAGAATGCTGGTCCCTAAACTATTAAGGTGCAAACCATCTCTCTTGTAGAATTTATGTTTGCCACAAAATGTACCCCAGTGATTCAAGAACTTAAATCCGTGCTTCCTGCACCAGTTCCCCAACCACACGTTCAAGTCCATTATCTCCCTGTTTCTGGCCTCACCAGCCCGAGGAACTGGAAACAAACCAGAGATAACCACGTTGGACGTCCTGCTTTTCAGCCTTCTTCCTAGTTCTCCAACGTCCCGCTGTAGTATGTGCCTCCTCTTCTTCCCGACATCATTTGTGCCGACATGTACCAACACCTCTGGCTCTTCGCCCTCGTCCTTGAGGATTTCCTCCACTCTGTCCGCCATGCCTTTCACCCTGGCACCAGGAAGACAACACAACATCCTTAAATCCCGTCTGCTGCCACAAAAATCCCGGTCAGTTCCTCTCACGATGGAGTCCCCTATTACCACGGCTCTGTGCGATGTCTGAGTCTTCTGCTCTGCCTCTGCACCAACTTTTGATTGGCAGACCTCGCCGCCTCGTGGACTGGCAGTTTCCACTGTTTCCAGCAGCTTCAGCTTGTTCCTGTCAGGTACTTCTCCCAGCGTCTCTTGCACCTGTCTCCTCTCAGCCGTCCTCATCGTCCACTCTCTTCTGCTCTCTTCTGGCATGATTGGTGTAATAACCTCGCTGAAGGTCTTGCCCAGAAAGATCTCGTTCTCTCGGATGAGCCTAAGGTCCTCGAGTTCTTTCATCAGAGCTGCGATATGCTCAGTCAATAGCTGAATATGCACACACTTTCCGCAGATGTACGAGGCAGACACACCAGAGTCGTTGACCTCCCACATCAAGCAGGTAGTGCACTGAACCAGCTGGGCTGTGATGTCTTCACCCTCTTCAACTGTGGCGTAATCAATTCACTCAACCTCCTTTTCAAATACTCCTGAACTGAAGCCTCACTCTTCGGTTAAAAACGTCCTTAGACTCTCGTTTGGTAGCAAGCCTGTGGACTCTTAATTTAGGGTAGAGGAGGAGGGAGGGAGGGAGACCCTACTCTGTAGGACCTGGGGTTTAGAACACACCCACTCTAATAGCAATCACTTGCCTTCCCGACCGGCCTTGCACTCCGTCTGTACATCGGCCCAGCTCCAGCCGCTCTCTGCTGCGAAAAGACCGTTGGCTTCGAGGTACGTTCTTTATATAGCAAATCACTTACCTTCCCGACCGGCCTTGCGCTCCGTCTGAACTTCCGCCCAGCTCCCGCCGCTCTCTTCTGTGAAAAGTCTGCTCCGACCTGTCTCTGCTCGGAGTTATTTGTAGCAGAAGGGAAGCTAATTATTATGGGTGAGCATGAATCATCTCAGACGTGGGGTATCTCTGCAGGAAATTCTCGGGGTATCTCCCCCTGCCCAGGCATCTGCATTTGGTCAGTGGGGAATCCCTGCAGCGTGGAAGCAGGCGATTTAGCCCATTGAGTTCACACTGATCCGAAGTCGGGATATGCACTGAAGACTACACAATGTTCAGGAAAAAAATCTGCACTCAGATTCTGAAGCCATCTGTGTCCATGTGCGACAAGACGCAGACAACATTCAAACTTGTGCTGTTTAAGTCTGGGTAACAGTCATGTAACAGGCACTACGCATTTCCCTAGAAAAATAAAAAGCTCATTCAGTCCCTCAATCTGGGTTCACAAGAATATGGAGAACTCATTCACCCCATCAAATCTACTGAGCATGAAGAGGAATACCTCAATCAGTCCCTCCTTCCTATTCCATAGGAAGACAAGAGGCCGGTCACTCCCATGCATCATTTACATGGGACCATAAAGAGATCATTTCACATCTGGAGCCATTTACAAAGCTACAGGAGGTCGTCCTTCAGCTTCTTCGGTCACTGACACAGGAAGAGGATTGTGTCAGAGATGCTCCAATATCGCAAACAAATGGTGCATGACCTGCACAGATAGACTGCTCTAACATGTTCCACATTCCTTCATTACTCATAGTACTTGGATGTTATTTTAGCATGGTTGTCTGGCAGTGGAAATAAAAAAAACATTTTTGCCCACTCATCAACGTGTTGTCCATTCCAAGAAGTCAGTCCCATGGTCTCTAGGAAGGTCAGAAGCTGGTGGGTATGGCTAACTGTTTCTGAATGACAGTATTGTAGCTCCTGACAATGTAACATTCAATGCAGGGTCACACAGCAACTGGACAGTAAAGTTCATTCAGAGTCTGTACTTATCTGTCAATAGACATGGGGCTCTGCATAGGCACGGAAACTATCGGGAAACAAGCATCCAATGAGAAGAATGGAATTTTCATCCTAATCACTTGCTTGGGACATAATGTGTGTCCAACCATAACTATCAAGTATCAACTTCTTATTCCCTCACACTGCTACATATTAAACACAAGTTTCTTCACTTTCTCCTCATGGTAACACCATGCCAGGGTTTAGTCTGGTGAAATCCCTTTGGATTGTATAGCTCACAAGATCATTATTTATTAATCAGATTCAAGCTGTCCACAATACCCCAAATAGTCTCTAAACAAAACACGACCACTGGGAAAGATACATTTACTCTGGTAGGTTAATCGTTTTGCATGAAGAGCCACATATCATTTACTTCCTGCTCGTTAAACATTCTATCAGTCATTTATGACCAAGCCCATCCAGGTCTGTTTCAAAAACAGCACTTCCCAACCTCTTCTATTTGATGAAAATAAATGTGAATGATGATATTTGTTATTCCCATCTGAAACATTTATGTCTTGTGAAGAGCTTTTGCCCAAGCACTGTTCCTTCTGATACCCCAAAGACTTCACTGCAGATAAAAACACAACTACATTCATTCTCTCGATTATCGAACTTTTAATACATTCGGTGTATTCCACCCCTATATACCCATGGGCTCTAACATTTTCTACTCACTGGATTCAACCATGTCAACGTCTGCTGAAAACGCAAATACTCCACTCCCATTGAATCTCAATTGTTGATGTTCCAAGGTAAAACTCCACAAGATCTAGCAGGTTTATCAAAGATAATTTTCCTTTCCTGAATCTAGATTGAGTCTACCAAATCATGTCATTATTTTCCAAGTGTCTAGCTGTCACATTCCTCACAAAACGTTACAATTGTTTTTTCTCACAGCTGATATCAAGCTAACCACAATTTCGTTTTCTGTTTGACATCTCCGTCGTATTTTAACTAATTTGGTTTACAATTGTCTGCAGGATCCTTTCCAGAATCTAACCAGCTTTGAAGAATAATCAGTAATTCTTTCATTAGCTCTGTTGCCACCTCTTCAATACTCTGGGACGTAGCTCATCAGGTGCAGCAATGTACCGACCTTCAATTCCATGAGATTTTCAAAGACATACCTTTTTATTAATTCTAATTTCCTGCTGTTCCTCATTTTAACCAGTCACTCTTTCCCTTGTATTTCTGGAAGTTTCTTTCTTTACATTCCTCGGGGAGATGGCCCCAATATATTTCTCTCAGCGGACAGGTGGCTTCTGTCAGCCAGTGAATACATCGGAGGACTGCTCTTCGGCGATGATGGATATGTTACTCACTCCTGTCTGGAAAATTCCAGAATTAATGCAGTTTAATTCATGGTGAGCATCGGCACGGTTCTGTATACTGAAGGAGGGGAACATCTCTGTGACCACCTCAATTTTGAAACAAACTGGTCTCATACCTTACGCCTGGTCCAGCTGAGACAAATGTCCCTGGAAATCCCAGGGAAGATTGTGAACTGTCCAGATTTAACCTATTTGTAGAGCTTCCCTTCTGTGGAGCCTCATCTCCAATTGTTTACCAATGACCCAGGCACTCTGTAAATGCAGTGTGTAGAGTGGGGTCACCAGATCCAGCACCTGACAATACAACCTGAGATAAGCATTCACAGAAACTCCTCTGATTTTCCAGTGACATGAACAAGTCAATTTCCCATATGCATGGTGCACACATTCAACGTTGAAAACCATTTCCTGAGTTTCTCTTCCAGGCTGAGAAAGCCGTTCTTTCCTCCCTCACAGACCCACAGTAATAGTCTCTCTCTCCAAAGAAGCAGTTGACAGTATAACATTACTATTCTCTGTATCTCAGCAACTATATGGGCAACAACCAGTGTTGCCAATGGATTTGATCATCACGCTTAGAGAAGAGAGATAGAGGGAACCTACCTCACTTAAAACAAGGATCTATCTAAATGTACGTAATATTTAGGAATATTGGAAATAGGGAAATGTGAGAATAATTTGCCATTTTATTTTCCTTTCAGTTCATCATCAGCAATCCTTTAGCTCACCTTTCACATCTTTCCCTCTCTTTTTCTGACCATTTCTCTAGCCATTCTATTTAAATCTGGCTCCCCCCTCTCTCCAAACTAACCATCCCTGATTCCAGGATAAATAATATTATTTCCCAGTTTGCTTTCAGTTGGAAGCAGGGTAACTGGACTCAAGCCGTTATCTGCGTTTCTCTTGACAGAAGCAGCTTAGAGTCTCCAACACTTTCAGATGCTGGAGAATTTTATTTTCGATCTCTAGCCCCCACTATTACTGACTTTATTTCACCTTTAATGTTGTTGTTTTCCGAGATGCCAGCATCACGGGAAAAGGCAGCATTTTGTTGCCCATCAATAATTGTCCTTGACTACGCGGCCACTTGTCAAGACAAAATGGAGCCAACAATTTTGTTGTTGGTCTGAAGTCACACTGAGTTCAGACTGGGCAATAATGTTAAGTTTCTTCACCAAAGACTATCAGTGAAATAAGAAAAATAAATCCTGACAGTTTTTAGTTTCCATGAGTGAAATTAGATTTCATTCCAATTTTTGTCATTCAAACTTAAGCTCTAGTTGTGGGAGGATTTTAAACACTGCCTTGGAAGCCCAGCTCTTGCCTCTGAATTAACCATCTCGTTATATTATCACACTGATGCAGAGTCCTTATTGCCTAGTCGGTATTTCCTAGTCCTTGCCAGAGAGGAATGGAGGGAAATCAGTTTAACTACCAACAAGCAAAATGATTTTGGGAAAAATAGAGAAAGGAAGATTGAGAGACAATTACATGTAAGATCACAGATTTCAGAATGCTGAAATGAAGACATTTCGACAGCATCCCGCAACATGAGCCAGTATTCCCAGGAATGATAGGTGAAGGGGATTTTGGTGACAGTACTGATGATGGAGAGTTTTGAATGAGCATATGTTCTACAACCTTGTAACTGGATGTGGCGTTAGCAGAGTCTTCGACACATTGGGCTGAATTTACCAATAAATTGTCTCAGTACTATTTTCATTGAGTGTGACAGAGGGATTGTCCATATGAGGCTGAGCTAGTTTCCTGGTGCTATCTTATCGAACTCACCTCATTAACGACCTACTCAATTTTCATAGTGTTCCTCTCATTCAATGCCAGCCCGATTCTCCAAACCAACATGGCTGGAGGTACTCACCACCGCACTGATGCCCATGGTTATTCCGTGATCACTGGCATTGGCGCCATTTTTCAAATGTCAGTGGGCACATAGTTGCCCTTTCTCAGTTTGGAGTGACATTGTACAGTTGACCCCGCGCATGGCAGACAAGGGGAACTAACACGACGATTTTTCATCTCTCAGTATCTGTCTCGCTCTCTACATATTTTATATCCAATCACAATTAGTAATTCTGGCTATTTCACTTTGTATCACTTTATTTAATTCTGCCAAACACTGCTTCAAAACACATGTCCCGTTTTGAAATACAATTTCGAGCAGAGAATGTTTTAACCTCCGCTGTTGTCTTGATGGTTATCTGAATTGTACCACTTTGCTTGTTATGAACGTTTCTTTTGCCCTTTATCTGTCATTGTTTCTGTCTGTAACAATTACGCAGTCTCCCACTCAGTTGGCTGGATGGCAAAGGGAGGCCAGCAGTGCACATTCAATTCCCCACACTGACTGTTGTTACCATGACGGGGACGCTCTCTCAGCAATGGGAAATCTAGCATAGTCAATCCACTCTAAGCGGCACAGCTTTGTACTCTGGGAGGAAACTGGATCATTGGGAGGAAACCCACACAGATACGTACAGAATGTTCAAACCCCACATAAAGGTCACCTGAGTTTGGAATTGAACCCAAACTCCTTGGTGATGTGAGGTAACAGTGTTAACCAGATATCCATCACCCTCCCCATTAAGTTCTATTAATTACTTGTAGGTGACGAAAGAAATCTGCCTGACTTGTTCTTATCACTGAACCTGCCGCTGTCTGAGACCTTTATCATCGGCCATATCACCAACCTGGTTACATTTAAAATTTTTTGTGAGCAGTGGAGAAGTGGGACTAGAAAAGGAAACAGATATACTATCGAACCTCGGTCAGAACCGGAGTGAAGAGAATTTCACAAAGTGGGAATTCATTCAAGCGGGAATTCTTTTTGACAGGAGTTTGGGAGGGCTGAATCTTTATATTATACCGAGGCTGGCTTTGTCTGATTTTCCATAGACAGGTGAATCAGGGATCATGATGCAATGAGAGAAAAGTGAAGCTGGGAACACAATAAGATGAGCCATGACCTTATTGGCTGGTGGAATAGTGCCGAAGGGCCGAACGGCCCAGTTGTGTCCGTTCGCCCTACGTTTCATTCAGCCCTTCGGTTCTGCAGTACAGGAGCAGACCAAAACCACTCCGACGGTTTGGTGCAGTTTACGAAATGTACTTGAAAAATCCAGGCTTGGTCAGAAAGTGACCCAACCCCCTCCCCCAGTCACTCTTTCCAGGCTTCCACTCTCTGTAACTTCTGCTCCAGATGTGGGTCATGTTGCAGACCAAGATTCGCTGTGAACACATCCCCCACACCCCATACAAGGTCAACTCAGACAAATCCTCAGCTCTCCCTGAATGCGACATTTTGCATCATGACTTCTAGGAAAATAAAAAGTTATTTTCCAAGAGCATAAATGAGAACGTACGAAATAGGACCGGGCGCTGGCTATTCAGCCCCTTAAACTTGCCCTGTCATTCAATAAGAACATAGCTGCTGTACTCCAGGGATCAACTCCACATTCCTGCTAACCCCTTGTATCCCTCAACTCGCTGATATGTCAAAACCAATCCCCTCAGCGGTAAACACATTCAGTAATCTAATCTCCACACTTTCTAGGTTCGGGAATTTCAGCCATTCACTATCTTCTGAAAGAAGTCATTTCTTCATGTCTCAGTTTGAAATTGATATTCCTTATTCTGTATCGACATCTCTGAGTTTTAGACTCTGCCCAGGTGTGGAACCATATTCTCAACATCACCATCCACTTCACTTTCAACCACATAGTCTACAAACAAACGAACGGCGCACCCATAGGATCTCCGCTATCAGGATTCATAGCAGAAGCGGTAATGCAAAGGTTAGAACAAACAGCCCTACCAATCATCGAATCAAAAATCTGGGTTCGCTACGTAGATGACACTTTTGTCATCACAAAACAAAACGAGATAGAAGAGACACTTAACATCATCAGCAACACCCTCACCAATGAGGACGAAACTGACAACAAACTCGCATTTCTGGACATCACAGTAGAAAGAAAGGACAAGGGAGAATTACAATCGTGCGTACACAGAAAATCGACAGACACTGACCAAATACTCAACTACACCAGCAACCATCCCAACACACACAAACGAAGCTGTAACAGAACACTATTACAACGAGCCACCACAGACTGCAGCACATACGAACTTCGAAAAACAGAGGAGAACCACCTATACGACGTATTCAAGAAGAATAGATACTCAACAAACACAGTGCGCAGGTCCTCAAGAACAAACCACGACAAGCAGACAAAACATCGCCAGAAACCCTAACCACCTTACCATTTATCAAAGAAGTTTCAGAAATGACACCCAGACAACTGAGACCCCTCAGAATCCAAGTAGCACACAAACCCACCAACACTCTCAAACTAAAACGAACAAACTTAAAAGACTCAGTACGACCCATCGACAAAACCAACGTCATCTATAAAATTCCATGCAAGGACTGCCACAAACACTAGGTAGGACAAACAGGAAGAAAGTTCACACCAGGATACGTGAATACCAGCTAGCCACAAAAAGACACGAGCCCCTCTCCCTCATAGCCCTACACATGGATGACAAAAACCACCATTTGGACTGGGACAACACATCTATCCTGGGACAGGCTCAGCAAAGACATGCCAGAGAATTCCTAGAGCCTGGCACTCCAAACACGACGCAATAAACAAGCACATATATCTGGATGCCATCAATCAGTCCCTCAGATAACGAACAGGAAATGACATCACCCCAAACCCCAGGAACGTCATCCAGGAGGAAGATATAAATAAAAAGCAGGAGACAACAGCTTCGCTTCACTTCGAGGTCGCCACTGATGATGTCACCTCGCCACGTAATGAAACGTCTGGATATCAAACCTACAGCTCAGCGAGCAAACCTACACACTAAACATCACCCACTGTGTAAAAAAAAGTTCTGTCTTCCTCCCTTTTAAATCTTCCCTCTTACACCATAAACCCATGCTCTCTCTCTCTGATTTGGTTTTCCTATCCTGGAGAAAAGACCTTGGCTTTTCACCCTATCCATGCCTCCTCTCATTTTATAAATATCTATAACGTCACCCCTCAACCTCCTACGCTCCATCTGATACGAGCTTCAAGAATTTTGGGCGGCACGGTGGCACAGTGGTTAGCACTGCTGCCTCACAGCACCTGAGACCCGGGTTCAATTCCCGACTCAGGTGACTGACTGTGTGGAGTTTGCACGTTCTCCCCGTGTCTGCGTGGGTTTCCTCCGGGTGCTCCGGTTTCCTCCCACAGTCCAAAGATGTGCGGGTCAGGTGAATTGGCCATGCTAAATTGCCCGTAGTGTTAGGTAAGGGGTAAATGTAGGGGTATGGGTGGGTTTCGCTTCGGCGGGTCGGTGTGGACTTGTTGGCCGAAGGGCCTGTTTCCACACTGTAAGTCTAATCAAAACAAGCATTTAAAGATAAGCACTGCAAATTTGAAACAATATTCAAATTGACAGGAAAGAAACTCAGCCCAAACTTCCTACTGTTACTTGAATTTTCTCTATGCTACAACACTAAGGCAGCATGAAAATCTTACCAGTGCCAATAAGACGTCATGCACCTGAATTCCTTTTTCTGACAGTGTTGTTGATATCTACTGTGAAAATGTATCTCTGGCAAGATCTGTATAATACCACATGTTCCACATTCTCCCTCCTGGGCTCCCTATGACCTTGTGTGGTTGTGTCTTCTTTATCTTGAATTCAATAGAGAGAATGCCTTTCCCCAATTCACATCTTAATTTAAGTTCATTTTGCATTAACTTCTCGTTCACCTCTGCTAAAAGCCTGTTTCTCTGTTGTCACACCCTCTTTTTCCTATCACCTATCCCACACCTCTAGCAAGGGACTAAAATGACCAGTTTCGAATCCTTTTCAGTTCTGAAGAAGTGTCACACTGAACTTGAAACGCTAACTTTGATTCTCTCTCTGTAGAGGCTGCCAGACCTGCTGAGTTTCTCCAGAAATTAATAGGCACAGAACAAATTTCCATTAAACAAGTCACTATGGATACTGGAAATAGAAATGCACACATTGCTATAAAACAAGGACCCGAAAGATGATCTTTGCTTTCACTCCACAAGATGCAGCCAGACCTGCTTAGTTTCTTCAGCCATTTCTGTCTTTGAACAAGTTCCAAAGTGCTGTGAGGAAGGCATATGGTGTACTGGGCTTTATTGGCAGAGGAATTGAGTTCCGGAGTCCTGAGGTCATGTTGCAGTTGTATAAGACTCTGGTGAGGCTCATCTGGAGTATTGTGTGCAGTTTTGGTCGCCATACTATAGGAAGGATGTGGAAGCTTTAGAACGAGTGCAGAGGAGGTTTACCAGGATGTTGCCTGGAATGGTAGGAAGATCTTATGAGGAAAGGCTGAGGCACTTGGGGCTGTTCTCATTGGAGAAGAGAAGGTTTAGGGGAGATCTGATAGAAGTGTATAAGATGATTAGGGGTTTAGATAGGGTAGATACTAAGAACCTTTTACCGCTAATGGAGTCAGGTGTTACTAGGGGACATAGCTTTAAATTAAGGGGTGGTAGGTATAGGACAGATGTTAGGGGTAGATTCTTCACACAGCGGGTTGTGAGTTCATGGAATGCCCTGCCCGTATCAGTGTGAACTCTCCTTCTTTATGTTCATTTAAGCGGGCATTGGATAGGCATTTGGAAGTTATTGGGCTAGTATAGGTTAGGTAGGACTCGGTCGGCGCAACATCGAGGGCCGAAGGGCCTGTACTGCGCTGTATCCTTCTATGTTCTATGTTCTATGTTCTATGTACATGTGTCTAATCTGCTGAAACGCCCTGTCTGTCACAGAGCACCGTAAATTGTGAAGTGAAGAAAAACGCAAAGTGCACAAATTCAATGGCTCTGAAACGGAATAAGGCTGGCATCACTGACACGACAGAGGTCTTAATCATGGTCAGGGAGAATAACAGAGGAAAAAAATCATTCACTTCAAATACAGCAGATGGTATTATGGGACAGAAAACGATTCAGATGAAAATGTTAAGGTACTTAAGTAATGTTACAAATTGAAGGCATGACATCAGGGAGGGACACTCAGCAGAATGAGAATATGAAAATGGAAGTGTTACCACATCAGTAACCAGTTTAGGTCACTGAGTACAGGGCTGATGGGTGATTGGGTCTTGGTTTGAACGAGGGGAGAGTCAGTGGTTTTGAATTGCAGCTATTGCTGCTCACACTGGGAGATCGTCTGATCTTGTAGATCACAGCAGCAGCCGCAGCAAAATTGCATTCAATAATAATACATAGCTTTTTCCACAGGATAATCCATCAGTCTATTATTACCATCAAGCTGAGTGATGCTTCAGTGATGAGTTTGGGTGAACATGCCAGAGTCAGGACCATGTGTCTCTAAACCTGATGACAGCCCCATTAAAGCTACCACATTTGACTGGTTACATTCCAAACAGCAGAACTACAATCTGATGGAGAGGGGGAAATGATCCCAAGACGACCAGATAATATCGAAGCTCTGAAGTCCTGCCACATTCAGTCATCAATGACGATGAAATGTTGAACAATTTACTGGAGGAGAGGACGCCAAAAATATTCCCATTCTAAATAACGGAACCGCTCCGTACGTCATTGTAAAAGTCAAGAATATGGTATTTGTACCATCCTCAGCCAGAAGTGTTGAGTCGACAATCCACCTCACTCGCCTCATGATGATCACAGATTCACACATGTCACTCTTCAACCAATTTGATCGGCTGCACGTGACATGGAGAAACAGCTGAACACAGTGGATACGACAAAGACAATGGGCCCTGACAATATCTGGGAGTTAATATTATTGCTATTACTGATACTTGGTTGAGGGAAGGGCATGATTGGAAAATAAATATCCCAGGATATCAATGCTTCAGGCGGGATAAAGAGGAAGGTAAAAGGGGTATGGGAGTTGCACTACTGGTCAAAGAGGATATCACAGCTGTGCTGAAGGAGGACACTATGGAGGATTCGATCAGTGAGGCAATAAGGGGAGAGCTCAGAAATGGGAAGGATGCAATCACAATGTCGGGGCTGATCTATAGGCCTCCCAACAGTGAGCGTGAGATACAAGTACAAATCTGTAAACAGATCATGGAAAGATGTGGGAGCAACATGTTGATGGTGATAGGTGATTTTGTTATCGCAACATTAACTGGGATTCAGTTAATACTAGAGGACTGGATTGAACTTAATTTGTAAGGAGCAACCAGGAGGGGTTTTTGAGCAGTATGTAAATAGTCCAACTCAGGAAAGGTCAATTTTTTTCCTGTTGTTGGGGAATGAGCCTGGTCAGGTGGTTGAGGTTTCAGTTGGGGACATCTTTGGGACGCGTGATCACAATTCCATACGTTTCAGAATACGCAAGGACAAAGAAACAGTGGTCCTAAAGGAAAAGTGTTAAACTGGGGAAGGCCAACTATACCAATATTCATCCGAAGTTGGGAAATATAGATTGGGAGCAATTGTTTGAAGGTAAATCCACTTTTGATACGTGGGAAGCTTTTAAAGCGAGGTTAATTAGAATTGAGTTCAGACATGTTTCTGCGGTAATAAGGGGTAAGATTGGGTAGATTAGGGAGCCACCTCATGCACCCTGGTATTAGTGCTCCCATTTTATTCCTGCATATGTCCGCATAATGCTGCAACAAACCTTTCGATTGTGCCCTTTGCTCCTGAGACAGATAGCTAATTCTCCCACCCCGTTCTTCAAGGACTTCCTCATTCCTCAACGTACTTTGAGGCATGTAAAACTCCATTACATCTGGATTTGATTCCTCACTCGGCAGGGCAATAAATAAAACCTGTTTCTCCAGTTCCCTGTCTCTATTATCGTAAGGTTTCAACATACTTGGATTGCATGTTCGATACAGCCTCTTTTCTGCCCACTTCCTTCAGATAGTTCACCTGACTCAACTTATTCTCAATTTGATAGGGACAACTAAACCTGCCTTTGAAAGTACCTTCTACTACTGGCAAAAATACTAGTACATCATCTTCATGGGAAAATGACTGAATTTTAGAGTTTCTATCTGCCAACTGCTTCATTCTAAGTTGTGTGCTATTCAGGTGCTGTTTAGTTATTTCGCCTTCCCGATTAAAATGATCCATCACCACTGCCACATTATTCAAGTGTGAGATCTCTGGCTTTGATCCGATCAAATTTTAATTTCAAAGGCCCTCTCATTTCCTGTCCAAATATTAACTCAAAGGGAGTAAACTGAATAGATTCATTTGGGGCATCTCACTTGGCTATCCATGCAAGTTTGATATCTTCATCCCAATCATTCAGGGTATCCTGACTGTATATTGTCTTCAGGGTCAATGCCACCTTTCCAAGGTACCCTGGGATTTTGGATGGTACGGACTTGATTTAAAGTGCTGTATGCTATCCATAACTTCCTTAAACACCTCAGCAGTAGAGTCTCTCTGGGTAGCACATAACAGGGGAAGAAAGCTGTCGTCCACCATCCTTTTTGTCTTAATACTCCGTAATGGAATTGCCTCCTGAATCTTGTCGACATTTGCAGTATGGTTAGCAAGTGCTGATTCCCACTTTTAGTTCTCGGAAGGGGTCCTCCACAATCAATCATAACCCATGTGAAACATTCTTCAAATATGGAATATGCAACAAATCTAATGATTCTATTACTGCCTGGAGCATACATACCATTAGGCATGTGTGGCAATAATTAACCACATCTTTGTGCATGCCAGGCCAATGGAAGTGTTTTTTTTTACATTAGCCTGTGTCCTCTTAATACATAGGTGACCTCCTTCTGGTGATTCATGCTCTACCCCAACACTTCTTGTCTGCATGCTACAGGCAATACAATTTGGTGCACCTCTGCCCATTTCCTCTCTGGGGTCTCCACTTTTGTTTTAAGCTTCTATCATCAAGGTTATAACCGTCAGGAATATATTCTGAATCCTTTTCTGAGTTTGCATAAAAATGTATATCTTCTCATCTTTCTGTTGCAAGTCTCTTAGCATTTCTGGACTAAACACTTCTGACTGACACATTGCCTGTTTAGGGTTTTCCTGTAACATTACATCAACCAGGATGTCAGCTAACTGAACATCAACTTCTTTGTCTTTCTGTTTAGTTTTTCCTTCTTCCAGTAACTTATGACAGTGGCTTCTTATTACGACATAGTCTGGAAAACATCCATGCATTCTTGTAACTCATTAGTTCCCTGATCTTCTGTTGGCTTCTCCACTACAAGGGGTGTCATGCACACCTTGGATCCTGCTAAATAATTTCCAAGAAAAAGTTGTATTCCTGAAACTGACACTCTGTCAATCAATCCTACAGTTACTTACCCAGTCTTGACTTGGCTCTCCAACCTGATCTTACACAGGGGAACGCAAACTTTCTGCCTATCTATTCAACAAACTATTACCTTCTCCGGTAATATGTCGGAAAGCGTGAAAATACATTCATCTCTTATCATCAGAGACTGACCAGATCCCATATCTCATGAAATAATAACTTATTTCCATTCTCTTCCTGTTCTTCCTGAATAAACATTCCCACAGAGATAAAGTAATTACAGAGATCAGCAACGAACTCAATGTCCCACCCCTGCAAAGGCTGTGCACTCTCCTGCAGCTACTCGGCTTTTCTTTGGGGCTACTTTGCTACTTTCCCTAATACCATTTGATTAGCCTCTTTTGCCACATCTTTTCCCACAATGTCATTCTTCCATGACCACTACTGTCACTTTACGTGTCCCATCTTATCACCGTGGAAAAAGCGTGGAATGTGTTTTTTATCACCAATGAAGAACTATTCTAAGAGTGCTCAACTCTTTGTTTTATAGTGAAGGATCTTTCCTGCTTCCAATTTCAATCCCTCGCAGGGATGAAATTCGTGTCAGAAACTAAATTTCAAGTCCTGCACCAATGCACATTTGTTGGACATCTCTGTTGCTCTGCTCACTTCTTGAAGTTTCTGTTCATCACGTAAGTTCTCTGGAAATGAGTTTATGAACCCCTACAGCAGAATAAACTCTCTTGCCTTCATTTCCATCCTCAGAACTTGATTTTCCTGACTAATGTGCAACTACTGAAGCTCATATTCCCTCTCCCTTTCTCTTTCTCCTTCTTCTCTCTCTTTGCTCAGCGAAGAGGTTTCTCTCCTTTTTTCTCTCTCTTTTCAGTCTTTTACTCCCTATCTTCTCAGTCTCCTATTCTCTCCCTCTCTTCGTTCTTCTCTCTATCTTTTTGTTCAGGTAATATCCTTCTCTCCCTTTCTTTTTCTTCTCATTCTGTTTGGCTCATATGCAGTTCACGTTTTTCTAACTCTGCTGCACTTCTGTTTCTCTGATATACCTCAGTGCTTGCGCAAATCCATTTCAATTTCCTTATGTCCCTGGTTAAAAACCAATTCTAATCTGTTTGCTCATTCCAAAATAATATCCTTTCTCTGTCTTTCTCACCTTCCTTGGCAAAGTTGGGAAGCATCTTCAAAACCCAGAACCTCTTTAGCAAAGTTAAGAGCCATTTCCCTCTCTTTTAATTTAACCGACCATATGTAATAAACATGAAACAAATTATTTCACCTAAGTTTTATTTAAAGATTTACGAAACTAATCACAAAGTGTTTAAATCTGCTGGGAGCTTTGGTACTCCAATTCTGTTCAAACCTGTCCAAATCCCAGACGAGCCCCCAATCTGTTAAAATGCAAAGGTCGAACCGCAACTAAATATAGCTGAACACACAGAAACACTTGCCTCATCTTATCATCTGTTCGAAGTGTGAAGGACTGAAAGAGAACATCCACTTTCCATTATTTAAAGAAAAGCAACAATTTTCTTTCCTAACAAAACTATTAAGAAACTGCACATTGCTTCCCTGAATCTAGCACAACCCTATTGATATGCTGTTCCAATAACACACAATAAGAATTATATTAATCTAATCACATGTCTACACAGTCTCAACCTTCTCTGCTGTATTCAATCTCCTATCCATTGATTTCACTGAGTCGTCTTATTCCTTTTTGCTAAGCGAAAGTTAGAACTGCAGATGCTGGAGATAGAGTCAAGAGTGTTGTGCTGATGAAGGGCCTTTGCCCTGTTTTTCGGTTGCTACCTGACCTTTTGTACTTTTCCAGCACCACAGTCTCGACTTATTTGCTTTTACTCTGAATATGTTTTACAGCAAAATATATCTTTTTGATAGACTGTTTTCTGATTTCTTTGAGGGCAAGATTTTAGATTGGCAGTTAGCTGTTCGACTCTACAGCAGTTGCTCTGTTATTCGGTGGCGGTAGCTCTAACCAATTTTCAAAATGCACACTCTTTTTAATGCTCCCAATGTCATTCCCTGTCACTGGTCATTGTCATCAAATCAATAACTTCAAATTCGATTGTTTTTTAGTATCCCAGGCATAGCAAACACTATTTGGTTAAATTTGAATTGCTGTCAAAACAGCAACAAAAATTCAAATACTCATTGAACAGCCAATTGTTGCATCTATCCATTTTGTAACAGCTCATCCTCCAGCCCTTCCATTTGGGCAGCTGAGCCTATAATTTGAGTTTACTTCAATATTCAGAAAACAATTTTCATTTTAAATGAAAACCTTACAAACTGGGTCAGGGCATTTATTCAAACTTACTATCACAAGAAATCATTCGCAGCTCACGCTGGGCAGGTGCAAACAGACCAATAGCCTATCGCTGATCTTAGTGTAGACGCACATGCCGTCCAAATTACGCCCAATGACTGACCAGCAAACAGGTCTTACAAATTCATCTTCAGTCTCAGCCTGCTCCAGGGAGCAGATGTATGGCATGTCTTGCCAGAACACACTTCACAAGCGACTTGATAGCATTTGGCCTGCCTCCTAGATTCCAGATATTTGCACCCTGCACCAGACCCAGGATGAAGAAATGCACATTTCGACTGTGTGCTGTAGCACACTGTGTCTCACAGTGAGCATTCTAAAGGCATAAGCAATATATGTCACATTCACATTCATCAGTGTCAAAATAAAATTGAACTTCTGTGTAGATGGCCAGAGATTAATACAACGTTCACCCAACCTGCTTTTGCGTGGATTTCTATCGAGATCAGTCCCGCTGAGTGCATCCATGGGAAAGAGCAGCAAATGTCAAACCGAGTACCACTTGAATAAATGAAATGTGTGGATTTTGTCTGATGTATATCACCACACACACATTGTAGTGACACTCAGTTGAATGTAACAATGGGCACCATAAATGCAAAACTCGACCTGACGCACCTCCCCAGCTTCCTCACCTCACTGCCTCCCAATTTACCAATTGATGAGAATCCACTACCTTGCAAAACAGTCCGTGCTTCATCTCAGGTGGTCCACTCCATAATGGGCTGTTCAGCCCTCTGACTGAATGCTTTCCATTTCAGGCTACATATAGTGTTGACTTCCTGAGCCAGTATGATTCCCAACATCCTGGGGATTATGGAATGGAAAACATAGCAAGGCACGAACCAGTTTCTGTGAAAATTCAACATGGTGAATGGCAGGTTTGAACGACTTGAGGGAGAGTGATTACTGTTCACAAATGGTCAGCACAAGCCGGTACCCTGCACACTGCAGCAGCATCGCTGAGAACACGTGCACTGCTGGTGAGACTTAATCAACGCTGCCCGTTACTGAGGTCTGCCCCTCTGCACACTGAATGGGAATTAATCACCAAAAGACTCACGGTATGTGACCGTGATCGCTCAATTCGGGAAAGTGGCGTTTGATGCATCAATTAATAAAAAATGATGATTCAACAAATATTGCTTCTTACAGTCTTAGATTTACCGTTTTGGTTCATAGATTGGGAAGCCTGATAATTAACAGTGAATGGCTATAGAACTCCGAAGTACAGGCGAGGTACAGACTGTTCCTAGTGTTATATTCCAGGCTGGATGTCCTTTACCTTGGTGCTAGGATTATTACATGTCAGACAGATGTGATAAGGGAACAGATTGACATTATGACTTTTTTTTGCCATCAGAGATGGGGTTGAAGGAGGTCAAGATTGGCAACTCTATATTCTGTAGCATAGGAAATATAGGCAGGAAATTCTATTGTTTTATTCATTAAGGGATCAATTACTGCTATTAAGAGGGTCAATATATTGGACCGGCCTTCTACTGAGGCTTCGAGGATAGCAATTAGACTAAAACAGTGACAGATAATTGCTCGGGTCATATTTAAGATCTTAAAAATGTGTTCCTGGAAAAGCACAGCAGGTCAGGCAGCATTAAAGGAGAAGGAGAATCGACGTTTCGGGCATATGCCCTGAACATCTATTCTCCTGCTCCTTTGATGCTGCCTGACCTGTTGCGCTTTTCCAGAAAAAAACATTTTTAAGCTCTGAACTCCAGCATCTGCAGTTCTCACTTTCTCAGTAAGAAGAAAGTACATGAGCCAATGTGTAACCAATTGCTGTAGGTGTATAAAAACAGTAAGAAGGTAATTATATTTATGATTTTCAATATGCAACATTTATTGGGGCAATCACGTATTTTTAAGAGGGACAAATATTTTGAAACTTATTGCTGAGAGCTTCTTGTATCAGCATGTGGAAGATACAACAAGGGATGGTTTAGTTCTGGACCCAACCCAATCTCGTCCCATCAGCCACCAATTGGACAATAGCCCTCCAAACACGTCTTCATCATATATACATCCAGATGCCTTTGAAATGGTGGAATTATAATCCTGGGTATCGCTGCAGTCGAACACGACACGGTGGCACATTGGTTAGCACTGCTGCCTCACAGCGCCAGGGACCTGGTTTCAATTCCCGACTCAGGTAACTGACTGTGTGGAGTTTGCACATTCTCCCCGTGTCTGCGTGGGTTTCCTCCAGTTGCTCCAGTTTCCTCCCACAGTCCAAAAATATGCAGGTTACGTGAATTGGCCATGCTAAATTGCCCGTAGTGTTAGGCTAGGGGTATGGGTGGGTTTCGCTTCGGCGGGTCAGTATGGACTTGTTGGGCTGAAGGGCCTGTTTCCACACTGTAAGTCATGTAATCTAATCTAACAGCGTGAAGTGGGGAGGGATGTTCTTGCACAAAACGGATTTGATGAGAGGATGGCGCAATATTTTGCAATCTATGATCCAATGAAGGAAAACGAGCCCACAGAACCTTCAACATTTGCAAAAATTCAGAGCTGAATAACAAAGTAAAGAGGAGCTTGCAGCAGCTATAAACGTGAGCAGATCAATGGAATCCCTATGAGAATGTAGAAATTGTAAGACTGAATTTACGGAAATCAGTAGAAAAACAAAAATGGGATGTGATCAAACATCAGCGGGAAGAGGCTAACTCGGGAAAGATTGGGGGGCATTAGGGATCAAGGAGACAGCCTGTGCGTGGATCCAGAGAATATGTTTAATACGTACTTCATATCAGTCTTCAGTTTAGACAGTGACTTCTTGGAATCGGGGAGAGTAGCAGAAAAAAGAGTGGACACAAATCCAGATCTGGCTGAGCTGTATCTTAAGTGAATTTCGGAACAGAAGGAGGAAATTACAGGTTTTGACCCTCTTTTCATACTGTGCTTTTGTCACAGAGGTTGTGCGATCGAACAGGGTGTAATCAAATGTAGGTACAACAAGGCGTGCTAGAAACAAACGAGAGAATTAAAATCACCAAGTCTCATATCAGTGACAGGGAAACAATTGTAGAAGGTTCTGAAAGCTATTGAGCCTCGATCATTAAGTCTCTTCAAGGGTAAGAGACATATTTTTAATCAGTCAATTAATCAAACGTTATGAGGAAAGTAGAGTTGAGGATTATCAGAACAAACATCATTGAACTGAAAGGCAGAGCATTCTCGGTGAGCTGCTGAGTCTCCTGTTGTTTGCTATGCTTTATGGTATTCGGTCTGCTACTATCCCGGTGTTCGCAGGAAAGACAACCTCTCTTGAGACACAGTTCAGGTTGCAACTGACTAATTCAAAGAATTTATAAATGCTACACCAATGGCCAGGAATATATTTGAAGCAGGAATCCAATCTTTATTTTATAATTTCCAATGAAATGCAGTCTCATTCTTTGAAACATTCGGCAACACAGATCTAGATTGTCATGGCCCTCTGATAGAATGTTCCTTGGAAGAAGTCAATTGAACCTTGCTTGCCACCTCTCTGTGGCAGTAATATATTTCCTGACATAAAGAATCAACATTGCAATTAGTCCTTCATGGACAATCTGCCCAAGCTCCTACTCCACTGAAGCAAGACGTCACTCTGACAAAAAGGGTTCCCATTCCACTGACATTCCAAGTAGTTTGCTTCACCTGTATATTAGATGTCGGTAGCTTATAAACAAGGACACTTAGGTTTTATTTTAAACTGTACTTTCCAACATTTTAAGATTTAACAATTATACTGTGCATCAATTTCGCCAAAAAAATGAATAACTTTCTGTTTCCACGTGATGATATTTGCACTGATCTTGCCTATGTGGACACCGATTCAATCTTCATGAATCTTTACATCTTCCTCACTGCATGCATTCCCACACAAGAATTACGTTTAAGTCCTACATTCTGTTTACTGTCTTTTCACTAATAATTAATCCATCGAGTGGATTTGTAATGCTAGAATTGTTAGGAGGCCCAGTGTGCATTCACAGGGTCTTCAAATGCATATCATTACCTCCAGCCAGTATGCTGCTTTTGTTCTGTATCCTCCCTGACTCATCCTGAACACAATCTACTTATTTTATTTCTTTCTGTGAAAAGCAATCTTACTGTATTTGTTTGAAGAACAATCTCCTCTGAGTAAATATTCTCAACTGAAGAAAAGACAATGAATGAAGTACATCACCTCGGCATTAAAATTGACCCTATAAACAAGATTGAGTTGACACGTTTCAGGTTATCCACTCGACATCCGTCTTGTTCCCTGTTTTGGTTGGTATTGTTTAGTTCTTTGATTACACTTTTATACCTGAGAAAGAAACCCTTTTGCAAAGGAAAGGTTGTGACAGGTTTTGGCCAAAGGCAGGTAAACGAAGTTATGTAACAAAGTTCCTTAAATTATGGAACAGGCGCAAAGGGTTCAACAATCTCATCCTAATTCTATCTTCTTTTGTTCCATGTTGCAATGGCATGGTGACCATGCAGCCAATTACAAATTCATTTTAACAGATAAATGTTTAATTAAATTACATGGAGTCACTTATTGTAACATAATGAATTCATGTTGCTAAAAAAATGTAGGAACATTCCTGGAAATGTTGTGCTGTCCATGCATATTGACGTGTGCATTTGCTGTCCACCTTAGTTGCCAAAACATCCACAACATTCACTGCCTCCACCATCAACTTTCAAAGGAGGCATTGTATCCAACAAGATACATCGTAGATATTTACAACAGTTCTTTCGACAGCACCTTCCAATCCATGACCATCTGCAATGTCAAGGCCAACAAATCCATGGAAACACCACCCCTGCAAGTTACACGTAAAGTTAATGATTGTGCTGACATGGAAATACATCTCTATTCCATGGGTTTCACTTGATGAGTATCCTAGCTTTCCTTCTCTCACATTATTTTGGGTGTCCCTGCACCAAACTGACTGCAAATGCTCAAGTAGGCAGCGTACCACCACCTTGTCCAGAACAACAGTATATGGGTAATAAATGATGGCCCAGCCAGCAATGTCTGATACCTATCACTGAATAATACATTCATGTTAAACAGCTT